>NW_020799099.1:14832384-14927958 GCF_003259725.1 Athene cunicularia | reverse complement strand
CCCCCCCCCAATTATGAGATAAAATGACCCTGCTGTTTGTGATGTGACTGGATACCAGACAAAGCCAGCCTCTGTGATGCAGCAGCCATGTACTTGTTCCCTTTTGGCAAAGTGCAGAACTGGGAAGTGCAAAAGTAGGGATTTTAATTTTTTTTTTTTCTTTCTAAATAGGTATCAGTTGAGAGAGCAAATGGACTTTCACAGGAATATAGTGGGCACAGATACCATATGAACGCAGGCTTTGAAGGATGATAGGATGATATTGTTAATATTGCACCTTCTTCCTTTGCGATTTCCAGACTACGAAAAATACGCTCTGTAGGGCTGACATAGTATGCAGCCAATGGGAACTACAAAACCTGATGCTGTCTTTTCTAAACCTTCATTAGAAGGCTGTGGAGCCTTCTTTCATGTGTAAAATGAATGTCTAGGATTACCTCAAAGTCTGAATTAAACTTCAAAACCCATTAGGCTTCTATTCTTATCTAATACATCTTTTCTTATTATTTTTATTAATTTAAAAAGTTTAGTGGATGGGACTGTCAAAAAACCCCAAACCATCACACTGGAGCTCCCAGCATCTGCTAAACGCTGCTTTCGCTTGTTTGAAAGGAACCTCTTTGCTGTATTCTTGTTTTGCCATTCTGGTTAGTTGCCCCTCAGATTCATCCAGACTATCTATGGTACTGCTGGGGTAAAACTTAAAAGTTACAGGCTTCACAGAACAGTTTAATATTACAAAATCTCTTAATATGGCTTGTCTGCAAACCAGCATCCACCTTTTGCGTTGAATATAACCAAGTCACGGTTGTAGACTTGGTGTAGAGAGGTGCAAGCCTCTTGGTCAGAACCAAAGTAAATTCTCTATGGTTTAAATCAGCTGTGGTGTTGCACAGACCTTGCATAGGTTTGCCTAAATCAGTTTAAAATTTGCATGTGAGACAAAATGTGTTTTCCCAATTAAAGATGGACGTACTGTTTTTTCATGCATGCTTGATTTTGTACCCAGCCACAGGATCAACCCTTTGTGCTTCTATCTTGTTCAGCTTTGATTTGGTTTTGGTTTTGTTTTTTTTTACTTTTCCTCCCTTCCTCCTGTTTGCATGTTTGAATGGTTCAATTATAATGAAGGATATAGGTGTGCTAGTGAATGAGAAATGAAAGTAACTAGTCATTTGATTTTCATGCCCATCTGCTTTAAACATTAAAAAGAAAACCCAAGGAAATTTAATTTTTATTACAGAAAAAATAGGAAACTTACAACTGGGTTAAAGTCTTTGCAGAGACCAAAATCAGCCTGTGTTCTACAGGACTCAACTCTGCATTTTGTGCTTTTCACAAATAGGCATTAGCAGAGCATCAAACCTGTGCACTTCTGATACTTTTTGAAGAGCTGCAAGGTGAGTTCCCGCAAGTGTAAGAGCAGTGACAACTTAATTCTGCCCAACCCAGAGCTTGGTTTCTAAAGCAGTACAAATGCTTTCATTTTCCCAACAATATGTGAAGCCTTGAAAACTAAGGGAATCTGAGCACATTAATCAGAATTACCAGTGTGAAGGCTGTGACAGAAATTTGAAAAAAAAACAAACCATAAACAATGGCTCCTCTGTAAGAAGAAGCATTTCAACTCGGTAAAAAATTGATCAGTAATTCAAACCAGAAATTGCCCTGAATGTTGAACATATATTGAAATATTTCATGGGATGTTTTATCATTGCAACTTGTTGACATTATTTTGTACTTGTAACTTCATAGACTATAGCCATTTGTTACATCAGCATCAGACATCTGCACAAGCATTTGTCTTGCTGCTGTTGATTTTTTTTCCTTTTTTTTTTTTTTTCCTTTCCTTTTCCCCCTGTTGGCTGAAGGAAGGCTACAGCTAACAGAACAATATTGTGGAATGTGAAGGCTATCATTAGGGGGCAAAACTTGACTTCAAAGAGGAAGCACATATGGTTTTGACTTATAAAGATGGCAGGTGGACATGAAAAAAAAAAGGTTGATTTCAAATTTATTTTCGTGATAGCTGCAACTTCTTAAAAGTCTGAGATGATTAATTTTCAATTTGGAATTCTTAATAACTGAAACAAGATCACGGTTTTACAACTTCCTGAGGCAGACTCTGAGAGAGACGAGGTCATGTTGGTATAATAAACCAATGGCAGCCTGAAGCAGAGTGGTTGGAAAGAGCAGTAAGAAATGTTTTGCAAAAGGCATTCTGAAGGTAAAGTGTGTCTAAGAAACAAAATGTTTCTGAAGTCAGCCAGTTTTGAAGCATATGTTAAACTTCTAGGATGTTGGGTTAGATCTGAAAGGTGAACCTTATGTTTATAGACTGGCTGAGTGTCGCTCGCGTTACTAACTGAAATAGCAATTGAATAGCAGACTTGAAACAAAATGAAACAAAAACCCTCTTCCAACAATGCTGTCTTTCCCTTAGTGATAGGTGTTTCTTTCTATATGAAGGAGTACATGACACTTAATTTTCATTTCTGGATTATCATATGTCATTTTAAATCTAGCATCTGAAATCCTCTTGGCTGGAAAGTCAGAGCTCTCTGCACCTGTGGGTGACTTGCTGATGATGTGAAAGAATAAGCAACTGTCAGTTCTCAATACAAGTTGAATTTATCCCTCTTATAGATGCTGTATATGGTATTTTAATTGAAAAAGAATGTTACCCAGCTTGCCTAGATACACTAATATATTAAAGCCAGTAGCATTGATAGAAAATATTTCTGGTGGTAGTTCTGATCAGGGATAAGTTAAGTTCAGAGCTTTGCAGAAACATGACAGTGCCAGTACCAATAACTCAAATGTAACTGCCACCTGCACAGGGTTGGGTTTGGATCCCTTTACCAGCTTTGCTGCTACTCTGATGAGAAACTTTCTTCCATCCTGGTTCCTGCTAATGCGCTTCCTATTGCCTGCATGTACTTCTGGACTACTCAGAATTATGTCTTGACTGTGTTTCACCCAAAAAGGCATATATTTCCACTAAGTGTTAGTACTATAAAAATAATGATGGTAACTTACAGGGATGAAGATTTATAATTATTTCTAAAGCAAATATTGTATCAGAGTGGGATGTGTTACAATAACATCACTCTTCAGAGAAAAAGAAACAACAATCTTTCTTCTGTCTTGTTATTCATCCTCTCTGAGAGTGTCAAGAAAGGCTTAGTTTTCCCTAAATAAAAAAATAATTGAATGCCCTTTATCAAGAGATCAGAAATACAATAAAACTCTATTCCAGAAGTTGTCTGCAGATTGAGACTTGAATAGGCATTGTTTTTGCAGAAATGTAATTGATTGCTGCTTATTATAATCAAATATTTTCTTATCTCTCTGGAAATAGTGCTACATTGTTTTCTCTAGTGGGAGGTACTAGTTTTAGTACCTGAGACATTAAGCTGCCATGTTGTGTCTGTCCTCAAGAAATAGTCTCCAGGAATGGCTTTTTAAGGTGGTCTTTTGAGGGCTGTCTTTACTTCTTTTCATCCAAGGTTACATGGGCTTTTTTAGGGAGAGTGATATATTACCTTCTACTTTCATAAAGAAATGGATATTGGTGCACGCATGTCAGAATATCTTTTGCCATTGAATTTGAAGAAGTAAATGTTTGGTCAGCAATTTAGTTTCCATTGCTCATGTTGTGGGACGTGCCCCCTGCCAAGCTAAAAGCAATAATTTCTCTGTGTTTGTCTTGTGTATCAGGCAACAACTCACAGCAAGTCTTGCTCATCAAGCTCCTACATGGTCACCTCAATAAAACAATTCTCTGAAGCACTTGGACAGAGCAAGGACTGTGGTGATTGAATTGGGAATGGCCCCACGCCTCCACCCTTTCTGCGGTCTCATCAGTTTCCTCTGCTGGAAACCTGGTAGCAACATTTTCAAGGGTTCCCTGAAGGCAGATGTGATCGTCAAAGAATGTTTAACTTGAGCACACTTCTTCTTACATCTGAATCAGTTTGCCCAGCTTCCTCGTGAGTATAGAAAAATGTTTCATTTTGTCAGTTAACATAATATGTTCTGGAGTGCTGTCAGGCTCCATCTTCAGACTACTTACTTGCTAGAAACTTTAGTACCGCTGAAATTGGAGAAAAATAATATAGAGAAGTGCTAAGCCTGTCCAAAGAATAAAAATATGTATCCACTCAGCCTTTCTATCTATTTCAGTGGGGATTGCTATCAGAATTCAGCGCTGATATTTTCAAGAGTTGCTGAATGGATCCATGCATCTGATCATAAATTTATTCCTAACTTACACTGGGGAATATTTAAAAATCAAAGTACACTCTTTCTATTGACAATAGAAAGCACCTCCTTTGTAATTGTAAAATTTAAAAAGCTTCTTCCTCTAGGAAATCATGAATGTACTGTTGGCAGAGCTATTCATCCCTTCTAGCTTAGTTCCTCTTAGTTTCCTAATATCTGTCTTGAGGGAAAGTGGTCAGAGGATTCTTTGTTTTTCCAGTGGAAAATCAGTGTGAAAGGAGGGGGCAGGAAAATAATTTTTGTCCTGTGGAAAATACAGAATTTTTCTATAAATGCAAGAAAAACCCATCACCGTTCCCTCAGCACGTGTGGTGTTGATTCAAACAGTCTTTGGCCATAAACAGACTGGTTTGGTTTGGGGCATCTTCAGGCAAACCAAGCAGTTCCACAGCTGGTTTTGTTTAGCCAAAACTCAAGTTTGACTCAGTTTTCCACTGTAGAATGTCTGATAAAGTAAACTTGAATTAGACATGAGGTATTGTGTGGTCAAACTTGTGCATAGGTGTCTTTAAACAAAGTGTATATGAAGCATCTTCCATTCATTATAAATTATTAAATGAAAAAGATTGGTCTACACCAGGAAAGTTTGGAGGTAGAAAACAAGGAATGTAACATGGAAACAAAACAGAGGAAAATGTTTTAATTAGAAATTGTAGCTGCCTCTGTCTGAAAAAAATATTATAAATCCAGTGAAAACCATAGTCTGAAATGTGCTATGGAGAAGATAGACATGATCTATGGGAAAATACCCAGTCAAAAATTAATTTTCTATTGGGAAAAATAATTTTGGTCAAAAATACTTATCACAGGCCTATAAAGGTATTTGATGTTTCATTCTGTCCCCGTTACTCACTCCCCTCTTAGTGGTATGGGGAAGAGAATTGGAAGGGTAAAGGTGAGAAAACTTGTGGGGCTGAGATAGAAATAGGTAAAGTAAGAACTGCACAAGCAAAGCAAAACAAGGAATTTTTCACCACTTCCCATCAGCAGGCAGGTTTCCAGCCATCTTCAGGAAAACTGGGCTCCATCACACATAACACTTGGGAAGGCAAATGCTGTCACACTGAACATCCCCTGCTTCTTTCTTCTTCCCTCAGCTTTTAATGCCACATGGTCTGGGATATCCCTTTGGTCAGTTAGGGTCAGCTGTCCTGGCTGTTTTTTCTCCCATCTTCTTGTCCACCCCCCAGCCCCCTCAGTGGTGGCGTGGTGTGAGGAGCAGAAAAGGCCTTGGTGCTGTGTAAGCACTGCTCAACAGTAAGGAAAACGTCCCTGTGTTATCAACATTGTTTTAAGCACAAATCCAAAATATAGTCCCGTACTAGCCACTGTGAAGAAAATTAACTCTCTCTCAGCCAAAACCAGCACATATTCTCAAATAGAATCACACTGTAATCTTTGAAAACAAGGTTAAAAGAGGCTGCCATCTACTCTCTTTTTCTGACTCTCAGAAGAGTCAGCTATAATGGTATTGTTCTTGACAGACTTTTGTCTAATCTATTCTCCATGATCCCTGGTGAGGGAGATGCTTTACTCCTCAAAACAGTCTTTCTGCAGTCTTTCACTATCCTTACATTTTCCAGTATCTAATCTATTAAAGTAATTTTATCCACCTAGTTCCTTACCTATCCACGAAAGACTCAGAGTAGAATAATCTCTTCAGCTGTTTGAAGACCAATAATCCATCAGCCTTCCCAGCCAAAATTCTTGCAGATATTCCTGAATGTCTTTGGTTTTTTATGTTGATAGTGATTCTTTCTTGTCTTTGGGCTCTGAAATTGGTCCACATCAAAGCAGGACCCCTTAGCCAGTTATTTTTCATCCTCTGTGCTACCTTACATTTTGCCTATTTTTTAGTGTTTCTCCAATTTTCAAGATTGTTTTAAAGTCCATTTTTGCTTTCCAGCATATTTACATATTACTTCATGATAAGAGTAAATTTAAAAAGCATACTTAATTGTGAATGTATTCCTTTTAGTCAGTGACTGCTTCTGGGTGCTCTTACAGTAAAGTGAATAAAAGGGTGAGAGACACATCTACCTAATAATGTAGTAATGCCAATTAGAAGAATAAAAGGTATGAAAACAAAAGATTTCGAAGTCAGCAGCATTCACACAGGTTGGTTGAGGTGTTGCTTAAAGTAAAGATCTAGGAGCTGGGGAGAAGTTAACACTAAATGTTGAAGACCTTAGGTTCCTTAGAGGTAGACTATTTTTAATAGGTTTTAAATGAAAGAAAAACCATCTTCATTGCTGCAATCATTATGTTTTCCAAGTAAAAATATGTAGTCAGTCCACCCACAAATTATCTGTACCACGCCTGCTTGGTTGAACAAGGTGACCAGAGATCTCTTCCAGCCTCAACCATTCTGTGACAGCTTTCAATGTTTTCAATTACATAGATTTTGCAAACTATAGTTTAGGAAGTAGTGCCATGATCGCACCAGGAGTTATCTCAATGTCTCTTGGTTCTTCAGTCATTTCAAAGTCTTTTGAGTCCCTTCTGCTCCCTTAAGAAATGATACGAAGTGCATGAGGAGACAGTTTTTGGTATTCAGTAAAAGCAGCTGAGCAAACACTTGAGAGACCCTGAATTTAAGAGGAAAAAAAAAGGGAGATTTAAGGCAGTATGACTACAGTGCCAAATGGCCTCTTGTGGTAATATGTCAATCAGTAAGCAATAGACTGTGTCTTGTTGGAAAGAAAAGGAGCTGGGCAACCTACACAATTCCTCTGTAATTTCTTTAAGTTAGCGTAGTAGGAAATGTTGCCTGGAGACATCATTGAAGGAGAAGTCATGATAGCAAGGAAGAACAGTTTTTCAGATGAGTGATGCTGAGGAAGTAGAGGACATATTGAACACCTAAGATGAATGTCAAATTTTTTTATTATGAGGGCTTAAAATATTGAGAAATATAGACAATTCTCAATATATCTATGTAGCTGGGAGTGATAAGTTATATGGAGTGTAAGAGTCCTTGCCTCTCATCAAGGTAAGCTGTCAGTGACTTGCAGGTGGGTGTATGTCAGTATTCACCAGTTTATGGGTGCTGTTTCTATCATTAAAGTAACAGTACATACACATACAGAATATCATTCCAAGTAAACAAAAGGTTTGCATGTGCACAAAGATGTTGCATCTGGTATCGCTTTTATAATTTTTCCCCAGCTGTAGTTAAGTACCCAGAATTGTGGTGTTTTATCCTCTGTTTTTTTGGGAGCTAACTCATACTGTTCTGCTGTTCTTCTGTTCTCTTGACATGAAGAAATCATAGAAATGATACACCAGTATGAGAGCCTAGGTTTACTGTTTACTCTTGATAAGTGTGAGAAGAGAAAGTCCCAGTGGTATGATTGCTATTGTGGAGCCTCAGGGAAGTCAAGTTGTTAAACAAAGTCTTCTGTGACCCTTATTTGATCAATTTCTAAAATAATTCCTGAAATTAAGATGTAAATATATTTATTTCTTTATCATTCAGCTTCCAGTGCCTGTTAAAACATTCAACTGGTGCATAATGTTTTAAAGCCTTTTAAGAGCCAAATAAAATTATTACTTTTAAATTATTAAAAATCTCCAGCAAATGGAAGAATACTTACTGAAAACTCCTTCCTAAATAATGTTCAGACTAAATTAAATAGTAGTATAAGGAACGCATTAAAGTTTGCAAATGAGATATTAGCAGTGTACTCCCTTAACCTTAAAGTTGTGATAGCTGGAGCACTTGCTACCCCTCCGAAACCTTGCGGAACCAAGTCCTGGCTCACTCTGGGAAAGAAACATGTGGTGCTGCTGAAGATTGGAAAAAGAGCTCAAGGTCAGGGGTCGACACAGTAAGGGAGTTTGCTCTTTAAGAGGTTATCTGTGGATCTGCAAAGCCAAAGTGTAATTGGGTTCTGTGATGTGATTTTAGTGTGTAATTGTATATGATCTTAGGTAGTTTCAAAGACAAGGTTGGAAGATTTTTCTAGCCTGCTTGTGATAGCAATTCTGGGGAGTCTGTATAGCCTGAGATGGACAATGTAGTTTCTTCAGAAATTGTCATCAGAAGTGATACAGCTGCTATCTGATTCATTTTAATTATAATTTTGGTAAACTGATAATATGGTTTGTTTTTTCTCCTCTCTGAAATACTGGTCCTATAAATCAGCATCTTTGTGGGATTGTACATTTTCTGCGACTGGTAAACTGTTTATTACTGAGCTGGTACTGCATCAGAGAAAATTTCGCATCTTTATTAAGACATTACAAGTCACTGATCTGCCTGGATATTGCTTTTTCTTTGGTCTTTGAGTAGATAGTTTTCCAGTGGGTTATCAAGTTTCTGCTTCTCAATTATTCACAACAATGTGAAACAAACATTTCCTATTGTTTTAGTTGTTTAGGGTTTCCTTGATTAAGCTGTCACCGCTGTCAGTTATGTTCTTATAAGCCTGCTCGGATCTATTTCATGTTAAGAAAAAGCTCAGATAAATCCAGGAAAGCTTAATGTTTATCCAATGTGAAAATAATTACTCAAAAGTGTTATTCTTAATCCAGATAATTAGAGTGAGGAAGGAGAGATCAGTGTCATTGTGAATTATGCCCTGGCAATTGACTCTTGGTCCTTGTACGTTTCAGGTGAAGATGTGAATGGATAAAGGTTAGATTAACCATAATCCAAAGTAGCTGCAACCTTAATCTGTTATGATACAAGGATGATCACTTAAAAAGAGCTGGATTGTGGGATTGTTTCTGGTTGGATAAGATGCCGCTCGACTGGGACTAGCCTTAAAACATGCTTAGCACCATGTCACTGCAGCTGTAAGCACTTGTGCACGGTTTCAGACTGCCACATCTCAGAGGCAGACTGCTGGGCTCTCACCACACACTGTAATACTACACCGCATTGCAATATCTGTACTTTACATTAACATGCTTTACCCTGTGCTTCACGGAAAATAGATGGTGACTGTTACGTGGAGTGATTTGCTAGATGATTGCTTCTCTGTGCTGTTGAACATATTTCTTTATATATATATATATATATATTTGTTTGAAATGTTCAGTATGTCTACAGGGAGACATACTGTACAATGGTATAGGTACACAATTACAAAAATGGACCAACTGAAAATGTAAGATGCAGAATATTTACATTCTTTATTTTAGTTTATACCATTATTGCGTATAATTACTAATTATATAAAAAAGAGCATAACAATATACGACTATGTTTTCAGAAATCCATTGTAAGCGAACAAGACCAAATCAGAACAAATTGACTTAGAATGCAGGAAAAGTAGCATTAAAAAGGGTATATGCATGTATTCGCACATACTACAAGCAGATACATGCAAAAAGCAGTTGATGCTTCAGACTTTCCCCTCTTTATAGATGTGGACATAATAGTGACAGTTCAGATGCAGTATGTGAAGTAAGTCTTTGTAAAAACAGACTCTTGAATGCCACTGGTTACTTATTGGGAATAACACTGTTGAAAGAGGAAAAGAAGAGGGTGAAAGACAGGTCATTTCTTGAAAAACAGTACAGGAAATAATTGGTCTCAGCAGATAATTTAATTGCATGGTGAGTCTGTATCGTTGTTTCAGGCCAAATGGAAAAGAAGGTAAAGGCATTTTTTTCCCTCCTATTCAATTTTTGGTGATAAATTACATGCACTTATTCTGCAGGGATATATTTGTGCAGATCTCCTTCATCTTTACTGGAAAACTGGAAGCAGCCTTCCTTGATGCATGGCTAAGGTGAGGAAATAGTTAAGAAAGTAATTAATGGAATGCAAAAGCTAATAAGAGGAAAGTACTTTAATGCACACTTGAGCTAGAATCTTCTCTGCGAATAATTAAAATTCTTTAAAGTTCATTTCTGTATTTTTAATAAAGTACATCTCAATAAGACTCATTCCCGGTTTTAAACCTTTCTACACTTAACTCACTACCTTCTTTTCTTAACTATTATTAGAATTGTATTATTTTTACTTGAAAAAGGCTTTAGGTGATGTTTATGTTTGTTGATGTGTTAAAAGTAAAATCTGCAAGAGGCATAACGTTTACAAGTCATTCCTAAAATAAAAATTATTCATTTAGAGCATCACATGAAAGTGTTACATTATTTCTGATGCCACTTTATATGCTATGGATTTGTCTGTATATAACTGTTGTGTTCTTCTGCATCCTAGAGTCTCTGCCTTTAAAATAATGTTTCATGGAAATGTATGTCACTCATAAAAATTTCCAGACTTACGTCAGAAAATATTTTAGCGCAGGGATGTAAGTCTTCAAGCTTCAGAGTGTAAGCCAACCTTTAATTAAAGTAGGTGAGGAAGAAACTTTTCTACTTGATAGCTCGTTACAAGGGCGTATAGCACAGAGTTTCCCCACACTTTTCAGCAAAGGCTTTTTGTGATTGATACTGAAGGGACCACTGGTCTCATGTAACACAGTGATTCTTACACTAGAGAAAGAAAAGAGGAAAATGGGAGAAAATCACTTAGTATAAAGGGCAATAAGAATTAAACAGTAGAATTGCTCATGCACATCCTGCCTCTGAAAATATTAACATGCAAAATGTGGGTAATAAGGCAAAATGCCTCTTCAGGGTTGAAGCTGCAGAGAAGGCAACATTTGGAGAGAAGTGTGGGGGGGTGCAGTTTTCCTCAGTGGAAAAGATGAGTTAGGATGAAAATGAAACTACAGAGTTTACAGTTGACCACTCTTGGCCCCTTCTGCATTTTACAGGGGTAGACTGGTAGGCAGTTGACTGTCTCAGCCATGGAATATCATGGAAATTTCATTATTGATACGTTGGGAAAGTAAACAATAATTGGTGCTCCCTGTAAAAAAGAAAATAATAGGAGTAGTAAAAACTTTGAAAGTTTTAGAAAATTAAACGATCAGTGAAATGAAAATAGTAGCACATTAAGTATGTTGGAGAAACAGAGAAAATGAGAGTATTTATAGGGTCAAAGACCACAGTCAACCAATATCTATAACTTTGGCTTCTTTAAGTAGCTTAAAATTGCTTATGTATTAGGGATTAAAAAAAAAAAAAAAAAAAAAAAAAAAAAAAAAAAAGAAAGAAAAAAAAATATTGTAACTAGACCTATCAAAAGAGAAGTGGTGGAGAAATAATGAAATAATTTAAACATCAAATTGCAAATAGTCACAGAAGATAGAAGGTTTTACTTGGAGGAAACTGAAGTAACTGGTAAAAATGCAGCATTTATCACCTTAAGGCAGTTTCAGTGTTGAATGATGACCAAACTCTGTCAGTCTTTTTGAATAGTGATGATCCCAGGAAGCTCAGGGAATAGGAAAAGTTTCTGATGAATCAGGCTCACTATTGCTACAGGGTGGACAGACTGCTTCCATGTTCAGCCTCTCTGAGGTCTGGAAGCCATACATCAATGGAAAAAGCCTTGGCTGATTTCTCTAATTTTCCAGGATTAGTGGGTTTTTAGGCTAGAATTATGATCTTCTGTAACTTCCATTAGTGTACCAGAAAAGGTAGTTTAAGAACAAAACAATTCTTGTACTGACTTTAAATTTTACCTACTTACTTGCATGTTCAACATGCATCAGCCAGCTACATTAGTGTTTCAGATTTTTTTTTTAAGTATTATAAAATAATACAGAAAAAAAATGTTAGAATTTCTCTTGTTCTGAGACAGTGCAGTAATTTACTGACCATGGACAATTAAGAAAGAAGTAGGTACCTAAGGACAACCATGAAACCAGTACAGATTAGTCACAGCTAATCTATTCTCTGAACCCAACAGAGATTTTCAGTTTCAGAGAAAGAGGAATTTTACTTGTGTTTAAGACTTAGTTCAAAGTGAATTGAACATTCAGGGAATTTGCACTGAACATAATGCAAATTTCTTAACTTTCATTAAACCAAAGAATTTTAAACGAAAATGGTGGTGATGCACAAAATTTATGTATTTCTAGCAAATATAAATGTTTTCATCAGTGTTCTCTACTATCTAGTTCTTCTTCCATCCCACTAGACAAAAATAATCTTGTTTCCTTGGTGTTTCGGTATAAGACTGACTGTGTTGAATCACACTAGATATATGTTTTGTCCATTAGCATATTTCTTACAATGGCTGGTAGATTAGGGAAAGAGTACAAGAACATGTCCAGTAGAGAATATTTTCCATCTTCTAACAATCTCAGTTTTAAAGATTTCTTTTTATAGGCTTTACCACGTATTTTAGTGCCCTTAATTGTCCTCTCTTTGATAAATTTGACAGTTGCATTTTAATTCTATTTATGCTTGTGGCATGATGAAGCAATGAGTTAGTTTAAACAATGAATTTAATTATTAATTATCTGAAAAAAAAAATTATAGTAAAGCGCTTATTTAAAATAGTCTGCTTAACAATTTAATTTGATATTCCCTAGTTCTTCTGTTGTGAGACACGGTGGAAATTTTTACTTGAGAGCATAAACAGGGAACAAATTCTCTCTCACCTGCCTCTTTTTACTGTGTTGAAAGGTCCCAGTCTAATTAATTTCTCCATTTAGAGTGGCTCTTGTATCTTTGTTCATTATTGTTCATCCTGGATACATCTTCTTGTATCTTTTGGAGCTCTGCTATATTTTTATGGCGGTCAGAACCATATCCAGTACTCAAGAAGTGGCTGCTACACCAATGATTTATAATAGGATGATTTTTTGTTTGTTTGTTTGTCCTCTATTGTTTACATAACATTTATGAAGATTTTGTTTGTTCATTTTTCTTTTGCCACACACTGAGCTGGCACTTATTGTCAACAATGTGTCCACAGTTGCTTTCCTGAAACTTGACTTTAGTATCTATCATTACAGAAGTATAATTGGGATTACCTTTCCTGTGTGTATTTTACTTCATATTCATTGCCAATACATTCTTTTTTTTTTCCCCAGTCTGATCATCATGAAATCCTTCTATGAGCAAATGATTATTTTTTGTGGTCTCATGCATCTTTGTCATCTCAAAATGTATTCTTTTTCAAGGACATTTATGAGGCAGTTGAACTGTGCAGATTCTCATGGGACTCCACTGGTAACTGCCCTCCATTGTGAAAGTTGAGTTTCTTTTAAAGCCTGTTTTCCCATTTCAAACTTTTTTTTTTCCCTTATATCTTTTTTTTGTGCAACAGATTACATTAAAAACTGTTGTTGAGGACGCCATAATGATTTTATTTTTTTAAATTAGGATATTTCCAGCCAGTTTACCTGGTCCAGAAATCCATTTCTACTTCTTCTCTGAGTTCACAAACACATTTAATTAAAAAGTTGGTCAACCTATATGCAGCTTTGCTTTGCTGTCAGTATGATGACAAGATGAGGTCTTGCTCAGATAAACTTTTACTTCTGCCCCAGATCTTTGTGAAGATATGAGATGGCTTCTCTGTTGGAGGATCAGACTTTACATTTGGTTTGAGTTGTGGGCAGTGTGTCAGCTTGGCAGTTTTGTTTGACTGTTGCTTCAGCAAGAATAGTAAAATGCATGGGAATTTTTGATTCTTCAAAATTGGAAACCCTTGTCTTGTTAAGGATGTTGAATAGTGTTGAGTTCTCCCTGAATCTGTTTCTTTACTTCTGAATTACTTGGACTCAGACTCACAAGATCGATTAGTAAATTCTCATTACTGGGATAGGTTTATAGAAAAGTGTGTCTATCAAAAGTCAGAATTCCAGCATGTTTTTTAAGAAATATTACCTGCATTACCTCTATGGAAACTGGAAATCCCTAGTCTAAGCAAGAGGGGTAACAATATAAACATTAGTAGATAAGTACATATATATGTTTTAAAAATTGAGGATAAACTTCTAAAAGTACTGTTAATTAAGATAAAATCTTTTCTGCTCTAAATGATAAAATTACTGCAACTACATTTTATTTTATATATATATATATATATATATATATATAAAACAGAAATTTCATTAAAGGAAATAGAACCAACAATGTTCTGTAGTTTTGGTTAAAAAATGTCATATACTTCTGTTTCATTGTTCTGTATTAATACTGGTTAATTGTAGCTTCTGCCTTCTTTGCAGTCACTTCACACAGAGTTTTGCTGTTAAGCACCAGATGACTGAATAAAGGAGAATTTGTGAGTAAAAAATTGCTAAGTGAATAAATGCTTCTGATTCCAAAAGAAATTCACTTATAGGCACTTTGAATTGAAACCAATAACTATGGCATTTAAAACAAATATTTTGATTGATTCTATACATCTGGGTTTTTTTTTTCCCCCCAATAATGGAAAATCTCCCATGTATAATGTGTGTTAAGGCATTATTGCTGTTGGGTTGTTTTGGTTTGGGTTTTTGTGTTTTTTTTTTCTTCTCAGTTTCATTGTGGCTGCAAATTTGCAAGCCAATTAGGACACTTATAGTCATTTATATAATATGAAGCCAATAATTTTCTGCCCTATTGTATGTGAAATGTTTGAACTAATAAATGTTTGATGTTTGAACTAATAAATCGTATGATCTCTGCAGTGACCCTGTCAAGTGATTAATGTACATTTCAGGCTAGCAACGTCAAATAAGAAATTTTCTTTGGTTGAGACACCTGTCCCAGAACATGTACCCTACAGCATAGTATTTCTGGAGCTCATCCTATTCATTGTCATGCCCATAAAAAAAGCTCTTTTCCAAATTCCACAGGTCTCACGTATGGCAATAATAATCTAATATATAATGCAGAGAGAGTAGAAAGAAAATCTGTTTCTGTTTTTGCATGCTCTTCAAATGCAAGCCTTTCAAATACTGGTAGATACAAGGCTGTGCTCATTATGGTATTTCTCATTTGTTGCTTTAGCTTTGGTGTCTGGATGCTGTTCGCTCCAACAAAGATGGAGTTCCTCTCCTGAAAACAAGCTTTCTTGTAAGTTTTATCATGGTTCTGATCAAAAGATTAGTACTGCAAAAGTTTTTCCTTTTGGCGTTTTGTATCCCTGATTCCCATACTCATAATAAAAATAGGCACATTAAAAAAAAAAAAAAAAAAAAAAAAAAAAAAAAAGGAATGTAAACTAAATTAATCTGCTTGTTTCAAATCAGAGGATTCAGGTTAGCTTTAGTTCAGAGCTTCAAGTGCTATTTCTAATAGTATCTGAAATAATTTACATATAGTAAATGTATTAGGAGTCTGATTTTTCAGATAACATTCTGGGTATGCTTTTTTCCCCAGTCTTAACATGAAAGGTTTTCAAACAATGGAGATTACTCTTCCTTGAAACAGGTCTGAGATGTGATCCACACCATACGTATGCTATATTGTTTCCTTTTACACATTTTGCCATATTTCAAAGACCTAAAATATTAATGATACTTTTCTCTTTCCATGTATTTCTATCACTTTTTTCTTTTTTTTTTTTCTTTTTTTTTTTTTCTTTACACTGGGTCTTGGCTTGTTACAGGGAACAGTGTTGCATAGACCTCATAATCTGTAAATCCTTCTGGGCTGTTTTATTGTGTGGTTGCCTTTGTGTGTGAGGGATGGGACTCAGAGCAGCAGATGGTGCCCTGAAATCCTTTTCCTAGATCCCTGTGAAAAATAGTGTCGGTCTACAGAGTAGAAGTTTATATCACAAGTTAGGCACCACAAAGAAGGTAGTACATAGCTAATTTTCTCTGTTCTGGGAACCTGAGGGATTTACTGTATATGTGTATATACAAATCATGGCTGTATTAGGCACTTAGCAGAATTCGTGTTTCAGGTGCAAGGGCTCTGAAACAGCTTGCACTCTATGGGTGAACTTCTGCAGTGCCAACTTCACTGGTAAAACAAAACAGCGAAGCATAACAGGGGAGATTTGCATTGTTGATCTACTCACAGAGCCCGAGTATAAACTCTTGCTCTTAGTGTGTGTCCAGTTTACTATCCAAATCAGAAGTTGTCTAGGTACATGGTAAATTGGCAAAAAAGCATTTCTGGGCTATGATTTGATACAGGTTGAAACACATCTTGTGTGCCTGAAATAAAGTTGGGATTGTATTAATTAATATTACTCCTTCTGATGTGGGACAGTTTCCAAAGACAAAGAAACAACTTTTATATGAGAAAAATCTATGTAACTGAGTCCCGGTAGGCATGTGGTAAATTTAGTGATTTTTTTTTTTAATTTCTCAGACCTCTAGGGTTCCAGAACCAGAAAGAAGAAGGATTGTGACCATGGCTTAGAGTGAGGACTCCTGTTTAAGCAAGTGCAGCGGAAGTGTGGAGGAGTATAACAAACCCAAAGTACAGTATATGATCCTTTTCTTCTGCAGAACTGGGTATGGTTTGAGTGTGAATTTGTTAAAACAGAAATAAAGAAACCTAGAGGTTTCTTTATTTGCTGGTACTTCATTCTCTCTTACAAGAAGTCATTGATTCATTATCATATAATGAGACTATATGCACTGTATATGTAGATGTTCACATCTGAACCATGAGTCTATACTCTTTTGTAATCTACGAAAAGAAAATGTCACTTTTAGGGTGCATTATTTCTTTTAAGACCAATATCTAAAATTTGTCAGATAAACCATCCTGTAAATCTGCCTGTTTCTTTCCTTTGAATATAAAGAGATGACCAGCTCCAGTCTGAAGGTCTGTATTTCTACCACCTAAGGTAGGGGGGATAAATCCTGCGTATTGTGACTGACAGAATAACTCTTAGCGAGGTTTAGGGAGAAAGGACTACAGCTGCAGTGTCTCTTAACTACTTACTGTGTTTATCTGCCTGCTCAGAAATTGCTTAGAAGGTAGGTGAAGTGTGATGTGTTGTTAGTTTTCTCTGTTTTCCCTTTAGGGAAGAGAAAGCAACTAGAGAAATAAAGATAAATCTGTGTTTACAGAGTATCCCAAAACTGCAAGATAAGCTATATCTACCTTTACCTAGAGGAGCTTTAGATTGATGAGTGTTTTGTTTTGGTTTTTAATTATTTTATTTTTAGGACTACAATTTTCTTAGCAAAACCAGTATGAATATGTTGGTTTTGGCAAGCCCTTCTTCTTTTCATATCACAATATCCCATCCTTTGCCTTTCTCTTACATCTTCCCCCCCAGTCTTGCTTCTTTCGCTAATGTATAAACCACCTGCACACCCCCTGAGTAACTTTCTCTTGGAGGAGACTCCAGTGTTTGGTTAAGTCACGGGAGATGCGGGGATTTGTGCAGTCCTCTCACTTATGCACTGCGGAAGTGATGACAGAATAGTTCCTACAGTCACTAGAGAAACTGACACATCACACCCAATTATGTGGCCTCCCTGGCCCCTCACGCCGTTCTTCCCTGAAATATAAGCTTTCTGTCTCATGTTTTATTTTATTTTTTAAAGAAATTTGTTATTCAGAAGAAAAGAAAAAATGGTGGGGAAGGAGTTAGTGTATCATTCTGAAGAAAGCTATTACAGAGTAAGTTTTCAGGCACATTCAATATATCAGATTAAACACAATTTAAACGAATTTTTTTTGTAAAGCTCACAGAAAAAAACCCACCAAATTTAAACTGATGGTAACAGAGGAGTCAAGCCTTGTCATTTACTGTGATACTGCCCATCAGCTGTCATGAACTAGTGGGAGTTATTTGTCAGTAATTATAAAGTACAAATATATGCACTAATCTATATCTGCTCAGGATCCCACACAGCGTTCTGTCAGTTCTAGAAAAAGCAGATTATTTTTCATGTTAGTACCACAGATGCAGCCATGTTTCTCTTTCTTCATCCCTATAAGAATCCTTCCCCTTGTACTACTATGGCTGATACAGCAGAAGAACAAAAGCAAAGCTGACTTTCAGCCGTTTGATTGCATTTGTAAGAAGAGGAGTAATTAGAAATAAAAATACATGTTGTGATAATGAGGTGTATTTGTCCTACAACTGGATTCCAAATTATAGACACAGAGCACTGATTACTAATTTCATAAAATTACCTGAGCAGAAGCTCTCTCTTCTGAACTTGTATGGGAAACTTATATTACAAAATCTACTGCCACTGGAATTTTTTTCCAACAGCTAGTACTGAAGGTGCACAAATGACTGTGGGGTTTTTCTTCTGTTACTTGTTGTTTTCCATTTTTTAGGTTTTGACAGCTATCCTAAAACAGCAGGAATACCACAGTCATGATGTGATTTGTTTGGCAATAATTGTAATACAAATTATACACATATCTTTGCTGTGAATCACACAATAAGAACCTGAGGAGTTTCTGAGCCACAAAGATTTTATGCTCCTTTTTCCAGATTGAGACAGGGAATATCCAAAATATACAGGAGAGTGAAAAAGGAAAAAAGCCCAAGCCCAAGAACATGGAAAATGAGTGGTTACAATCAAGGGAAAACAAACTAAGAAGAAAGGAATGTATTTCCCTCCCTTCTGAATGCTATTGCAGGAGAAGAGCTCCTATAGGAGTACGTGGTACAAGAGTTATGGTCTGTGTACATTTTCTGGCTTTCTGCTTTGCAGCTATAAAAGTTAAAAATGCTGGGAGAGTGGTAAGCTAGCCTCACAAGAGACTTGTGGGATGCCCCTTGTCCTCACTGACTAGACTCCAAACCAGGATCTGGGGGCAGAAGCCACCATTCCCTCCCAGCTCCCTCATCACTACAAGGGAAACTCCTATGCTATCTCAGCACCCTGCTGGGCGGAGGAGCCACCTTGCAAGCTCCAACTCCTTCTTTTCTTTCTTTTCAATCTTTGTTGATTTTCAACAGGGAGAAACAGATTCACACTGCTTCATTAAGCGATGCAAAATTAGGTGGAATGTGATACCAACTTTTTGGGGGCCTTCAGCTCGTTGAGAAAAGTTCTGGGTCTAGTACCATGAACCATTGCATCCTACTCTGGTAGTCCTACTGCCACGAGCACTTGTTTCTCCTCTCTCCACCCTTGACTGCCTTTCCCCATATCACAAACTTTGTCATGTTAAAACATGTGACTTGAGCAGGTTTACATTCCCCTTAGCACACGACCAGGTAAGGTGAAGCAGTACAATACAAGAGATGCCATGTGCCTTGCAGAAAACAACCATGTGCGTGTTGCTGTCTGCTTGAGCAAGATATCTTCGTCTAGCTGAAATGCCAGGGACAAAGTCAGCATTTCTGCATGGTCTAGAAACCCTGCAGGCAAAGGCATTGCTAATGCAGAGAGAATTTCAAGCCCTTGAGCCATGTTGGACTTGGTATTGATCATATTCATTCTACGTATACAGCCAGCTCCTCCCTTCTTCAGAGGTGACTGCCCCTGTGTTGCTGGATTTCCACACCTCAACAGATGGTGCAAATGTAGTGCAGGTGCTATAAATCTAAGATGTGGATCAGTCTTGACCTGCTGCTCTTTGGACTCCTGGTGGTGGCAGCTCTGCCAGCTCGTCCCTTTCCTTCTCCCTGTGCCCTAGGTACACCAATTCACCCAGTCAGTCTACCCAGACCTAGCACAGGTGATGGACCATGAAGTGTAACCTTTTATTGTAAAGTAAATGACTGAAAAAGCATTCCCCAGCCCACTGCAGGTTCAAGCTAAGACTATAATATAGTCCTATGAGAAATAATCTCACTAAGGTGAGAATTTTTTTCTGTATATCTCTATGTAAAATCAAGGGAGAAAATATTAATAATTTTTAAATTAATGATTTATTATGTATAGCAAGAAAGTATGTCCATTGCCAAAACTTTGGTTAAATCATGGTGGTTTTATTAGTAAAATGATAACACTGATGCACATTTAGATGTTGAATACTGAAGTACAATTTCATTCTTACTCATACCTGTTAGTCCATGTCTGTATGAATAATGGTACTGACTCAGTCACTTGCTAGTAGAGGACTACATATGCTGTGAAAGGATCTTTACTATTTAGTGTGGCGATCTGGTACATATCATACTATTTTTCAGTACTGTAAATTATTATTGACTGCTTTTTAACAGAAGCCCTTTTAAAACCATTTACACTTGCATGGTTGTAAAGACCAGAGGCACGCTGGACTGTCTGGGATTTTTGGGAAGGGAGAAATGCTGTCTGAACAGCTTTTAATGTTCAGTCAAGAACCGTGAAATGCTTCCTCTTCAATTTGCATTCTCTGGCCAACACTGTTTAGCCAGACAAGGTGGCAAATTCTTGTTTGTGACGTTGTGAGCCTTAAATCTGGTGATCTACTCACTGTGTTTTCCAGTGGAGCCTCAGTGAAATGGGGTGTGATGATTGGCCCCCAAAATACAACAGTATCTTTATGTATAGTCTGATAAGAGTTAACTACTGACAAGATTGTCAGCATCTCACAGAGGGGATCTGCCTTGGGAAAATTGAAAAAAAATAAATCTCAAGATTCAAAGTAACATGTTAGAACTAGATGAGAAAAAATTCAAATTGTAATTTTAAGTCATTTTCTGTGGCAGAGTGGATTCAAACAGGTAGTGGTTTGTTTAACCAAGGAGTCATAGTATTGCAAGCACAGTTTTATATACTTCTTTGCTAAATAAATGACAAGATAATGGTAATGTTAAATTGAATAACCTGTGTCCGAGGTACATTGTGTAGGGAGTGATGAGGTCTACACATGAAGTGTAGTATTAGAAATACAATGTTTAGACATTCAGTAGGGATACAACTGTTGTGCATACAGAAGGTTATCTAACGATTTGAGGTGAAGCATGGTTTGATATATGGGGATTATCCGTTCAAGAGCTAATATGTTATCCCCCGTTTCCTCTTTATGGGAACAGCTTACCTTTCCTACATCAAACCACATATTACAAATGTCCTACATACTCTGCTGAAATACAGCCTTAGTTTGTGTTCTTTTCAGAAGCCTCTTTAAAACTGGCTGCCTGAAGTCTAAAAATATATTCCTTGGAAGGAGAGAAAAAACACAGAATATATTTAGAAATACTTAAATATAACTTCAAATAGTTTTCCCATTCATTAAAAGTTTGCTTGACCCAAAATGTCAGGACCCACCAGTGTGAAAAGCAAGAGATGAATATCTGTTGTATCACCTTTCCACTGGTATAAGCCCCGACTTCGAGCCTGCTGGAGCAGGAGGTGCCTGGAGTTAATCCTGTAACTGCAACTGCTTCTTGCAACTCAGCCTCAGTGTATTTTGAGATTTAAATCCACAATTGAGGAGGAAGAAGGAAACATTCATGATGGGGTTTTTTTCCATAGCAGCTGTTTGAAACTGTTAACATGCTTGTACCTTTAAAAGTAAATCCTGGGGGAAAGAGAGACTGAGAGGCAGATTGCAGTTCAAGTGCTAAGATGTGCACAATAAATGTAGTTAAATTCAGAGGTTTCTTAGATAAATATGTAATTGATAATTGAGAGAAGAAGGAAAACTGTGTTAAAGAGATTTGCACACACCCTTTTGGCTCTCCTTGGGATATATGGTGCACCTGCTAAACACAGAAAAAAGAGACTTGTGTGCAAAAGATGGTTACCTAACCATCAATACAGAAAACAAAATTGTATCTGCACATAGTCTTAAAAAGGCAAATCAGTATTTTCCCATTGGAGAACACACCTTCGATTAAACAGACATATTTAGCGATTATAATTTAGAAAACTGCCTGAAAATCTAGATCTGTGTTTGAAATCAAGTTAAAAATAATGGTTTTAAAATCATATATTTAATTTTTTAGAAATGTTATGAAGGCTGCACATGAGTTTTACATTTTTGAAGTTAGCTAGGATTGGTAAAATATGTCTGGGATACACTGTGTCTGAATTAGACTGTTGGTGGGAAAAGATTATTTTCCTTTTTTTAATCTTTAATATCATGAAGAGTAACTTTTGGAGGATGTGCCCAGCAATCCAAAGGGAAGACATTTATACAGATTGCATGCTACTATATTACTGATTGCTGTTGTTTTGATTCAAAGTTTTTATACATAAGGTTCTTATTGTCCACGTAGAAAAGGGGAGGTAGAATCAATTTCCTCTTTAACATATTGATAAACAACTCCAGATATAGTGGTAGGGGGAGGAGGAAACTACATTTACCTTTGTGTGACCTATCTAGGAATGCTGGAAAAATTAATTCCAGAATATTATGGCGACATTCCTTTAAGTTGTGGATATGATTTACATAGCAGGTCTTTCTGAGCCGTCCAGCTTCTTTCATCTTGATACTGTAAATTGCTTTCATTTCCACGCCCTCCCCCCCATCTGTATGCTTGAGGTATTGTTGTGATAAATTATGGAGGTACAGAACTGAAAATGGTGTGTAGATTGTCTAAGAAATTGAGTGCAGTCAGCCTTCAAAGTGGTGGATGATGTGCTAAAACAGCTACCTTCCCCTGGTCAGGTCGCACATGTCGTCAATGAGCAGCTGCTTTTAACTTTGCCTTTTGCCCAGAGCACTGAGAGCAGCTGGATTTATTGAATTAATAACTGCTCCATTTGGGGTGTTTTGTTTTCCCATGACCATGAAATCTGGCTATAATGTTAGCAAAGTGTAAGACAGGTCTCCTTCACCAACAAGGTGGTGTCTTTTTTGTTATTATATAGTGCTTAATACGTAAGGCAGAAAATAATTGGAAAACTGTACCTGTGGGGGAATTAAACGTTTCTTGGTAAACAGAGTTAACAGAAAGGAAAGAAGCACATAAAAATGATGTAGGTGATACACACGTGCTGAGTGTGATTTTGAGGACACTTGTACCAGTCCTCAAATTAATCTCTTTGGTTGCAATGCTTAGTAGTGGCCTCATTAAATCACCTGATGGATGCTAAACAGCATTAGAATATTAGTAGTAGCAGTTGAATAAACAGTTTCTGTGCTTTGGACCAATTTTTTCCTTTTCAAGGCTCTGGATTTCGTGAGTCTGGCTGAGAAACAGTGGCAGTGTGTGATGCAGATGGAGACGGGTGAACCAGTGGCCTCCGTGTTTTCTGACCACACAGGCATGAGGGACGTATCCTATCACAAAGCTTCAGGCCAATCCCACTTAATAGGCTTTTGTTTGGGGTTACCATAGATAGGGCTCACTCATTTTCTAGAAACAATACATGAGGTAACACTTTCAGGTTTTATTAATCATGGCACATATTAGAGTAATCATTCTCATGTTATGGTTAGTCTGCTGTGCTGGAAGTGTTGGAGTTACCTATTATTAATGAAAGAAAAAAAAAAAAAAAAAAAAAAAAAGTAATACCTATGGGGGGGACTTGTTTAGCTGTGCTCTTGGGACAGCAAAAGAAAAGGGAGAGGAAGAGTTATTGGGATCATGCATCTGCAAGTGAAACCTCTCATGTGCCCTAGTTATTGCAAGTGGAGCCTGTTATCAAAACCTGATCCTGTGTTTTCTTCAGCATGTAAAAGGAGAAGTCCTGAAGCACTTTAGGCCTTGTTGACTTGAATTCCTGCAAAAGGATGGCATAAACTCAGGAGAAATGGGGTTGAATGGCAAGCTGCCATTTCTAACCTAACCATTTCTAACTTAGTAGCTAACCTAACCATTTCTAACTTAGTCCACCAAGGAGGTATATGGCTGCCGTATCCCTGGTAGGGGATTAAAAAATGTCTTTATCCTCCTAAAGACTCTTTGGGAAAAGGTGGAGGAGATCTGACCCTCAAGAGCTAAAGAGCTGCATTGCATTTTCAAAAGCTCACCAGCCTTCATCATACATATCCTCCTGAAGGCTGGCATTGGTATGTGCCAGGCTGCCAACACATCTAATTCTGAAGGTTCTCCCTTAATGAAATCTAAGGTTTTACCAAAACTCTGCGATCTCCTTTCTGGCATGGTGAAATTAGCTGGGCTTTACTTTTTAGTTTACTCATGTTCCTTACGTGGGTTTTATGTTTCTGGATTTTCAGAGTTCTTCAGATAGATTTAAAAATTAGTTATTTTGGTTTATATTATATGTATAGATTTTTTTCTTTATTATAGAAATTACTATAGTAATTAATACTAGTAATTTAGAAATGTGCAACTCCTAGGAGTAGAAAAGGTCATTTTACCCAAACAATTTTCAAATTGCTGCAGAGGTAGTAAAAACCCCCCAAACCAAAGCACTTTTTGCACAGACTGTCTGGCTTCTACGCTTAGATGTTTTCAGAAATGAGGCATATCACAAATGTTATGATGTGCCAAGTATTTCCTTCAGTTACTTTTAAATTGCTACAGAATCTCAGAGTGATTCAGGGTATTTCCTTCAGAAAGTTGGAGAGTTCAAATTCCAAATGGGAAGAAAGGCAATTTTTTCACAAAACAGCTATCCAGTCTGCAAAACAATTACCAAGAAACTTGAGAGGGATTAAGATGAGAAAACACAGTGACTTGTCTCCTTGTTTTGTGTGTACTTCTTTGTAAACAAACAGTTCCATCATCAGCTCCTGCTTCTTAGAGAAACAACCTTTTATTTAGGTTTAACATTTCAGGGTTAAAGAAGTCCTGTGCCTCCTCATCCAGAACTTGTTTTAGTCTTTTCTTTTTCTTCAAAATATGTGGTATGTACTTAAAATATCCAAAGCATACCCAGGAGTGGTGTATTCTGCAAGTCAGCACCTTCAGTTTGTCTTCAGGTGTCTAAGTAGTAAATGTCTAGTTAGTGTCTGTCTGTGAAAGGTTTTCTTTTAAAGATCTGTATTTCTTTAAAAGATAATTCTCGAGTGTAAACTGCTCTGATGACAAGATGAGATCATCTCTTGTCATATTCTGTGGTGATCAGCTTCCTTTTCTGCAGACTTGGTAACTTTTGTGATGGATGAAGCAAGGATACTAAAGCTGTTGCTTCAAAGCTTGGATCCATCTCCAGAGCAGCTTGGTCCTGCACATTGATGAGGAGAGGGAGACTTGAGAAAATAAACCATGTTTGTACCATTAAAAGCTGAATTACATGGCTTGGGGGCTGGAGTAAATAAGGGATTTTCATGCTGGCATTTTCTAATTGAAGAGTAGTTTGTTGTGTAGAAGCATTTGAAAAAAAAAGGACTCTCCTCAGAGCAACCAATACACTGGCTATTAGAATATTTCTGTGGAAAGTGGAAGGCTGAGGTTCAAGTCCAGGTCTGAATTATATCCTTAAGGGGAGTCTCGTAGTTGTTAGGGAAACATTTGAGGCACTGAGCTACTCTGGGATCAGTTTTTTCTTCCCCTTTCTTTTTCTCCCCCCAGCCTTTTTACCTCCTTCCAAAATTTACATCTGTGAGCTGAGAATGAAATGTAATAGGAAAACTGTAATTTCTGCAGGAAAGTTACAAGCTTGGTAAACTAGTGTTTCCAAATTTAAAAAAATTTAGCTCCAAATTTCTCATGAAATCTCATCTTTCTTCCCCCTACCCCATTCCCTATAAAATACTCATCACAGTTTTTCTCTCTTCTCTCTGCTTGCATGTCCATAGGTCTCCTTTCTGCAACCCCCACGTTTCCCCCCTCATAGTTTCCCATCATGTTGGCTTCCAGCTCCAGTGGCTTCTCCCCACCCACACAGAGATCTTGGGAAATCATGGTGATGCCCTGCTCCTAGCTACAGTACCTGGCAGCAGTCCTGGAGAGGAGCAACCCTTTGAGAGAAAATTTGAGAATTGCTGCCAGGTCACCCTTACCTTGGGTTTGCGCACATCCTGTCTTTTGTGGGTGTCAGAGTGGGTTCAGTAAAGTGAAATCTTCACAGTTTTCACTTTGAAAAAACTCTTAAAATTGGAAGCTATTTCTACTGTTTACTGAAGTGTGATTTTTCTCTGTTTTTTAGTTTTTCTCACAAAGTTTTACAAATTGACCAACTGAAGGCATTTTTGAGTAAGTGGTGACAAGCCATCCCTGCTTTGAGTATAAAGGCATTCTTGTATTTCAAAGACAAGAGGTAAGATCTCAAGATATTTTCCAGATTTAACTATATCAGTGTGGAAAATGTTATCCTTGGGAGTTAATTTAGCAAAATTATAAGCAACATGAAAAGAAAGCCTTGTAACAGGAAAGATGCAGCAGCTTTGGGAACAGGCTGAACTGCTTGCCCTGCCTGTAAAAACGTTTGTCATTTATTATAAGTCTATTGGGCAAAAGCTTCACAGTGGAAGTCCAACAAAAAGAAATGTGAGATATATATATATATATATATGTTACTTTAAAAAAATAGGTCATCTGTGTGCTAGATCAAAACTGGTAGTAATAAGCAGCAATAGGTACACCCTGACAGATGCAGAAATTTGTTCTGTTAAACCCTAAGAACTTTGAAAACACTTTTTTATACATTTTATAAGAAATGTTTGTCATAAATAGCATATCAGACTATATCAAAAAGGTATTACATTGACTTCCAGATCATTATGTCTGTTTAATAGAAACAGACAAGCATCCTCTGTTTTACCTACATAGAGCAATCTGCCCTGAAGAACAGGTTTTAGATTGAAATCATCTCCCCCTTCATATTTCTAATACTTTCTAGACCAAGTCTGCTCAGCTAGTGTTAGTTTCCTCTTTGATCTCAGGATAGGCAATCCAGAAACAGTATCCATTAATATAACTAAAAAAATGTGCAAAGTTAGCTTCCGGATTGATATTCTAAGGGAATCTTTATGTTGCTTTAAATTTTACGTGCTCAATTTTCTCTTCTCTGCCAGGCTGCAAACCCCAATTTAATTGTGCAGAATGTTAAATGGCAAAAGTATTTGTCACTTCCCTTCTGCAGCCAAGCTGACACACTGAGATACTGAAATCCTGCAAGGACTCTGCACCTCTCTGTACTCTTATTCTTCTGGACCAGGAGGAAACAGAAATCTCACAAGAAAAACTTTTCTCCTGACTTATTGAGACAGTATAAACAAGAAAAAGGAGTGGTGGTTTGGGTATGCCTCATTATGAGGCTGAGAGTCAGATCCAGCATTGGCTGGTCCTGCCTTGATTAATGGACATCACAAAGCTCTTGTTAATTTGGGACTAAAGCAAATTGTTTGCCTATTAGTTCCAATGTGATCTAAATCTGGACTTTAAGTGAAACTGTAATTGAGCCCTAAAATTGATGGGAACTTTTAAACTCTGATAGCATTGATGGAGTATGAGGGAGCTCAGCTCCTTCAGTGGTGGTGTTCTGTGTCTTGCCAATACTGCCTTTAGTTGAATGAATTGCTAACCTGAGCAGAAGCCAAGAAAGTTATTTAAGTCAAAATTGCTGACCCTGTCTCTTCTGTAGCTTTAGCTTCAAATACTTCCATAATAGTGTTTGATAATTTTTTTTCCCAGTTTTAGGATAATGTTTGGACTAGGTAGGATGCTTTGCATAGTAATTAACAGCTGATTTTCATGGCACCAAGTAGATTATTTTTAACTATACTATTTTCACTGAGGTAAACCAAATCATAACAGCAGCATTCAATGGTTGTTTTGTGCAAGCAAACGTGCTTTCACCTGGTCTGCTTGTGTTCTTCCTGGTTTGATGTTTTGTAGGGAAAAAAAAACAGCACCTAAAATTGTTTTAATCCTTTACAGTTACATTAAAATGATGCAGCTGTCCAGCTGATAAATTGACTCCATTGTATCTGTTCTAAATTTATATAGATAGCAAAGTTCTGCACGGTCATAAATGATTTATCTTTTGTATTTGGAGTAGAGTCATAATCATTCACTCTTTTTCAAGTCTAGTTTGGCAACTTTATCTCACTTGCAGTTTGCATTTCTGAAAGTGGAAATATATTCTGCAGCTTTTGATGTGTTGATTGGTAAGAAGGTAAAGACAGCTGCACACATGTCTCCAGAGACTCAGCTCAATGGCTAAATGAAGACCTCTAGTGCTTTCTTGTTAGCCAAGATAGATCTACATCCAGATGAACCACAATTAGTCAATAGTGAAGGCTATAGGTTCATGTGATCAGAAGCCACAAATCAGTTTTCCCTAGGACTTAGTTATTGGCAGATAGTGCCTTAGGCTATGCCTTGCTGCTGCTTGCCTGACTGTAATTTTTCCCCTAGTGAAGTTTTTAAAGTCACATACTGAGACTGGAGCAGTGATCTCCTGACAACAAGGCTGTCACTGGTCTGTCAAATATCAATTGCTTATCAAACAAATTGTCTGCTACTTTAATGTACCTGGCCTCTCACTATTAACAAAGCTTAAAATGCTGCTGATTTCTGTACTGCTATTTAGTCAGTTGGTACCTATCTGCTTACCTGCATATCCCATTTTTTTGACATGGCATGGGCCAAATCCTTCCTTCCTGTGACATGGATGGAAACACACCAAAATGATTTCTAGCCAAGGTGACTCCGTATCATTGTGAACTTGTGAAACCATATCAGTACACCAGGGATGAGCCCTAATTCCTGCTGGAATCTAAACCCTGGTCCAAAATGTTTTTGTGTCAGAAGGTTTGGTTAATGTATTTATTTACTTGACTAGCCTCACGTTGCACACAACTTTCTGTTTGGTTTTGGCTAAAATTAGAAGCAAAAATGTATCATGAGGAAATTTCATTTGAGGCTTTCAGAGAACTTGGGGGCTGGTTGGATGTAAAGCCATATGATGCTCGCAAGTGACAGATAAATATGACTCCCCAATTTTATGGGTAGCTAAAACAAGTCTCAGAGAAGCTGCGTTACTTCCTCACCCAGTGAATTAGTTGTAGAGTTGCAGATGGATCCCAAAGGTTTTATCATCTGTCCCTATTTGTAGTTACCAGCCCGTCTGTCTCCTCTGTGGACGATTTACATACCAAAATGGCATCTGTCATGGGTTCTGGACAGCTCACTAGTTGAATCAAATCACACCTTTCTCATTGCTGCTCTGCAAATAAAGGAAAAATTAAGGCCAGTGGAAGTAAAAGTAATTCTTCAATGAACTGAGCATATAAAACGTGCTTTAAAATTTCCAGCACCCTGCAGTGATGGTGATTAGTTAAAGAAACACCACAGCCTTGTTACTATCACATCTTTTAAAAAATCTTTTTACATTACACAAAGATGGTCTAAGAAATTAATTAAATGTTGGACAATAACATAATCAGGGATATCTATATTTGCAGTCTTTTCTCTGTGCTTGCATACATCTTTTATCTGTCAAGTACATCAAATAGCTAATTAGCCCCCTTTTAAGTGCTTCACTGCTTATATTGGAGCTATAGTCATGCCCTAGTGGAATGGTTTCCAGGAAACCTGATATACATTCTCAGCTGAAAGAGCATATGCCTGTTTGTAGGCTGTTAAGAAACTGGTAGAGATTGAAAAATGCTTTAAAAAAAAATTCAGTAGTTTGTGGTTCTCAGAACACATCTGATCTGTCGACATTTTAAAGACAGAGCAAGCCAAAATCCAGAGTCCCTACATGACTCCTACACAGCAAAATTCTTGCCAATGTCAATCAGAGGGTTACTAAATATGGGCTGCAGGATATCACCTAATGTGTTCCCTAAAAGGTAAGTTTTGAATATGATTGGTATGACTCATCATGTTAAACTGTTGTTTTTATTTGCTTATCTTCTGCTTGGACAAAAGCCCAGCAGCGTCGGAACAGAACTAATATGCACTTACTGTGACGAACTGCCTTAAAAGTATTAGCTAGTTACTGTGTTACACCACTGTGAATTAGTATTAAAGTAGTAAATCCGACGAATAATCAAATCGCCTTAATTTTACATAATGATCAAGGAAAATGTACTTACACATGAAAGTGATGTTGGGAGATTCTACCCCCTTTTCTTTCTGCATTAAAATCTTTACGATAGAAAGGCCTCATTGAGGGTTACTATAACATATAATGTCACATGCCGTCTCATGCTGACCACAAAAATAACTCAAGGCGCCACTCTGCTGCAATTAGCAGCTGTAAGATTATGATGTTTTGACACAGGTGAGGCAAAAACTTCCAAGCACAAACAGAGTGAATATATCGATTACACAACTATTTTATTATTTCCTCACAAAAATATCATGCATTATTTATACACCAAAAATGTAACAAGAAAGGACTTTTTTCAGACAACTGAAACTAAGTTCTGTCACCGATTAATTTGCAATGTGACAGCAGAATTTGACTGCTGTTATTTAAGGATTTCTACTAGTCTACTTGCCTTCTGAGTAAATATACTTGTGTCCGCTGCTCTGCCTCATTGGGAGGTATCAATTATGGTATAAGACAATTAAATACTAACCTTTGCTTATGTCCCACTATCTTTTATAATTATGAGGTAGACTATCCCCCTTTATTCCCCAAGTAGCATTTTACTCCAAGTGGTATGACTGAAGATACACTGGGCTACTTATGAAGTAGGATATTGTAAATTTGAAAATAATAACAATCAGATAGCTCTATGTTTTGTTGGCCCAGTGAAAGGGCATCTTACAGATATTGAGCAAATATTTTCTATGAGATGTGACTAGCATATAGACTACACAGCTTTTTAAATGTAACTTGGGAGCAGATCATTTTGTTAAAGATGTATATAAAGGCATTAGGTAGTAGCCTCATTCTTCCTTTCTGTTGACGTCTGTCTTGCAAGACTTAGCATTTACCTGATATACACCCCTATGATACTTCTTCTCTAACATTTGAGTAATTTGTTTGTTTGTTTTTAAAACAGCTGAAATTTGTAGCTGCAGTAAAAAGAACATAGGGCTAATACACCTCATTAATCACTTCTGCAGTAAAAGCCCTTACGCATGTCTAGGAACACTTCCATGGTGCATAAAACCAAATTTCATTTCAGCTTGTGCTACTCCACAGATTTCCACAGGACATTTGCCACCTGACACGTTCTGCAGGGAGAGAAACATTCCCTGTTGGAAATGTGTTCCCTAGGAGCGAGGTCCTTGGGCCCGGGGTTGTGTCACCCATGTGCTGTGCTTGAGGCTCGGGAGGCCTGGTCCTGGTCTGAGCTTTCTGTGTGCTGTTTCCTTGGCCAAAAGGGAGGGAGAGGTCTTAGGGGAGGTTTTTAGGAGGGAGGGCATCCATGTTGCACTCTGCAACATAAAGTAACTCAAGCTCTCATTGCGGGCAGGGGATGGAGCGGTGACATTAAAACCTCCACTCACCACTGCTACCAGTGAACTGAGTTGCCCTAACTTTAGTGTTGCTTCATTTGGAAGTTTTGCTAAACTTTCCTGTTTAGTGGGAAAGGCTGCAAAAAAAACCCTGCAGCCCCAGAGCTCTGCTGCTGGGCAGCAAAGTGGGAGATGCTGGCCTGACTGGATGGCTCTCGGATGAATCTTTATAAAAGGGATAATAACAGTCTTTTGCCCGACAGAAGTGTCACAAGTTTAGATATGCTAATACCTTCGAGGTGCTTGTATTCTGTGGTGAGGGAGAGCGAGGGTAGATGGCAGAAAGACTAAGTGCCTTACGTCCGTTAAATACTGTAATGTGACCCCCATCCTCCCTCTGTGCTCATGCTCATCTACATACACGAGCACACACATAACCATAGAAATATCCAGATAAGTCTGGTTTTGGCCCTATTCAATTCTCTGAAATGTTTTTTTTCAGCATGATGGGTTTTAACATTAAAGTGAATGAATGAAACTCTATACTTCAGCAGCATCAGTGGGAGGGAAGGGAGAAGATGGGTGTTAGAGAAAGGTGAAGTGCACATAAAACTGGATAATGTCACCTGCTGCTCCCCATCATGCAACTTAAGAAATGTACAGGAATTTACAATGTACAAATGTTCTGCTTTGTAACTACTGAATTTCATGGTTGCATATTTGCCATTTGTGAATTTGTAACTGGATATTAGCAATTTCCAAATGGCTGGGATGTTTGTGCACACGTAGTATTTGAAAAAGTGTAGTAAATTTATGAGATAACCTGAGTGTTCACTGCAGAGAGCACAAAAGGAAACAGAAATGCTAAGTGTCATGCAGTAAGCTGTTGAGCTGGAACAACCACATTAAATATGCAAGCATGAGCTGATGTGATCTCCAAAGCATTTCTGTATGAATATAATAGAAACAGTTATATTGTCCATGTAAGAGGCTGAAGCCAAAGGGTTGTGGACAAGATGAGTTAAATGTAATTAAGTCATTAGAAACTATTGTTAGGGGAAAATCCAACTTTTACTCCATCCCCTCATGTTACTTTGTACAGAATGGGAAGAAATCTGACCTGTCAGTGGTACTAGGTTTATACACCAACATGTGAAAGGTAAAATTTGAAGAACTAAAATAACTCCTGATTTCATCAATCTCTTCTGAATCATCTCAAGTGTCACTTCTACAAGAGTTACTTTCTTCCAAAAATACAAAAGGTTATCCTGGTACTAAGTATTAGGTGATCAGAATGTAACATATTACAGCTACCATGTCATATAGTGACATGTGGTGGTTTTAGCACGTCGTTGTTATTATTATTATTATTATTATTATTATTATTATTATTATTATTATTATTATTATTATTATTATTATTATTATTATTATTATATTATTTATTATTGACTAGAAAGTGTTAGAAACTGCCTTTTTATTTTCTATTTTCTCAACACATAACACATCAAGGTTTATGCCTCTGCCTGGGTATCCTTAATCCTATTATCTTATACTAGTTTTCCTATTTTAATATTATGTCATATGTTATTGTCATATCCTTGATCATATCATACAAATGGGCAGATCCAAAAAAGCACAATTGAAAAGTATGCAAAGTTTTAAACAACATTAAAAAGCCACTATTAAAATCTCCAAACTGAAACATAGTTCTAAAACACAGTTTTCTAAAGCAAATTAAAATGTTTGCTTAGAAATAATATGGGATTTTAAAAAATAATCCCAATTCAGAAGGAAAACTTTTTTCCATGTTAAAAGAAAAATCCCATTAAAAATGAACTTTAAAAATATGCACACTGTGCAATGTATTCGTGACATATGGCAAAAGGTCAGAATTATCTGCTTCCGGTGATGTTTGTGGACAGTGATTGAACCAATTGTTAACAGAGGGAAGTGTTCATTTCCCCTTTCCTTTATTATTTTCAAACTCTTCCCTTCCATACCTTGAGGTTAGGAAGTTTGACGCTTTTCATTAAGGCCCTTTGTGATCTACTGAGCAATTCATCTGTATGCATTGTTTTCAGTAATATTGAGAGTTGTACCTTCCACAAGTCTTTGGCACTGCATGATGAAGCGCTCTATTTATATTAAAATGAAGAAGTTCCTAAGGGAGACATAGAACAGAATGAAACAACAAAAAGAGCTTTAGAGACTGGATATGCGAAGTGACAGTGACAGCAAAATGGTAGCTCTTGTTATGGAGTGGCCCAAAGGACTGCAGAAAGACTTATAGCATGAGCCACACTGGCTTGAACTTGGCAGTTCTTACAGGCTTAAGTACTTGCTATGAGGAGATGTTTTACAAGACAGAAGTTAATCAAACAATTTCTCAAGATTGCACATCTTGATTTGGAATGTCATTGACATAATACATTGCATGAGGCTTTGCTATATATAAATTAGAGGAATTATTTTAACATCGAACCCTGTTTCATCATTTAAAGCAACGCACAACTATATTGCTCTTGTTATGATTTACTTAGTCTAGATAATAGGAGAAACAAGACATAGATGTCACATTATATGGCAACTAATGCCCTGCCATTTTCAACTCAAGGGAAGGTAGGAAGTGAATTAAGCTGCTACTGAAATGTGCCCTGAAGGTCAATTTGAATTGGACAAGAGTGCTATAAAGTGGTTTATTGTGGCAGGGGGAAGATGTTGTTAAATTGCCTGAAGGACTGTCTCAGACTGACCATGATGAGGGAAGTGGTGACGCTGTGCCCTCTCTTCTGATGGTACAAGCAATCTACTCGGCCATCCAGAGGTACTGGCTGCGGGAAGAGCAAAAGGATGGGAATAATTAAAGGTGAATTTCAAAGAAAAATAATATTTTACAAAGTATTTTTAGAATGGGAAAAGAAGACCAAATGATTTTTTGAAGGAAAAGGAATGAGATGGAGGAGGCAGGAGAGGGCACTGTGATTTCTGTTTTCTTTGAACATCGAGGTCCTGTTTGGGTCAAAAGTGCTTGGCAGGTGAGGGGATGTGGTGCTAGCAGGAAGGGAGAGCTAGGACTGAGCATCTGCAAAGGGAATAGGCTTTTATCTGTTTCTGTTTTCGTCATGAGATATTTGACTTCAGTGTATAATTCATGTTTTATATCAAGCAAATATTTGTTGAAGATGCAACGTGTCCTTTCTCAGGTTGTCAATTAGTCAGTTACAACCTCCCATTGCTTACCAGAGGGAGAGCCTGTGCTTCATACTGGTTCCGGCACAAACAAGAGGCAAGCTGCACTTGACATTCCCTAACCATAACAGCACACGTTTAAGGAACTTATTTTCAGGTTCAACATCTCCTACAAAAAGAGGGCACCATCTATTGGAAGCAAATAAAGTGGTAGTCAGATACTCTAATGAGCAAACTTGTCTGGAAAAATATTAATTGTTCCCTGTGGATACAGACCTGCAGATGCTGATAGCACCGGAAGGGAAGAAGGATCACCTTTTGCAATGCAAAGACATAATCTATCCTGTTTCTAGCCCACAGGAAGTCGAGCCCAGGGCATATTCTTCATGTCTTTATTTTCTGAAAATCATTTATATGAAAAATAAATGAAACAAAAGTTTAAAACACCTGAAAACACTTTACATCTTTTTAATTGACCTTTTTTTTTTTTTTTTTTTTTTTTTTAAATTGAACATAACTGTTATTGCAGAAGGACAGAATTAAATAGGAATTAAAAAGTCAAATAGGAAAAGTTCCCAGAAACAAAAGCTAGACCTTTGCTCAGGATCCACTTCCAGACTGTCTCTACCTCAGGTCATGTTGTCTGATATGCCAGCATCCCTACCACAGAAAATGTGTACCAGACAATAATTTCTTGTCAGCGCCTGCTCAGGGATCCATCACTGTGGAACTCAGCATCACTCCTGCTTGGCAACGCCCTGCTATTAACAGGAGCCTCAGAAGCCATACTTCAATACTATTGCTAATAACCTCTGAATACTGGAAAGGGAGAAAGCAAGAAGAAGGGAGAGGAAATTTTGGATATTAATTTCCAAATAATAGAGTATGGGGGTTTTTTGTTTTCTTTACAATCAAAAATAGAAGAGTCATGAAAAGATTCAGGACTACATAAACTCTGCACAGGGGTAGCTCTGCAAATGGTCCATGAATGTCAGAGTTTGAAGAAGATCACCTTTTCCAAGGTGTTGGTTTCCTTACAGATTTTGAATTCTGGCCATGGAATATGTGCTCAATTTTTAAAAACCACTCTATTTCATCATGTTTTTCAAACCTTTTTAGTAAACCAATGTCCATTCTATCTTGATCCCACTCCTCACCCAAACTTTGATCAGGTTTGATGTTAAAATTCTACCATTTCTTGATCACATATGAGATGAGACTTGAGGTAATTTTCATGCATCAGCCAGTCCAGACTAGATTTGTCTCTGCTCCTTGGGATCTCTGCTAAGCCATCTGAGCTGCATTTCTCCTGTCAGACCGTCTTTGAGACATCTACATTCAACATACCAGGAGACAGTAAAGGACATTTGGAGAGTGGCAGTACTGTGGGATTTTTCCTTTTGGCAAAGCACCGTGGAAGAGGTACTCTTTTATTTCCACATTTTTTTATTTTTTTATATTTTTTTTCTGCATAAGCATATTTGTCTGAGCTACTTTGGATGTCTTCAAACATGCCTTTGTGTCCTTAACCTGTTTTGACTGAAGTACAGGTTTAATTTCTCTGGCATCCATTTCTGGATTTTCTTGGTAAAACTAACACCTCTGTCAATGAAACAGAGAAATTTGTAAAGTTTGGTAATTGGCCAAGCATAAAATAGGCATTTCGGAAGACATTAGAGAAGGTAATGAATCAGTGAGGCTACTGCCTATTAAATTCAGACATAGGTAGAAATTAAAAACAAATATATTTTTAATGTGTTTTTTTGATTGCACTAGATTTCTCAAGTATGGTTACAGAGCCTTAAAGCATGCAGCCTTAAAAAGCAGAATATCGTGCCCCTGCCGCTGCCATCTTGGGTTAATTCTTCAGAGTTCAATGTGTGGTTAATTCAGCTAACGGGGAAAATGCTGTGGGATGTGCCCCTTGTGACCTGTAACTGCGAACTGGACCCTAGAACTCAGCACCAGACTCCCACCGCTCCTGAATATCCGTATGGAGCAAAAAAATCTCCCTTTAAAATTTCACCTAACCTGTCCTGCGTGCTGATCATTGTGCCAGGTACGATGGTTTATAGACTTTGGGGGGTTTATCAAGTGGTCTGTAAAAATCATTGGGAAACAATGCATGCTTTATCGTGATTACAATGCTTGAGACAGCAGCGTTTAGTGTAAATGACACTATGTAACAGCAATTATATATTATTGGTTAGATCTTCTGCTAATGTAATTTCAAATAACTGTGTTTGAGGCCATGTTTCTCTAAGTCACTCTGTAAAGATTTCAAGTAAGAGAGATCAATTTTAATTAAGCACATGTTTTAGAAATCATATAAAAGTGGAGAGAAAAAATATTTTTTTACTAGCAGGTTATTGAATATATTGTAGAAGATTAAGGTTCTGCATTTGTTAATTAGGCTTTTTTATGACGTTACAGACTTTGGAATTAACAAAGATCAGAAAAAGCTAATTTTTATCTGAGAAAAATTACAAGAATAAAAAAATCAAAGGTATGTATTAAATTCAGAGACAGAGATAAAGCTATGTTTCTTCAATGATAACTGTAAGAGCAAATATCTTTCTGTGAAATAATTTCTGGTCTAAACTTGCTAATGTAAAACAGTTTAACTAACTATACTTTGAGTAGACAGTAGAAGTATTCAGATGGCAAAATGGTAGCTTCTTCCAGACTGGCTCAGCAGTTTAGTATAATTGGGTTTTATCATGAATCACTTTTTATCTGCTGTAGTTACTCTATCAAAAAAAGAAAAAAAAAAAAGAAAAAGATTTTCCTTTCCTGAATGTAGTATGACTCCAAAAAATCACTGAGAAGAAAAAAAAAAAAAAAAGGGAGACTGCCATTTTATAAAATGCATTTTCAAAATAGAAAGAAAAAACCCAACAGAAACCATAAACTGGCATGCAAATGTCAACAGGTTGAGCAGTTACCTCTATTTCTTTATGGCCACATGCTTGAGTGCTTCGTTGTCTGTGTGCCCATGGAAATGGATCATCCCAGGTTTCTCTCTCTGTGGGTTTATTAATGACCTTGGTGCCTCAATGGGTTTCCAGTGGCTTGGAAGTGGATGAGGTGGCGCGTGTCTTCTAGAATGTGGACACCAGCAGCAGAACCTCCCCTGGCCTTGTCTTCCCTTCTTGCCTGAAGTGTCTCATGTCAGCCTACCACCACTGCCCTACAAAGCTCAGCTTAGAAGTCCTTGTGGCCCCTGCATCTTGCTTTTCCTTTCTGGATCATGTCCGTGGTCAGAGGATTTTGTGGGCAATAGTTAAAGTGTAGAGCAGGGTCTTTGCTTGTGGAAGGAGGACCTTTCATTATTAGTCTTCTGTATGATGTTACAAAATTCAGAATTCGTAAATGTCAAGAGATAGGCAACTTTTAACATAGGGAAGATGCAAGAATGGAAAATATCCATGGTGTATGAGGTTAATGCACTTCCTCCACAAAGAAGTGGAAGAGCAATTTCAACATGCTTTGATTCCTTAGGTCTTTAATTGCTGCTGTAATCATTAGACATTATATATATGGCCACACTGAACAACCTGGTCACTAAAGGTCACTAGGCTAAGGCAATGTTTTATACCATGTTGTGAGGAGGGCTGTGTTTATTTTAATGTTCATAGATATGCTCCTGTTGCCATATTTTGATTTAAAATTTATCGTAGCTTTTTCTCAGAAGACCTGATACAGATATACTGTATGTGATGACAGGCCAAGTTTGCCTCTTCACTATAAATAATCGCTGTAAGAAAATTAAGGTGCAAAACCATGCCTGCTGTAATTGTTGCATACTTATTAGAAGCTTTCCTTTTCCAAATTCTCTGGGTATTTGTTGCCCATGATAATGTGAATACTTAAGGGGAAAGTGTAATTAGCGACTGTGTAGTTCATTCAGTAAACATTTCTGAGCTGTTTGATGTGACTGAACTGAGCGTCACATATAATTTTACACTTTTATCCTACCAGACAACTGACAGGTCTCTAATCTCAGTCTCAGAGCTTTCACTCTGCTTGAACTTTGCTTCATAGAGGTCATTTTCCAACCACTTGGGAGCAGAAGCCACGTCCGTTAAATCCCACAGAGTCGATAGATGCGATAATAGCTTTAGGCACATTTTCTTAGAACTCAGGGGAAAAGACAATTTCAATAAATGTAAAGCTATGCTATCTACAATCCACAGAATATGTAAGCAAATCTCATAGGAGCACATCTTTCTTTTACCTCCTGGCAAGAATCTCTTTAATAATAGTAATATGTATTTGTTTGCTTTCAATATCAACACTTGATAAGGGCAGAAAAATCATGCACAAAGCTTTAAGAAGAGAATAAAGAGGGGGAGAATGCACGAGGTGAAACAACCAAGAAAATGTTCCCTCAGGTTTGGATTTTGCTGACTATTAAAGAGTCTAATACATATTTCTACCCTTGGAGAAAGGCAGATGGTAATAGGATGTGCACATAGTGGTCTGAGCATCATATTGCAAATATGAATCCAAGTGTTAGTTCAACATTCAAACTATTGGTAGGAGAAAAGTAGAGCCCAAGCATCTATAAATACATGTGGCTAGCATGCTAAATAGTCTTGTACACATAATTCTTTGATATATTTTACATTGTATAGATCACAGCTCATCAAAACAAGATTGCAGTTGTATCTGTCAAGATAATTAACAGACAATTCCTCTTGTAACACATCTGAGAGCAGTAGGAAGGACAGTTCTTCCCTTGACATGGTATCAAAGGAGAAAAAACTAATATCAAAATAAAATAATGTTACTCCAGATTGTATCTGTCTAAAATAAAAATTAACCCCCCTCATAGGATAAAACAAACAATCCCTGCTTGACTGTCAAACTCTCATACTGAGATCGAAAATAAACTTTCCAATTCTTTCAACATTCTTGCTATTGTCTTTGATTTCTTTTTTTCCTTGATATATTTGTGGTGCAAAGGAATAAATCTTGAAAGTAAAGTATCCCCTCCAGCAAAATATTTTACTCCATTTGCCTTGGAGAATTCCACTGCAGGAGAGAGAAAAGGAAGAGAAAAAAAAGCCTCGCAGAGTAGCTGGAACAGCTTCAAATTCAATAGCCTGTGAGATTCTCCTTTAAATGATCTTTCTAAATATAACAGTTCAATAGGTCAGTGGTCAATATGAATGTTATCTGCAAGCTGGAGCTATTAATTTCTGCAACACTTTTCCAGATGCCAAATGTTAGCCTTATGTTTTATACACCAGGTTTCTCACACATACGCTTAAATGAACATTAGTCAAAAACAACCGAGCAAGTGGTGCTGGTGCTCCCATATTAAAAAGGAAAATATCTACTAGATCACAATACAGATTTTTTTTTTTTTAAATGTCCTTTAATGAATGGTCAGCCTGAAAGGAATGTTTCCAACAGTGAGGTGAGAATTTGTACAACTTCTTGACAAAGGTGAGTGAAACTACACAGAAAATAATGCTTCAGAATATAATTCAACTCTGTTCAAAACTCATAGTAAGACATGGCAAATGTACTGTCTCTTTGGTAGCACGTTTGAAAGCTTGTAGCAAATAAATTTTGAAATGGAAAGTGTATTAGTCCCTTGGAGAAGAACATGAGTTAGGAGTTGACCCTGGCTGCAGTGGTTGCTCCAGCAGAGGCAGGGCTGGGATGAGCTTGGCTCCACTCCAGGCTCCCAGGGTTGGGCTGGGACTGATGTGGGGGCTGGAGCGGGGCTGCAACCCGGCATGCAGCATGGACCCCTGAGACCTGCCAGTGTCAGAAAAGGGAAGAGAGCACCTTTCCGAACTCTGAGAGGTGTCAGGCACAGGGAAGGATAAAGGGCACAGCATTTGTGAGACTGGACAGAGCACCCCTGCCCCAATCTGAGCACACTGTTGGAAAGGATCAGTCTGCATATGTTGCAGCATCTGTGAGTGATGCAGACAACAGAGCTGACCAACCTGCCACATCACATTTTCCCACTGTTGATGGTCCTGGTAGGTCCTGTTTTAAAACACATTTTAAAATACTTTGCCTCCTTTCTTAATTCTCCTCACCACTCTGAGCTCCCTTTTCTGTGCATAGTTCACACTCCCTAGGAAGAGTTATCTAAGGTCTCTCTTCATCCTAAAGCTAGCGTTTCTTCTTGCAAGTTTGTCTATGGCTGTCCAATAAGTAGAAGCCACTGAGTGTCATGCTACTCATTTCAGACTTGATTACAATATGGTAAGTCTAAACCTGGCAGTCGATGTGTACAGCCTGCCATGTCACTGGGTTATTTTGCACCTTCAGATGCATTGTGTGGAAATCCACAAAAGCAGATCTGCAGTTTTTATCTTTTAAAAACACAAAGTGAAATTTTTATTTTCTCCCTCTAAGCAAGAAAAGTAAGTCATGTCCTCCAGAAATCCACTGAGTTGCAGTTATCCGAGAGCAAGGTGCTAACCTGTTGAGCCACGTGCTTGAAATTAATACTTCCTCGGGGAACCAAAGCTGGACAGCTCGTTCTGAGATATGGTTTGTTTCGACACTATGTGTTTCAGTGGTGGTGCAAGAACCCAGAGAAAACTTCTGGAAGAAAACATCAGAGAATTGCTATGAGCAGAGGGAAAACACTGTCAAAGAAACCAATTAAGGAGCGGAAAAGAGCTCAAAAGGTTTGCTCCCTGTTGTACTGAAGTTGGTTATTCTGTTTCGAATCACGGCTGCTGAACTGATTTTTTCCATTACAGTATTTGTGGTTGCAGTCATGCCAGAAGCGCATATTCGCACTCAGAGGACCTTATTCTTGTCTTTATTTCTGTCTTTTGAGTGACAACTTTATTTAAGCAAAGTGGAGTCATGCCACCTCTGCAATCATTACCCTGGATCTGTTTTCTTCTACTCAAGCTAGTACCTTGGCCAGTTTCTTTGCCATTTCCTCTCACAAGTTTTGTCATCACCTCTGGTTCAAATATTTAAAATGACTTCTGTTTTCCTTTGCCAGTGCCTCCTGTTTCAGTTGCTATAGACAAGTAAGGTTAGCCTCACTTGCCTATAGCAGCCTGTCAGTCAGGTCTATTCACGCCACTCAGCTTTGACCAGCTTTGCTCTAGGTTCTCTCAACCAAGGTGTGTCTAAACTAGGAGATAATATTCTTCCTGATCTTATAAGATGAGGTCTTCACTCATTCATCTACCTAGATTTAGTTCTCATTGGGGTTCTCTTCATCTGCCAGTTTGATGGTCTTTTCTAGTTACAGGTGCTCCTACCTTTTATGCACACAAACCTTTGCAGTACTGTCATAGAAATGCCTTCACCTTAGATGCCAGCTTTTGATGTGCTGTATAGAATAGTGCAAGCCAGTCAAAAGCTGATTCCTTAAGTTTGTTATTTACTTAAGAAATTTTCACGTCTGGGAAACTTAATACATGTTTAGAATGTATTTTTCTCACAATATATCCCATGTATGAATAATAAATATAACAGAAATAGTAACAGATTTACTATTTTATGATCAGTTTATGTCTTCATGTGATTCTAGTAAGAAGAACCCAGGTTGGGAAAGAAGCCATGAAGTTTTATTATGTCTGTACTCTAATCCTAATCCTCCAATGCAGAGCAAAATCCATCTATGCCAGAAAATATCGTATGGAAACAAGAGACCTTTAAGTTTTTACTGCTGCTGTCCCAAATAAAGGCATATATGTGAACTCTACTGAGCTCAGAATTATGGTCCACGACCAGAAGTAACATATGTAGTGCCAGGGGACCTTATTCATTACAGAGACAGGTTTAACATGTTTATGCTTTACTTGAATGTATGGCTCAGGGTGGCTCCCAAGGATTGCATTGGCACTCAGGGATTGCTGGGAAGCAAACCTCCCTATTATTTTAGCCAAATTCTCCCTAGCAGAGAAACAGTGAAGCAGGCTGTTTTGTTGGTCCTGTGCTGCTCATCGTTTCTTCCAGGCATTTTTCATTTACGGGGCCCATTGTGTTTCTAGCAACTAGCTCTTGTGGATCGGTGCAAAAAGGTCTCTGTATAAATTGGAGCCTGGGACAAAAGTTTTCTTTTTTAGAGCTTTAAACTTTAAAGAGTAAGACGTGTTAATTATTTCTATAACAAAATTTAACAGCCTTTTTGACCTTGTTGCAGTGCATTAGATAATCAACCTTCTTTCACAAAAGAGTGTCTAACCTAATTTATGTAGTAGAGTATGTTGACGGTCTTAAAAAGCATGTTTCCAGAATATGTTTAAACAAAATCCTTATTTAACATGAAACCACAAATAAAACAGAAGCATTGGGTGCAATTAGTGAATTCCCTGAATTATCAAATTTTACTGCATTTTAAGTTGATCAGCTCCTTGAAATGGTCACAGGTATACTTTTATATCTGTGAGTCTAAAATTACTTCAGGGAAAAGCATTTTGTCTTTTAAAATCTATACAGAAAAAAGAAGTTGAAAAATGTAAAAATGGTTTCTATAGCATAGAAGCTGAGAGACAAATCTACAAATGGGATCAATCTGCCTTGCTCCTGCTGCCTTAATCCAGCACCTCAAGAATCAATGTCTCAAGTCAATCCTTCCAGATGAGGTGCTGATTGAGTTCCAGGAGCTTCCAGTGGTAGGAGGAAGGTTGCTTTTGAAAATAAAGGGCTAATCTCCTCAGAGGAGTAACTTTATTTTATGTAAAATGCTAAAAGAGCCATTTTCTGCCATAGTGGAATGTGAAGTACTGGGTGTCTGTTTGCAGTGCAGGACAGAGCTCAACATCGTCACCTCCCTCGCCAAATCTTCCTGCCTTTAGTCATGCAAAATTGTTAATGGTTTCGTGAGAGAATTGTGATAAAGGGGAGAGTTTAGCAATATCTCTCTGTTCCCTGTTCTGTTGTTGCTAGTTGATCTGACTCTCTGATAAAGAAAATATTACAAAATACTAAATCCAGTGCTGGGGATATTAGTAAGGCTGGTCATCTAGTAGGGAAGAAAGCAAAACATGCCAGGAAAAGAAATCTATCTGGTGCACCTACTTCTAAAATATCCCTGTCAGAGATTTAACAAGTGGGAACACTTCTTCTTGATTCATTAAAGCTTTGTCTTTCTGGCCATAAACAGCCATATATTGCTGATAAACAGCTCTTTGGAAGGTATGTGATCATCCTGCAGTTTTTCTTTTCTGTGGGTTTTACAAATCCATCTTGTACTAGACTACATTCCCAAGGGACTGTGGACTGTGAATGTCACCTGAAAAATGCTCGCATCTACAGTGAAGCCACTGGGGCCACAGAAAATCTGTGGTTCTACTATAGTACCTATCTGTTAGCATTTTTGCAAGAAAAGCTGCATTTAAATTTCTTCCTTAGAAGAAATTTGGAAGGCCAATAATCATATTTGCTAATGAAACTAAAACCAGATTTAACTGAAGTATTTTGTTCTCTCTAGGCTGGGGCAGGCTTGAGATGGAGAATGAATCATTAAAAATGTGTTTCACCTGGAGAGTAATCTTGACGTACCTGTAAAGATCAGAGTGATGACAACATGATCTAGAGATGTGAATCAGTGTGGTCACCGTGGAAAGGGTGGGTAGACGGTGTTTGTGTAAACACTATGCAAATTATTTGGGGTTTACTATTTAACATTAGCAGATTGTGCTAAACATGCTAGGAAGGTAATCTTCGTGTTGTCAAAACATAGAGCCGTTCTAGCACCATGCCTCGCCTCAGGTTAGCATGTCCTGCCCTCCCAGCAGACCAAAAGAGGCTGAACAAGGAAGACCAGGATGGCATAAGAGTCACCTTTTTGTGCTGTTCTCCCCTGCCAACAAGAAAGATTCTCAGATGTCACTGTTTCACTGCTGTTAGAAATCATTTGCAAAATGCAATAGCCAGCTGATTCTTCTTTCCTTTTTACATGTAATTTGGGCAAAAAGAGTCAAGTCTATCCCCTGCCCTTACCTGTACACTTCTTCCTGGTTTGGACAAGGTACCTCAGAGCTCATTATGACTGAGGAAGACTTTGGATGTCCGTATGAGGCTCCACAGAGCAATATCTTTCATTAGCATGCCTGAAAGTAAAACAAAGGAAATCCATCCAGAGCTTTTCCCAATCCTGTTCAAAGAGCACAAAGCCTTCAAAAACCCCTATGGTTGAAAAAAATGTTATGGTGGTTGCCAAGTCAGGCACTAAGAAGTTAGTAAATATTAAAATGGAGTCTTCTTTAATACAGCTCTTTCATGCATGTAACTTGGGACTTAACTTTCAACTGAATAAACACCAATTGAGAATGCAAAATATTATTATTGTTATCTCATTAGACTAATATGTTGCTTAAGAACTTCTCATTGTACAATGTGTGGGATATACTGCGCTTTGGGACGCATGGAAAATGTGACAAGGAGAATCTTGGCCAGAGGTCCCTGGGTTCAGTTCAGGCAGAAGTTGTCCCAGTGCTTTGAAGTTGTCTGATGTTACAGGAATGCTCACTCCAGAAAAGTCAGGGAGAAAAATTTTAAAAAAATTTTTCACAGCGAGGTTTGAATGCTTAATATTATAGAATATTCTGTAATAGTTCTGTATGATGTGAATTAAGTGCCTGAACAGAACTACCTTGTATCATTCTAGATAGCCCAACTGGAGAGACTGATGTAAGGATGGTACAGCTGACCCAGGGCAGATGGGAGATCCGAGCAATTTTGCACAACTGGACAAAAGGGATGTCCCAGGTAGCCCAAGTGATGTTAAATATCTGTGTTTATGCATCTCAATGTTACTCTGATGATTACTGCTTTGCTTCATTAAAGAAATACATGAATGGAAAAAGTTACTATGAACAGTCTGGGGTGGTGGGGGGTGTTTGGTTGTTGGTTTTGGGGTTTTTTTTAAGGACAGCAGTTTATTATGGGATTGAGTTTTCATGAGAAAAGACCTGACTTTATCAATCTGAATACACCTAGAGGTTTTATATACCAAGCCCTTAAAAATGGGCTGCTCTTATTCACTGCAAACAAGATTGACACAATGTCTTTATCTTCCTTTATTTGCTCTCACTGTAATCCAAGCTGTGGTTTCAAGAGGAATCAATTTGGTAACTTATAGATACATACACCCTCTACCCATCAAACCCTCCCCACAGACTAGTGACAGGCCAGTCACCATGGCAGAATAACTTAATGTTTATACTCACTTTGCCTTGCTCTTGGTTTTATGATCCATGGATAATATAATTTTCAGTTCTTTTTTTTAAAGGTGATCGTGTATGCTAACACAGAGAGCAAAACAATGCAAAGTGGGTTTTTTTATGTTAATAGATTGTGTTAAAATACATATTTGACTTTAATTTTGTAAGCTTACTAGCTGTAGGTTTTGACTAGCTTTCAAATCTAGACAAAGATATTTCTGGCTTTCCGGGATGTTAAGATATGTTAAATTGTTTTGTTGCAATAACAGCTTCCCATCATGGTTTTACGCTTTCAGACTACCCAAAATATTGGAAAATATGCTGCAAAGCCAGGAGGATGATTCCCCACTTTCTAGTTACAGAACTGAGGACACAATTGCATTTTTCCATGTTGATACCTATGTTTTCACATGAATTCCCGCACTAAATTTCTGTTTTCTCACAAGCAAAGAGTCTAATGTGATTCAAATAAACCCCAACACATTTAAACGAGCCACGTAGCGTTTCCAGTGGTTTCATTTTGCTTTGAGTCAGGTTTCAGATCAATTTCACAAGCACCAGGCAATTTTGGGAAGAGCATATCCTTTGAGAACTGGAAAACATTGATTTATTTTACATGTCCAATTAGTTCCATAAATTAGCAACTGTGTTCAGGTATGTAGTACAGCACTGCTTTTTTTCCAAGCTGAGGAACCTGTAAAAACCTTGTAAGAACAGGACCTTCACTTGAAAAAGGGGACCTGATTTAAAGTGAGTAAAAGCCACTGAAAAGATTCCCACTGATGTTGGGGCAATCTTGTGGCATAGGATCACATATTTACCTTTCAACAAAGTGGATCCTCTGAGCTTTTTTATGTTGTTATGTTTTTTTTTACTCCATGGAAATATTTTTGCTGGTTTCGTTAGTCTGTTCATTTTAAACAAAGCTGTGACTTGGCTCGGTCTCATTAAGTGGCTGAAAAATGTCAACATCAAACAATTATGCCGTAACAAGAGGCAGTGTCAGAGGTGTAAAACTGTACTGCACCTTAAACATTTGTATTTTTTCCTTTGGGGATAACTTGTGGTTTTTTGTCAATGTAAAAACATTCCCCCAGTTGCAGACCAAGCCAATCAACCTCCTCCTTGCAAGGGTGAAGGTTGCCAGGCCAAGCACAAGCAATTAGATGCGCAGCGCTCCCACGGCCGGCAGCCCCGATCCCAGCTGATTGCCCTGAGCTCCACTGCTGCTCGTGATGCAAATTGTATCTGGTCCCTTGGTAATCGAGATCAGTGCTGCCTTGTCCGTCCACTCACTGCTCATGCCCCCTCCACATTGTGATAATGGTTTTGGTGGGCAATCAGGGAAGATGCCTTCTTGACTCATCTCTCATAATAGATTGTCCTCCTCAGGCAAAATTGAATAACCCCCGACATGGCCTGGAGGCAAGCAGTACGAATTCAATAATTCTGCAGGGTCAACATCCTCTCATTTTTGGCAAGCAAGTAATTATTCTGCACTAACATTCAGTAATGGGAGTAGGAAACTGCTGGAGAAACCTTCCTCTGTACCCAGAATAGCCACCTTAATAGCATATTCCTCTAATAAGCAATTCTGTCTCATTCCAATGCCCCTTGCCTTCAGGTTCGCTTTTCAAGCACATTTCATGTACGTATTCTGCAGATGCTTTTTACCAACAGCATCTGTGGGAAAGTTTAACAACTTCACTGTCTGTTGTTTAATATTTTCCACTTTTATGGGTTACAGTTGTGCTGTCTATTTGCTTTTACTGATTTGTGAAAGATTTATTATAAACCAAATACAGCTGTTCTCTCCTTTCATAAACTGAAACTATTTTGGCAAAACCTATTTTCCACTATGAAAATAAATTTTAAATTGCTTCCCTCACCCAGCTTTCCAGGCATGAGCATCCAGTTGCTATTTAGTGGTGCAGAATAGGTGCCAGGATGGTTGTAGGCTCACTTAGGGAAAAGAAAATGCCTATGTTTCAAAAATAAAGAGCAGAAATGTTTTTTCTCCTTCCACCCCCCCTTTTCAGGGGATTTAATATTATTATCTGCAGATCTCAAGCATTATGAATTATAATATAAAAAACTTCTGCAGATTCAAACCATTTTTGCACTCTGATTTTGCATTTATGCTGAGGATTGTACAAGTTTTATTTAGATACTTAACCTTTACCTTAAACTAATATTATTATCAACCTTCTAATATAATTCAGTATTTTTTCAATGGAGCTTAAAATAGCCCTCTGCTTACTCTGAAAAGGCACTCATTTCACTGGGACAGTTTCCACTGTCAAAATTTGGAACTGTGGCGTATTGTCTGTCATTTTGAAAGGGAATATTAAGTTCTAAATTCCTCAAGAATATTTTGCTGTGGATTATAATATGGTTTCCCCTTTCCTAAGCTGGAAAAGTAAAAAATTTGTTATTTTTAAATGAAGTAAGAAATAGAAGAATAAGACTCCTTCAGTAGTACTACTGCTTAAATCTACATCATAGGTATTTTTCCCCTGTTTTGGGTTTGGGTTTTTTTGTATTTTCCTAAAAGTAAATGCATTCTACTGCATTGAAGCTATTGCTTTATTCACTGAAAGAAACCTTTATCTCTTCTCTCACGAGAACAGTGCACATATAGCAATGAAGATCCTTGTATAATAGCAGAATAAGCACTTTCTATGACTGATTGATGATTGATTATTGTAGGGCTGTCTCCCCGTAGCTGCTCATCATGGTTTTTGACGAGCAGCATTCATTCCCAAAATGAGAAATTTGTTTTGATCTGTACTGGTTCTGTTTACTAGCTGGGACGAAACTTGGGATAATATTGCTCATGTTCAGCTGCCAGTGTTGATTTAGAGTGCAAGTATAAGAAAATCCTGTGCTAATAATAGACCAAATTTTTTGTGAAATGCTTGTCATTATTGGTGCTGCTTACCATCTTGCACCAATAGCAATTGTTTTTCCTTTCTTCCATGCTTTTAAAATGCCATTTGCAATACAGCTTCAGGATGATTTAATTTACTGTTGGAATGTTTTCCTCGTTACTGCGTTGACAGCCCCGCATAAGATCCATCTCCACTTGTTCATTTGCCAGCTTGGCTCAATAATGCATGCTGCTCCAGTCTTTGGCTCACAGAGGGATTTTTTTTCCCTAGTACAAAGTTACCTTTCCTAGTGCTCCAGCCAAAGTGCCCAAGAGTCACGGTGCTTGCACTAAAAGCTTATGAATACATGTTTGGACCAGGAAAGGGTTTCTTTGTGTGTACCACTCCATTGCAAAAGAGGAATGGTTTTCTATAGAGATCTGGACTATTGGGAACCGCAGCAAAAGAGGAGTGTAATTCATCGAAATAAAATCATGGAATTGTTCTGGACTACTCTGACGACTCTTTTAGATGAAGCTCTACGTGTATGTCTTGGATGCCTCTGTAGTATGTAATAGTAAAGCAATCGATTTTTTTAGGCAGACCAAATAATTGATTTCAACTTCTGCTCAAAAACTATCGGCACAAGAAGACCTAAAGAAAGAAATACACTTTCCTTAGTACAAAGATGATCTAAGAAAGACTGTCATTATTGCCTGTGGCCAGGAAAACTATATTTAAAATGTGTCCATCTGAACCTTTAATGTTTTACCTAATGATGTAACTAAGTTCTAATCCATGGCTTCCGATTTCAATGAAATTATACAAATTTCTCCACTTTGTACAGAAATATTCCTTTTTAAATGTATAACACACACACACATGTACACGTAGAGATATATCAGTGTTTTAAAGTGCATTTTGGAGTAAGAGAAAGCTGAAAAAATCTGGGCACTTGTAAAACTTATGGATGCTGAGTCCAAAGCTTATAAACAGGCATTAAACTTACTGTTCTTGACTTCTGAGGTTTATATTCTGTGCTTTCTACAGCCTATTTAATTCATAAGTATATGTACTGGCTTTTTACCTCAGGCTTTTGCTGGTATTTAGCTTTAAATCAGTTTAGATGTGACAGATAAAAATTAGGACCTGATCCCGTAAATCCTTATTTGCTGGACTTGCCTTTACATGACTAAATTTTCCTGTTGATAAATGAATGTGTGTGCAGTGCTTTGAAATACCTGGATGGTTATTATTGACCTGAAGTGACTACTCACATTCAGAAAGGTTGCAAGGTCAGCATCTTAGTGTTGTTTTGTTTGGGGTTTTTTTTGAAAAAAAAAACCAAAAAACAAAAACTTAAATTTAAGCACAGTGCACTGGGGGGGGTTTTGCGTGTATTTTACACAAGCTGTGCTGAATGAAAATCTAAACTTCATACGGTGTGTTTTTAGCTTTAGTCAGTGCATAAACATTACTGACAGTAGCAAAATGCTTTTTTATTTGAATAGAGAATAAAGACATTAGGCATGTACAAACTGCACTTTATCATTTGTTGGCACAAAGTTCCAAGCCTTCTTGTTGCCCTCTCCCAGCTGTCTCTCCTTATTTCTGCTTTTATTTAGTCCAGAATTCCTGCTTTTCCTTAAATGTGTGTTTGTACATAAACTATTAATGTCACTTGAACGGTTTGGGTTTGCTTTTGTTTTTCTTATTAATGCTACTGTGAAACATTCCAGTTTTAAGCTTAAAGGCAATACATTATTCCAGAAATCTGTTTTTTTTTTTATATAAAAGCAAGTATAAAAAAATCTCAACCAAATAACAAACCCCCAAATTTCACACATTCAAAAATGAGTACAAATTCTGCAAGACTTTGTCGTGAAAAATCTCTTAGCATCTGCTCCAAGAGACCTATACGAGGGACATGACAAGCTGCAAGGTAAGCACCAGAGACAAAGGTGCAAGCAAAGCCAAAGGAGCTTTGTGCAAGTCAAGCATTCAAAACCAGGTTCTCATCTGTCTCTGACCCTCCTGTGTGGGTGCAGAGGAGGGATGGAGAGACGTCTGCGTCACCAAACTTCCTTGCTTAAGGGGATGTTGGTCAGGAGTGTAATATTATTTTCTGGCATAGATTTTTTCTCACAGATGTATTTGGCTAGTTACACACATGGTTATTTCCCATTGATATCAGAGATGAGGAGGTGGAAGGCAATAAAAGTGAACTACTTCTGCACTGAGACACCATCCACCTTAAAGAAGCCGTTGCAGAAAGATGAGTTTTCCTTAAGCTCTGCAAGTGGAATTCATATAAAAATAAGTAAACCTAAATCTAAAAACTAACACTATAGCATGCATTACTGATAACCATCCAAACGATGTTGGAAGGTGGGGTAAGCAGTGCTATGCATGACAGTGGGCCAAAGTCATCACTAGGGGACAACAATTTCCTGGCTTTGTATTATTATTTCTGTCTGACATGCTGTGTGTCATCTGCTTTTCTCCCTCTCATTTCCTATGACTGCTTCTTTTCCTCTCTGCTTTTAGCTCTTGCTTGTTTGTTTGGACTGTGGGGGGGTTTTGGTTTTGTTGGTTTTGAGTTTTTTAAAATTTTATTTTACTGACCAGAATTAGTTTAAAAAGAAAGTATTAAATACCATCTTAAGACATGATTTTTATTTTATTTCACTTGTCTTTGTTTCCTCCCTGCCCCTCCTTGTTTCCTTGCCATTGCTAGTGCTTTTTTATGTGATGTTCCAGAAAACTGCAAAGAAGTGTGTTTAGTATTAAGTACCTTAAGCCTTCTTAGGTTCTTTTATTATCATTGTTCCTGTTATTATTATCATTTGTTATTGTCGTTTCTTTTTACTATCATCATGAATCAGAGACCAGTGATGGGCCAGGAAGTTGTTTGACTTGTTTGACTACTAATAAAGCACAAAAGATGAGTCCCTGAAGTCAAGTGTTTCCAATACCCACGTACCAGAAAAGAGAAAATGGGCCGCAGGGAGCACTGGGAAACAAGGATCAGCACCTTGTGCAGTGGTAGATCATCTCCCCAGAGTAACTGCTGTCAAGGAGAACTTTAAAGACAGATTGGAAGGAAGTTAAGGAAGTAATTTCACAGGTATTTGTGAGTAAGTCTATGTGCAGCATGGTAGGAGGTATGAACATATGTATTTCCATGCATAGCAGGAATATGAGAGAAGCTGGAGCTGGGAGCAGATTGAGGATCCAAGGCAGAAGTCAGTAATTTGATAATGAATGGACAATGGTGATGGCAAAGAGCTCTGAAAGCAAAGACAAATGGCTTATGTCTGACAATGCAGAAAAGGTGAATGAACAGAGAAAGCAGCCATTGGAAAAGTGATGAGCTAGGAAAATGATCTTAGCAGCAATGCTCACCTGGGCAGATATTTGTTGTCAAATTTACATTTGCTTTGTCCAAGGTTATGGTCGATATCCAAGTTTCATTGTACGGGCAGATCAGGAAGCCTGCATCCTATGTGTTGTAGAAAGCAGCCACAATACTTGAAAGAAAAGATATCTAGGAAGAAATATCCTGCTCAAAGTTAAGAGGTGAGTGATGACTGTAAAAATAGAAAAGGGCATCTTCATTTTAGTCATATTGAGATGATGGCTTGTCACATCAGAGACAATGTCAGAACAATAAAATTAAATTTCAGTTTGGCTGACAGCTCTGAAGCAGAAAGGTAGATGTGTGTGCCAACAAACTGGAGAGATGGCATGCAGTTATTTTAAATGGAAGGATAAGATCAGTCAGTGATATGGTAAAATAAAGCGAGAAGGAGATTCAAGATAGCTTTAAGTAGGCTCTCCACAGAAAGCTGAGAAAAAGGATGAGAAACCAAAGGAAAAATGAAGACACAAAAGAAATAAGTGCAGAGGAGCCCCAAAAACTGGAAGGGCAGAAAAATTGCTCAGGATCCACTGAGTCAAAAGCTGAACAATTGGTGACATCTTGCTGAGTCCAAGATTGGGCTGGGAAATGTTGACAGCTGCAATACACGGGTTCCACAACACATGTAGGAAACCACTTACCTGACCCTGTTTATGACTCTTCAAGGATATTCATATGGTGACAAGCAGTCAGGCTGGGTGAACAGGTCATACCAAACTCTTTGCTCTTATGGGTGGCTAAGGGGACCTGTGCTAACCAGTTGCAATCAGACTTACTCATCTCTCTCTCTCTGATATTCTCAACTTACTTCTGTGATTGTAATATCCTATGATTTCCAACTGGGATTGTCAAAGAAGTCAGATAGAGGTAAGTGGTTGTAATGAACCGTAAGCCACAAGAACTGATCCTGACAAGAGTAGATTGAATACTGTCTCCCCTATTTTATCCCAGCATTGAAGTCGAAAAAATAATACGAAAACAAAATAATTAAATGCCACAAAGGATTATAATTTTCTCGATATTTTGCATCTTTCCCACATCTTTACCTTTTCATTTCTTAAATGCACAACCTTTATCCATTTCCTCATGGAACTCTTCTGTAATTGTCTCATCAACAACCCATGTCATCAACCTTTTTTCACTGTCTTTCCACATACTGGTCTTGAACAGAGTCTAGGAATTTTAGATGAGGTTAGGGTGGAAATTAAATACTCAGAAGGTACTCTTGAAGCTTATTTGGGCTATTGTCTATCATTTGGCAATCAGATGGGAACTTGGGAGTCTGGATTAGAGATGAACAGTGAAGAACATAAAACTTGATGTCAGAACTACAAAGAGAAAACCTTTGTTCTCTGGCTCTCTGCAATGTCATGCAGCTCTTGCTACTGTCTTCTTCTGGATATAAGATGAGGTCATCATTCAGGAGCCTGTATTTAAAATGGTATTTTCTCCTTTCTGCAGAGACTTGATTTCAATTGAAATGAGTGTGGTGTAGTGACTCAGACATATGAGCCATCCCAACAGGTCAAGCAACTAATTTTTTATTCCCAAAACAAGCATGTTTCTGTGTGAGAAGAAAAAAAAAAAAACTCTTTTGAAACTTATTCTTAAAAAGAGTTAGCTATCTTCTTTTTGGAGGAAGAGTATACATGAGTAGTATCACAAATCTGGTAGATAGTTTTATTTTTAAAACTACACTCAGTGGCACACAGTAATTTTCCATTGACAGATTTGCCCACTAATGTCTTAGAAAATACTTTATGGTTTTTTAGACATTGTGTGGATTCTTGTTTTACTTCAAAAATAAAAATGTAGCAAAACTAATGGTGAAAAAAAGGACAAAAAAAACCTGTCATTACTGCCACATGTCTAAGATACGAGTCCCCAAGCAAATACATAGTAATTACAGACTTCTGGGAAAAGGGGATGGTTACTATATGCAGTACTGTGTTTTTTTTTTTTTTTTTTTTTTTTTTTAATGTAACTGTGGTGTACATGATCTGCATGATTTTTACTTTTCTCGTTCTCAGAAAGGCTGAAATGGATATAATGTCTTTTGAGTCTCAGCTGGAATGCAGATTCAGCAACATTGAAGCTGGAAGAGAAATAAGTAGTATTTAATACAGATATTGGAAAAGGTCTAATTTGGAACCTATGTGGTGGGGGTGAGTACATACAGGGCTGGACTAAGCTTACTGGTGTAAAGAGTGTGGACTCAGCTTCATACTTCTGATTCTTAGTGACTTAATTATGTCAGATTATTGTCTTTCAAGTTCTGGCCTAAAATGAGGATAAATTGTGTTATTGAATTTGAAAATGTGAATCCAGTATAACACAAACAGAGTTTAATTGTCACAAGTGGTGTAGAGTTTGTAATACTGGTTGATATGATCACTTACCTGTTCAGTTCTCTTCCTCTTTACAGAGTGCATTTATCTCTCCTGAAGGGATGAAAAAGTAAAATGCAATATAATATTCAGCTGCCTATGAAGAGTGGGCTTTTCCATAAAATCTCCCTCACTGTACTGGAATGTATAGGTTCATAACTTACAAGTCCATTGGAAGCATTTGCCAACTTTTGAAGTCTCAACTCAGGATAATTTTAAGATGAAACCCTGCTTGCTGAATGGTCATGCGTGGGTTCAACACAGAAACAGTCAAAAACTCCCTACACCAAACTTTTATAGACAAGAAAGGGGGGTTGTCTGTTTGCCCATGCATTTCCAAGTTCTACAATACAAATATATATTTGCTCCTTTGCTGGTTTTAAAAAGGTACTGCTTACTGCTTCTAGTGTGTGTCTACAGAGAGGGAGTCAGAGCCTCCAACTCAGCTGTTCTGCCTGCCCCTCCATTGCCTGATCCCTTTCAAGAAATTACATTTGCTGTCCTGGTCCGTGTGTCTCATTCTGATGGCATAGATCTCTACTCTCCTACTTTACATGCTAGTGTGGTTTTTACTAGCTTGTTTGGCTTGTTTATATGACAGCTTATTCATTGGTTTGATATTTTGCTGTGTGTTTTATTTATGCAGTTGCCTGTTGGGGTCTGGAAAGGATTTCCCATAATGGTAGATTGGCTGGTCAGACTGGATTTTTCAGATTCCTCATAGCGGTGGTACTAAATGTTAGTGATTAAGTGTAACCTTATGTCAGATATCAATAACAGTAACCAAGGCTGGTTCAATAATATGTCTAGGGGACCCTTCCTAAAATAAATAAAACATATGGCTCAAGCCCATACCTAAAGCTCCCAGGCTTTAGGGACTTAAAATTTAAGCCCTGTAGTCACCTTTACAGGTATTTCTTCCCCAGTCTCACTCTTGGGAATATGAAACCACAGGCACACAGCGTAACACAGATATTTATATTAAAAATGAAATGAAGCATACCTTGAATAATGCAGTGGAGGCAATACCAGCCTCTGATTCACAGTTATTATTTGCCCCACTGAGTGAGACCTAGTCAGCACTTTTCATATCCACAGGACATTTGCGCTCTTTTAGTTCATCCATTTCTCCCCCCACTGTGAATTTTAACAGACTCTGGGATGCTTGACCAGGCTTTAAGGGCTCTCCTCCAGCCCACGAGGTCTGTGGATGCTTGGGGAGACCCCCCTGCAGTGAAGCACCCTGAGTTTGACTTCATGACCTGGCTGCTGTGTTAGCTGGTCCTGCAGCATCTCTTGCTGCTCCACCACCACCCTGACTGACAGAGTTAGTCCCATCAGGAACAGGCCCATCTTGTCCACGTCAGTTCTGCGCAGGGTATGAGCCTTAGCCAGAGTAAAAGAGGAGATCAGCTGACTGAAGTTATTTTCTGCTGTGTCCATGTGGGCAGCTTTCTACAGGGTATGTGTCTTCTAAAAATTACTGCCTCCTTCCTGCAGCTACTGTACCATACTGTGCTTCCTCAGTGGTTATAAAACACAGAAAACATGCAAATATATGTATGCTCAGTTCTGTTTGCAAAGACAAGTGCTCAAAATGTAACAAACAGAAGAATTAAGTTTTTCTGTTGTGTCACCAGGAAAGTAATATCTTTATATGTAGGACCATGCACTACTTTTTTTCTACAGGAAATAATAAATGCTTTCAAGTTCAAAGATACATTCAAACAAAGATGATTCTCTGTAAATAGCTCTTAGACGATACAACATACAACTCAATTAAGGTAATTAAAAGGCGTTTCTAAAATGCTGATTGGGCTTTGCATTGAAGATACATTGATTTCTGTCGCTGTAAATTGGCTGTTCTATCAGTTGTCTGTCCTTGTACACTTAAAACTTATTCCGACTAATTAAAAGCATAATAGTAAGCAGGGTGGCTGTAAATGAATAATTAGAATGGCAGAACAGACATTTGTCATGAATAACATCAACTTTATTCCTTCCTTTCAACCTTCACAGATATGATGGCTACATAATAGGAAGACCGTGAAGCACTACCATACAGCACAGCTTTACCCCCGAAATGATGGTGCTGTATGTGCAGTTTCTGACAGTAAACCATGTAACTATATTCACTGTTAACTGCAGTTAATATCCTATCTGAAATACTCCCTAAGCTTATTTATTACTTTGCTGATAAGCAGACCTAATGACAGAGGGTATTTTGTGTTATGTGTATTTAACTTATTTTAAACAAACCTATTGTTATGGTTTGTAAAAAGCCTAAATTGTATACATATGCAAACACAGAAACATAGCTTTTGAAAATATATTAACTGCATTGGATACCTAAACAGGTATTTTCAGTGCAATTATTTCTCTGTTGGCACTATTTGGGGTACAGTGTGTAGTGAGAAAAAAGAAAAAGGAATCCTACTTTCAGGTATCTCAAAGCAACATTTTTCATTTTTCAAATATGAACCTTGCTAGTATTCAGTATGGGAAAATGGACATTTTTACAAAACGTAGCTGTATCGTTCAGCATTTTCAGAAGGGACTAAAAATGTGCTGTAGCAGTCAGATGCAGCAAAGTTATAATTATTTTTATGAGATATACAACCATACAAAACATTTGTAAATGTGCCATTGTTATGATATGTCATCCAATAACTTTTAAGGCAGGTGAAGAAAAGATTTTTTTTTTTTTTTTTTCTATTCTGTGGCAAAATCTTGTGATTTTAAATGCTTCTGCCCTGGAGTATTCTGGAGCATTTTGGAGAATTATTGTTTTAATTCTCTGAACTAACTAATTTGCAGTGAGCCTCCAGACCTTTGCAAAAGAGCGGATGTGCAAACTTATTTATATGTGTTGGCAGCATCACCATCATAAATCGCTTGAGCCATTGAAAAACAATAAACTGAACATGCTTCAAGAGGAACTAGTGCCTCTGATTGGTATTACCTCTTTCAAGATGACAGGAGACCTCAAGAGGCCTGAGAGTTCTTGGTTGTATGAGTTTGTGACTAATAGGTGGTTTGATGGGACAAGCGCTCACCACCTAGGGAAATTGAAGCATCTTTGAGCTCGATACCCTTTGTGTCTCATTCTTTTGTAGGTTATTGTTGTGAGGCCTGCAGGGACCTCTTTTACAGTTTGCATCCACAGACAATACACGATCAGCAAAATCTTTTTAGTTTTACTGTTGCTATTGATCTGCTGCTATTCCATGCTGTGGCTAATTTGCTTGTTAGCAGTAATTTTAAAAGGTAATTACAGTTTTATAGTCTGCCCAACTCTCATATATTTATTTCTTGCCTAATTAAAAGTTACAATCTTGGCAGTGAAATGCTTACTTTTTAGCAAACGAGGGACAGTTTGTTTCCTGATTTTTCATTTCAATCTTAATCTGAAGATTACTCTGAGGGTAGATGGAGACAATTGCATAGTTTACTATGACTTTTGCATTTGGAAACCCAAGTCATGAGGCTGGAAATAATGTAGTGACTTACCAAGAGTATACAAGAAACTCCTGTGCATGCTAAAAAGAGTAGTAGCTTGTGAGAGATTTCACACTTGCAAAGACCACGTCATTAGAGCCTGCTTATGTGTCCTGTAAATATTTCTTGACATTGTATAAGCATGAGATAAAAAGAGGAAGAAATTTAATGGCCAAATTGCATACATTTTAAATTGAATTAAGCTCATCTGAATGTCTGTTGTGTCTATCGAAATCCCCAGCCTTAAAACTGAGCTGGGTTTCTCACTGAATTTATCTTTCTAATGGAGCTAAAGAGCTGTTTGATTTTAGCATGAGTAGAAATATACAGAAGTGAAACACGCTTTGGAAAGGATCTGAGGGGGGCTGCTGAGGGGTTTAACACAGATTTAATCCTTCTCTGAGCCTCAGCCAACCCCAGTGTGAGTGGGCAGCTGTGCGCTTGGGCTGGAGGGGCAAAAGCAGCTTCTACTCTTTCACAAGCGGGAGAGGAAATGCAAAGCTACATTTTTTTTTTTACTCATACCAGTCCAATTCAGTTTGGGAGGGAGAGTTTTGTCCTGTAATTTCTGTAATCTCTTTCAAGAAATTCCAATTCCAATGTCTACCTCCAACAACAGTGAGAACCAGAGTCCTCCAATTAAAAAGTTAACTATGTCTATTATTTAAAATAAGAAAATCAATCTGAGTGGCACCTGGGATTTCGGAGCATTTGTATATCATCATGTTTTCCCAATCCCTTGGCTAATAGCCTATCCTTGAACAGCTTCACAGTCCACACCTCTGCCTGGAAAGACACTACTTTGGCTGCATGAGATTATCAGTGCAGTACCTAGCAGACAAGAGCAGTGATGATTTGAAATAATACCACCCATTTTTCTTATTTCGCTGTGTACACTCCTAGATCTACAAACCTCCTGCCTTGCTCCTCAAAACAGGGATCCCGGGAAACTCCTGTGACCACGTGCACTGGGCACGCTAGGAAGCTGCGGGCTCACATGGAAAGCTCTGTCGTGGGTAAGCTCCTGAAGGTAACCCATGTATTTGTCTTAGCCCTTCTTGTTAAAAGCTCACCAAAGGACTGTGTTTATCCTAGACGCAATTCTTCACAGATTTACCACAAACTGGTAAATTTTACTTGCTGAGGAGCCTGTCACAAAAGATTTTGCTAGGTAGGGTGCCTAAAGCCCAAATTGAAAAAAAAAGGGATGATCCAAGTGACCCGTCTGAGCACTGTTCTACATGGCACTTGCAGTAAACACCAGCAGATAACAAAGTCTTTTGTTAGTGAGATTTGAGTTACCCACAGAAGTGCCAGATGATTTATATAATGTATTTACAGCTCTCTTAATGTGACTCAGATTGAGGATTCCTGTAAAAGAAGCAAAAATCCTTCAAAAGTAGCATTTCTGCGTTGGATAAGGCAATCCCAAGTGCCTACTGGATATCCTCTGGTGGGAAGCCAGCAGTCTGGCACAGCCATGGGGACTTGCATCCTGCTGCTGTGACTGCCCTGGAACCACCAAGGAGCTGCAAGGTACAGGTGAGACAAATGCTGTTTCATGGCATTAAGACAGCACATCAGGAACAACCATGAGTCCCTCTGAACACAGTGGGAGCTAAATTAGTCTGAATTAATCCTTGAAGGCCGGATGACAACCCTACAACCTTCTGAGGGTAAGGGTCAGGGTGTTTTTGTGTTGCCCCTGAAGCAACATAGGAGGAAGATGGGGGGTTAGCCGGGCTCGTTCTTTCTTACTAAAGAAATGGGATGTTCATACCTATGTTGCCGTACTCCTTCAGCTGTGTTTATCCCAGATCCACATCTTTGTTTTATGTTTGCTTCCTGAGAAATTGCTTTTTATAGCAGATTTTTGTTAACAGCCAAATGCAGATAACAATACTGAAATAGAAATGGGTTTAAATAAGTCTTGATAAACGTATGGGCACATACTTTGACTAGTTGGACCCTGTCAGTCACCCTGGAAAATTTCCTGGCTCTAGAGTGTCTTTTTACAGCCAAAGTAGTGAAAAAGTTTAAAAACAGACATCCACAACAAACAAATGACCAAAAGAGCCAGTTAGCCATTTTTAATTACTTGCTGTAGCTGTGTTATTTCTTTTCAGTCCTTATCAGTCAGCTGGGTCCTGTTAAGCCTGTAACAAGAAACTGCTAGAAGTAGGCAGGCAAGAGAGACCTCTAGGTGTCTCTCCCCCCTTTTAAAAATTAATTAAGAACAAAGAATAGTGCAGATCTACCTTTTCAATATTATTATTTTTCTTCTTATTTTTACATTAAATTATAATTTATAGTATTGTCTTCCTTCCACATTCCTCTGATGGTATTCCCAGTTTCTTAATACCTGCTTCCTGACTAGGTCTGGAGCCTTAAGTCACTGGACACATAAACTTTCAAATAAATGGTATTCAGGGAGTATGCTATGGTCTTCAGTAAGACTTCAGATATTTTATTAAAGTGAGATCTTGAGGAACCTCTGAATTGGTTCCTGTGAAATTTGTGAAAATTCTGAATTTCATAGATATTTTATTCCTGTATCAGTTTCCATCTTGGCAGCCATTGGTCAAATGTGCTGACTGTTGAACTGCTTTGACTGTTTCCATGAACTTCTTTTGCTGCAGCCATACAAGGAATTGTCCATCACTCCTCTGAGTGACTACCTTTTTCACTCCTGTGTTTTGGCATTGTCTCAATAAGTGCTAACAGAGCAATTAAAATACATGCAATACTATGCTTTCATGGATCGGATACATGTGTTTCCCATGATCCTAAATTTCTAAGCAGTACATAAAGATTCAGCCACTTAGCTCTCACTAAAGTCAGTGAGTCAAAGGATCCATCACATTTTGGCAATCTTATCCCAAATAGCTCCAGGATAAATCTTATGCATGGAAGCTGCTCAGGTGTTTTTCAGATGAGGATAAACTTTGTCTTTAAAAAAAAAAAAAATCAAATTAAAAAACCATTCTTTGCTTCATATCTGATTAATGAGACACAGCATAAGTTGATTTAATTGCATTTCTGACAGCTAATTGACTCTTCAACATAACAAGGCACAATTTCAAGTAATAGATGTTAGAACAACCTTTGATTGCCTTTTGGCCTGACTCGCACCCCATAGGATCCCTGGGCTCTAATGGGTAGGGTGTAGACTTTTGGGTGAAACCCTTGTAGAGGACATGGCTCTACTGAGGAAAGCTCTGTGGAGGGCAAAAACCAGAGGAGGATGGGAGAGATCCATAGGAAGCTGCCAGGAGTATAATCCAGCATCTGTAAATGTTCAAAGTCTAATACTACCCCAGTGAAATCAATAGGATTTTCTCAGAATGAAGAATAGCCAGTCTGATGATATTATTATGCTGATTAAGGGAATAGTCCTAGGAAACAGAGTTAAAAGGATTGCTTGAATCAGTGCACTAACACTGACGTTTTCAAATACAACAGTTATGAAAAGTTCCAGTAATGATAATAGTGTCTGGATCTTGTTAATTTGGATTATGATACACAAAAAAAATCTCGCAGAAGGATTTCAGTTAAAAAAAAGTACATGATATCTAAAATGAGCTTTCTCACACCTGCTGGTAATGCTTGCATGCACTCTGCCCTGTATTAACCACAGACTTTCTTGTTTATAACCATATTTTTTTTTTCCACATTTGGGAAGATGTTTTCTAATTTTAAAATCCTTCAATGAACTTCAGTAATCCACTTTTTGAACCTTACTCACTTACTGCCTCCATGAAGTTCAGAGGTAGATCAGAACAACTCCAATTTCTGAGGAAACTGAGTTTGATATTCTGGTTTTGTGAAATCTTGTGGAGATGAACCAAAGCCACAAATGTCAGTCCACATCTAATTCCCTCAAAGTTCAAAGAGATTCAGATCCACTGCCTAGAACGCTTCTGCTCAAAATCCAGGCTGGCCTTTTATTTGTATCACACCCCATAAATGTAAGTCACAGCGGCAATTTCAATGTACTTAAGTGATATATAATCGGTTCCTAAAGTTGCCTGACACTGCAAACAAGCATATTAAATTCAGACTTAGAAAATTCCTTATGTCCAATTCCCATTTAGGTGTTTGTTTTTTGTTTTTTTTTCCCTCCCTTAGAAGCAGTGCTGATGTTGGTCTCCAGCATAGCTAATAAAGGAAAAACATTTTTAAAAGTCTAGGTCATTAAGCTGTCAGGAAATCTATAAGAAGTATCTCTTCTTGTAGACCAGATTTAAGAAGAATTAAAACTGAAACCTTCATAATGACTCTTTAAGTCTCTGAGTAGTTAAAAAAAAAAAAAGAAAAAAAAGAAAAATGAGAGTGCAGGGAAGCTTGCTTTTTTTTTTTTTTCCAAACATCAGTATGAAAACTAGCACTTTTTGCAGCATTGTATGGAATAATGTAGCTATATTTTAAAAAAAAAAAATCAAGCAATGGAGGACATTAAAACTACCAGAAAACCTTATCGGAACAAATGCTCTACATGTTTTGTAAAAAGTGTATTAATCTCATCTCACAGAAGCTGTCACTGTTACAACTAACCCTGGAGCTGTAAAACGAGCTGTAAAATGGATTTGATTCCAGCATATTACAAGTTCTGTCATTATGGATAAGATTAACAACATAGCCTGATGGAGGTCTGCTGCTCTTAGTGATGCAGGGATGTCTAGGATAAGAAACAGCTTCGTAATTACAGCTGTCTTAGTGAAAATAAAAGGGCAAAAGGAAGAGCATTGAAATAATTATGGGTAATAGAGATGAATGCACTGATCAAGGCAGTAGTGAACTAATTTCATGGGGACAGGTTATAGAAAGGGTTATGTCCAAAGTAAGTTAACAGCTTTAATGCTGGAATAAATGTATTTCTGTATGATATGCTAGTATATACGCTGTATTTCTGAACAACATGCTAAGGCATTGCATGATCTGTGAGATTTCTCTTCAGAGCTTTTAGCAGGATTATTGTACAGGCTCCGGTATATGTTCTGCAGTGATTCATGCCTTTGGGATGTAAACACCAAAGTTCTTGTGTGTGAAGACAATGGCAAGTGCATCACATGCTGGAACTTTGGGAAAAATGTTATTTTCTGCCCAGTTTCTTTGCAGGCTGAAGACTAGTTGTGTGTACATTGCATATGTGACACTTCCTGACATTTGAATTGGTTTTACATACAGCAGATTCTTCAGAATTAGTCATCTGTTTTGGTAGGTCTATTGTGGATTGCTTTCAACCAAGAGGCTAAGTGAGTACATAGCTCTTCCTTCATCTACAGTGGTGTAAATCCAGAATGCAGGTCTGGAAAACCAGTTTAGGCAGTTGGCAAATGTGAGTCTAATTAAGTGGACGTTGGATTCCCAGCCTTGAACTGGCACCACTGAAACAGGTGGGAATTTTGTCTTTGACTTCAGCAGCAGCAAGGACATTGCTGTACTGGTTCTTGGTGGGATCACAGGGACATCATCTGAGGTGTGGGAACTACCTCTGTTAAATGGTAGCCTCTATAACGTACATTGGGTTCCCCAAGCCCACAGTTCTGCTTCCAGTTATGCACCTGTGTAGCACATTGGTTGTTACAGGTGTGGTCAGCACTAGTGTGAGAAACTACTGTGCGACTGGGATGTAAAATGTCAGAATGCTCTTAAGTGCCAGCCTCCATTCAGCCACTCACAGGAACGACCAGAATGGGGAGGGAGGGCCCCAGGGTGAAACGGTTTAGGTAGGAGAGGAGGGAGGTTGGATTGGCCATGGTGTGGGGGAAGCAGAGGGAACAGGAACCACACTAGGTAATGGATGGGATCAAGAACTGGAGGCAGAGGATTTCAGAATGGGGTTTTGTATACGTTGGCACTGGGGAAAGAACAAAGCTGCAAACCAACAGAAAGTGTGGAAAGTATTTTTTTTTTTTTTTTTTTTTTTTTTTTTTCCTCTATACTCAGTTGTTTGAAATTACAAGCCAAAATTCACAGTCTGAGTTGTCTTTGAAATTCTTTACTCTTATTTCTTCAGCTCTTGTTAGGGAGATCTATTACAAACCTCACAGGAAGAGAGCAGACAACGATGCAGCTTAGATCTCTACTATTAATTAAACAGTACTACAAATTAATGAAGCTTGTGGATGTTTTACCAAAGTTTCAATTTCTCATTTGCGCTATACCTGAAAGACAGGGAGGAGTAAGGCTAAGTACAGAACACTATATTATCTCTGCTTAACCATACCAATGACATTCATATGTTAGACCTTTTCCTCTAATTGCATTTTTGCTTCTTCCTTCAGAAACAAAAATGTCTTGATAAAATGAAACTGATCCTTAAGAAACAGTGTTTTCCTAATACAGTGTTTTTTCTCTCTTGCTGGGTTTTTCCTCTTGCTGGCTTATGTTCATCTGGGGTTAGATCAGTGTGGTTGGTGTGATAATGTGGTTTATTTGACTCCATACACTTGCATACTTACACATAAATTATGACTGCAGAAGCCACAGGCGTGTGGTGGGATGGAAAAATGTATTAGCCTTAAGTCTGCCAGGATCAGGTCCAATAATGCAGTTTGGTTTTGCTTTTGAAAATGAAAAGACAATAGTACATGTGGGAACATAGAAACATTCCCACTCTAAGATGTCAAAATCATAATGGAGCATCCTGGAGAGAGGTTCCTCTATGACAGGTCTCCAGGTCATGGCTCTATGAAATGGCAATTCTCATCTAAACAGCTGGTATTGCCTTAAAACACAGTAAGGTTTACTGAATGTAGGACAAATCTACGCCCCATAGGCTTTAGTGGCCTTTGCCCCCGGCTTCCATGAGTTTGGGTTAGCCTTTAAACAGCAAGTTCATTAATACAGAAAGCCTGTTACTTTAAAATGACTTCTTGGGGGACCACATTTGATTTTCAGTTTTCTTTAGACCAGCCAACATTACAAATACTTGTGGAAACACAGAAATGTCATGAGTGAAACAGAGCAAGAAAAGACAGTGGTAAACACAAAAATCTTCAGCTGGAGAGAAAGGGTGATTTTTCCCATGCATGTTGTTTTGTCACAAAGGACCAGCAAGAGAGAATATTGGGGTGAATCTGTATCTCAAAGCAGTGACTACTGGGAACAGTTAATAACATTTTTGCTGTCACTTGTTTCTGCAGTCCATTCTGTTCGGTTTCTAGTAACAGGGCTATGATCTCTCTAAGAGCTTGCAATCATTACATCTGAGTTCAGCTTCCCAATCTGTATCGGTGTTAACAGGGATCATGCAGCTTAAGAGCCGAGGTAGCATTTTAGAAATAAAGGAGTGTTGGATCCCTGAGTGCATCCCTTGCCAGTTCTCAACAGTAAGTTGTTTTGGTTTTGTCAGCTGTGGCACCACTGCCGCTGGAGGTTCGTCATGGCACTGGAATTAGGATGGACCACAAACTCAGTCATATTTGTTGATCTCCCAGACCCAAGAACAGAAATGGAATGTGACATCTGAATACCAAGAAAACATGAGAATTAAGAGAAACCTAGGAATTCTACATGCATAATATGTAATACAATGTAGGACTAATTTCTGTAGTGAAATAACTCCTCCTGTGAACTCAGGTTCATAATTCTTTACGTTAATATAATAGATTGGGGCTTTTGTTTTGTTGTGGGGAAGAATATTTCTCTTTGGGTACAAGAAATGCATAATGTATGCTGATATGAGCTGCAGATGAAAGACAGGAGAATAAAATTAAGTTAAATTCTAATACCATAGCCCTTAGTCAGACTACTAACATTGTTAGGTTCCTTCATCACATGAGAAGCTCCAACAAGTATTAGTATGCACCAAGGGTTTTTCAGATATAGTGGAAACACTGATGCTGCCTTGCTGTGGTAATTTACACACAGTATATGTTGTAATGGACTTTGATTATGTATACACCTAATTCCCTCCCTGTGATGGACTGTGATCTGATCTACATTCATAATCCTTTTGTAATGCAGTGTGTGGTTGCTGAAGGTTAATTGATAGCAATTGACTAACAAGGTATTTTGCTATTGGAAACAGGTAGCACTCATTAGGAACAAAGATGGTACAGAAGAATCTGAAAACAGTGAAGCAAAGATATAGTTTATGAATGGAGATAAGTGATTTAAAGTGTATCCTCAGTGGCAAATTGTTATCGTAAGGAGGGACAGAACATCTTCACAAATCTAGGTGGCTTGTTTTTTTTCTGCAGATCTTTTCAAAGCACAGGTTGTGTAAAGGACAATATTGTCAGTAATTCCTTAGTTATTAGAAACATTGATAAAAACTTCAGTATTACATATATGTTTACGAATAATTTATTAATATTTTGTGATAATAAGCAACTTTTGATTAAACCCAAATAATAGCAATTTGAATAATTAAAATATTAGTCCTAATTACTACAGTCAGGAGACTATGTCTCTATACAAGACAAAAAATATAAATTAAAGGAGACCACTAAAATACAACCCTTACATTTGTGAGGTTTTTGTAACTCCTTCAGAGGACCTCACAGGGTTGCTTCTTGAAAATATTCTCTGTAAAACATTTTAAAGCTTCAGTGTCAGTGCTTACAGTTTTCCATGTAAAACATAAGGTCTAACTTTCATTGGAAAGTAATGAGCCACTCTTCAGCTGTGGTCCAAAGATGGACATTTATGTTGGAAACAATTTTTGGTTTACATGCTGGAAAAGAAATAGCCGAAATCACTAGAGATCGGCATCTATGCAATGCAGACTGGCTGAGACTCTTAAGAGAGTGCTTTGGGGAGATGGGAGTTTAACATGGAAGGTCATGGCACTGCTGCTTCTCATCTCACCCCATCACTGGCAAAGATTTTCCAAAGGCTGCTGTGCTTTTGCTAGGACTGACATGGTCTTCACCTGCCCAGAATAGAGATATGGGAAACAATTCTTGAATTAAACACCCAACACAAAAGCAATCACATCACAAATAGACATCCCTCAAATATATTATGCATGGGCTAATTAAACTCTGACCTAAATTAACGTGCAGAGGCCTGGAGTATATCACATGCTGTATACTATCCACGACTGGTATACAAGGGCAAATATTACTAGAGTAGCACCATGTTAATCTTATTAATTCTTACCTTGTTTAACTAAGGGAAGGGACTCAGCTCCAGAAGTGGGTGCAGTTCCATCAAAACACGTGTGTATAACTAGTAAAGTGTTTTTCAGTCACCAGGATATTAAAATTTTGACAGTTCATATTTACGTTTCTTTTAACATCATTGGCATCTGAGCAATTGGTATTTAAGGTTTTATTAATGGCACAATTAAAACAACCCCTGTCTTGAGCAACCAGGTTGTATATAAGATTTAGAGTTCTCCACAGGAAAATGCATTACTGCAACGCTGTTGCTGTTGTACCAAGGGGTTTTTGGCTAGAACTTGATCTGGAGCCAGGATCTACTGTGCTAGCACAGACTCCATTGTACCCGTGCAGTCCCTATAAGCACAAGGCTTTCGTCTGTCTGCACAAACAGAGCCTCATCTGGAAGGGTACATGATTTTTCTCCCAAGAGATCAGGATGTCAGGATGGAGGGAGTCTGTGCATAGGAAAAAAGGGTTGACCTTACCTTTATCTACCTGTCACTGACCTGCTCTCTACAGATGCCCCAGAAAAATTCTTTGGGTGGAGCTGCACCAGTGCTGTGGCTCTCTGGTAAGTGGGTAGCAGCGCTGACATTTTGATAATTTGTTTTTAGACAACTTGTCCTTATCTCATTCATTCTAGGCTACCTGACATGACATTTTTTATTGAAAGTATTGCTTCCATCTTTCTTTTTTCTCTGGATTTTGGGTTGCAAGAAATATCTGCAATACTCAAAGACTTTTCAAAGCAGAAATTTGCAAACAAGCTCTGAATGATTCCTAACACCATGGGTCTCTGTAAGTAACTGAACACCTAATCACTCCAGATAAAACTAACTGCCACTAAGCAATACTGTACTGAAATATCACACTGTCATAAATTGATGTGTAAACTTTGGTAGTGCCAACAACAGCTGCTATATTATAGTTATTATGACCATCTATTGAGGGGCAGTGTCTAAACCCTCTTTGTGGATCATTTTTCCCTGGTCAATCCAGTCAAAAATCTTGGTCCTAGCATGCAGTGAGTGCTTGTTTTTTAAAAAAATTTAGGAGCATTTAAATTTCTTTTCCACATGTCCAGATTTCTTCAGGGAAATGCTTTAAGGACAGACTGTTTCAAGAGCTTTCTGGCATTCCTGATTCAGGTGGGGTGGACAAAATGAGTGATCAGCACCTTGACAAACTATTGATTAGTTCTAACTCTAGAAAAAACAGACAAGCTTCAGTGAAAATTTAAACTTTTTTTTGAAACATAGAAAAGTTGGAAGTTTTTGAGTGACAAGTCTGATATCTTAATTTGCAGCTGCTGCTTTTGTGTTAAAGCCCGTCACATGATAGAAAGACCTTACTCGGTGCCCTGAGATTGTGGTGAGGATTGAGCCCCATTTTGTCTTCAGTCTGCTTTGATCATGCCTGCCTCTGGTACTTTCATTGCTCAAATCCCTCTGTGTAAATTTTCACGTTTCTGATATACTTTGCTTTCCGTCAAGTCTCTAAGCAAACCTGGTCATTTGGGGTTTTTTATATTTCTAATCTTTTGTAGTGCACAGATTAAATATGATATCTTGTCAGTATTTTTGATTGTACTACACCAGGGTTTTTTGTTTGTAACAGAGCCAGCATGAAAAAGAAAGTTCCCTGCTTCTGACACTGTTTAGAAACTCCTTGACAGAGGCATTGGTGACTCTGTTTCAGGTCAGTTTATTCAAATTCTCCATTATGACTTCATTTTTAGAATGTATCTGTGTGATATCTTGCTTGTAGCTGCAGTGGCGGCTGCTGCTGGTGAGCTCAATGCCAAGACAGACTTTGGGCAAATTCAGCAAGGAAATTAATTACGGACATATCTACCTAGGTTGAATTCTGGAAATGGCGTCCATTTATTAATAAATGCTTTATTAATAAATTCTGCATGAGCTAAATTTGCTTTGCCTTTGCTCTCTGCTGTTCTGGTCTAAATCAAATAAATAAGCATCGAAAGGCGGGAGCTAATGTTCCCAGGTCTCCACTGCCTTGGCCACATGAAGTTGGATATGTGAGCTGTGAACCAGGACCACTGTGTCTACCATGCTGACAGTGTTGTGATGCTGAACGAGGTCTTGCCACTTTCATCTCCTGCTTCAGTTTGTTTGACAGCCTGGCAAACTGGTGGGTTGGTTTGTTTGTTTGTTTGTTCTTGCTTTTTAGCACTGTGCTTCTTCTAGTGAGGTAAATAACAGGGAGGCCTATGATAAATTTCACACATCTCCAGCATGATTGCAGAAGCCTATGGTCAATTCTCCATCTTAAGGTATTTATTGGCACTTATTCTTGGGTAAACCAGATGTCACTCTTAAGTGTCATCATAACCTTTCCTCAAAAAAAACCCCACCTCACTTTCCATCTATATTGTTTCTGGTCTGTCAGAACCCAGCTCCTCAGAAGTCAGTTCAAAAATTTGCAGTGTTTTGGTGAATTTTTTAACCTAGTTGTGTTTAAAGTTGCTATGTTCCATACTACTGCCCTGTTTCTGTCCAGGGCACGAGCATGTTAGGATCTTTTGTTGAGAGAGAAAGTGTGGAGAAGGATCTTGGCTTAGGCAATTAAAAGTCATAGTTCCATAAAATCAGTGGATTCTGAGCTGCCATTTTTCCAAGGTATTTTCAGGGGGCTTACAGGGTAATGGTGAGATAATGATGGTGGAAATAATGTAGTTGTCAAGAATTGCAGATATGCCTGAGTCCTCTCATGTTATTAGGAGATTCTTTCTTTTTATCTCTTCTCTTTTTTTCAACTATCTTCCCCACTGAAATATTCTTATCCAGTGAATGCCCAAACATGTAATTTTAGATTGTGGGCTTTTGGTATGTGAGCATGCACTGGTGATAGGGTTTCTGTATAATGACTTGATAAACCTGTCAGGATTTTACTAGCAATGCATAATAAATGTGGTTATTATAGAAGATATCCCTTTTCCAACAGTGGCTATTGGATCTTTAGCAGGTTAGGAATCTTAATTCTTCTGTAATTCTCTTTCTCTCTTTTCTCCTCACCTTTTCTCTTCCTCTTGATTGATTAAGCACTTCAGTAGATTGTAGTATCACATCTTTTAGTCTTTGGGTAGGAAAATACATTGACAGTAGATGTGTAGTTTCTTGTAAATATTGATTTTATTTCTATTTTTGATAAAATTATTTAAGCTATGCACGTTGTGAACTGCTTAGAATGCAGTTCATTAATTTTAAATGCCTGTTAATTAATCCACTTTGTTGTTATATTACATCACCTCCTCCAAAGCATCAGTCCAAACCTATACCTCCCCTTTCAGCTGCTGCTTTTTCCTGGAGGAAACACAATGCTGTAGAAGACTTTTGGAATCTGCTTGTGCATTTTTCTGAACATCTCTAATGATGTGGCAGGGGGTATTGGGTAGAAAGCCACAAGCCCTTTATGCCAAAGACCTCTGATAACACCAGAGCACACATTTCTGAAAGCTTCTGCTAGAGTAGTAATCTTCTAAAGAGGATTATGCATTTTAAACAGCCAATTAGGAAGAAAACCTCGAACCATCCCAGTGGCAGGAGAGAAGGAATGCAGGCAAACTGACAGCTGTTCAATGGATGTACAAAGCACCATAAATGGTCAAGAACTTACAAGCAAATGGAAAAGAATGGGCCCGTAAAGGGAGAGGAAGAAATGACTGGTTTAAGGTCATAGATTCTAACCAGTCACAGAACCCTGCTAACCTCAGGCCCAGACCAGAGCATTAAACTCTCCTGCCTTCTCTGAAATCACAGGAAAAATGCCTGCTTTTCAGGGAAAAAGGAACTATTTACTACTGAGAACTATGCGAACATTTTAAGTAACACATGAGTAATCACAAAATACATACTTTAAAAACATCTTTCAGCTACGACTTTTGTACTGTTTCTTTTGTGTTTCCTTTATGCAGCTATATGAAAGTTGTGTAGTACTATGCCAAGAAACCAAAATTTTGCAGCTCCCACTTCTTTCCTTTATCACTATACAGCAACCCACATACAAATGGAGATTCTTGCATGCCTTCTATAGCTATCATTTACCATTTGAACATTCAAATGGGAACCTGTGAGTCCATTTATGCAGTTTTCATGTTAAAAGGCAAGATTTCATTTTTTTTTTCTAATTCATTTTTGGATAGAGAACCCAGCTAAAATTATATCTATGCATACCTTCAGATGGTCCTTTCAATAATTTAATGGAGTATCTAAAGAATGGCATGATTTTTGCAATGAAATATTTTCAGGTTTTTTAATATTGTTTGAGAAGCAGCATGTGGTGTTTGTATTTGATTTTGTTTGGTTCCTTTTTTTGGTTTTTGGTTTTGTTTTTTTTGGTTTTCTCTTTTTGGTTCTGCAAGCAGTGGAGATGGTGTCTTTCAGTTTGTCTCTGAGATCTTCCATGTTTCAGCTACATGCAACATCTCTGTCCTGTGGTATTGTAACTAAGCATTATTTTATCTTCCCATTATGAAAAAAAAACACAACATCCCTCCCCACCCCCCACTTTTGATTTCAGGAATTTCCACAGAAGTGCATGATCTGGTCCTCATGTAATCTCTTAGAATCAAGTTTCTGCTGGAAGCCAGGGTCCAGAGATGCTTCTTTTGCAACTTGCTTTGGATTTGTTGGTTTGGGGTTTTTTTGTGGGGTTTTGGTGGGGGTTTTTTTGTTTTTTTTTTTAGACAGTTCATGCATGGTAACTGCGAACAGACCAAGCAAATAGAGCTATGTAAATGTGGGTTTTTTTCATAAGCTTTTTCAGTGAATCATACTGAAAAGTACAAAGAAACAAAATTAGGTTCAGTAATTGCCCAGGAGCAAGATCATGTGTAATAAATAATATCTTTAATTATTGAAATTTAATTTTTGGAACATGCCATACTATTCACCTTTCCATTGAGAAAACTATAAATTAAATCTGTGTCTCTGCTGAAGTCCTGGATGAAAGAGGTGATCCTCTGAAATCCATTCAAGGTACTTTTCTTCCTCTTTTGATGAGTGAACGTAAGCTTGATTGCTAATGCGGACTTCAATGGCAAACATATATTTCTAAATAAATCCTACACTGGATTTCTGTACCTCTCCTCTCAATTTACACAATTTTATTACTAAAGTGGCACATGTTTTGTAATCTGTTAGGATGAGAGTCTATTAGCTGCGGTTCTTCAGTGCAGACTGTCACATCCCAGAGAGTGGGGTAACGTTGTAATAAATACTTTCTATATTGCTTGTCCATTACTGAGTGTTCTTTAAATAGATAAGATACAAGTAAGATCATAGTTTTGCTTCCTTTGTCTTTTGTATCCTCACAGATTGGTTTCTGAGTTTGGAGGGGCTCTGGTTGAGCCACAAGCATGTGACCTACTCAGTGTCGTGTTAAAACAGGGATGTAGTCACTTTGGTCTGCTGATTCACTGTACCCTCATCAATATTGTTTTGCCACAGTGCTGTAGATTTGGCCAAAAAGAAATCTGGGGTTTTTTTGACAGCTTCTGATCTCAGTTAATCTGATGTAAATGGGGAGAAATTCCACTGAAGCAAACACAGTCATTCTGCTTTAGCCACCAAGTGGGATCCAAATCACCCATTCTGCTTCTGTGGGTTGGCCAAGACCTAACATTGTAAGCAAAAGACATGCAACTGAATAACTTTTGCATGCTTGTTAAATAGTAATGAACTGATCATAATTTTGTAGAAATTATGATATTATTTATTAATTAATACAATTCATTTGTTATTAATGGGATTAAATCTTGCCAAGCACAAAGAAAGCTCTGTTTTTCATAAACCTGAGGTAGCAGACACTTGACTTTTGGCATTTGTCGTTGCTGTGATGGGTTTTCTCTTTTTTCTATGTAGAACAAAAATAATATGTATTGCACATTACTTTACAGCATTAGTTTTCCAGAGCACAGAAAGGAAAGCATTTATGATCTCTTACTAAACAAATGTGCAAGGAAAGAGAGTTGAAAAGGTACTTGCCAAAAAAATGCGAACTATAGTTGACATTCTGCTCTATGCAGCAGCAGCTATTATTTGAGTTATACATAAATAACAATTTAAATCTTGAATGAAACATAACTGACTTCTGTTTCATTCCTGGCCAATAGATGAGCTCAAGATGTACACAAGTGTGGTGAACCCAAGGGGTTTACCGAGCATCATAAAAGCTTTTTACTGTGCACTCCAATGCTGTCATCCACAGCTAGCTAACAAATAAGATAGGTTTTTAATATAATCCACCATGTCTCTGCCAGTGCTTCTTGCCTGTTACATCATCTTGCTTTGGGCCAAGCGTTTGTTTTCCCCAGATGGCCATCGCAGAGCTGCTGACAGCTCTCCTGACTGAGAAGCTGTAGCACAGCAATCTTCCAATTCATTTAGCACTACTGACAAAGGGAAAGCTGTTGATGTACCGATGTGAAAACTATCTATCAGGCATTACGTAGTGTCTGTGTTCTCAGCATGTTTGGGGCATGATAAGTCATAGCACATGCTTTTTGACATCTTCCTGCCTTTCACTGCAGTGTAGGATTTCTTGGAGTTGGAAGTCAGGTGGCAGAAAAGATGTAAAAAGCCAAGTGTGACATCATCAGCAACTGGTAGTGGTCGTGGAATCATAAATAATATTTTGTAGACTTGGGTGAAAAATAAATCCTCTGAAAGACATGCACTGTGGTTCTGCTTGCCTAAACTTTTGCCCTCTTGAGCAGCCTGAGTTGTGTGGACTTTTGAAACTGATATCTAGCAGACCTATTAACATCTAAAGAAGCCGTTCTCCTCCAACTGCATCAAAAAAGGCTTGTATTAGTCAATAATTATTTTCCATCCTGTCCTATTGTATCCATGGAATATGGGTGGGTTAGGAGGAGGCTAAGTGCCCTTATTTCTGTCACAGCCTCACTCCCAAGCTAGTGGTATGGGAAGAGGAAAATGCCAAATTACCACTCCATGTGAGGCTCGGTAGGCTGTGAAACATGGTGTGAGGTTGCTCTGTCTTGTGCGTGGGATGGCTGGGGCGGCAGCAGTTGTGCCTGTTAGGATACACCCTGGGCCTCACCTTCCTACAGTGGGCAGCTGAAGCAGTCTGCTCCCTTTTATGAAAATTAGATGCAGCTGTTGGGCTCCTGGCAGCTTGCTAATGCAGCCTTTGCTTAGAGAGCGTCTGGATGCCTCTGCTCTAGCATTTTGCTGCCAATATTTATTTTATAACATCATTGTTTTTTTAAAACAATATATATGTTAAATAATTTTCTTTAGGGTACCACAAACAACTCTCTAAAAAAGTTTAAATAAGTGCAGGGACGTTTTTCTCTAATTTGTTCGGCTCCATGAACATACCAATGGTGAGTGTAATTAATTTAAAATTATTCTACTTGTCCTCTGTTAGTGGCCGAGCAGGAAATATTCAAGGCTGTTCAGGTGCTCCGCAAAAGGTCAAAGAGTCACTCTGGCACAAGCAGTGAGTGGTCCTTGCCCTGGTAATCTGCCCACCACAGTCATTAGGCAGTTTAAATTGTGGCCATCAGTGCCTGTAGCGGCTCTGAGTAAGTGCAATTATTTCAACTGTGTTATTTCAAGTGGGATGAATCTCAGTGCCTGAGTTCAAATTGGGTTTAAGACATAAAACAAAAATGTAAAAATCAAGTAACCCTTCCACTTCCTGATTCTCCGGCTTCCAAAACACTCTCAGTTTCTCCAGCTCTCTAGCTATTGCTTCCATGGCTGAAACTGAAAGACCCTTGAAAATTACTTTATTTCACCCAAAAAAAAATGTTATAGTGGAGCTGGCATACTTTCTCATTGTCAGGTAAAAGAGCTGGTAAACCTGTAGTATAGGTGGCAGCCCTGGGTCTTTCTTCCTAATGCTGCTTTTCCCTCTGCTCTTCCAAGAGTAGGATTTTTGCATTACATTTTGTCCTTTATTGAGGAGAATGATTAGGATGATGGTAGGAAAAAATAAAATAAAATGTGATGTAGTAAACAGGAGATGCTGAATGCTTGGGTAACTACAGTAAGACTATTATGGTAGGGTCCAAATGAAGATTAACTAACAAAAGATTCTGTCTATGTCACTGATGAAGGAAGAAATGTAAGCCTGCATATTTCACTCTAGGTCTGTCTGTATATATTAACTATCCCTTTTTTTTCTTCTGTTTTTGTTGTTGTTGTTTTGTTGGTTTTTTTTTTTTCATTCTGCTATGGTCTATTCTTGTAATTCGGGTGTTGGGGCTGTCTTGGGTATTTATCATTCAAATTCACCTTAAAAATCAGGGCAGACCATTCTTAGAAGCATTGTCAATATATTCTTTCTTTACTCTCCAGATATCTCTTACAGGGCAGTCAATAGGGGAACAGTTTGCCATACTGGGAAATGGGAGCTTCAACATAGGTACCCAAAGAAAGCCCACAGAATCATCATAGATAGGCAAACTTTAGAAAAAAACCTTAAAAAAATCCAAAAGGATCAAGTTCTGAAATAATGGAGTTCAGCTGCAAATAAAATATATTGGGTTTTACCTTTTGATTCCAGACTTGTTTTATGGAGATGTACGAGCAAATCACTAGCACAAACAGAACTGCTTGGTGTTGAACACACTGTATTTTTAGACTGTGTTTCTAAAGAAATGTGTTTGTTCCTAAAATGCATAAGCGAGCCAGCAATCAGTACTCACAGCATTAAGTGATGGAGAGAGGAGCCTTTCTTCCAGTTGAGGGGCTGCAGCGAAAGATCTCAGCAGAAGTTTTTTCAGGAAACAAGGGGACGACAGGTTTTTCCTTATTCTAATGAAGTTCCCAATTTAGAATAGCAACCTGTACTTGGTTATTAATTCCTCTCACATGACATACAATGCAGTGTGACATGTTGTCCAAAAAAGTGTGGGATTGAGATGTTACCTTGCAAAGTTCTTACTAATGTAAGATTGAAAACCTTTCTATTCATAGCATACCTTATTAAAAGTGGAATTGTTTTGGAAGTGTAGCCCTCTGGGAGCTACAGTTTGGGTTGTTTGTAATGTAAATCCTTTTATTTTACCTGATGGCTTATATAAATGCATTGCAGAGAACAGCTGAAGTGTTATAGATAGTATTTGGTTTCCAAGACTGGCAGATATTACCTGAAATGCACAACATTACATGAACATCATTTTTTGCTCGTAAGTTTTGAATTTTGAAAAGTCTCTTGTTCCTGGGTGGTCACTGTGGAGATAGCTTCAAGCACACAAAACATAAAAAGTATGCATGAAATATGCCAGTATATTAAATTAACATCCTGCAAAAGCTCCCTTTTAAAAATCCAGATGCTTATATTGCTTTTGACAGACTCTAGGCGGTAAAGTTTTAACTTTAAAGAAGGGGCTTTCTGTTTCTGTTTTCAAGTTAAAAATAATGAAAGGAAAACACACTGAAATTCCCACATTATTAAATAAAACATTTAAGTGGCATGGGGCCAATCATTGTCACGCCATGAACAAATGCCTTACGGTAATATGTTCCATAACTGTTTGCTAAAAACTACCAATTTTAACACATTTGCACATGATTAGACACAATAAAAAGTTACTTATTGAAGCCAGTGCCACAGTAGTGTTACTTAGGCCCAGAGGGAGGGAAATCTGAAAGAGAGGGGTGGTGTGAAATGGGTTCCATGCTGTGAAAACAGACCTTCAGGAGAGTCCCCCAGTGACGGACTTGGCTCCAGTGGCCAGGAGTTCACAGGGCTGCCCCTGCACCCGGGAGCAGGGCTGGGCAGACGTGTAAGCAGGAAGACTTGGCGACAGGACTGATGGGCTTGAGTTAACTGTGGTTAAAATGGTTTTTTTTGAAATGCCCCTTGTTACCCAGGAACTGGTCTACTGAAAGGGCACATTTCAAAATGGTTGGCCTGTAATATTGTTCTTGAAAGATTTCTGGGTGCATTCCTCTTTTTTCTTAGTAATCACGGAAAGAGTTTCATAGGTCTGTGTTTGTAGCTGCCAACACGTTAGCATGTGTTTATCTCACTGAACCTGGGCAACAAGAATATGACCAACAAAAAATGGGTCTCTCTGTCATAATGGAAGTTCAGCTTTGCTGCTTATGCTTTGCTGACTCAAGTAGTGGAATAACATTGTCATTATTTTGGAGTAGTTTATTCAAAGTGTAATTGGGCATAAATATTCATTTAGATTTCACATATTTTTGCTGAAGGAAATAACAAAATTTAGACCAGACAATTCTTTTATATCAGCCTTACAAACCACTTCAATTCTGTTTTTTTCTCTTTCAGGGCCTTTGGATTAAGAACCCACTGATATGCTTCAGTTTTTCAGAAAGTGCAGCAATTCACATCCTCTACATTCATGTGAGAAGAGTTATCAAAACCAGCCTGAATGAATTAAAAGTAGGTGTAATCTCCACAAACATGTGGGAGACGGTAAGAAAACAAAACAAAACAAAACAAAAGGTAAACCTGCAGGGGAAAATTCTGAGTGTAAGTTAATTGTGACATTAGCAAAGATAATTTTTGCTTTGCGGCATCTGCACATTTGGATTCAAGAGGGAGTTGCTGACTACTTGGGATTTTACACATCTATCAGCTATTGTAAATCCGAGAAGCCCATGGAAACATTCTATTACTCTGAGATATACCCTTGAGGGTTTTCTACCCATAAAGTAATTTATGCATTGCAATTGGGGATAAACATTTGCTTTCAGAGGAGAACCCCCCAAATCTTCCCCTCCTACGGGGACTGAACCAAATTCAGAAGACACCCAGGGTTATGAAATATTTCACTGTGACCTTCTTACCTCCCAAAGGTGACAGGACTCTCCATTCCAGCTGCCTGCCACTCCTACTGGCTGCGGTTTTCTCCCTGTCCCTAGCATACATGTTATTTAAAATAGTTAAAACATTGTGCAGAACGAGCTCCTGGGGAGCAGAGGCAGGTGTGATGCCTGTGGACTGCAGCAAGAACAAATACAAAGTTGTAGTGCATGTTGCTTGTGCCACCCGGTAAAATGAGTCACCTGCACAGTGCTGTTTGCACGCTTACCCTCCTCACCAAACATCCTGGCATGATCTGGGGCTGGCAGTTTCTTCAGTGCTCCCATGGTGCATAGGGTAAGGTGCCCCTGTTAACTAAATCCTCTTGCCAAGACCTGGGGACTGATAGCAAGGGGGCTGCTACTGATCTCTCTTACTCCGTAGGGGAGAATTACAGCTCAGCAGTGATGCTCTTCTGGCTTGAGCACATGCAACAAAAAACTCGCCACCATCAAAAAATAAACAGTGTATTAGGAAGAAGAAAGATTAAATAAAACAGCCCTTCACAGTTTTCTGTGCTGTGAAAAATACTGCCAGTAAGGCAGGAGATGAGCTGGTAGTCTGTGCCCTGTCTCCTAAACAATGTGGTAAGGGCAAGGCAGGTCTTCAGTCTTTACACAACTTTTCACATCCCCTCTTTTACACCACTGTTCTATTTCCATGTAGGAAAGAGAGTTTTTTGGATTAAATCTGTTTCTTGGGTGTCAGAGGGATGTAGGAATCAATGTTTGATATCAGGCGTACGAATAGCAGGTGTTTGCATTCATGTCACAGGAGCCAGCCTTCATGCAAAGTGTTTGACTACTGGTACGTCGCACGAGAACCACTCCCTGAGTTGCCACAGGCCGCTTTGTTTATACCTAGCTGGGAGGGTTTATTCAGAGGGCTTGATGCTGAAGAGGAAAGGAGTGGACACTTTCCAAAACTGAGTGTGTGCATACTCTTTCTTAGCATTAAACTTCCCCTTTCTCTTGGTTTTGTTTCTGTTGGCACCAGTGAGGCATGGAAGGAGAAACAACAAACCCGGCTCCTTCTCCGCTTGCTCCAGCACTGCACTTATTTGATAGTGGGTTGCTTAAAATGATAATAATGTACCTCCTACACCATTGCCCCCATGACTTTTTTCTCTCAAAATTTCTTGCAAAACAGGATAGTAGCATGATCCTCATCTTAAAGAAAGGGAGAGGAAGGAAAACAGTTGCCCTAAAAGCCTGCCAGCCCTTCTGTTATAAGGAGTCTATTTGGATCCTTAGTCTGAGCATGGCAATGCATAGTAAGGCATGAATTCAGTGCTATGTTTTCTGAAAGCTGTTATGAGACTCATACCTGGTAAATACCTGCTTTACGATTATTTCCTAAAGGTACATATGGGACATTGAAAACTCTCCTACCACAAAAGGTAGCTGTATACGATGCTAATAGCTGAGGGGTGCTTTGGAGGAGTGTCACCAAAAGATGTTAACCAAATGTGATCCTGTGTCTTTTTATTGCATGGTCTCGCAGACTTTCTTTGTGCATAGTGAAAAGCTGTCATGGGGTAAGGTGCCCCGTTGTCCAGAGGTAATTTAACGTTTAATAGGGAATAGTAGCAGACCCAGCAGTAATTGCAGCATCTGCTGTACTTTGACACTCATTTAGGCTACCCCCGAATCTTCAGCTACTCTTAAATGTTTGACATTTTATTTCACAGGCAGGATTTTCCCAGAAATAGTTTCATTCTTCCTCTACTTTTTTTTTTTTTTAAATTTTTAAGGAAAGCTTGAGTAGTTGCATATTAATCATTACTGAGTTTGAAGAAAGTCTGAACTAGATAAGAATGAGCGAGTGCCACTCATTTTCTTGTGACCTTCTTAAAAAAAAACCTCTAGAGTCAAAACAGCTGAAGACTAAAATGATTCATGGGGTCTAGAATCATCTTTGATTCAGTAGGACATCAGCTTGCTACTGAGAAGAGATGAATCATGAGCTAATGAAAACCTCACAGCAGTGACTGTTAATAAGTAAGTATGATGTGAAAGGCAGCTTTTATCCAGGATTTGCATGTGTGACTGTCATTTAGTTACCGCATGAAAAGTACAGAGAAACATGCAATCTCAAATTAGTAGGAACATCTCGAGTCGGAGGAAGGTTTCTTTGTAAATAGCAGTACATACTTGATATATATATACAGATAGATGGAGATATATATCTATCTATATTATAGGTAGGTCTGGTGACAGAGGTGTGAGGCCTCGCCTGCTGTCTTGAATAATTTTCCCAGCTTGGAAAGACCATTTGTGTTGGGGTGGAAGACTGGCTTCCCTGCAACCATCTCCCCTGCAGCCTGGGAAGCACAACTGTCATTGAACACCCAGGCTCCTGCCTTTGTCTCAGAAGTATCTCTGATTCAGTAGGCTTGGTGCCGCTCTCTGCATTTAAACTCTTCTGAGCTCAAATTGAAAAAGTCAATAGTGTTTTGTAACCTCATTGTAGCTTTATTGAAGCCTCCATTGTCTCTTCTGCTCTCTCCCAGCAAAAATTTCAAATGGTAATTGCACCTTTATAGACTATATGTTAATCTCTCAGTGAATTGCTATTTCTATAATATTCTATGATTATTACACCGTAGTTTGTTTTCTTGATCTTAAGATAGCCTCAAAATAGCCACATTTATTTGAAACACTTGAAGAAGTTCACCTTGATACTCTACACTTCTCTGCGACAGCTCATTATAACGAGACCATAGATTATTATCATGTACTTGAAGCTTACATATTTCTTCTTCAGTTTTCCCCAAATGCTTGAAGAAACACCAGCTGGTATTAGGTAACTTAGCTTGATTCCCATTTTCTTATTCATGCTGAGGAGCAGCTTAGTGTGGAAATAATTCCTGTTTTTATTAGGACTGTTTGTGAAGTTATAAATCTACAAAGCAGCATGTGGCAGGAAACAAAACTGCACTTTGTCTGATTGATGTGCTCTGACATTTCCTCTTTGACACAGTCTGGCCATACCCTAGGACCTCCGAGGGCCATCCTGTTCCAGATGTGCCCCCTGACCAGCCTCCATCTCCCTGTCTGGACAAGGTTCAGATGCCTGTCCCTCCCCTGTTTCCATGGGAAGCAAACATGGATGAATAGGCTGAGAGGAAGAGAGCCACATCATGCTCCAGCTGATCCTTCAGTGCAGGTAATTGAAGCAACACCATCACAAGAGGGTTGTTGGCAGCCCAGGGACAGCCGGAGTGATGAAGTGCCTCTTTACTGAAGTCTGTGTATATTTCCTAGACTATGCTGTGAGGACAGCTCACATGTCAAAATACTTGTCAAAACCTGCTATTTGTCCTAAGAGGCCTCAGTTCCTGATGGCCATGTTTCCAGTTTCAGCAGTACTGAGCTCTGAGAAGTCATTATGTGATGGGAGTGCTCAAAACTTTTGATCAATTCGTCTTATATTAACTACTCATAAGAAAAGGCACGTTAAACTGTGGTGGTTTTGGAAAGCTTGGCTCTGTTTTGGACAGAACTGTCATGCTGTAACAAGACACTACCAATCATGCTCCACTTTTTGGAGTACTAATACCCTTAATCTTAGTGGTGCTTCAGAAGTTTCATTAAGAAGGAGCTTAATTTTCTCCTGTGTTTTCTGCAATAATATCTGCCTCCTCTCTGCTCTGTGTACTCAAAACCTGTGAATATTTTGAAGGAGATTGTTGGAGGGAAGGAGAAGGAAGTCAGGCAGGAAACTCCTTATGAGAATGACGTAGGAGCTTGATGATGTTCATATCCAGATGAACAGCAAAAACCACAGATCAGCTCCAAAGATAAGACTACTGCTGCCTTCAGCTTGCCTGCCTGTGAGGACTGTGCCGGCTCCTTCCTCAGCTGGCAATGTCTGGTTCTTGATAGACCACAAGCCCAGCCCAAGAACTCCTTTGCTGTGAAACTCTCCCACCTTCAAATCCTGGTTTGTTTTCTTTAAAACAGGATGAAGTGGATAAAAAGTGAAAAATGTAATTTCCCATTCAGTTTGTCTTAACAAACTGTTTTGAAATATCATTTATCTGGAGATGCTCCTGATGTAAACCAATTAGTTTGTATTTTTCTGAATTTCCTTAGTCTTGGTTCTCCATTTTTCAAATTATAAGAATGCTAAGACCACAATAGTAGTATTTTTGTGGGGAGGAAAAAAAAAAAAAAAAAGTGCCATAGGAAACTTCTTTTTTCCTGCAACTGGAACATTCAGATTTCTCAATCACCTGTTCTGATCTGATATTGATTTCCTTTAGTATTTCTTCTTCCTCCTTAGGGAAATAAATCTGTTTCTGGTATCTATCAGCCATTCTTCCCTTTGATAAAAAGAATTCATATAATTCTTAAGTAATGCTAAATCTTCTGTCAACAAATTAGTCTTGTCATCAGCCATAAGGGGCCTCATGATCTTCTTGGTGACCTCTTGCTTCTAAAATACTTGAGAAAAAAATCCATGCATAATAACTCCTGGCTATTCCTGTAATGTTTATACTTTTATTTACAACTTTTTATGGTAGTGTGAAGCAAATTGGCTAGATGATTTTTTTTTTTTTTTTCTCAGAACAAAATTGGAAACTTAAAAACGTCCTGTTTGTGGCTATGATGGCAGGGGCTTAAGAAAGCAAATTAATATATGTGCAAGGTTAATTCAATATGTGCAGGTTAATTCAGTAAAATCAATAATTTAGTGGCTAGAGCGCTTGTTGGAGATCTATGGGTTGTATGGGATAAGGGATCAAGTTTCTGTCTTTGTCCCATTCCGGAGAAGTGCCCAAATCACTAGATTATATGATCAGTCTATCTTTTCCCAGTCAAATAATTATTTATTCAAAGTTCATCTTCAGTAGAAAGAAATCGGGGTTGATACCTTTCCACAATTCATACATATGCCCCAACCTCTGGGTTTTAGCTATTCTTTCTACATACTGACCAAAAATTTAATGAAAAACTGTCTGTACATGATTAAAAAAGGTTTTGACACTTTCTGACATAAAATGATTCCATTGAAAAATGCACCTTTTTTTCCAATCTCCCCTCCTTGCCATGACATCACTGGATATTTTGCTGCTTACATTTTGTAGGCTCAGGCCTTCAGTTTTACTAAGATCTCTTTCTTGTGAGTTGCTTTGCATGGCTGGAGGTATAAACATGAAGAACAGGCTCCATGACTAGAGCTGTAGTCCATCACAGTGCTATATTGCATTTAAAGGGCATGTTCTTTTGTTAGAATTAATTGCATTTTTTCTTTTTTTCCTCTGATTACATATATATTTAACTGCTACTCCATACACCATTCAAACTGTCATGTTTAAAACATGATCTTTTTGCATACAGTATCTTCCTCTATATTTTTAATTATTTTTAACATTATTTGTCATTTTTCACCAGTGCCTTTTCCATGAAAAATTACTGTTTGCTTTTAGTTAACGTTTAACTGGAACTGTCATACCTAATGCTTTAGTAATCTCTGGATGCACTGTATTGTCCTGAAGCTGCTTAAACTCAGGCCTTATGTTGTTGTAAGAGTACTTCTGTCAGACTTTCCAGATTTTCAGTGATGTGAGTTTGCAGATTTACCTCTTCATCTCCAATATGTGTCCAGCTGATTCTTAAAAACTCTGTCAAAAATTACTGTCATTTCACAAATTTTAAGGGAAAACACAGCTCTATACCATATGCTCAAAGCTATTGCTTGATTTATTTCTTCCACTTAATATGCCCCAGATTATATCCAGTACTCAAATACTCCCATTTAGTTTTCTGTCTCCTTTCAGAACCATATTAGTTTATTGTTGCCTCCTGCTAAATTCCATCTACCATCTTACTTCCTTTAACTAAGGTTTTGAACCTTAGTAATTGTAACCATCTGATAATGTCTCCTGGGTTCCTGCCTCAGTAAATTTTACTTCCATTTAGCACCTGGACATATTCTCCACCTTGCCCAATGTCTGAAGAGCAGACATTTGAAAAGGGCAGCATGGGAGAGTAACTACTGCACTTTGCTGTCTCTTGAACTGGAAGTTTTCATGATCAAAATTAAATGCAAAGCAATTCTATTGTGTGATCTGTATATGATATCAGACACAGACCGGAAAGAAATTTTCTTGTTAGGCATTTCCTCCTTTCTGAAGTCACCATGTTGGCAAGTTCAGTTTCCCTGAGTTTTGCCCCAAACAAGCAATCACCTTCCCGAACAGGTTGTCTCATTCTGTGTTCTCTTACGGGATTTCCTCTGGTGAAAATCAAAACCCTTTCTGTGCAGTGGCACTTCTGAAAATGGACAACTCACCTTACTTTACACGCTTCTGCTGTTTCTGCATCTTTTGTTCATTTGAAAACCACTCTAAGCCACAGGAGTTTTGTCACCGTCACGTTGATTATACTGAAACAGTCATCTGCCTTGTCTTGTGCTTTTCACCTGCATGTCTTGTGCTTTTTTTAGCTCTAACTACAAGCTTCAAGCATATATATATATATATTTTTCTTATAAATAACTAAATGGCAAAAAGCAGGAGTTAAAGAGCTCTGAATCTGATTTTTAATAATAACGTCCATGTTGATTTAAAGCATGTGTAACCATACAGCCACCAAATAACTGGCTTGTATGGGAGAACAAACAATTTCATTAAATAGTATTTCATATGCTTTCCGTCTGGAAAAAAAAAATCATTAAATCCCAAATCTGTGAATTTGCTAGGTACTGTTTCAAATATATTTGAAAGTGTACATTAGCTATAGGTAATATATGTAAAACATGAATCCTGTCTAATTAACTTTGGTCGTACAGGAAAAATTAAATATTAAACACTTGTCTTTTCCTGCTGTGATGTTATAAGCATGAATTGTGAGTTGGACATGGCAGGAAATTTAGACCCGGAATTTAAATTATCTGAGGAAAATTTTGTTCTGTTTGTCTTTTTTTTTTTTTTTTTTCCCTCCAGTAGAATAGGCCCACAATCCCTGGCAACTCGGCCAGGAGTGAAAAGTTCAATCAGGTACAGGAAATGTGCTGTAGACTGGACCCCCTATAGGAGAAATGACCAGAACCCAATGCTTGCCAATGAATGAAAGAAGCTGCCGATGCCTAGAAGGGGAGCACGGCCTGGGGAGTCAGTGGTACTCAGACTCTCGCCTTCCCTTTCTCTCCAAGGTTCCTGAGCACATGAGCAAATCAAAACTGAAGCAGGTTTAATTAAGTGTGTATTCTCCAGTGCTGACCACTCTGACAACGCCTGTCAGGATGAAAAACACTGAAGGGGAAGAGGGGAGAGGGTGCTAATGCTTGATGTGAAAGACTGCCTACTGAGGCAGAGCCTCTCTCTCCTGAGAGTTCTTTTCCATCTGCTCTGTTTTCATGATGAAAAGGAACACTGGACATGGGCAGAGGAAAGTGCAAGACAACATGCAAGGAGGAGACTGGCACTCAGCACTGTGCAGACACTCTCTCTGCTCAGAGAGGTGGCCTTGCAGACATGTTAGAGGGAGGAGAAGTATTTCTAGACTTGCCATGGGTTTCAGATGGTGGAAGCTTTCCCTACTGCAGTGGCTTTAGCAAGCTTCTCAGGATTGCTCACAGAGCAGTCACTGTTACAGGCACAGGAGGGCTGTGGGCTCGTTTCTGAAGGACTTTGGTGGCTAGTAGAGAATGCAGCATCTGCTCAGGTGTAATTCACGTGGAGGCACGCTGGGACAGCACACTCTGGAAGGTACATATGATTCAGGAAGCTTATCTAGGCATAGATGTAGTGAAATCTGATTCAGCAAAAGGCAGTTTGCCTAATAAAACCCTCTGGAAGAGGTGAGCGCTCACTCAACAGAAAGCGGTGTTTATATTGCATTGTTCTAGTCTATAGGGTAATTACATTTTGTGGGGTTAACATATATCAAGGATCTCACCGAAGGCCCAATAATGGTGTTTATAGCTGTCAAATATATTGACTGAAAACGCTCATTGCCATCTCCAGCACTACCAAGCCACTTGAGGTCTCCAGTCAAATCATTATGGACAAGGCGCACGATGATCACAAGTGCTTGGCAGCCTCCCATTGGAGAAGGGGTATTTTTCCCTTCTTTTCAAGCTGATTAGCCATAGACCAGAGGCTTGGGTATGGACCTGAGGAACTCAGGTTAACAGTTTCTGTCTCATCCACAACAGAGTTGAGCTCTATGAACATCCTTTCAGAAAAATAGTATTTTGGAACCATGTAACTATTAACACAGAGCAAGAGGAAGGGGTACAAACATTGTAAAGCAAGTTTGTGACTCCTGTGCTGTTGCTTTTTGGAAGGCTGTTCTTGAATTTTTCAGTATTTACCCAGCTCTGATGATGCTTTTATATTTCACTGTGAGGAAAATAACTCTAATGTAGGAATGCAGCGCTCAAGTGCTGTTTCAACACACACACACACACACATATATATATATGTATAAAATAAATTAAACCTTACTTTTTATTAAGGGAAAAGATACTCTTGGCAACTTAAATTGGGAAGTAACTGGGGGAATATTGCTCTCTTTAAGAAAAGTTAGTAAAGTAGGTACAGGCAGTGACTTTAAATTGGACATTAAACTAATCCAGGGCTATACTTTAATAAAGGCTAGTGCTGGGAATTCTTATGGATTTTCTAGCTCATTGCTGGGATGACAGAGAAATACAATAAATGTTCTATTACTTACACAAGCTGCTGGTTTTCAGAAAATTAGTCACCAGTGACCTTTTACCCTTTGTCTTGCTCTCTTTCTCAGTTAAAGTACCTGATCAGAATCAAATGCAGCCCTGGTGTATGATGGCATCCCTCCAGGCTGCACAGGACTATCCTCCGTTACTGTGAGTACAACTCAGCATAGCATAAGAATGTATTATTTTTATTATTGTTACCTGTAATACTGGGAGGCGAGAGGGGAGAAGGAATGGACAGAGGAAGGAAATAATTTTTTCATCATTGGTTGTTATTTTTAATGGTAAAAGAAAACAAAGGCACAATTCTACATTTCTTACTAAGGAATGAAGCCCAAAGTGGAAAACATAACCAATTAAACTGCTCGGAATTAAAATCTGAGAACCATGTTATGGTTTGGTGATATCCCCATCCTCCCAAAGCATAAACATTTGTGTGTGGTGGATATTTTTTATTTTCCCTGAGCATCAAACGTGATGTTTATATTCTCTGCAACGAGGCACGGACTTTTGCTGAGGGGGAGGGGACAATATTACTTGGTGTGTACCAGCCCTTTGGTAGAATTATATTGATTAGTTTTCCAGTTAGCAGTGAGACCTCCTTCTGACCCTATTTTCAGGGTCAGTAGATCATAATGCAGAAGCACTAAGAAACCAGCATCCTTCCCCATATTGCTTTTTGAAGAGCGTATGGACCAGAAAATCATCATTTTATAGATATAAATATATATCTATATATATATATATATATATATATATATATATATATATAATGTGTGTATATATATGTATAATCTATATATTTACAAAAAGAGCGGGGCTGCACTCTGGTCTGCAAATGTACATATAAGTTATATATCAATTATAATAATATTTTGCTGTGAAAAGGCAATACATCCAGCGTCTACTATACAGCTTTAAAACTGAATTTTATCCTAAACTGTTGTTTTTTTGAATTAGAAAAGAAATATCTCATGATTCAGCACAGTGAGGACAGGTTTGTCTTTGTGAAAGAGGAACATGCATCTATATTTGAAATTGAACTATTTTTCTAGTCACATGGACACATAAACCAAAGAGCTACAAGCTTGGCCCTGTTATAGGCACTCTGAGGATGTCCCATGAACAATCTGTTGACTTCCATCTTGTATTGTGTGTCAACTATACATACCTCTAATTAAACAAGAAATCATTTGTCAAAACTTGCTTCACTTCTCATATCCGACATTTTCCATGGCAGGTGTATAACAGACAAAGAACACGGACAACATGAAATGCCTAAAGAATGCTTTTAGTTGCTATTTTTAATTGCTATTTGAAGCTTACATTTGAAATCCTTGGTCCTGTAAAAGGATAAGGACTGGAGTCAAGGACTCAAATATCCTCGCCCTAAAACCAGGACCTTGCAGAATGCTTTTGAACTCTGGTGCTCCCCGAGCATGCTGTAACTGTAGGAGACAGAGCTACTGCCCCGGTAAGAGCCAGGCTGCTCTTTTCGTATTAAGAGAAAGGAGCTTGACTTCTAGCAGCTGCTGCCTCTGGTTTTCTGTATTTCCTTAACTGAACTACAGACTACAAGGAGCTAATTAATATATTCCATGTTAATTGTGAAATTGTCATCTGGGGAATTAAATGACTGGAAATAACTCTGGAGAAAAAAAGTGAGGAATGTGTTACAGGCCTCAGAGTCTTGTCTATACTCAGCTAGCCCTAGACTGAAGTGACTACCTTGGCTCCTCAGGAGACATCGTGTGGACTCTTTGCCTGCAGCTCTGTTGCTGAAATTGTCTTCTTAGGGTTACCAGCGCTTTGGTCCTGAGGCATCTGGTAAAATCAGCTTCCCAACTATTGTCCCTCACCTTTCCCCCAGAAAAGGTTCAATAGGTTTTTCAGAGACCAATCCAACATAGCGGCATGCCTGCTGCTTCATATATTCCTTTTTTTTGAAGTCTGGACAGTAGTATGTAGGAACAGATTAGTGAATAGATGCTGCTCTTACACTGGCTTTTTAGTTGTGTTCAGATTTTAGTGTGGCTCAACAGAGATGGCAAAGAGACTCCATGCACCGTCTCTCTATTTCATTATCTCTTATTTTGACAGGTCTAAAGTCTGGGCCTCCTGTGTGATATGGAGCTCTTAGGTTTGAAATTGAGACACAATGCCGTATTTCTCATAGCAATATGGCACAGGTTTTCAGCATCCTGGTGAAAACCCTAAAATGACAAAGATTATCTTCTCCATTTGTTTCTCTGTTGAAACAAAGGCAATTTCTTCTTCCTACTAGTGTCTCAACATACCTGTTTTCTTTTGGAAAATTTTCTAGGATTCCTAAAGTTTCCCAGTAATGGCTAAACAATTGCCATCGTGGCCTCCTTGCACCTGCGTGCTAAATAGATCAAATAACTTCCAGAGTCAGATTCTTAACAGAAGTGAGCTGACTCCTCAGGACTTGGGTGCTGTAGTGAGCAGCTGGTCCGTCTCCAAATATTCTGGAGCACAGGTATCACCAAGCAGGCTGTCATTACATCCAGCATGTGCGCCGTCAGTGTTGAAAACTGGCAAACAGCTGCTAGGTGGATAAAAGTGACCATATTCCATGCACACCCGCTGCTTCATTTCTTCACCAGCTGGTACTCAAAGGACCCTTCCATTTCATGATGGTTGATAGCCCTTAATGTGTCACAGGGTGTGTTTATATGGCCGTAGTCACTTGCAAAAATGACGTGATTTTCTGATGTCTTCCTCTGCCGTGTTTTTCTTTAGAAATATTAATGAAAATGTTAAGAAATTTAGCCTTTTTGCCTCCATACCTGTTAGCAGTAAGGAATTATTCTGAGACTGTCCTTGGCATGTTGGTTGAATTTGTTCACAAAATTTTGGTTTAGCTTCTCATTCTCCAAGCATTTTCCTTCCTGTCTTCTCGTTATGGGTTTGTAAACCATTTAACTAACTGGTCGTTTAATTGCTATCCAGTAGTGACCACTTTGGAAGATGAGGGGCCCTGGCATCCTGTGCCTTGGGCAGGATAACACTTTCTGTCCCAGAGCCATGCTGGCTGAGCTCTTCCCACAGCTGGCACAGCTGGGTAGGTGCTTCTGGTTACTGCACTGGAGCGTGTGAAATCAGAAATTCATGTGAAGCTCACTTAATGAAAAAGACAAGGCAGCCAATCGGCTTAATAGGCAACTAAATAAGCAAAGTGAGTGGTGTTTATTACCCTACTTCAGGCCAGTTATCTCCCTACAGTTCATCATCCTCTTGCTATAAGCCTTCCTGAAGCTTTGGCTAATTTTGCTAATGATTTATCTTAAAACCTGCTGCTTCATTTTTTTCCATTTCAACAAAAAGTATTATTCAACTAGGGCCATATGTATGTTAATAAAGCTGTAAAGAAGCACTGAACTATGAAAGGACAAAATACTCTTTTTTTTCCTTTAAGGAAAAATACATTTTGTTTTCTTTTGCCACTCATCACCCTGAAAGAAGTGACTGAGAGGGTAATATCCAATCTCCCTTTCTTCCTTTGCATACATATTTTCCTCACTCACACAGGGCAGTTATGATAAATTTGATAAAGGGAAATAAGACTATGCAGAACATGCCCACCACTAAAAGATGTAAGCAGCTTAAAGTGGTCACTCTAGCACTGACTATTTTTCAACTGCTCGTCAGCTATATTATACATCATCCCACATCATCTCTTAATTGTGCAACTGTGGTTTGGGACCCTAACAGCATCCCGCCACAGATGTAAGACAAAAGTTTAGCCTTGATAACATATTCTTCCTGGTATCTCTCTGCATTTTGCAGAGGATAATCCAGAGCAGAAGTCTAATACTGGATGTTTCAGCTGTCTTGTTGGAGGGGTTCTTCCTACTTCAGCATTTGTACCGCAGACCAGGATCTCTGGGCAAAAATTGACCTTTGTGATGAATCTTCATGCTGTGGAAATTTAGTATGAGGAGTATTCTTTGTTTCTACTATTTACTCTACAACATTTTATTACTTTAGTACAATTATTGGAATTTAATTATTGCTATCTGAAAGAGTGAGTACAGTTGCCCCTGTGTGAGGACAGCCTTTTTATCATAAATTCTCTGTAACAACTTATTTCTTCACCTTTCTCTGTTCTCTAACTCTGTAGATAATAGAGTGGCAATTATGGTTATTTAGGACCTAAGCCTGAAAACCCTTAATCATCTGGATATTCATTGCTCCCACAGTCTACCTATTTCATTGATTGTGCTAGTTTATTTTTGGTAGGATCAAGTGAGCGATTATAAAACAAGTAAAAACCACAGAAAGGTGACAGAGTCAATTTAGAGTACAGAGAAGCACTTACATCCCGCGCCTTGTGGCTTTTGCTCAATCATAATTGTTAAATTATGGGATACTCAATCATAATTGTTAAGGGGTTATCAAGGTTCAAGGGATACTCAATCATAATTGTTAAAACAGGTTGGTCCTTCCAAGGACTGAAATGTGATTTTTTGACTTCAGAGTTATTTCCCACCATGCCTCATGCTGACTTGCTTGCTGAGCATTTTGCTGGTGAGTGTCGTGGGGCCGGATCCTGCCAGCAGCAGCGCAGGTGGGGACTGCTGCAACTGCCCAGGAGACTGGTTAAATCAGCTGGGCTTATCAAGCGTGGGGTCAGGCTCCTACTGCTTGACTCCTGATAGCCACTTTAGTTTTCATTTTTTATCTGGGAGTCATCCCCTCTAGCCCAGGCACTTGTGTGCTCCTTTGTATCAGCAAGGTGGCTTTATCCACTTTTTGTTTTGGTTCCACTTGACCCTTTTGGAGAGGATTGAAAGCCCAGACCCCTCTGTTGGATGGAACCGGTAGAGGCTGGGGTGGGGGGGAGATAAACTCCTGCCAGATCCCATCTGAGCTTGAGGTGAATGGAGGGCGTTCCCCCCATCCGAACTTCTCCTGGAAGAGGGAGAGCGGGTACTGGGCTCCACACATGTGAGGGGACCCCCTTAGCCCTTCTTGGAGAAACCTGGGGGAGTGAAACCTTTCTGAGGATGGGTGGGGAAGGCTGGGACCTCTCCTGAGTACACAAGCAGCTCCAGGCAGGGACGCCATGGCTCCAGCCTCTGCTCCACAGGGAGAAGGGGCCCAGCTGCTGACTCCAAGGGGGACTTGCGGGGCTGCCAGCTAAACGTCCAGCTTTGTACAAGATGGATGAAACAAGGCGGTGCATGGGCGTGCAAAACAAGCAGAATTAGGAATGGGTTCTGGCCAGAAAAGTAAGAATTTGAACCTAAATCACAATGCAAACTTTCACAAATGGAATGTTTAGATTCAGGGCCATCTCTTAAAATAAATAATGAATAAATAAGGTCCCATATAGATTTCTAACTATGTCACTTTATTAACACTATAGATTTTTCAAACATGGAGGGGCTGTAAGAATTACATATACATTTCATTAGTAGTGAATTTATGACTGCAGGATTGCACTTAAGGTTTGTGCTAACGCTTTATGCACCCCTTTGACCCAGTCTCTTTACTATATTCTGCCCCAATATTATTTTTCATAAGTCAGGAAACGTTTTCCATATGTTTTGTAGCATTATCCAAAGGGAGTTTGCAGCTGTACTGTTCATACTTTATCATGTTCATACTGACTGAAGTGCAGACCCCTCCTAGTGACAGTACCCATCTGAAAGATCATAACAACGCATTTTTGGCACATTATTGTTCTACTTTTGTGTCAAGCCTCCCCCACGGAACAAAACTGTTTCACAGTTTTTATTAAAATTTACTATAAATGAACAGCTGAAAAAATAAACAGAAAAGTCTGTGTGTATCTTATTTACTGTCATCACAAAAAGAATATCTGTGCTGGAACATTATAACATAACCTAACAGCCAAAACTAACTTACAGAAATAAGCAGAGACATTAGAAAGGTTGAAGGCCACAAGAGTTCATTATTTTCAGTAAGCTTAAAAGGCAACAAAGGAGGTGGGGGAGAAGGAAAAAAAAAAAGGCAGAAGGAAAGTTATAAAGGTACATAGGAGCAAAGGAGCTGCAGCAGGGGAGAACTGAGCCAGGAACCTATGCGGCACAAAGCAAAAAAAGGGATGAATGCACCAATACCTTGCTACCGTGCCTTTCTGCAGCAAAGTCTCTGCTTAGCTTTCCTTTGGAAAAATAAACATATTGACCTGAAAAGCTCTAAATAAAAACCTATCCATAAGTTATTTCAGCTGATTGTAGCACTCCACTGCTGGATCACAATATCTGAGCTCTGATATCACAAATTATTCTGTAGGGAACATGAGTTTGCTACTACAGGATGACTTTCAGTAACAATGTTTGGACTTAAAAGTGTAGCTGTTTGGGGGAGATTTTTACTGACGGGCTGTGGCCCAAGTTGAGATGTGGTCTAAGAAGCTGCAACTTTATTGATGGCTTCTGTGCCTCTAGTGCTCATGTGTGCTTTCACCAGATCTGAATTTGATCTCCTCGATGTGTTTTGGTGGAAAGAGGTTTCTAATCGTAACTGGAAGCAGATATAGCCGAGGAATAAGTTTTAGTAAATCCCACTGAACTCTGTCATGGCAGAGAGACAGTATAAATGCTCCCCATGAGTCTGCTAATGAAATGCCTGGCAAAGCCAAAAAGGGCAAAGAAAAAATAGAAATCACAGCTGCAATATCAGCTTGAATAATAGAGCTAGGAACCAGAGAGTAATAAAAGATGAGCAAGAGGTCAGAAATAACACAATATGAAGGCAAAAGGAAGGAGAGGAATGCTTTCCAAAAAGTGAGACAGAGAAGAAAGAAAAAATTGCTCTGGTTCCTATGAAATGCCAACATTAAATGATTTAAAAGAAGAAAACTAAAAAATACTGTGAAGGCAAAAGTTATTACATGAATTTCATGAACTGTAATTTTTAACCTTTCTCAGCTTCATCCTGGGAATATTCCCCATAGAATCTGTGCTAGAGACCACATCCTCGATGTCAAGTCCCTAAAATGGGTCTGAAGAGACTCTTATGTATGATACCAAGTACTATTTTGAAGGTGCGACCACCTTTTTTCTTTTCTTTTTCTCCTGTTTGGGAATGTTGGCACACTACTTCTGATTGAATCAAGCCATAATCTCTTTGCTATATTTTTCTGTATCTCAGAGTAGAAAAATAAGTATGTTCCTCTACAAGTCTTCCAGGGGATGGCTTGAGTTACCTGAATCTTGGTCCCTCCTGTCCTCTGTGCTTCTAAGCACTAAATCAGGCATCAGCTGCTGAGCTTTAATATTTTCATAAAGACTTGTAGTATATTCCTGTAAAAGCATGTTCCAGACAAAGTGAAATGACAACACTTTTAGTTAACAATTTGCAGCTATAGTGGAAATTATTTACTCTGAAGACAGCATGGTATCTATTTTCTCCTTCAAAATAAGCTTCAAAAATGAAAATAAGATGCCTGGTGAAGTGAAAGGAATGAGCACAACAAAAAATTTTTCAAGTTAGCAAGCGGATTTTATTTCATTTTCTGTGATCAGCTAATCATTTCTTCATATTTAATCTGCAATTAGAACTCAAGTTTTGGTGTTTGGGAAGGACAAAAGCATAGAATTTAAGGCTTTAAAGTGTTAATTGAACCTTACAATCAGAAATTGTAAGTAAATTATTACTGAAGCATTCTCTTTTTTAATGAGAATACAGCAATGAAGGTCATTACAGAGAATGAGAGAAAGAACTTTTAAAGGTAGAAAATTTCCAGACTTGAAGCTTAAAATGAAAAGAAATTAAAAATATTTTGTAAATATGTATATCGAAATATATGCCTTCTAATACTATCTGAATGTGATTTGCTATTCAAATGCATTGTTTTTGGCACAGCAAAATTACAGATTTTAAACCACATTTAAAATTCTATCCACAGATACCTCCTCTGTGGCATAAGCAGAATATATAGACATGGCTCAGCTGGACAATCTTCTACATGCCACAATTCTTGAATCAAAATAGCCAAAATTCAACCAGGGTGCTAAGTAAACGTGTCAGTGCATTTCCATGCAAGCAGAGTGACTAGTACATCGGCCTGAACACCTGGCTGTGTCCAGGGAGGACAGGGTTGGTCCCACACTATTTTGTCTCATGTGCTGTCTAGGAGTTGGGTTTGCTGTTTTCTGCTGCTCTGTGGGCCCTTGAAATTTTGGACGTCTTCTGCTGATGCACTGGTTTGCATTTCCCTGTTTAAATACAAGTGTTTTCACACTTTCACTTCCAGCAGCATTGGATGTACAGCCCTGCTGGCAGACTGCCTGTTACCCGCCTGTACCTCTGCACAAATTAAAAAACAGTCATGACATATGGACTGATGATATTAAGTCCTTAGCCTGGGGGAAACAGCTGGAGAAAAAGAATGGGTTAAAACAGAAATGTCTTATTGAGATAGGAAACTGTGGGGCAGGAGTGCTCTTGGTGTAGGTAAATGCCATATCATTCCAACAGAGATGAAGAAAACCTGGGAAGTGGTGAAGTGACTGTTTCAGATAACAGTGACTGCCCTTAGTTTTACATTGTATTACCCATCTTTTTCACAGGTAATGTATTGTTCTTTTGCCCCCTGTTACCCATGTATTTTCTTTTAATCCCAGACAACTACAAACATACATTTAGGGGAAAGCCATGAATTATTCTGAGGAAGACAGAAGATTTGTCCTTTTGGTATTTTTGTGTACTCTTTGTTATGAGCCCTCTTTGTGTTTAATTAGTGCAAATTGCTATGTTTTTGAACTGGATAGCGAAGGTAAATGTTTGCTACATAGACTATAAAGAGTATGAAGCTTTACTTTTCTCATCTAGCAGGCTTCGCACCTGAACATTTCTGTATCGATCCATTCTCTCTTTTTTTTTTTTTTTTTTTTTTTTTTTGAAGAGTGAAGCTAGGAAGAGAAGAGAGGGAAAAGAGAATGATGACAGCCAGAGAGCAGCAAGAAGTCTTTGCTTTATCATTAGATGTGAAATCTCATCAATGGGATCATCAGAGCCAATTTTTCAGGGTGCTGGTTTAACTGGACCTGGAAAGCACTCTCTCTCTTCATCTGAATCACGTACAGTGTAATTTCTTAAACTATCAGGGACTTTTTACCTGCCTACTGACAAAACAAAACAAAAATGCAGCTTCATCATTCTCATGTGTTTTTTTCCCCTATCAATAATAAGACAAGACTTAGGGAGGATCAAAACGGTAATAATTATTC
>NW_020799099.1:14766997-14832334 GCF_003259725.1 Athene cunicularia | reverse complement strand
TTTTTTTTTTTTTTTTTTTTTTTTTTTTTTTCAGTGGCAAGAATGGATCTAGAAAAGCTTGATTTCCTTCTATGTGAATAACTGCAAAACTCGTAGGTGCAAAGCCAAGCTACCACACATGCTAGGGTTTGATCTGTCTTATGTTATTCCAGTTATCCTGTGCTTTTCTGTCTCTCAGTATAAATGCACATATAAAACATTAACATCCGTATAAAATACTGATACATTATGTGCAATTTTGAATGCTATCGAAGTTTAAATCTCAATAAAGTGCTTTAAAATCAAATCATCATGCCTTTCAAGAAGCTTTGCCAAACCAGGTCCTGGCATTTTTCCTTCCCCCTAATAACAACCACGTGGCTTTTGGTGGTCCTCCTGCCTCCCAGAAGTGCTTGCTGCTAGGCACCAGCGGGCATGGTCCCACCGTGATATAGCAGTGAGATGCTCAAAGAACATGAATTGCTAGTAAGGCATGTTTCCTTTACACCTGAAAAAGCCTTTTAATCAATGATTTGCAGAGATCTTTGCTACTGTTAAAAAGGCTCCTCAGTTTTAAATGGGGTATATGGAAAAGTAGATATTCTTACCTATTGATAAAATACATGAGAGATGCAGCCACGATTTCTGCTGTAGGGGTTGTGATAACCTGGAAGTAGATTATCAGAGAGCTGATGTGCCGGAGTAGGTGTCAGGTCCATACCTGGCTGTTTTTAAACAGCCAAGTAGACAGCCTTTAAAAAAAAAAAGATTAGCTGCAAAAACCATACTGTTGATTGTTAAGTATGCTATGAAAATGCAATAAAAATGGAAAGTCAAAATTGCCCAGAAAATCTTAAGCCAAAAAGGGAAAAAAAAAAAAAAAAGTTTACTTAGTGGTTATGAGTCAATGCATAGTGTATGAACAAAAATGTAAGAGACTTTTATTAGATGAGAGAAATCTGACATGGTTTTGAGGCTTAGACTCTAAATAATAATCTGAAAGCAAATACAATATCTGATCCAAGAAAAGTATTTTTCATAGCTTTGAGGTGAATAATTTTAAAATTAAGGAATGAAAACCTATTCTGTTCTTAAATTGGATAAATAAATGCCTGATTAATGCCAATTATCAGAAAACTGTTTAGATATTTTATTATCTTTATATGACTAATGTGTGTTATGGAATACTAAAAAATGTGATTTCTTTTTTAGTAGATGTGGGCTGGTTTTAACAAGTACTAAAGAGCAGTTTCTATTTGGTATAAACATATCTAAAAGCAATCAGAACAATAAGAAAATGTATGATGAACAGATTATACCTATAAGTGAATCACATCTGAAAACTTTAGTCAGTGACTTGAAGGATTACCTGAAAGTCACAGCTTGTGTTCTGTACATTTATGAAAGCACGTAGAGAAGACAAAAAGCTAATTTTTTTTTTTCTCCCCAATATCATGTATTTATTTTAAGAAGGGTAAAATCTGGAATTATATATTTAATTAAAAAGCCTAATATCATAGATTTCATGGTCTCATTACACAGCCTGGAGGTCCATGACTCAACACCAGGGCCAACACATAAAAATGACCATTTGATAGATGAGAACCAGACTGAAGAAAAGAAGATTTTTTTTATATATGAGAATTGGTCGACCTTCTCTGGTGCTCACTTTCAGCTAATGGTGTATCTCTGCTAGTGAAGAGTGAAGCTAGGAAGAGAAGAGAGGGAAAAGAGAATGATGACAGCCAGAGAGCAGCAAGAAGTCTTTGCTTTATCATTAGATGTGAAATCTCATCAATGGGATCATCAGAGCCAATTTTTCAGGGTGCTGGTTTAACTGGACCTGGAAAGCACTCTCTCTCTTCATCTGAATCACGTACAGTGTAATTTCTTAAACTATCAGGGACTTTTTACCTGCCTACTGACAAAACAAAACAAAAATGCAGCTTCATCATTCTCATGTGTTTTTTTCCCCTATCAATAATAAGACAAGACTTAGGGAGGATCAAAACGGTAATAATTATTCATAGTGAAACAAACTCAGGATTCAGTTTTATTTTTTTTTCTTGGGTTTTCTTTCACAGACAAAAGAGATGTCTGTTCTACTCTGAAAAGACTTCCTGCCATGATCCTGAGTGTCCTGGATGAAGTGTCATATCTGAAACCAAGCACTGTGCAAACATGCTTCTTTCATTGTGTCAATTAAGTCCTGAATCTCCACAGAGTTAGAGATGATCTGCTTAGGTAAGTTCAGTATTTGACACTGATAAAATGAAAAGTGATCCTTAGATCTTGGTACTGTTTAAAGGAGTCTGCTTTGTTGTTTATTGGGTCCATAAAATGGAGTACGTGCGTATGTTTTTGGCTTCACGAAAGAGGGCATGTGCTGTTGTAAAAAATTATACTGCTGGAGAGAACAGCAAATGCCTTATTTACTTACTCTTTATCGCTCGAGGATGACTTGGAGAACTGAAATAGTTCATGCCCACAGGTCAGGTTTCATGTACGTGGAGCTTTACAGTTTGCAGAAACCTTCTGCTCAGCCAACAGATGAATTATTCCCTCCATAAGATGGAATAAGCCAGCAATAAGCTGCCTTTGTCTTGGCTTTGGTCTCTCAGTCACTAAACAGGGCAATGAAAGACAAATGTTCTCCACTGTCTTGGGCTGGCTGAAAGAGGGCTGGGAGGGATAGTTAGGAATAGGCAGTTCTCGCAAGGAAAATTTTCTCTGTATTTAGTTCCTTTAGTCCAGAGATCATGTCTCCCAGCACTGAGTAGATGGTCAGTTATTGTTCTTTCTCCAACTTTAGTGACTGGATCCCATGGATAAATCTGGATATATTGTTGTACCCACCAGTATTTCAAAAGAGGGTTATCACTTTACATGCTAAGAAAAGTTAAGTGGAGAGAGCATAAACTATGATTTTTAAAGCTGCGTATGCGTCTTTTAAGCCCATTGGAAAATGCTAATATTTTGCTTGAACTCTTCAAGCGATCTCCACAGATAGCCTAAGTTCATGAATGAAGTCAGGAATTAACTTACAAAAGTCTGTAAATTGTTAAACCAAGGTAGGAGAATGAAGTTGCTATGTTATCTTTCTGTTATGGGTGCAAACATACCTGTATTAGGAGCTACAGTCACCCAGAAGAGTGAAATGGTGTTGTATATTAAGACGATTTTACTGGGTATCACATATTATAAAATACCTGGGCCTTTTAACAAGTTGGTGATTCTTAAGGATGTAAAACCCTATCCTAAAAGTGCTGAAGCAAAATATACAATAGGAAAACCATTGAGATTATCTTCTGAATGCTTAAAATGAATGACTGGGCTTACAAATTGTTTATGACTATAATGTCTGAAGCTCTTGTGAAAGGATTGGTTACGCCAATTGATTTTTTTTTAAATGTGATTGTATTTTTCCACCAAGTGATCTTTATTTGTCATCGATGGTGCAATTCTTTGGTAGTTCTTCTGGAATTATTACTGTGTGTCTTTTGTTACTCAAAGCAACAAAAATACACCTTCTTGTAGGGAATCTTTATTTTTAACTACTGATACAGTTTTCTTTCAACTAAAGGATATGGGTATAGAAACCTCTGACAGCAAGCAAAACCAAAAAAGTGAAAACCTCACAAGCAAGCCCTTCAGCAATTCTCAGAAAAGAAATGTTCTTCATTTGCACACACCAGCCTGTGAATTCCTGTTTTTTTCAAATTTGTACTTTGAAAAATATATCTATACTAAAAAAATGTGTAGAATTTCTAACCAATTACAGAACAGCGTATTGGCTTAATCCCATGCTGTTTATAGATGACTTCATTGGGAGGTATCTTTGTGTAGAAGGCCTTAAATTAGGCCCAAGGTAATCTTCAATCTTTGACCCAAATCCACATAAATAATTACTAGTTTACAGAAATAAGTATCTGTATTAATACGCTGACCTCACATACCTCACTGCTGTTACTGTGTTGGGATTTTTTAGCATGAGAAGATAGTACAGGCAGTCTTAATTTCTAGCCTTAGATATATAATATTTTATTAGAGATATAGAAACCAAGTTTCTTCTTAACTAAATGTGATTAAGAAGCTGAAGTTCTGTTCTTTTGCATTTCTGTCTACTCCGCACGTACAGCCAGCAATACTTAATGACTTATGAAATAAATAGTAATAAAATTTTGATTTAGCCCAAAAAATCAAAAAAGTTTATTCAAACCTAAACTTATGGACAGACACCTTAGCACGTATTATATTACTTTTCTTAGTCAAAAGAGGTTTTTAACACAAAATCAGATGTTACAGAAGATCGTTACACAACATCATGAGCAGTTTACTGATGTTTTGCAAGAGACTTTTCTATTTCAACATACTTAAATTAGTTTAATGACTTCAGAGCATGAAGGGGTCTGATGGCAAGGATTTCTTGTAGAATGAGTACAACTTCATCTGATAAAACATATCAGAAGGTACATTGGATCTGAATTTTCAGGACAGTAATAAGTTATTCTGTATTTCTGTAGTACCTATAAATCACACCTACAGCAACAGGACTAGCTTTAGCAGCAAAGGGAATATTTTACATCCCACCAAAATATTACAGTAGCAGCAGCAACAACAATAATGACAAAACCCCAGAAAACAAGTGCTGAAAACAAACCTCAGGCAGTCTGGGAGACCCATGCTGGTGTTTGCCTGGTGGGTCAGAGGCCAGGCTCTGATACATACCTTCGACTTGGGGAGCTTGACCTGGGCTAGTCTGAGCTTCCCACAGAGGTCATAGCCCAAGTTAGGGTTTCATAAGACAGGATTTAGGGACAAACCATGCTGGTCCACCATTTGTCAGTCTTACTTAAAGCAGGATGAGGCGTCCCTTCCTCCTCCCAGATGATGCCTGTGCTACTGCCCTCTCCCATCAACTTCCAGGGGAAGGGCATTTCTGCTCTTTTCTGCTGATGCCAACCAACCCCTGTCACTGATAGACTGAAAAACGTTGTAGTCATTTCTACAGTGCTCCCAGAAAGATCTAAAGGAAAATGCAGAAAAGGTTCCCAGCAATCATGTCCAAAAAATCCTGTTTCCATTACACAGCAGAGATTGGGAGCCTTTTTTTGAACAGATAAAAGGTTTGAAATAATTATGTGAATTCAGGAGGAAAGCCAAGATGACTATTAGAACAACAAAATATAGCTCTTTTTGCTTCTGCCAATGTCCTCTAATCAAGAATTGGGTCCTGAATTTACATTCAAGGGGATTAGAGATCAGAAATACAGGTGACAGGCTGAGGAACCGTAAGTGAAAGGCACATCCAGACCCCACAGTCTATCAGTAGGTGGTCTGATGACTGACAGATTTGGGGAAGCCCATCCAAAGGAGTGAGCACAACTGGCTGCAGCACCTGCCAGCATCCAGATGCTCTTGTTGAGAAATATCTTTCAAAAGTTTGGCATCTCTACTCTGGGGCAGTTTGGAGAGCAAAGAGCTCAACAGGTGCTTAAGGAGAAATCACTTCTTATCACACATTTTAAAGTAATGTGTAATTGTTTTATTGTAGTGTGGTTTTGTTATGGGTCGTATCTGTCCATATCCCTCAGACTACTGAAAGACTCAGAGCAATTCCACATACAGCCAGATTTTCAGAAGTACTGAGCATCTCCTATCACATGGCATTTATTTATGGGTGGATTTTCAAAATGTCTCATTATGGCAGGTAAATCAATTTTTCTGAAACGTGTCTGTCCTGCTCACATACCCAAATAACATCTGAAAATCTGAACTCAGCTGTGATTATTGTAACATCCTAGAAAGTCTCACCATACTGTGCAGCAGCCTTGCAACTCTGCACATATCTACTTTCCCTCCCAGTCTTTTATCTGGCTCAGTAATGTGAAAACTACCAACACTTTATTTTCCTGTCAGCTAGAATGGGTCTTTGGGGAGGGTAAAACAGGCCAGCTGAATGTTGCAAGGCATATGTAGCATCTTGGTTTTGCTCCTGATATTACTCTGTATGTCCTTGAGTTTACTAACTCTCTAGTAAAATAATAATACAACTTGATTAGTTTAGCAGCTGCACTTAGAAAAAAAAAAAAAAAAAAAAAAAAAAGAATCTATCCCAGCCTTCAAGATTACTAATATAAAGTTTTAGAAAGCTGTTTGGGTTTCCACCATGAGTGCACATAGAGAAGTCTTTGAAAAAGTTCACTGTAGCTATAATTGACGTCTACTGTGTGCTTCCTGGAAGACAGGGAGATAGAAAAACAGGCTTCTTTTGTATAATTTACAGAGAATAATTTTATAAATTTATAAAACCATAGTAGATCTATTCTTTTTGTCCTTCCTCCCTTCTCCTCCTCCTCATCCTTCTCCTTCTCACTCTTTCTTCCTCTGCCTCTCTTCCTCTTTCTGTTGCATCTGTGTGAATAACAAAATCTTGCATAACAAGCAACCTCGATAACAAAAATTATTGTTTCTGCAATGAACTAGCAAGGTCCTAACCTTGTAGTCCTTATGGAAACAAAACTGCACTGAAGTGATAAAGGAAAGGCTGAGCACTGGACATGCATTAATGTGACTTAACATTTGGCAGAAGTTCTACCCCTACTAGAGTGTATAAGTGCACATAGACTCGATTAATATGAAATCGATAACCTCCATATGCAATAAGACAACAGCAATATATCTATGAGTGCATGGGCTACCCAAGTGTTTGTTTTATAAATGAGTATTAAACCTTCAAACGGCAGCTTAGTGTGATTTTAGACAAAACAAGCATGATGCATTAAGTGTTTAACCGTATTAACTGCCTTTTTTCCTGTTTACATAATGATATGCTATGTTTATCTTACAAGCACTGTAAAAATATTAGTTAGCAGTCATAAATATAGTCCCGATAAAATGATACTACTTTCCAGAACTGCTAATCTGTGTTAATGCCGCTTCGGTATGGGTCCTGTAACAGCTGTTAGAATTTTGTCCCCTGTAGGTCAGAGAGAGAAGATGGGAAAATCCTTAATAAAATGTTGTTAGAAGCTACAGGTGGGAAATAAAGAAGCTCTTGTGACCTGTAATCTTATTCCCTCATAAAGTCATGGAGTGCACAGCAGCTTCTGTGGCTGAAATTAGACAACACGCTAGCGGCTTTTCAATCTCAACTTTTGCAGTTCAGTTATATCATTTTCGGTGAAGAACAAATGAAGGATACAGCAAGCACTGCCCCTGACCTTCCTTGCTGTTTTTAATAAGCACATTCAACAGCATGAGCTTCTCTGTCTTAAATGAATTACTATATATCCATGTATTGGAAAGAAAATACAGTAGTGTTTATCTTCCATATACATTGTACTGTCAGAATTTAATTAACTCTCAGCCTCAGGTAAAGAAAATATGCTAATTTTAATAGTCTTATAATTACTGTGGGCTAGATTCCACCATCCAAATGCAGACGGGTACCCAGTCTTGCACAGAGCCTCACCAGCTTCAATGGAGCTAACCAGAGAGGAAGGGGCTACCATCGTCTTATTTTCCTCTTATAAGGCACAACTGCCGGAAGGAAAAAAGGAAAGATACAATAGGTAGAATTCAGGAAGGAAGCAGTGAATGGGTTGTCTATTACCAAAATCAGATTATGTTATGGAACAAGTATATTTTTATGTTTCAGATACTTTACAATCAGCCTCCTACACATTTCATTTCTCTCTTTAAATGATGGGTATATTCCACGTGGTTTTATACAGACAATATATAATCTTTGGATATTTTGACTCTTGCAGGCCTCACCTTTGTATCGTCTTATTCCTTCCTTTTGATATCTCTGTTGCCTTTCATCAGACTACAATGCTGTGGAATATGAAAATTAATATTTTTTTCCATTGCCTTTATTAAATAAAAAAGAAAAAAAAATGTGCAGGATAATTTACAGGGTAATTCACAGCACTCTACACTTCTATAGTGAATCTTATTCATTCAGCTGAGAGAAATATATCTTCTAATTTAAACATTTAAGCTATCTGAATGAAATGGAGCCAAGGATAGAGTGAGCTTTCCTTCTATATAATTTTTATCTAAAGTACAAAAAGACTTGTTTAAAACTATCAGTTAATACACTGTATAATACAATCAAATATTTGCAGCTTTAAAGTGACAATAATTCATTTAAATATAATTATGTGTAATTACTTATTAGTAAAATGGTGGAGAACTGATGAAGTATGATATAAAATGGTATAATTAATTGGCTCCTGATGCAATGACTTGTCATTTCTGAAAATTTAATGTCATCAAAGCTCTTTTTCCAATAGCACAAGGAGCACTATTGCTAATAGACTTCAGAGCTTGAAATAAATAAATCTTTGGAATCCTGTTGCATCTCTTGGGGTGTGACATTTGACAGTCTTTTATAGCGCAGAACGAAACAAGTTTGTGAGCTGGAATTCAATTGTGGTGTATTGATTCCTTGCATCAGTCATTATTCCCTGCTGATTGACAGCTGAAAATTGGTTACGTTAAGTATTTCATATGTTATATTGGCTGACATTTGCTTGCCTGCTCCTGTGTCAATATTGTTGTAAAGATCTCCAGCTCTATGAGATAGCAATATACACTGACTGTGGCTTTTGTGTGATGTTCCAGTGTTTTTCCTGACATAATTTAAGACATATTAAAAACCAGCAGCATCTTCCCTCTTGAGAAGCTTAATGCCAATATTATTGTCTTCCAAGGGAAGATCATGTATGCTCATAATCGGGTGCTAATTTCCACCCATACGCTCATGTTTAGGCATTAGGCACTATAACTGTAAAATTGAGCCTGCTTGATTGATTCATGTCAAGCCTCATCTCGGCTCCTGCAGTGGAAGTCATCCAGCTGACCCTTTTTACACTAAAAGAAGAGATTTGTGTTCCTTTCTTTCACCTGGAACCATCAAATTGACTGAATAATCTGTAATACATTAGTGCTGACATTTGTTAGGCAAGAATTAAACAAGACACAGTAATCATTCCCCTGAATAAAAATTGTGTTTGATTTCCAGCAGAGTTCTATTAAAAGAATGGCACAGCCCATCTCCTCCAAAGTGGGAAATAGCGAATATTTTCTATGTTAATAAATCGAATTAACACTTTAACGACAGATGGACAATCCCTAGCCTTTCCTGACAAAAGCTGCTGAAGAGTTTTGGAGGGGGATGTGGTTCCCATGCCTGCCACAAGGACTACAACGAGCTCTGTGTAAATTCTTTACACTGAACATTTAAGAATGACCATAATAAAGTTTGACCATTTACCTAAAAATGTGTCAAGGGAGAATGGTGGTTTTCCTACAGATAGAGCTGGCTAGCCCCAGGAAAACCAGTTCCTGAAGTCAATAAGGCAGAATTCCCTACTTACTGTCAACCTTGATAAATATGATACTGTAAAAGGGTGGCACCAGTGATGTAGATTCCCATCTCCTCTGTGACAATACAATATAAAGGGTGGAGTAATTCCACCTGAAGTCAGTGTGAGTGCATCAGTGTGCACTTGGTATGACCAGAATCGGATCTGATGCCTTTGAGGTCCCAGTGTCATTACTGCATTTGGCCATGTGAAGCTAGGTAGCTGAAGTGATGCCTGCTGCTTGTCTGGTTGCACTGTACCGTCAGTTGAGGCCAAGCTGTTCTGGTTGTTATGGAATCCTCTGCAAAGAGAGAAGCAATGTAAAAAGGAATTAACTGAACCCTGGGTAGACATGTCAGGCCTTGGATGGCATGAGGTCTGTGGAGATGTCCCTGACCCAGCTAGGAGGGATGCAGCTGCTGGTGAGTGGCTTTCGGATCTTCCTGCTGGAGGATGGTGGAGGCTGAGGTGAGAACTTTATCCTAGTCTCCTTGGACTTGGTCTGGGCTATCCCTCAGGAGAGAGGGTGGCTTCTGGCCCAGCCACAGTGCCTCTGCTTGGATTTTTCTTTGGCAAGTGATATATATACCTATCAGTAGCACTTCCCTGTAGCCTTACCCAAACACTGCCTCTGCTGTGGGGTGGGTTTCTTCTGGCAAAGTGCTTGTACCCAGCTTTCATTCTGGTTCTGCCCCAGACGAGCTGCAGGATTGGTGTCACATCCTCCAGTATGTGCTTCTTGCTATCATAGGTCCCCTCTGTGGTTTGGGCTGCTTCGCTTGTAACCATGCTTCTAGATGTGCACAGTAGCTCCTGTAGCAGCCCACGCTGAATGTCTTCCTGGGTGCTTACAGTGCAGAACAACTTTTTATCATTCTTATTAAATATTAGAAAACTTTGGTGGCATGCAGAACAACAAAGATGTTTATCAACATCTAAAAAAATATCCAGCTTCTCAATGCAGACACTGGTTTCTGAGCATAAGGTTTGTTCGAATCTGTCTGGGGTGCAAAAGTATCTGTTGAAATGATTCTCAAAACATAAAATTTTGAGTGTTACTTGCTCTCAGACTTGTAATTTCCCCATTTAAATTTCAATTATGGAACAAACAATCGCACTCCTATTCCTTGTGCCATACAACTCATTTAATGTTTTGAATATTTCATAGCCCAAAACTGTTCATGTTAATCTGTGAATATATTGTTATAAATAACTAATAGGTGTATAATGAATCATGGCAATGATTTATGGAAGATTCATAGACAGGACAAAAGTATGCTGAAGAATACTTTACGATGGAAAATACTGCAGCATTAGTTCTTTCATCCAAGGCAAACAAGCACTGCTTGTGCTTTACACACCATTCCTCCTGGTTTTGCACTACATTCAGAACAGCAACTAAAGGTTTTTGTGGGGGACTGTAAAAGCTTTGAAACGAATTAGACTGTTTCATGTCAGTCCAGGCACAACACTGTGATGTTTTATAATGTGAATGTTGGGAAAAAAAATGGGTATCTGCAGGTTCTTAAGAGGACAGTTAGAAAAGGATACAGAAGGAGGGAAAAGCCTACAAAAAACAGTGTGAAAAATCAACAGCTAAATACTTTCCCTGGGCCTGAAACACCAGGTCTTCTGCTGGTGTCCCCATCATTGCTGAGTGTCCCTTGTCTGTGTGTTTGCATCTGGTAAGAAAGAGGGAGATAAAAGGCATTCAAAGTCCTTCATAGCAAGGACTTGCACTAAATGTTGTGGTTAAGTGGAAGAGGTAGGAAGATGAAATAGTTAGAGAAATGTGAAGAATTCTGTACTTGATATTAAAAAAAAAAAGTCTAAAACAGTAAAATACATAGCATTCTGGTTTCAGCTGGGATGAAAACATAGATTCTGCCAGACTAGAGAGACAATTACAGCTGAGTCATCAGGGAAATAATTGTTGCTGGGCATTGCAAGTCTGCTGGCAAACCCAAGCTGTTGCAATACTGGCTGGTCACCTTCAAATCAGGTGTGCAGCAGGCATAGAAGAGCTACGTGCACAGCAAACTCAACAAAACCGCAGTCCTCAGGAAAAAATGCAAAAAAAGGGAAAGGCAATAGAGAGTAATGTATTCACAACTCACTGATAATGGGTGTCTTCAGGTGGTGTTACAAAGAGAGTGAAGATAATACTGGTTACTCAGACAAATCCTTTATAGACATGTGTATGTTGGGTGGAGTAGAAATATGTAATTAGGGAAAGCCTTTTAAAGGTTTTTATGGAGTAATTGTGCTCAGCTGCATCAAAGACAGTGGAGTGCTAGAAATAGTAATATTAACAATAAAAGTGTTGGCAAAGAAATTAAAAACTTAGATTTTACAGCAGTGAGAATATTCTTCTGGACTGAGACCTACCCCTGGGTGGAGTAAAGGAACTTCTAATATTGACTAAAAGAGAACTGAAAAAATGTGCATGGATAGGCCTGAGTACTGAAATTTCGAGAAATGCCAAGTGCATAATGGGAAGTGGAACTCAGATACATAAAATGATGCATGCTGAACAGAACTTTCTTAACAATTAAGTGGTAAACCAAAGTGTTTAACAATATCTAATAGATGTCTTACCTCTTAGGAAACCTACGTGGTTTCAAAATGAATGGCTTAATTTTTATTGTTTGAGGGGGTTGACTAATGGATTACCCTGAGTTTTAGAGCTATAACTTTGCAAGTGGGTAAAAAAATTAGTTTCTTCTTGTATTAAACAGTTTTTCTTACTGAGTAAATAAACCACAGACTGATTCAGATCTCCTGCTGGGGATGTGGTTTTAACTAGAGTGGCCAACTTCTGTCTTGGGATTTTGTTCAATATTAGCAAAAAGGTGTTAAAAATATCAAAAGAATAAATTTTGGTTACAATAGGATGGTAAATCCTGAATAATGTCCTTATATGCAGCTAAGCTGCATAAAGGATTTGGTCATTGCAGTGGAGAAAGTTTTTTACCTGGAAGTCATAGGGTTGTGTGATGTGCAAGTGATGGTAAACTTGCTGAGGAACCAGAGGTGTGTGAACGTTCTGAGATGAGACAAGACAATTATTTCTATCAGTTTTGTGAAAATGATACTTTTAATGAAGTAAAAGTATGCAGTCATGTACTGTGGTCTCATACTATAACTTCTTCCAAAGCCAGGAGAAAGAAAACAGACACTACTATTAAAATAGCTTCCCAAGGAGGTAGCTGTCCTTAATGGCACAGCTTTGAGAGAGCTGAACCTCAAAACACAGCACCAGGTTGCCTCAGGTGGAAGGGTTCTATCACTGTCATTTTGCTTCTAGTGTGACTGCTAGTTAAACTAGATCAAGTTAAAGGAAACCACAGCTGCTTTGTGAAGGCGTTCATAGCCTGCGCCTTGGAATGTGCCCAGGCTGAACTGACTGATCTGATCCCTGAAATCGAGGAGAAACTATCAATGAAACTGAGGAATTAATGGGAAGGGAAAAAAGATGGAGAGCAGTAAACGTTATATGGAACATTTTTCAGTTTGATCCCCTAGTGTTCTATTTTATATATGATTAAGCTACAGCTGCTTGCTTGATATTATACAACAATGGTTTTAAAACAACAAGAAAAATCTCATGTTTTCATATTCTTCTATTCTGATAATGTCTGCTGGGAGCCTGTCATGTAACCAGCACTGTGCATGTTGGCCTTGGAAAGCTTGCAGTGCCTCCTAGGTTTCTTGTGACAAATGGGAGTTGATACAAGAACAAGATAAATAGTGCAGAAAAATAGCAAGTAATGAACTTGCCTCAGTAACATTTTCTGTAAGCATTTATGTGAGTGTTTTTGTTTGCAAGAAAGTCTGTGTGGAGTGGCATATCCCTGGATGTATGCAAGGGTTCACGCCATGAACCTTTGCAAGACAATCTTGAGTTCCCTACTCCTGTTTATAAAAGGTTCAGTCAATCGGTCCGGGAACAAAAGCAATAGTGTGTGTCTTAGGTGAAGTGTTAGCTGCCAAACAGCACATAACAAACAGGGTAGCAGGTCTGCCTCACAAGGCAGTGTCAGTCTTTGGTTACATTGGGTTGGATTGTCAGGGCATGGACTTGGGCAACACAGAAGAGCAGATCAGAGGGTTGGGCAAGTGGAAGATTTCTGGCAGACTTGGGTTAGTAATATGTTAGTACAGAAAACTAGGTTATTTGCTTTGGTTTTTTTATTTTATTTTCCTTCTGCTCAAGTGGTAAGGTTTCATTTTTTTTTTGGCAAGTTCTGCTTTCCACATTCTGATAAAATTACACCCTCTGCTGTAGCACTTAGCTGACTTGGAGAGATGTCCTGAGCTGTGTAATCACCAGAGGGAGATGCTTTGGTGACTGCTCACTTTCTTCATCCATCTGAAGCCAACGACAGGACTTGCGTACTTCTATTTGATGCACAATGGGTGCGTTCCTCTGACCCAAAGCAGTGCCTCATCATGTTGCTTAGGGGAGGAAAAAGAGGAGAGTTAGAAGAAGGGTGGGAGGTAAATCCAACAAATATTTTCTGCTGATCTAGTAAAACTAACTCTGCCTCTGATACAGAAAAGTCTTGGTTCCCTGCAAGTAGCAACCAGCACTGTCTGATTAATACAGTGACAATATTACACCCAATATTGAAACCAATCCTTTAAAGAAGCAGTCCATGGCATAGGCTAGAGCTCAGGACCTGTTAGGGCAGCCTACACACTTGCCTCGAGTTACGATTTCTGCTTGAGGACCAAGAACCTGAGAGTTAACCACTTAGTTACAGGTCACACTTGGTACTGTGATACTTTAATTCTTTAATGGAATTAGCCCCAACCATGCAAAACTTGATATTCCAAACATTATGAATGACAAATTAATTTACATCTGTACTCTCCTTTTCAAAAGTAAATATTTTTCAACCCAAGGCTGAGTAGTGCAATATTTTAGTGTGGATAGATGGAGTTTCTGGTGTCTAATAGAAGTATAATGCACTATAAACCTAATGCGATGGATCACAGCCAGCCAGAGGAGGATGCTGACAGCTGCGAGTCCCGTATCTAGTTGTGTATCCTCATAGACAGGTAGCCATTATGACTCTATTTATGCTCCTGAAATCTATGAGTATTCAAGCATAAAACCCCTGCATGCAACAATACAAAACTGGCTCCTTGGAGACCCATTTTACAGTTGATGTAAAGGTCACTTCTGGGTGCCTGTTTCATAGTATGCACTAAGCAACATATTTGCCCAGTAAGGCTGCTGGCACAAATTTGATTAGATTAAAGCTCAAGGACTGCCATGGAACAAAGTCAGCTCTGTAACCGCATTTGCACACATACCATGGCCTTGCTGTGTTCCCTCCACCAGCTGCAGCTCAGGATGTGCCAAATAGTTTAAGTGCAAGAGTCTGAGTACAGACGGGCAGAAGCAGTGTGTTTGGGAGAGGCTGTAGTGCAGGGGTAGGAGCAGAGTATGGAGAAAATGGTAGTAGTGGGAGGCAGTGTGATTCGTTTGACTGTAATCTTACTGCCTATCACTATAGGGTGGTGCTGCTTTTACAAGCATCCTTCCAGCAGCACGGAGCATTTTGACATGCTAAATACTTGTGATTTTTACATTCCGATCTGCTACCCTGAGAGACATTTGCTTGAGATGCAATATTCCAAAGAAATATCTGTGCAGTGTAGGGACACTATATGTTTAAATACAATTCTATGAGCACTGTATGAAATAATATACTTAGTCCAATCCATGTTTGTTAGTTCTGTGGTTTTGGTGGCATCGTTAGTATTTATTAATCAAAAAAACCTGAATTGTGATACTTATTTTCTCCTGGAAATATTAGAAGCCTTTAGTAATTTAGCTCACCCTTTAGCCTTTGGAGATTACAGTATAGCATCACTTTCCTCCATGTTTTTGTCAAACAAGACAGAACCCCCAGTTAAAGAGCAAAATGATTTATTGTCAGAGGCTACAAGTACTACTTGTGCTAAAGCTTTATCTTGTCGTCAGCCTGAAAGACTATTCCAATTAATGCCCGTTTGCACTTGCCATGTAAGCTGCTGAGGGTGATGGGCCTCAATTTCCGTAGTTGCTATCTGATAGCCAGTGTCCCTCACTGAAAATTTAACAGGTCATTCAATGCTAGTCAACAAAAGACCCATGAAGCCTCATTTCACACCAATTACTATTTAGCATATGTACACAAATTGATTTAAAAAAATTCTCAAGGACTCCTTTATGCTATAATCTGGCCACATGTGTCCCTGTGGCCTGGAGGCTGGTCTGATAGCATCCCTCCCCAGCAGGAGGGACCTGGCAGGTCCTGTCTGTCACAGAAACCAGTGCCCCCACTTGCCATCACAGCTCTCTCATCAGACCAGGTCTGCCCCAGTACTAGTTAACCCCCCTGTTTCCAAATGAGCATTTTGGTCTTTTGGCCAGAAAAACTCAGGCTTACAAAGTCTGTGACTTGTGGGGTCCTGGGTGAGCTCCAGCTGTGGGTCCTGCTGGATAGCACAGTTGGGTGCTGCTCTACTCCTCCTGCTGCCACCCTCACCTTTTTAGAAGTTATAACTCCCCACTTTATTTTTTTTCTTGTTTTGGACACTGATGCTTTGTTATATTTTGCAGTATTTCTTACCATTTTCATGATTGAACTGTGTAATGGATGTTTGTTTAGCACCTTGGGTATTTTCTTTGCAGTAGGAGAATAGGGGTTTATTATTTGTTGCTATTGATTTCAAATATAACTACTTAACTGCTAAGTGCCAATCTTGAGGTCATAAATTTCTGCCTAAATTGTTCTTTTATTCTCTAGTTTGTAGGGAGGGAGGTTTTTAAGAGGGAACTTTCTTTATCAGTAGAAACAAACAAACCAACACACACCACACACCACACACCCCAACTCAACACAAACCAGCATGAAAACATGTGGGTTTGGCCCAGTAGCATAACTTTTAAGTAGATCTCTGGAAAATCAGGACAACTGTAGGGTGCAGATAATGCTTTGTTCTTACAAGGGGAGAATCTGTGCTTTTTTCTTGGGTCTTTTTTTTTTTCCCATTTCTAAATTGCCATGAGAGTAAAGTTGCCTGCAGCGACTGGCAGGCTAAGTATTCCCCGTCCATCTCCTGAGTGTCACCTGCTAAGGTGAGGAGTCTGAAAAAGCCTGGACACATTATGTATGGGTGGCCTTTTATTTATGACAGACAAAGGCAAAATCCTCTGGATTACTGGAAGATATCATATAACACACAAGATGGAGTTACTATTATTCTTTTCTAAGACATATTGTGTTTCCCTTGGGCAGAGAAAAGAAACTGCAGCCAATCCTGGGAGGGTAGCTCCTATTAAAGATTTATGCAAGCCTGAATTATTTGGCTTTAAACTTTTTTCTCTTTTTAATAAGAGGGATGCTTTCTTTAGGAACAGCATACTGAAGGAGATGGTATCACTGGTAATCCTTGGCTTAGTCACACAGCTCCTAAATGGTTTGAATTAGGTAGAAGATGAGACTGATTTTTTTTTTTTTTTGTCCCCTTTCTTTTTTTGTTTCTGCATTCAAGGTTTCACTGCAAAATTTCCCACTGAAGTAGCAATTTGTTAGGTTTTTGCCCTCTGTAAGTCTTTTTTAGGCGTATTCACACAGTGAAACAGCTTTGAAGCTGTTGAACTGTGTAAATGTTATATTAACATTTTCCTTTGCAATTAGAGACACTTACTTGCTCTTATTGAAACAGCTCTTTCAAGGGGAACGGAAGAAAGCAGGAAGTAAAAGTACACAAAGAAATGAAAAAGTAGCCGTGTGCTCGATTTAATGTTTGAAATAAATCATTTCAACTTCTAATTTACACTTCTCTAAGATAGTGGTTAAGGATAGACAAACAAAGAATACCGGGAGAAATAATTTCATTTTGTTCCTTTGTTACATTAGATCATTTAATTTTCACATGTTTGGTTTGCATATGGAGATTTGGCCAATGAGTCCCGCTCTTTGAATTTGTTAAGCAACACCGAGGAAAGCTCCAGGAGACTCGTGTCCATCAGCCTACAATTCATAAATTACAAAATGGCAAGCAATTGCCCAAAATAAAGATGACAAATAATGTGAATTAGCTATTAGTCCAGAGGGTTTCAAACTCATGTGGCTTGATTAAATTAAGTCTAGTGTGCTTAACTCAAAGTGGTAACTGATCCTTTAGGAAAAAGCCCTATATAATCAAATACAAATTATAATCTTTTTATGGGTTATTTGAAACATCCAATATATTTAATAGAAAATTTTTTCTGTGGCATTCTGCTAGGTCATGTTATAATTTCTATGTAAAGTAGTAATTTTCGTGGATAATTTCACAGAACTCAGATTAATCTCTCCTCATTTACTCTCACACCACTTTATTTCATGTTCTCCATACTAGTGATATTTGGTTTTTGAATATGTGACTATTTTATCTATAGCAGGATTTCTAATGAAAAGTGTAACTAATATTTCAATGTTAACACAGCTTGTGTGATGTGGCTTCTTTTCTTTTCTATCGGTGGTTATCATTTCAACAGATTATTCTTTTTCTGCTGCCAAACCAATGCCAGGAGCATATTTGTGTTGTTACCGTTGCTCAGCAACAGTGATCTCTTCACTAGGTCTGACAGTTGCTTTCTCTCCAGGAGAGCAGAGATGCAAGAAGGACAGATGCATTGATCCTCAACACATTATCAGATCTTGTCACACACCCGCTTTGAAAAGCTGATAGCATCTAATAATCTTACTCAAGGCTCATTTTACACATCATTGAGCTTTTACAGTTAAACTTAGAAAAATGCATTGTCTTGGTTTGTCAAGTCAGGAAGGTCAATAATTAGGCCGCTTTTCATCAAAAAAAAAACCAACTATACTCTTTTAAAGAGGCTTGGTACATATAGAAGGGTATTTTGTCCCATTTAGAAGCTGCAGACACATTAATACCTGCATCGGTCCTCAGTGATCTATGCTTTGATTCTATAGCCCTTCGTGTGGTACAGCTTCTGTTCAACAGTATGGTATCAATCAGAAAATGAGTCATATCATCATATTTTAATCCAGGATAACTAGTACAGTAATTGCACTATCCTCAGGAGTATAGGTAAAAAGATACTCTTTAAACTGTAGAAGAAATGTTCAAAAGAGAAAAATACAGAGGAGCCTTAATTATATAAAATTAAAATGCGGGCAAGTAGGTCAAGAATAAAGAATTTACCGAGTGACTGAATATTACTAATAATAAATTACTTCAAACCCAATGACACAAAAAACTTCAGAACAATCTGTAAGCCTAGTGAATAATTGAAGAGTAAAAAGAACATTTAATACTGGAAAGGCCATAGTAAAGATGAGTTGATGATCTTTCTATGGGTAGGACTTGCTCTGGATGTGCCTCATGATGCTCTGACCTCAAACCTGTGTCATGAGGAACACACCAGTGGTACCACCTCAAGTCATAGTGCCAGAGCAAATCTGTAAATTAGGTACTACAAATCAGCAGGACCAGACAGCACTTACCTAGAGTTTAAACGGACACCGCACAAACTTGTTGTGAACTGTGGCTACTGACACTGGCTTCAAGCTGGCCTTGTAAGCAGGGGAGGGGAAGGTGGCCAGTGCAGCCCAAGCCTCCAGGAAAGGGTTCAGGCACCACCTGGGGGGTGGCAAGTGTTTAAGTATGACTCTAGCAGTAAAAAAAAAATCTGGTACAGTTATAATAAGGAAGCTAGTGATCACCTTTTGGATATGATACGATAATAATCGGCATTGTTCCTGCAGAGGAAGGAAACAATTAACTACTTCTCCCCTGGAGTTTTTTGGAAACTGGCAGTGATGATGGCTGCTACAGGCTGTAACTGACAGTTGTATCTCCTGGCGATCTGGGCTGGAGACCACCTTCAACCCTCTCCAGCCCCAACACTTGGGTTCCCTTTCACAGAAAGCAAATGCAAACAAATACCGATCTTGACAAGGCAGGGAGGCATGACTTGGCGATCACCTGCCTCCAGGCTGAGTTGGGGTGAGTTTACAGGTCCTAATAATTTAAGCATTGTTCTAGTTACTGAAGGGTGGGAGGTAGCTTTCTTGTACAGTCATTGGAGGAGGGAAAAAGACAAAAAGTCCCACACAAAACATAAATGAAGAATGAGAATAAATGATGAGTGGTACAGAACAGTCTCTGAAGAGGCTTGGCTGATTTGTTTTACAATTTAAAAGATACAAATTGGGGAAGATGTTCACAAAAGCCAGAACAACCATGGACTGTGAGGAAGATTGGATCAAAAGCAGTAGTACTGGTTGTAATGCATGAACTAGGGTGTACTACTCACACAATTACAAGCAGCAAGTTTAAAACAGCTACTGGGAGAGGGTTTTTCTACCCGTGGTAAATCAGGGTTTATGATTAAATCATTAAACACTGTTGCAGGATGCTTTGAGTGCTGAAGTTATGAAAATGTTCATACTCTGACCTGACAGAGTCATAGAAAACAGGTTAATCTAAGGGCTTTAAATGTGATGGGGTGACTACAGTCCTTTGGAAGCAAAGAGGGTGTGTGTTAACGTTCCACTTGTGTCTGGGAACTGCGAGGAGAAAGAACGTCTTGGTGTAAGCCAAGTGTGTGCCAGGGTCACTGCAGCAGAATCACATCTCAGTTCAGTGCCTGGACACATTCAGGGGTGTCTTAATTTACTTTTCACATAATTAGCTGGAAGTGATGAACTTTTGCAAAAACTATGATGCTCCATTTGTGAGGTGTTGGCAAATTACTGCACATATGTTAATGTCATAGTTAATTCTGGGCTAAGAAACAACAAAACCCAAATATAATTGACAGTCAAACACGGAAACGCACATCTTAAGTGGGGCTTCATTGCTATTTTGTGGACCTCTGTCAATTTGAAACTGCAGTCACCAAGAGAGTGATACTCCTGGACTAGTGTACAGCAAAGCTAGAGAAACAGCAGCAGTACTTTACAGTCACTTGGGGGGGTGGGGGGGGTGGGGGGGGCACACACAGGAGCCAAAATGCTCTATAACTCTAGAAAAATATTTTTCTAATATGAATAAAAGCTGCATATGTGTTACAAAACTTATAGCAGGAGTTACTGTTTTTCTTCAATATTCAAATTAAGACCACTTATTTAAAAGCCAGAAGTTCTCTGAATGTTTTTCTGGAGAAACAGAGATGATCTTCTTGGGTTTATTAAGGTAATTTGAATATGCTGAGTGTGTTTATTATTACCTAAGTAATCAAAAGCCATGCTCACTAGTTTGTGGTCAAAATGATGGAAAACTGCCCAAAATATTGTTCTGTCACTTCTAGGGAGAAGTTTACCAAACAATTATTCCTATATGTAGCTGTGCATCATTACAAAAATGCTACATTTGGTATACAGGTGTATTTCCAAAGTCTAACCTCGGACTCGTGTCTAGGATCAGCTGCTTGTTGGAGGATAGATAAAATTTGGTTGCTTTCTTTAATTTGATATCTGCCATAAATACTGTATTAACATTTAATTACTGGAAGGTATGCAGCTGCCTGGGTAGCAAAGCTACAATATCACTTCTGTTTGAAGCACAGTTCTCAAATGTGTCTAAAACCCCATGTTTTACTTTTTTTTGAGTCCTATTATCTTTAGCCACAGAGTGTCCTATGCAACATGGCTAATATCTGTGGCATCTTGTTCATTCTTTACATCCTTGGTTGTTTTAAACTGTTATCTAAGTTCAGAGGAGAAAGTTTAAAATATTCAGGGCTCTCTGTTCAAGGGAGACATCTTTCAGCAACCCAAACAGAAAACTCTTTCATTTCTCTCTTGTTTATGTCTTTTCACTGTGGTGAGACAGGATCAGACTCATACCACCAGGTAATGGGGAGGTCACATACGTTTGTGTGTAATACCTACAAACTAATCTAAAGTAACTTGTATAGTGGTCCCAGTTTCCATTTACAAAACCAAACTGCTAAGACTTCTGGGCTTCATTGGTTGTTTTGGGGTTTTTTTTAAGAGTTTGTTGTCAGCAGGATAAGGCAGCCCCTTCGTCCCTTAGTACAAAGAGAGGATGGGCAGTCAGCTAGAACATAATATGGGTCAGTAAAATAAAGCTGACTCCATCCATGGGTAGTCTTGCTTAAGCTTTTTTTTATTGTCAATAAGTCAAAGGGGAAGACTGGAAGGAAAACAGTGGTACAGTTTTAGAGACACTTGCAGGGATCTCCTTCTTTGAAAGTTCATGGAAACAAAATGGAATAAAGTATGAATTTCTCTGCCCAGCAAAGCAGGCTGTTCATGGTGGCTGAACCCCACTGCTCAGCAAAGCTGAGAAGCTGGATGGAGATAGACTTTAAAGGGAGTTCATGCAAAAGACTAACTCTTCAGAGCCAGTTCTCAATGGCTGAAAGCATGCTTTCCCCAGCACTCATCTGGGCTGACACTGTAAATGTTTCAAATTAACATGGAAGCTGATAGATGAGGAAACATCCCCTAGGTGTTGCACAAAAGATATATAACATTACTCACTACATTTGTGCCTAAATCTCTCTGTGAGTTCCTAGAGTTCAGATGACAGCTTGAAAAGAAATAGCTGTTAACCGGAAATGCTTGCTTTTTGCTACTCTTCTTTTTTTTTTTCTTTTTTTTTTTTTTTTAACCTTTTGGTTTTATTAGTTAGCCAATTTGATATCTGTTAGGTATGAACTCATGCAGGAACTTGCACTAGCCCATGCTCAGTCTTTAACACTGAATTTTCACATCTGAAATGGCAGTAGTGTTCTCTCCTCCTCTTATGTATGTATTGTACAGATTTCTGGCATCAGTTTGGCCTACAGTGATGTTCCTGTTATGTGAGCTAGTTGGCACCTTGCAGACTTTGGATAGGGAAAAACACTCTTCCTGTGTGAATGTTATTGTGGAAACTATTAGGTAAGATTCCTTGCCTTGACATCAAGGGTAGAACTGCTCAATCCCTCCCTTGAATCAGCTGTATATTGCTTTGTAATGGCTCATGCATGGCCAACAGATTTGATGGTGCATGGAAATGAAATACTTTGAATATACACAATTATTTTAGTATCAGTAGCATTCCTTATCAAACACTGAAAACTACGTGGGTTCCTATTCAGAGAATAAAGCATAATATGTGATTATTGCCAATATTCCGCTTCTCGAGTGGTCATGTGTGGCTCAAGTCTTCTACCTCAATAAATAAATACTTAGAAAAGGTAAATGAAAACAGGTATTTCACAATAACAACAAAAAACCCCTAGTATGTTGGCTTGCGTAGAATAAAACTTCTTTGTTGAGACATCTGAAAGGCTGTGCCTGGAATCCCTGATGTCTGCCTTGCTCCACACAAGGAATATTTTGTTTATTACAGTTTAAGGAATGATAAAATAGCCCATGATTAAGCTCTGGTGTTTGTTTATCTGCATTATAATTTGAAGCATGATGTCATTAGGCTTAGAGACTATCCTGTTTATTCAATTTATGACTTGATGTATTACTCAATACCTCAGTGTATTATTAGCTGATCTTAATGGAACTTTTTATTACTGTTTGAGCTCTTTCATGTTTCAGGTGGTTTGCCTGTATTTCAGCCAGGGCTTCTACTGCACCACAGAAGCTGCTTTTAATTCCTTGAAAGTATACATCCCTGTGGAAAGCCTTATGCAACATTACATGAAATAGATATTGAACTTCTACCATAGAAATTATAGTTGAGGATACCTGTGAAAATCCCACGGTGTTGGGTTTTTTTGGTTTTGGTTTTTGTGTTTTGTTGGGTTTGGGTTTTTTTTGTACTTTTAAAATGTAGGGGAGTAGATGGCAAAAATGAGCTAAATCATACCCAACAAAATTGTATCACACTGCAGTGACGTTCTCAAAGCAGCATTTAAACCAGATCTGATGCTCAGAAACATTCATCTAAAAGCAGAATTTTGTTGTCAAGTGTGAAGAGGGAAACAAGGAAAAACTATTGTATAACATACACTTTTTTTATCCTTTTATCTGTTCTTAATGCCTGATAGGGAATGGCATTGGACTACTGAAGCAGTTGTGCTCATTCACATCACTACAGAAAGTTTATGTGAGATGCAGCTTTGACTTCCTACACTATGTACCTTTCCTACATCCCTTTCCTATCTCTAGCTGTATTTCCTAAACACCTTGCAAATCGTATGGAGGATAATTCAATGTGTGCTATTTGGGATTCATAATTATAGGTTTCCCTATTTCAGTGTCATTTTGAATGATCTTCAGTGTTGTCATTTTCCTCCCCATTCTCTGATCCACACGGTGATGTATTTCTGTACATGAATTCCTTTCAAGGAAACAAAAATATTTTGGTAGCTGAGCTGGCCTATTTGTTAAGAATAATAGGTGAAAATTTCCCCAGCTGTTTAAATCACACACACAATGTTTTGTGTGTAAAACTACTGAAAACAATGTTTTTGCTGTCTATAAAAAACGTAGAAATGAACAGTAGTTGTTTTCACTAACAAGTATAGGTCACATATCCTGGGTCAAAAAACACAGGAGCCAAGGTACCGGTTCCTTCCTCCCCACTCATGCACCTCTCCATGTACCTTACCTCTTCAAAACCTGTGAAACCCTAGGGAAGATTAGATATACCCTCAGAGCAGCAAGGGGTTGTGCTATAGTGCAAAGTTTTGTTATAGTGTTGGGCTCTGCCAATCCATTCAGGTTAAGGTCCTTTTTGTTGTAACACACATGACAATATTGCCAAAATTGCTCATCAATTAGCCAAAATCTGGGAAAAAAAATAGTAAAAATAAATGTTACTAATAATCTTACAAAAGGTGGGACAGTTCAGTAGTCCAAACAAGCCAAATAATGGCATAACTGATGTTTATTGGATAACTTGTTTTCTTGGTATTGTTATATGAATCCCACAGAGATGTCCCTGTAATTTAAAACTGAGTACCAAAGTTGTGCTGGGATAAAACAGGCTCCTGTTATAAAGGAACCATAAAGCAATAGGTGGGTATGTCCTTCCTATGTTCTTTCCTTTTAATAGCAGGTGTTAACATTGCATGGTAACAAAAGTCCCATCAACTTTTTAAAAAGACATTTACCAACACATCAGAAATTTACATTTTCAAGTGAAAATCTTGACAAACCAAACCAGAAGGAAGATTGGCTTCTTCATTTCTGGGTCCTCAAAACTTTGGGACTGCATTAATTAGCTGTAGGTAGTCATCAACATACATGTCTTAGACATCCATGGAAGTGATCCAGGCACAACATTCTTGTGTGAGCAAACGCAGATTGACCCCCTACAGTTATGCGCATCTGCATTTAAAATGTGACTGAATTCTTGAAAATTCTGTTGTAAATGTTAGTGCTAGCTACCTAGGTTTTTAGCAGATGTATATGGCAAGCAAGTTATACATAAACATAATATTTTCCCCAAACTTTGTGTGGTCTTATTTAGGTTGGGTTTGGTCCTTTGAAGCAGTGGCTGTTTCTTCTTACATGTAACTATATCATTAAAAATTCAACTTGTATTTATAATAACAGCTATTTACTTGTCCAACTTTTACACTTTCAACTGCTTCTCTTGAGGTTATTGACTTTGCCATGATTCCCTGTTTACTGCCAAACACATGATGATATCAGAAAATAATTATGTCACTGAAATAAATTTTTAAGCATGGATTTATGTGCATAATAGTACTTGTACATCCATACAAAACTACTGGTTTTATAGAATCATTTTAATTCAAAATTCCTGCCCATGTAAATATCCATGTCTCAACTGGGTGCTTGATGCAAGGAAAAAACATTTTGGAAATATTAACTAGGAATTCCAGTAAGGGAAAACAGCACTGCATAGAAAATGTTGATGTTTATCTACCACCTTACACAAACAAGAGATCTTAGTAACGTATTTCTGAGGTTCTGGTCTCAGAAAAATACCCTTTCCTGCCTTGAAATTCCAAAGAGAAAAACTGATCTGCTAAGGTTTCATGCGCTCCTCAGCCCAATTTCAAAGGGCCTCCTTAGCCTTCTCAGAAGGTCAGAGTGTGTAGTCCAAAAAAGTTACTCATGGTAATATTTGACACAAAGTATGGATGCTTTATGCACTCATGACTGCAGTTTCTCCCTGAATTTAATCTTTGTATTTGGTAATTTTACCAGCACGTACCACCTGTTAATTTTGAAAGCTGCATCAGGCTTGCTGACTTTGGTGACACAAGTGAAGTTTGTAATGCTCAGACTACTGCTGGGGTTTGGAGGAGAAAACTGGCTGCGTGATAAGGCATGTAGTGTGACTGCTATGTTATCACCAACCAAAAGTGCAGAGTGGGGGAAGGGACGTGTTGGAAAACCTACAGTTGAACATAAGTAGGTGTCGGGAGGTTTTGTTTGGGCATATACCAAAGCCATTGATTATGAAGAGATTTACTGTTCAAGGCTCTTTATTTACAATATAACTGAAGTCAACTATTGCAGTCCTAAAGCAAGGACTGTGATTTTTACAGGTTTTTTAATGGACTTCTGTGGAGTTGCAAGCATAAACTTTGAAATAACATTGGATAAGAAAGGCAATATCCTTTCCTTTCCACATATTTGTTGTGTTGCATTCTGCTCTCTGTTACACAAGGTATAAATCTGGAGTTAGCTCCATGATGCTCAAAGAGTTGATCCCCCATATACACCAGTGTAGCCAACAGCAGAAATGGGGCTAGGTAACTTATTAAACTCTTTAGAGGTTGACTCTAGCTACTCACTGCCTTTTTTCAATGTTATCTTATTATTGGCTAGCTTCAGTGGAGCCTCACATGTCATTTTCAGTGCAATCTTTGCTTATTTTTTCCCTTATAGTATATTTTCCCCTGGTAGACTGTACAAGCGGATTTTGCAACACAGAACACCAGAAAAATGTGCCAAGTTCCTCAGACTGATTCTAGTGAGGAAGATGATGTTTCTCTGCACATGTGGCACTTCTGATGCTACCAAAATATGTGAATTCATACTACTGATTCTTTCAGTTTACACTGTTTTTTTGGGAAGGGTAGTAAGGTGGAAAGATAAATGTGGATTAAACAAGTGGGGAAAGGGGCTATTCCAGAATAGCATCACTGGAAGGGAATGAGCTGGTGAATTGCAAGATGTGAGGAGTAACAGGCTTCAACAACATCTAACCTCACTACAGAAGCAAAATCATGAGAAAATACTCAAAAATGGAGTACCAAAGAAAAAAACCTAGGTGAAATTATGCATGTGTATCCAGGGGTCTTTCAATAATCAAATAAGGTGCTAACTGTATCTTGAAAGTCAGGTTTCTATCAATTTGGGCAAGGTACTTTCATATGTTCATGTGTGGTTTTAAGGAATTGAAATAGTATCAGTAAAACTTCTTGACTAGGTAGACTGACATGAAAGCCCTTTTAAACTTCTTTAATGCATAAAATGTTAACAGTTGAGTGGGTTTGGTAGATAGAAGAGGCCTACACTTTATCTCCCTGACATGCCAGAACTGAGTAGAGCAGAAAGAAATCTGTAAAACACAAAGTTTCTGCAGATAGCTGGTATGCATGCAAAAGAACTCTACCAGGTATAGCTGCTCCTGCCTTAAATATTTCCAATATTTCTCTAGCACAGCATTAGCAATTTGTGGTTTACCAGTAAGGCTTCCATGCCAAGGCTCTCAGGAAAAAGTGTCTGAGTTTATTTTTTATTGAGGCTTTTGCCATTACCTCACGTGCAGAATTATGTGAACCCATTGAAGGAAAACATCTTTAATATCTATTTATGTACAATTGCATGTTACATATTGGATCATATAGAGGAGAAAGGAAGAACATTGTACTGAGGTAGCCCTTTCTGCTGATACTAGTATTTGAAATAATTTTGTTAAAATACTATTCACAGTTAATCTCAGTGTATGGTACAGGTAACTGTTAATTTTATTTCATGCCAATATAAAATTAGCAGTGAATGCCTAGCCAAATGTTGTAGACTTGGGTCTTAGCAGCAAATAGAAGTTGTTGGCACCAAGTCAGGTGTGTGTAGTTACTCTTCCACAACAGAGTTGAAGTTACACTCCTAACTACTTACTTATCTGTAAGCCTTTTGTTAATGATGCTTTATATAGAGTGTAATCCAAGTCTACAACTTATTATTTAGGTAGCATTGTGATTTGTTACACACTAGAAAAATCCACTTAGCCTGTACTAATTGGGAGGGATGGCTTACCATTTTTGAGCATAACAGAATTGTTCAGCTCTGACAAGTTGTATGATGTTTTCAGAAAGTCAGAGTATTCTTTTTGTAACAAGCAGAAGAGTTTGAATTTTGGACTTTCTATAAGACTAAGTTCTGTATCAGGACTTAGAGGGAGAAGGAAATATTGTCAAAGAGGCTATAAAGGTGTAAAAAGCTGTACACAGAAAGGAGAAAGGACAATTATTCTCCTTTTCAAATGAATGGAGAAAAACAAAGATAAGAGGTGAGAGTTCATATTAGATGAGAAAGCATAGCATAGCCTGTGGGGAAAAAAAAAGAAAAAAAAAAGACCATGTGAGTTTGCCTTTACTTCCTTAATCTTCCTCTTTAAATACTAGCTTTTTCCCAGTGTGTACCTATAACAGTATTAGCCACCTTTGTTAATTGGTTGCAGTATGAAAAAAAAAAAAAAAAAAAAAAAAAAAAAAAAAACAACCAAAACCCACCTTTCATCTTTTCAGTAGGTTATATGTTCAGGAGATGACTCAGGTCAGTTTGCTAGTGACAATTAGTTTTCACAGAGAAACTCTTAACCTCAGTCTGATGCAAGAAATGGAGAACTGTTTTAAAGAGTCATTTGTTGCTGTATGGTGCCTTCAACAGGTATGACAGAGTTAGTAGCAAAACCCTGGGCTCCTCTGGACAATAGCACAATTCCAGTTGCTTTGAGGATGCCAAGAGTGCATGTCACAGGGAGAATATCCGTTAGAGAAATCTGAAGTAAACTTACAACACCAAAAGCATTTCCTTGTAGGAGAAGCCCAAAGCATTTGAAACAACAGTTTGGGGTAGCTTGCTCTGCTGCCACTTTCATGGTTCATAAATGAAGACTTCATGCTGTTGATCTGGTTTCTCTTAGAAGAATTAAGCTCTCTTCTCTCCTTTGAGCACATAGCAAAGCCAAGAGAACAAACTGTACTAAAGTGAGAAAGCGATTGGTGGAAATGGCAGTGCTTAGTCATTCTGCATTCACTGTGGTTTTTGATGACAGTCCATGAAAAATGAAGAATTAGGTCAACAGGAATGCTGAAAGCTTTCTGTTGTGGTGTGCTGCTAACAATCCTCATGGCAATCATCTTATTGATGTTGGAGATATTTTAAACATTGGCTATTCAAAGCTGAAGTGAAGCTAATTAACCTTCCACTCTCTTGTGGTTATGCATGACCAGTAGAAAGAGGATTCCTACACAACTTGAAACTTCACAAGGAACAGGTCATTTTCACTCATGACTTAAGGAAACAAAAATAGTTTGTTTAAATAAAAAACTCAAATAAATATACCTTAAGGGATTTCCAAATCAAACCCCATAGATTCTGTTAGCTTTTTAATAGCTGCTGAGAGGAGTCCTGGTACTCTCATAAACACCAGAATATATGTTCTGGTACATATTAGAATATTGTTGTGTGCTAAAAATATAGGATGCATTCACTTTGATAATCTAAAAATTAAAAAACTCTTGTCACTTACACAAGCATGAATACTGCCCCCCCCCCCTCCAGGTTTGAGAATTAAATAATCCTGTTCAATCAACTATTTATCAACTTTCTTTTAGATGACAAGTAGTCTTACACACTAGAGTTGCAATATGCTGCTACAGATTTGAATGAAAAGTAAAGTATATTTAGTCTTGTTATTTTTACTTCATCCTCACATCTGTAAACTGATACTGAGTTACTGGCAGTTTACATAAAAGTCCAACTGATTTTGGAAAAAAAGGAGTTGTTTCCCAAGGTAAGTAAATAAGAGCTGTCTGAAAAGCATAGAGAGAGGGGGAAGAAAGTGTTTGAATTTTTTAAAAAATCAGATACAGAAAAGGGAGAAGGACTGTTTGTACTGGACAATAATAATAAATCAAGAAACAGTTGGGCATAAGTTCAAAAAGAAAACAGTTACAGAAAGATTCACTGGTAAGCTCCAGCAGCTTAGCCCTGATAGTGCGGACTGACCATAAACTCAGTTTTAACACTCCAAGTAAGTCAGGCTTGCAGCTGCTTTGCATCATGAGTGCTGCAAAGAGTTTCAGCAAGCCAGTTGCAGCCAGTGAAACTGGGTTCTTATGTGGTTATTCAGATAATACTCTTTTGCACAGTATAAGAGCAGTTATAATACAAATGTGCAAGTGACAGCCTGAGAAACAAGCAGAGTTGTCTCACCTTTTCATAAATTGTGCAAGTTTCTGCTTGCAAGAAAGAGCAGGGAGCGAGCACTCTTGGGCACTGCACTTTTGTTGGGTTTTTTTGCGCCTGTCCTGCCAGGGAAGCTTGTTCTGTCTCAGTCTCACTCTCCTGTATAAAGACTGGCATGTAAACACATGCCAAACTGTATGGGGTGGTTATGTTACAGGCAAATATCCAAGAAGGATCACAACAAGATCATCACACTACTTTCTTGTGTAACTTGAAGGCTGAGTTCATCTGTTAGAGTCCTATATACTAATACAGGGCACCCCGTTGTCAAGGCTTTCATTCTTTTTTCTTTTGCCTTTTAAAACTTTTTTTTTCTAGAAGTGGCACTTGCCTGTCCTTGACAGTTCCCTTCATTTCCAACCCACACACACATTTTTGTAACCACCAGACCATTCCGACCCAAATTGACAAAGAGCTGAGGATCTTGGAGATGATGCCTGCACAAGCTTTATTAATCTGTGAGGACTATTAAGGGGATGAAATGAAAAATTAGCATTATTTTCCTTACCTTCTGTCCAGCACAACATGCGTGTTGCTTTCCCACTCAACAGCTACAGCTTTTGAAAGGAAAGAGGTGTTAGGAGATGAAGCTGAGTCCAGGGATCACTAAAATAAGATCTAGAGCACATATTTGTAGGAAAAAGTGCTTTGCCAGTCCTGCATTGTTATGGAACAGTTGGACTGATCTAATATCTAAAATAGTCTACTTTTTTCCATACAGTATTTTAATCTAAATTGACTTTCTTCAGCTGACAAATAAGATTAATTGTAATAACTGCAAATATATGGATTTCATTCTTCCTGCTCTTACTTCAAGCAGTTAGTTCTGTGGTTGCAGGTTTTAGGTTGTGCTGTTCATCGCCAAGTACAGAAAAGCGGGCTCAGGTCTGCCATGCAAAATAGCAACAGCAGAGTTTCCTGAAAGCATTAGCAAGAATGTGGCACCTTGTTCTTTGAAAAGGGCAAGATTGTGCTGCCTTTACTTCTGTCTATTAGCACGGTGCTTGACAAGTCACACTTAGAGCAGTATAGCTGTAAGTGCAGTAAGCAATCTTGAGATTCACTGCCACTTGTATGAAAACATTGCAGAGACTGTCATTGCCAGTGTGACTCATGAAAAGCCGCAGACAATTGGTTTTTTTTTAGTGTTACTGTATAATAGCACATTGGCCTGCATGTGTAGCCTCTATCAGGAGAAAGTACTCCTACCATGGCCTTTTAGTAAAACATCTATTATGACTTTTTAAATCAAATTACAGATTGTACAGAAGCATTCTCATTACATATTTATCTTGTGAGATGCACTTTCATTAATTTATAAAACTTAGTCTTTCTAAACCCTTAAGTGTCCTTACCTCTAGTATTTAATGTCAGACTTACAATTAAATGATGTGGTTTTTTCCTTTTGCTTGTGTGTGTATCAGGACCACAGAACAGATCCTCATCTCCTCAATGGTACAAGCTGAACAGAGACTACTAGGTGTCTGCTGTGGATACTTTTGCGATGGGAGGTTTTCTCCTTGTACTTGTTTGCAGCACAGATGTACCTGCACAGATGTTGCCAGCAGATCAAGCCCTATAATATCCCATAAACAGCCGGGGCAGTAGATCATATGCCAGGGCAAAAGGGCAGGAGTGATTAAGGTGGTATGTGATTTGACTGTCCTCACCTGGTAATGGGTCTCTAGAGAAGGATACACAGTTTGCTTTACCCCAAAGTGGTGCTGAGCCCGTGTCAGGAACAGGGAGATGTTACTGGCATGGTGACAAGCCCCCACACCTCCTGGAAACACTGTGGAACCTGGATGCGCTCTGTAATGTACCACTGGGCACGGGTTGTCTAACGTGAGCTTTTAAAACCACTCGTAAACATAATTGTAGCAATTACATGTACAAACCTCAGTGTGCTAGGACTGCAAAGGAAAAGCTGTGGAAGCATGGAGGATCATTAATTTTTCCCATGGTGTTTGACTCGGCATGTGATCTTTTGGCCAGGAAAATACTTGAGGCAGCGCAGTTAGTAACACTTCTCCCAGAGGCTGTCATAACCATGCTTTAGACACTGAGTCACAGATGTTTACTCAATCATCATCACACACCCTGGTTTCTAAGAATTACAGAGAGATGGGTTCAGCAAGACTCATTTAGTGAATGGCCCTTTCTGATAGCAGGCACCCCGTGTATAAATTCTCCCCATACATTTTCCTGCAGTTCAAATTACAGTGCTTGATTAATTGATTTGACTGAAGAGAATGCACCAAGTAAAGTTCAAATGGAAAGAGTAAGCAGCTGGACACATGTTCACTTTCTTTCACAGTCTTGTTAGTTAATTTTGGCTGATGATTTCATGCAAACTGTGGTATTGAAGTGTATTCACAGCACTGTCTCACTGAATCTAGATAATGTTCCCGAGCTGTTGGAAGTGTGAAATACATTTTGTATAGGGCCAAATTCTAGTCCTGTTGATATCTGTGGGAGAATTGCTGTGCTTTCAGGGGATCGGTATTTGGCCCTTGATGTCCTCTTTGAAAGTTGTTGAATTGGGGTGTTTTTTTAAATTTTCTACTAGAAAAGGGCATTCAGAAAATATCCAGTGCATCAGAAACATTCTTGTTGCACATATAAAATTCCTCTCAACAGAATGATTTTAGCAAGCTTGTTGGATGAGTTTTCAAAATCATTCAGACAGGACACTTGCTTTAAAATTGTGGCTTATGCTCTTTAAAGGAAGTTGATATCATCAAATTTCAAAGGAGTAGGAGATTTGCTGCCTTTTTGTACTGTAAGCAAGCTTCCTTCTAGAAGTCCCAAACCTAAAGCTGGCAAAGCCTTTGATACATCCATGGTAGCTCTTTGGTCTGAGTTTTTACTGTGTACCATCAATAGGCAGAAATAGACTTTACTGAATTCAGAATACTGACTAGCCCTGAAGCCCTGTAGTGGTATTTTACAACCTGTTCCCCCACAAAATTTTGCATTCAGTGAAACCCACTAATAAATGAAAATAATCTTCTGCATTGGGAAAGGTTTAGACATGTCTATAAATTAATTAGTATTCTTTCGTTACATGTAAGGATGACACCTGTGTATCATGGCCCATAGCCATGCTTCAGGGGCTAAGCTAACCACTGTCAGGAGGAGGAAGTAGAAACTCCCCTCTCCTGAGGAGAAAGGTGGTGTTAGGAAGTGTCACTGTGAGAGCGAGCAAGCAGAGGGCTGCCAGGGGTACCCAGTCTGTCACACTGCTACTGCTCTGCCTACATAGGTGAGACATAGGTGAGACAGACATGTGTAAAATGGCCAGTCTTTGCCTCATATGCATTGCACAAAACCTGTACGAAATGGTATCAGTATTATTTACTAATCTTAAACAAGGTGAAAGGGTCTGAGTGAAGAAAAAGTTTTAAACAACAACAAAAAAAAAGCACCCCAGGCTGGAGAAGCAGCTGTGGGTCCGCTAATCATGCTCCAAAACTATCAACCTACCTCTGAGCTGTCTCAGTCTTCCAGTCTCACCAAGTTTTCCTTCACTGTCAAAAACTGTATTCCTTCCTGGGCACTTCCCCTGGAAAGATGAAGGATGTTTTTACTCTGACAGCAGAACACAGAAGGTAAGGTTCACCTTCAGAAATGAGATGTGGTGAGAGGTTTAGTAGACCACGTGTGCTCTAAAAATAATGGCTAAGTTAGAGTTTACCTTGGTGAAATGTTAGCAAATAACAGATCACATTTCCCTCAGTCTCTCTCCAGCCTGTTTGATTATAAAGCGAATACAACTTGGGTTTGTGGATCAGCAAAACGGTTACTGTGTTCTTCTTTCTAAACAAATAGTACAAGATACTGTGTAACACTCTCTGTGTTAGGGAATTGCAACACAGCTGATGTGATAGCTTCTTGGCAGGGGTCTTCCTCAAGATGTTTTTCACTCTTTACTACATTTTCATGTTTTGTGACAGGAATGGTCAATAGGGATGGGCAGGTTTAGATACTTACATACTTTAGATACATACTTACTTAGGTAGGAAAGGAGAAAAATCTCCAGCTCCTCAAAAGATAAAAATTTAATAAAAACTTGTCAATGTGAATTTTGGAGTCATAAAAATAGTTGATGACTCAGTTTTGAAAAAGTCCACCTTCAGCACTGTTACCAGCACATCTAACCAGCACTGTGAACTTCAGTCAGCCCATCTCTGGGTATCAGGGAGCCCTACAGTTATACAGACTAGGTGCAGGGAAGTCATATTTAGGGTACTACTGCACCTTTCCCATGGGGTGATTTGTCTCCAGAAGGTGGTTCGTTTCGCTTGGCTAGCACACACATTTAGATGAAACAAGTCACCCTTTGTTCTCCATAATTAAAAAGGAAGCATAAAAGCCTAGATAAATGAGTCAAACCCCATAGGAGTTATGCCTATAGGGTCTCATGTGTTTACATCTGGGCTGATGCCACCAGAGATGTGGCTGCTGTGAAGCTGCAGGATTTACAGCAGTCCAAGTCTGAGCCTGGTCTAGTCCTCATTAGAAAAATGTTAATATATTAAGATAAAGAAATTGGGAATTTGTATCCAATGTAGTGTGTTACATCAGATTTCACTCCTAAACTGGATTTCTAAAATCATTGAGTACTTTCTTTAAAACACCTGAGCACTTTCAGTGGAGCTGAGAAACATGTGTGGGGTGCAGGCAGTGGGTCAACTGTTCCTCACACAGACCGCAACACCACGGGTGGACTGGCAGCAATAAAAAAGGTGTTGTCAACATGGACAGATTGATACAAGGGATTTGACCTCTTTAAGTGCTAGAAAAGGGAAACCAAAACTCAAATATAGAATGCTTGTTAGTCTTTTTGTCAGATCAAATAATACACGCCTCTATAGATAGAAGTATATTAATGGATGTGTCGTTAAAAAGAAGAAAAAAAACCTTCAAAAAAGGATGACTAAAATATGTATATGTAGCTTGACAGTATATTTTCTTTTAGGAAAATCTGGAATAAAAGCAACATTTACGCACACTAAGCAGATGTTTATGATTAGTTCTTAGTTAACATCACCCAGCTGGCCATGGATGGCTTTATGGAGGGGAGAGCATTTGAGAATGTCACATGTTTATATAAATCAAGAACATGGCAGTCACGATACTGGGGCAAAAGTGCTATATTTCCCATTTTAGGCAACTCTTTCAAATTGCATCATAAGACAGCGAAGTAGACTCCTGTCACCAACACAGTGTTTCCAGTTTCCTGTAACAATATGATGCCTATCTTTATGCATTAAAGTTAATTCTGATTAAACATAGACATGTATTATATGAATATATATCTGTAAACATATTTTGTTAAATTTGAAAAAAATCAATAGGTAATAAAATATTAGAGGTGTTCTTTTAATTGTATTTGATAAACCATATTAGTTTAGAATATACTTAGTTGCAAATACACTGGCTTGAATATAATCTATTACTGGTCATGCATAATTTTGATAATATTTATTTCCATATTTTCTTTATGGGTCAGGAGACGGACTGTGATAGTTCAGAAATATGAAGTGTTCATCAGGACCTTAAACTGTTTTCCTGTTTATGGAAAATATGCCTTTACAGGAAGATTATCTACTGATTGCATGAGAAACCATCTCATGTGGGGATGTAAATAACAATTTTGTGCGCAATATATCAGCCTTATCCCCAGTCGTAAAGTTATTATGAAGTAGGACATTTGTAGAAATACATAGAAAGTATTTGGCTCCTACTTAATAAAAATATTAAGCCAAAGATGATCCTAATGGGTGAGAAGGATGAATGAATCTGTCACTTGTTTCTTGAAGAAGTGTTATCCTTTTTTCAAGAGTTTTTTTTTTTTAATTTTCACTCTATATTAAGTATATAAATATTGGTGATGCTAATTCCAGCTCAGAAGAAAAGTCTCTTGAATTAACTCAAGAAATGTTTCTCAGGCTTTTCATGTAGGTTTCATCCTGTGCTTGGCCCTTCTGCTTTTAGATGAGTCCTTGACTCAGTTTCCATATCTATTAAAAAGGAATAATGATGTTTAATTTGAAAGCAAAGTGAACTATTGTAATGAAAGCTATTGCAAATGTGAGATGTTCAGTTGAGATATACAGGGAAAGGGGAGAAAGGTGTGTGGTTGATAAGTTTTCTTCAACAATTCTTGTTTCTCAGTTTCTTTGGAGAAAATTTGTAGGAAAGCCCTCATTCACAAATCTGAATAAAGGTTATTTAACTTCTTCCATGACCAGCCAAGGCTGTAGTATCTGAAATTTCTTCTGTTCTGAGGTGTCTTTCTAGTATGTAGGTACGAAACATGTTTTGAAAATATTCAGAGGTTGTTAAGGGATTCTAATTTAAATAAGGCACTTTGAACATTTTCTTTTTACAACTGAACTTTAAAAAAAATCAAGGAAACAAAGGTGGCATCAGTGTTTCCCTTTCCTAAGAAATGGACTTAATTATTTTTTGGTATCCGATTTCTATTCCCTGAACATCACAGACATTTAATCACTTCACTGTATTGTTTCACAAACTTGGTTTCAGAACTGAAGTGGAGGGGCTCTGGAAGAGAAGACTGTTCTGGCAAGACAAACCCAACAAGTAGCCATAGTTTCCCAGAGCCCTTGGTTAGCATTGCCACTTGTGAGCATGGGTGTACGTGGGAGCAGGGCTGGTGGGAGCTGCTCGGGCAACCCCGTGGGTAGGCAGAGGAGCAGCTTTTCAGGGGCCTGGAGTTCAGCCCCAGACACACTGCGCCCAGCCTTAACACCAGTAAATCTGACACAGCTCCTGCTGCCAAACTGTTTCTTGGTGCAATGTGTTTATTTCCTTTATCCACACATTTGTCAGGAAGGTGCTCCCTGCTCAAAGATGTTTCACAGCAACCCTCTCAGCAAGGGGTGACATCTGAGTGTGACACAGCACAGGCTTCCTTTCCTCATACGTGAAAAGGGCATGTCACTCTTACCCTTCCAAAAGCATGGTACATCTAAGCTCACAAATGAGACACTTTAAGTGGTTGGGCATCTGTACCTACATGTCTTGCCACTAATATGGAAAAACACTGAGTGTTTCTTCCTTGTTTTTTTTAATGTTTCTCAATCCATTTGAAGTGTAATCCAGTAATATCCTCAAGTAATTTCTTCAATATAAATTTGCCTTTCATTAAGGTGCTATACTACAGTGATGCGCTCACCTAAACATTACCCAGGGCCACTGACCTGCAGTGCATCAGCAATGGAGATGTTTTGTACAGATGCTACTGGGACAGAGTGAGACCTATTGGATAAAACCAGCAAAGGCCTTGTTTTAATTTTAGCTACTCTACTGTTATTCAATGTGTATCAAAAGCTGCTTGTAAGCATGAACCTCTTTTTGAAGGAATAATGCTATCACAAAGTTTTTCCAGGAAAGGTTCAGGTACATTCCCATGACTCCATTCTCCAGATGAAATAAACACAAATATTGTTGTCTAAAAATAATAGACATTTTTGTCTGCTTCACATCAACAATGAGATCTATTTAATTTGATAATTAAGTTTTCATTATTTTGTTCTTTCATTTCATACTTCATAGATAATATAGCTGTATATCTAGTAACTTTCAGGAAACAGGTTTTAACTTATGTGGCTCTAAATGCATGTAAATAATGCAAATGTAAATAATGCAAACAAAACCACAGAACTTGAGCTATCCACATTTTTGTAATGTGAAGTGAGTTACAATTAATGCATAGCATATACATGCATTTTGTGCTGCATGGAAAGGCTGTTTTAAAACTGTGTTGTTATTACATAGTCTAGCACAAGTTAACTGCTTGTTCTTCTGGACAGCTTTATATTGTGCTCATTAAAAGAAAATTAATTTCCAGAATGAGAGGGTTTTTTTTCTGGTCTTACTCTGCTAGCATATCTTATGTAGAATAATAACAATCTTCGTGCACCTGCACGTGCAGATATGAGTACAACCTTGAAGGATGAGGATGGTGATGTTCCCTGAGCAATTATTACAACTATATCAGAGCATAAATTAATGATTCCCGAAAGGAGTCAGTGCTTCCTTCTATAGCACAAATTATCACTAAACCTAGTTAAGGAAGAATGCAATTCCTTTTCTGGTCTGCAGAAATGTGTAATTAATAGACATGCTCTTATAGTTGAATTTAGCAAAAACTGTTAGCATACTACACTTGTCAAGTTATTTAGTTTTGTGTACTTAAACAAAACCACAGTAAATTAAAGCAGCTATTTCAAAATCTATGAGAACTTTGATAAGCATATAGTTTTAGGACTAAGGAATTAATGAAATAAACTGAAGGGAAAAATAAAGAAATCTACACTGGTTTCTGTTGCTTTTCAAAAACTTTTGAAGGTGACATGCATGCAACCACCACTACCATTGTTTTTTAGAACACGTAATCAACAAACCAATGCAAATACAAAATTAAAAGCCTAGGACTTTTAAGACCCCCTTAAGTGCTGAACCCTTTCTCACAGCTGCAAAAAGTACAGTACCAGCATCCAAACCCCATGCTTGTTGTTGGTGTCATCCTTACCCCCTTGTTTCCTGACTTTAATGTAGTAGTTCCTAGCAAAATGGGCAAAATTTTGTGAAGTTATTTCCATTGAAAGGGTGGATCTGTAAAATACCAGATATCTGAGGAGACACTCTCAATTCCTGCCAGGAATTTTGGGCTCCATTGTCTTCCAGCTTGCTTTACTATTTGTCTGTTAGATAATTTCTTCCCATATTTGTAAAGTCTCTCCCCATCAATGTTAAGATTTACACAGACTCTCTGTCAAAAAAATAATTACTAAGATATTTTGAGTCTCAGCCACCTTCATATAGCCAACTACTAATCAACAGGCTGAACAACAAATCACTGTTAAAATTTTAGCCCCTTATGTTCAGCCAGCCAGTTATTATCCAGCATGTAGAAAACAGGGTCTGAATCATAAAAAACACATAGGGGTAGTTAAACTGAAAAATTATAGTGATTCTTGTTTAGTGTATAAACAAATTTTCCTTTTGACCAGATGTACTTGCTTTGACACCACCAACTGGGATTAATATTAGGACACTGAAAAGAGTTAAGTCCACATATCAAAATATTTAAATTAAAAAACAACAACAACAACAAACAAAACAAAACAAAACAAAACAAAAACTGAAAATGACAACTTATTTCTCTAAAGTTCAAAAGTTCATACAATTTGAATTTAGTTGGTTAATTTTGTATATAAAATAAAAAAGGACAGACAGACCTTTTTCACTGTCAGGTATAAAGATCATTATGTTCAGCCTGATTTCTACCAGCTGTTACTTGGTTTTGTTTTTCTTCTTAGTCAAAAAGCCTCATGTTCTCCCTCTGATGAAATGTAAGAAATTTTTGGCTATTGACTTCAGTGGCAGCAGGACCAGACCCTTCATTATTGATGCTTTCTTCAGGCATTCAGCAAGAAGAATGTTTGAAATGTTCAGATTCTGTTGGAGATATAACCTTTTGGAAAAGTTTGTCTCTATCATAAATATTAATCACAGTGCAGTGGTTGGTCTATAATGTTCAACAGATGGGATTTAAATGGCTGAAGGGAGTCTGCTGTTATCAGTTCTGAACAACTAATTACTGTCCACATTACAGCATTTACTTTGTTTTATGGTAATTAGATTTTAACACTCTGGCATCAGAGGTACTGTGGTTCATTTCTATCCAGTAGATGAACTTTGCCATTGCCACATGGGAGCTCAGCCCTGCCTGCTGTTAGCACATCAGTGCCTATGTGTTGGGTGTTCCCGCAATGGGGACCTGATTTCTTCTACTGCCTCAGCAGGCCACCCTCCTGGAGGGACCTGAAGTGTTGCTAGTGACGAAGGGGCTTGAAAACCCCTCATGCTCTGTGGTGTGAAGTACGGGAGGAGGGTGAGTCAGTAAACAATAGAAACATCAGGGAAGCTTGATACTCTACTCAGAGATAACCCTGTTCCCCGGCTGTACCCAACTGGGAGTTGAGGCAACTTCCCTCAAGGGCACAGGCTCCTACCAGCAGCCCTTGAAAGACCAGTTACAATATTATTCCACCATGTTACAAGAAGCATATCCTGACACAGTACAGGATATTATGTGGAAAGAAACTTTATTTGTACAGAGGATTTCCCTGCTGCTTCTCTGCATACTTTTTTTAAATCTCTGTATGATGTATCAAGATAGCAGTGAATAATTTAACTTGAAGCCCAGACCTTACACCCCATATCAGCAGAGGTGGACATTACATCCTCTCCGATGTTGTGTGAGACTCCTGAAAATCTGGATGTGTTTGGCTGCAGACATCATCTTATATGAGGTCAGTAAACTCCATGTGTAAATTCATTGTCCCAATCTGTTTTAATTGCTAGTTCCATTCGTTCAGCTATGTCTTCATTTCCATCTTGGGCCAGCAGTCCACTTTTGAGTTTGACTCGAGTCAAAGCTACCAAAAAAATACTGACAAATTCAGGAGTGGTCTTCAAAATAAGCACTCTAGTAATCAGTCTATGAAGGTTTTTTTCTTGATTTAAAATGTTGAAGTATGAAATCACATTGCCTTTGCTAAATTCTGCATTTCTTTTAGTTTTCTTTATGGGTTTGTATGCACATATATGTGTGTGTCTGTGGTGCATATCAGCAGACGGCTCTAGCTAAAGTGGTAACGATGCTTAGTGCCAACAGTTTTAAGAAGTGATTCATCAGCTGAACAGGGAGATTTCCAACCAACAAAGTTCTTTCAAAATCATCTCTCCAGATCCAAGAAATTCTAGTTCCTCCAACCGCCCCCTGTGTTCATAGTGAGGATGAACTATCACCTAGAACAAAGCAGTCTAAAGTACATATGAGTATAATACTAACACTACTTTTGTCTTAGACATACTGTATGAATAAAAGAGGTTTAGATGCCCAAATGAAATTATGTAAACATAACACACTGGGTTTGTGAAACATTTAATAGATATATACTTTATGTCACTAGGAGAGTTATTTTTACAATGCTTAACATACTAGCTGTGGTGTCCCAGATACAGCAATGGACATGCAAGATTCAGTGAGAAATGGGAATTGTTAATGCAATTTGATGGCATGTAACAAAGGCAAGAATGTAAAACAAGAAGAGAAATCAGTTTACTAACATGCTCTATGTGTGTTTTCACATGAGCCAGGTTATACCTCTGGGACTCAAAGTCTGCAAACCATCTGTTCAGCTTCCATTTTGTAGAGTTTAAGTACTTGGTTACACAAAACCTTTGTGTTTTTTTGTGGATATTCGGTTTTTTTTCACAAATATTCTAACATCCCGTGTCATATTTAGATAATTGATGTCCCTTCTATCGGGATGCGATATACCTTCCAAGGAAAGCGGTGAAAGCTTCAGATTTTTAATCAATTAAATCTAGGTAGGGGGAGTTCAGTCAAAAAAACCAACCTTACACATTTAAGTTGATGTTCAGTTTCACCTAGCATCCTCCTCCTTCTGCTAGGTCCTATGATTCTGCCACAATGAATTATGCTTCCCTCAAAATGAATATGGGAAATTGTATGACTATCAAAACAGACAGGCACTGCCTTCTTGGCTGGAGTAGACATATGAGGTTGCAAATTTGTAATATTCCTCTCAAACAGACATTCCCTGGGATAAAAAACTCCACTGAATACTTGGGTATACTACTTTGAATCAGGAATAATAATGTCCTAATTTTAAAGTGAGAAACAGGTCTGTGCAACTTCAGAAACTGTATCTGGGGGCAATTAAAGCTGACTGTTAAGCAGCTTCCTTTGGGTATTACAACTGATGTACTTGACTGTAGGTGCCATCACTGCTTTTGTACCTGGTTTGCATTTCATTGCTACCCACAACTCCTGTTCCTCGTTTCATCCCTGAAAGCTAACATATGCTAGTATTTAATTCCTATCAGTGCTTACTCTATCACAGAATACAGCATGAATAAAATAAGTCACTGAACCATGAAGTGAGTCCTAGCCTTGTGGGAATGGACACTTCTTTTGCCCCTTTCAAAAAAAAGATGGCATACAAATAACATGTTTCTTTTAGGTGTGCCTACCTATGTGCTAGCTGCATTTATGGGTAAAATAAAAATCCAAAGAAACTTCTATGGGAGCAATAGTTCACATACTCTTCAGAAGTACAAAAAAGTGACTCTAGTTACTCAGTTTTCTGTATTCCTTAATTGTACAAAATGTGCTGTAAATGTAATATGTAAATGTTGTGTATGCAAGAGAACAAGAACTTCAAAGATCAATGGGGTTTATAAATATATATATTTTTTTTAATCCCTTCAGAACCAGAAGTGTTGAGTACAGCTCTGAGTGGGGTTTCAAGTCACACTTTTTCATTAATATGAAAGTAAAGAACTGCTAATGAACTGCATGCTCATTACACTCATTGACATTTGGCAGAAGGGTTAAAGGAAAGATGATTCATGTCTAGTATACATCAGTCACAGAATCACAGTATCAGCTAGGTTGGAAAAGACCTTGAAGATCATCCAGTCCAACCATTAACCTAACACTGACAGTTCCCAACTATACCAGATCCCTCAGCGCTATGTCAACCCGACTCTTAAACACCTCCAGGGATGGGGACTCCACCACCTCCCTGGGCAGCCCATTCCAACGCCCAGCAACCCCTTCTGGAAATAAATGCTTCCTAATATCCAGTCTAAACCTTCCCTGGTGCAACTTGAGGCCATTCCCTCTTGTCCTATCGCTTGTTACTTGGTTAAAGAGACTCATCCCCAGATCTCTGCAGCCTCCTTTCAGGTAGCTGTAGAGGGCGATGAGGTCTCCCCTCAGCCTCCTCTTCTCCAGACTAAACACCTCCAGTTCTCTCAGCCGCTCCCTGTACGACCTGTGCTACAGACCCTGCACCAGCTTCGTTGTCCTTCTCTGGACACGCTCGAGTCATTCAATGTCCTTTTTGTAGTGAGGGGCCCAAAACTGAACACAGGAATCGAGGTGTGGCCTCACCAGTGCCCAGGACAGGGGTAAGATCCCTTCCCTGTCCCTGCTGGCCACGCTATTGCTGACACAAGCCAGGATGCCATTGGCCTTCTTGGCCACCTGGGCACACTGCTGGCTCCTGTTCACCCAGCTGTCAATCAGCACCCCAGGTCCCTCTCTGACTGGCAGCTCTCCAGCCACTCCTCCCCAAGCCTGCAGCGCTGCTGGGGGTTGTTGTGGCCCAAGGGCAGCCCCCGGCATTTGGCCTGATTGAAACTCCTCCAGTTGGGCTCAGCCCATCGCTCCAGCCTGTCCAGTCTTTGTCAAAGCCTTTGGCATATTTATGGTTAGAGAACATACAGAATTCTTTGCGATGAATGCCCTAGTGATGTATGTCAGTTTGCTGTCAGCTCAGAATGCCAGAAATTTAATACTGTGAGTGTGGGAAAGAAAGCAATTTTCAATAGTTACTGTTCAAATACTAAAATAATGACTATTCAAAACAAAATTCTGCAAAACACTTTTCAAAACAGATTTACATTCGTGTTTAAATATGAAAAACATACTTTCTTTAACCTTATATTCACAATAATTCCTTTAGACTTTAAGATTCCCAGAGAAACATCCCAAATCTAGATAAATTTTCTACCTACATTTTATAGAGAACAGAGAGATCATTTCACACCATGTTGGACTTAACCTTATGCATGTACAAGGAAGAAATACGTTGTCTGAGTCAATGAATATCTGCGGTGTCAGGAAGGGTACTGGAGAGATTACTTTCTCATGAAAGTGATGTCCTGAGCTTCATGTTTCTTAGAGTACATTTTCTTGAAATAGGTCCATCTCAGAAATTGGTATGGAAATCATACTGACTGGTCACTGAGGGAAAGTTCGTTGTGATTGATGCAGATTCTCAGTCTTAGACAGATTATTGTCATGATTTACTTTTAAATGCAAAATATCTCGAGTGGTTTTTCTGATGTTCTCTAGAGATAATTTCAAGCTTGAGTTAGACATGTGACACACTAAGCTAAATGTATGGCAGTTTTAAATTCTGCTGTTCACATTAAATTTGTTTTAAAGTTCTTGATCAAACACTTCAAAGGTAATGATAGTATGAAATATATTTCTTCACTCTCCTGAGATAAAATTCTTTTCTAATTCCAGCAGTCATCACACTTACATTTAGGTGTAGTGGAAGGGACATAGCATATATGTGTATGGGATGATGTCTATGCGAAGGCAGGAGCATAAAGCCTGAAAATATTGGTAAGAGACAATCAAGAGACTTCTCAAAGCATTCCTGCAGTACTTCAGGTCACAATGGCAAACCCTCTCTGTTATTCCAGCTCTTGGAAAGTTGCTGCCATGCCAAATCCCTGTGGTGTCACAGACCCTTTGGTGTAAAGTGGGTGAATGCTCACTGGAGATGTGGCTGGTGCTGCAGGATTATTTACTTCATGACTGGAGCAGTGCTTGAACCCCCACTGTCAGTTCCTGGCCCTGTTGACATCAGTGAGACTTTGCTGTGGACTTCAACAGAACTGGGGTTTCACCTCAGGTCTCCAGATGTGAAAGGTTAATGCATTAACCCACTGCAGCATTTAGCTCCCCGGGCTTGATACCTATTTCAATATACTTTAGTGCAAGTCTGTAAATATGACATTCAGAGGTGGTTCCCAAGAGAACTGGATACATCAGAAATGGTGCTAGTGTGAATAATGCATATCACAAGGGTTTGTGAGACTGTCAAAAGGGAGCTATGACTTACCCAGACCTTGTGTTTGAGGCAGTATTCTAGGAACTGGAAGGTGACAGAGCCTCTAAGAATTTCTATATGCATAAACATATTTGTATGATGGTGGTATCTTGAGTCCCCAGTAGATTATCTGGGCCCCACTGTGCCAGGTACTACACAAATACAGACAGTCCTTCTCCACAGAACTTACAATGTAAGCACATAAGATGTATAAAGTGTTGGTTAATGAAGTGTTGTTATTCTTATTTTACAAATTGGGAACCAGGGCATAGAAAGGTTAAGTGATTTGCCCAGGAGAACATAGGATGTCTGTGGTAAAGGTGTAGTTTGAATTCAGATTATCAATTTCCTCAATCCAATTCCTTCATGAAATAAGAGTTTAGTAAATCGTAATCAAAGCTATCCTTACTTATAAACCCTATACTGACACCAGGAAGAAAAGTAAACCTGACAGTTCTTTCAACAGCATCATGATTATCCCTTGAAAGTATTAATACAGCTGCAACTTGCAACACTTGCTCTTATACCTGTTTTTGTAACTTGAGTTTCTGACAGAAAAAAAAAAAAAAAACCCAAAACCCAACAACAACAACAAAAAAAAACTGAACAGACCTTGTAAGACTCTATTTCATTGATTGGTTATTCCACAAATGCCAATGTTTTATAGGACACACAGTACTAAGCTATTGCAGCAGGAAAGTGTAAAATGTTGTGTACATTCAAGTGATGTGCACGAAAGCAGTCCCACTGACTGTAAAAGGGGAAATATGACCCCTATTTTTAAAAAGGGAAAAAAGGAAGACCCAGGGAACAAGAGGCCAGTCAGTCTCACCTCTGTGCCCAGCAAGATCATGGAGCAGATCCTACTGGACACTATGCTAGGGCACATGGAAAAGAAGGAGGTGATTGGTGACAGCCAACATGGCTTCACTAAAGGAAAATTGTGCCTTACAAATTTGGTGGCCTTCTGTGGCAGGGTTACAGCATTGGGTGTCATCCACCTGGACTTGTGTAAAGCATTTGACACTGTACCACATGACATCCTTGTCTCTAAATTGGAGAGACATAGATTTAATGGATGGAGCACTTCATAGACAAGGAATTGGCTGGATGGTCACACTCAAATAGTTGCGGTCAACAGCTCAATGTCCAAGTGGAGAGCAGCGACAAGTAGTGTTCCTCAGGGGTTAGTATTGGGATTGGTGCTGTTTAATGTCTTTGTCAGCAACATGGACAGTGGAATTTAGCGTACCCTCAGCAAGTTTGCCAATGACACCAAGCTGTGTGGTACAGTCAACATGCTGGAGGGAAGAGATGTGCCATCCAGAGGGACCTGGACAGGCTGGAGAGGTGGGCCTGTGCAAACCTCATGAAGTTCAAAAAGGCCAAGTGCAAGGTCCTGCACATGGGTCAGGGCAATCCCAAGCACAAATACATGCTGGGTGATGAGTGGATTGAAAGCAGCCCTGAGGAGAAGGGCTTGGGGGTGTTGATTGACAAGAAGCTCAATATGACCTGACAATGTGTGCTTGAAGCCCAGAAAGCCAACAGTATCCTGGGCTGCATCAAAAGAAGCATGACCATCAGGTCAAGGGAGGTGATCATCCCCCTCTACATTGCTCTTGTGAGACCCCACCTGGAGACCTGTGCCCCAACAACAGGACATGGACCTGCTCAAGCAGGTCCAGAGGAGGCCACAAAGATGTTCAGGGGGCTGGAGAACCTCCACTGTGAGGACAGGCTGAGAGAGTTGGGGTTGTTCAGCCTGAAGAAGAGAAGGCTCTGGGAAGACCTGACAGCAGCCTTCCTGTACTTAAAGGGGGGCAAAAATAAAGCTGGAGAGGGACTTTTTACAAGGGCATACATGTAGTGATAGGACAAGGGATAATGGTTTTAAACTGAAAGAGGGTAGATTTAGATTAGATTTAAGGAAGAATCTTATTAGATGTAGGGAAGAATCACTTCACTGTGAGGGTGGTGAGGCACTGGCACAGGTTGCCCAGAGAAGCTGTGGCTGCCCCCTCCCTGGCAGTGTTCAAGGCCAGGTTGGACGGGGCTTTGAGCAACCTGGTCTAGTGGAAGGTGTCCCTGCCCATGGCAGGGGGGTGGAACTAGATGGTCTCTAAGGTCCCTTCCAACTCAAACCATTGTATGATTCTATGAAACTGAGTCTTCTGCTTGGACTGACCTGTTCTCAGTGAACTATTTTCACTAGAGTGTGCGTGTATTTTATGTGGTCAACTGCACTTTCTTTGCACATCATCATCCCAGGTCTGTCTCTGTGGCCAAGAAGCCACCAGAAGTAGCTGTTTTTCAGAGCTTGCGGAGCTGCACCACTTCAGTGCTGGAAGTTTTCTTTTTAAGATTGTTAAGTCCTTGGATCTAGTTTGCAATCTCTCCAGGATCTGGTTGTTTCCCTATTTTCCAGGGTGCAGAGAAAAAAAAAATTATTAACTCTTTTACTGTGTAAATTATGGAAACTGGTGCACGTCTTACTCAACTTGCATATCTACCATCAAAATGAAAAAAATATACTTTCCTGTGAAACTTTTTTATCCATTAGTGCTCCAATAACATCAGAGGTTTTTGCAGCCAAGAGAATGTGATTTTCTTTTTTAGATCATTGACTTTGCTTATTTAAAACTTTTTATTTCCTGAAATAATTTCAGTTCCAACTTTCCTCCTCTTTTTTTTTTTTTTTTTTTTTTTTTTTCCTGTGAAAAACACTATACAAAGGGAAAATCTGAAAAACTTTTAAAGATAGGGAAAAGTTCACTGCAAAATCATGTAAAGCACCTGGTCTGTCTTTAAAGTCTGAAGCTACTTTTTTTCCATGTTTCATTAAACTCTCTAGATCTCAGGTTGACAAGTCTCTGCAACAGAAGCCATTGACAATTGTTTGGCTTTGTAGCTAGAAAAATAACTAAATAAAACCAGTAAGAGCGGAAAGGTTTAACACATTGTCTTTGCTCTAACATTACAAAATTCAGAACGGCTACCAAAAACTAGTTTAGGAAAGGATCCAGTTTTGCAAAAATTTGCATTTGCCTTTGACCTCCCTCTTGGAAAACTAATGATTTATGACGAAGAAGCAAACTACAGACTAAAGTAAAGCCTGAAAAAGACAATTCATATTTCATTAATAGTAGAACACCATCTAAAAAGGGGCTTTAAAGACACCTAAAATTCAGAATAGACACTCTAAGAAGTTTTAATAAGTTCAAAAAGCTAGTAATATAACATAGTGCATCTTTGCTAAATAGTGTGGCTCAAAAGCTGTGGTTTTAAATGCCTTCAATGCAGCTGGTTGTGTGATGCTAATATTTAAGGAAGAACTTTGGTTGTCAAGTGACTATAAAAACGACTGTTTCATAAATTGCAGTAATATGAAATGAAGTTTACATTCACATTGTCCAGAATTTTAGGGTCTCAAGTGTGAAAACCTCCATCCCCCATGACATTATTATATTGTAAAGTTCAATTCACATACCAAAAGATCACTTTAATACTTGTCTGTGAAAGTGTCTCACACATCAGGCTTCCAACTCTCAGCTGCCACCTTCTTTGTTCACTAGACAAAGACAGAAAAGGCACAGACATATATCAGGTGCAGTCCTGGCCTGAAAGTCATTCTGCAAATTATGTTCTCTTGCTCCAGAAACCTGATTGCTGTGTAGATAGCTATACCTGACTTCTGTGAGAAAATCAATTCTTACTACTCTTTAATCCTGCTCACTCTGCAAAGCCAAGGCAGTGATTTGAAAGGGAGTTCAGACTTTCTGTATCATCTGTGCAACAGTTTTCTCATTTCCACTTGTCCATGCCAGCCATGGGAGGCAATAACATGACAAAGGGGTTAACTATGGTCTTGTTTGCCCTTTGAAATACCAAGTAGTAGTAGCAATAAAAAGGAATAGCAAACATTCAGGGAAATCCACAGAGCTGATGGGGAAAATGACATTTTCTACTGGGTAGGTGAGCACTTAAAAATGGAAATGAACAGAGACAGTGCACTGGGATCCTGCAACACTGTTAGCACAGAGGTGGGAGCAGAGCTTTGCTTTATGTGAGTTGTTCAAGGTGAGAGATTAAATACCTTGTAGCCCAGTCTCCAAACATCCATTGCAGTAACTTTTGGGTTATCTTCCCTAAATTGTACTTCTGTACTGGCAGGGGAAACTGGATCTTTCGAGGGTGTTTTGACTTGGTTCTCATGCTAAGGGCTGTGCAAATTCCTAAATATCGTACCAAAGACTTTCAGCTTCAGCTTCCTTCCAAACCCAAGAAATAAATTGTGGTTATTTGTTTCTTTTGCAATAAGCTCAAGATATGAATTATGCTTAAAAAAGATCCTTAGGAGTGCTTAAGTGAAAATGTGTGTTAGTGAATTTGGATAGGAATTTGAACTGTATTGAGGAACTTGCTGAGATGCTTTGCAAAATCCAGGTATACAATTCAGACTGAAACCTCTTTCTCAAAAATGGTGAATCACACCTCTGAAAACTTGACACTAGGCCAAAATAGATGCAAGCTTTTTAGATAGCTTACAGTTTCATGATGTGTAAGAGTCTTTTGACTTACTGTCTTGGAACTTGTAACCATGTGTCTTGTTTCAGTACAGTTCATATTCGATGATTAGTAAATCCAAGAGATATCAACACAGGTTGAAAATAAAGTTCACTGTGCATTTACTGCTTGACTGCCAAAAAAAAAAAAATTAAAGGCATGGTTTTCTTCTCTCAGATGAAAAGAAAATGGCTAGGGTTACTGGCTGGCTCTGTGCAGCATGTGGAGTACTGTAGTTTTACTGTGTGATAATCATTGCTTTAGAACCTGTTTTCAATTACAGGCAAGTCCCAAGTCTGCTGCTGACTCTGTCCCAGACACATAGTGTGTAGCATGAACGGGAGTATTGCGTAACACAGAAGAGAAGCTAAACCAAGCTCTCTGAAAAGACACCTAATTTCTCAAACAGTATTAGTCTTCTAACCTGTGAGAAAACTTTCTTATTCTGAGAACTTAAGCGTTGAGATTGCCTCCAACTTGAAGTCATTAGGCTCTGTTTTATTAATTCAGCTTATGTGATGCTGATCTCTATCATTTGTTTTTCTTAATTTATGTGCATTAAAGCAGTGCCCAGAGGCTTGAGACATGTAGAGTGCTTTTAGGAGGACAGAACATCAATGCCTACCAGTGAATGAAATGCATAATGGGATCAAGAGTTCATGCCTTGCCTTAAATGGGCAACTGATGTCTTCAAAGGATATATCTATGGAAGCCAATCTTCAAACAGCATAAATGAAAGAGGAGCTGGCTAAGGAGAAGGGAAGGTAATAATGACTGTGAGAAGTAAGAACCAGAGAAGTAACTTGGAAAGACATTTAAAATGTGGGGGTAAGCAATATAGTGATTAACCACAAAGGCGCATTTATTTATTTATTTATTTATTTATTTATTTATTTATTTATTTATTTTCTTAAATAACTGATGTGCAGAATGGGGGTCTGAGGCAAAATTCAGTCATAATGGTTTCACATGTTCTAACACTTCAACTATGCTACTCTACTGTGGGCAACTCTCCATCCAGTTGCTCCAACCCTGCTGTGACTGCAAGATCACATGAATTACCAAAAACTAATTCACACTGTCTTGCAGCGAGGTGAACAGAGTTTACATGTGACTTGTTACTACAGGTCAGCTGCTGTTACTTGTTCCATCACTGTAACATAGACAGCTAAGCCCTAGGGGACAGAGACAGAACTCATTGAGATGGATGAAAAATATTATTCAGGGAATTAAGATTAGTTTTGCATATTCTCCTCTTCCTACATGTCTAATGATGCTGTTGGTTCTGATATTACAAACTCTATTATAAATCTGAACCCTTACTGGGCCAACAGATCTTATTCTGTACTGTATTACAAGTGCTTTCTCTTCATGCCATCTTTGTGTTTCTACTTTCCATTAGTTCTTCCTCTATAAGAACTGTTTGGGGCTGGCGTGGAAGGGGGGCATGCTGGCTGGGACTATTTCATTCATCATGCCAGTATAGATGCTGGCAACAACCAACCAGTATATCTAACAATGATATGGCTGGTATTGCTAACCTAAGTATTTTTACCTTCTCTTCTGGATAACTTTGGATTTAAGGAGTGCTTAAGCTTTGACAAATTTTGGCAACAGCTATAAATCAACTTCATTTAATACCCAGTATCTCCCTAAGGCATTTATTTTCAAAGGCTCTTAGGCTCCTTTCTGTACTCTTGGTAGATTTCCAGCTTTTATGTCCTTCAATAAAATGGAAATAACACAGTTGGGTCTATATAAATGGCCATATAATAATAATATATCAACAGAACCCTTGCTAGGAGAGGACCCTGTAAAATGTAGTTGTAACAGCGCTCGCAGGCAGAATGTGCCAGACAGAACAAGCAGGTAGAGTAAGACCAAGAATATTCCTCATTTCAGATGTGAACATTGGCAACTGGACCCAAGCTACCTCTACACAAACCATTTCAAGCAGCTGAAAAATTATATACACACAAGCCTACACGATAAGCTAAAATCTGATGTATAGTGTACTGCACAGTATCCCAAACGCAGGTTCGGGAGAATGTAGGGTGATTTATACTGCAGGGGGGAAGAGGATGCAATAACACTAAAATATTTAATGTTTCCAGGAAGAATCCAAGGCTGGCTGTGGCAGGTAGTAAGTTGATTACTAGGCATCACAGTACTGGCAGATGGCAATCCAAGTCTCTTTAAGTAAGGTTTGCCTTTATAATTGTAAGGAGAGTTCAGGTAAAACAAAAGGAGATTCAGCACTCTCCCTTTTTGGGGATTAGAGTTAGTTATTTCTGAATTAATAGGGTATTAGACAAGTATGAACTCATTATAATTGATTCAGATATTTCCAATTGACTCCTTGTCAGGAACTTCTAGAATTAAAGTATATCCATAAAATTACCGCTAGGAAACCCTCGTAGTGTTTAACCATAAATAAAATGCATCAGCTTTTCTTTAACTCAAATGTGAGAAAAAGCAACAAGTAAGAGATATTTTTCTAGCACCTGGAAACAAAAATCCAACAGATGGTTTCCATTTTCAAAAGAAAAGCAGTGACCAAAAATCTGTTTGCTTAAAACCAAAATTAGTATAGCATACTTTATCTATGTCTATGTATAGTTAATATCAATAAGAATTCTTCAGCCTTGGACTAATAAAATGGTTTTGTAAACACATAGTAAATGACCTGACTAAATAGATTTTTATAATCACTGTAAGACTTGGGAACTCAATAAGATGACTGTTTCTATGCACCAGTTTATATTTACCTTGTTTAAGATGAATCATTGCCACTGAAGTTTAGGTCAAAAATTCCTGTATATGCGCAAGAGTTTACTTTCAAATGGTATCTTTGTCTCTCACACAACTCCGTGCAGCTCTGCTTGCTGTTACTATTTTCACCAGAGGAAGAAAGCAGACTCCAGTAGTTCTTGTGTAAGTTCATTTGAAGAACCAGTAGCAACTATCCAGTATTGTTCCTCATCACAGCCAGATTAAAAGTTTTAAACTTAAAGGGTATTGTTTTCAGACTAATTTTGGGATAATTAACATGCTGGTGAAATTACAGTGAAAGATATCTCCAAAGGACTTTTCTTACTATCATGATGTGTGATATGTTCCTTCTGGCCATAGTGGTGGTAGGAAATCCTTGGTTTCTTACATTTCCTCTCCAAGAAGCAGATTTGAGCTGAGGATGCATTTGCAAAATGAGTCTCCAGCGTGATGGGGTGATTCATGTCCTTCTGGCACTGCAGGATGTGGTGTGGGGTCAGACTGTACTCCCTTGTCCTGCTGTTTTTGCTGGGATGCATATATGTGTTGGGGGGAGATGACACAGGAGGCTGCTCTCAGTCCCAGCATTGATATGAAATGAGCCTAAGGAGGTTATGGGACTCGAGAGCAGTAGCTGCATTTTGGGCTCAGGAAGGCTGGAAGGATGGAGACCTAGCCTTTTACGTCTGGGGTAGGAGAGAAAAGCACAATATTTCAGAGCAATACCAATTCAGTCTTTCTATATCAGCTTGCTTTGTGACAGTGGGAAGCTTAAAATGAGGAGATGCTTTGAGGCACATTCCGAATCAATTACTTTCAAATAAGAAACATGGATGGAGATGAAGGACTTGAAACATTCTGCCTTATCTAAAAACACTTAGACTACAGCTGTCTGGGGAGAGGAATTAAAAAATCCTTTTCTCCTCAGCTTGTATCAGTTCATATGTTGAAGACTGTTCTTGAGGACTAAACTTAGAAATGCACACTTAAGAACTCAAGCATCTGGCTTCCCAGGAAGATCTGTTAATGAGATATTGTAATACCATATCCTGGGCTGCATCAAAAGAATCATAGCCAGCAGGATGAGAGAAGTGATTTTGCCCCTCTGCTCTTGTGAGACCCTCACCTGCAGTGCTGTGTCCAGCTCTGGGACCCCCAGTGTAAGGACATGGACCTGCTTGAGTGGGTCCAGAGGAGGCAACGAAGATGATCAGGGGGCTGGAGCACCTCCCCTGTGAGGACAGGCTGAGAGAGCTGGGGTCATTCACCCTGAAGAAGGGAAGGCTCCGGGGAGGGGAAACCTTATTGAGACCTTTCGCTACTTAATGGGGGTTTATAAGAAAGATGAAGGCAAACTTTTTAGTAGGGTCTATAGCAATAGGAAAAGGGGTAATGGTTTTAAACTGCAAAAGCATAGACTCAGAATAGATGTGAGATACTTTTTACGATTAGGGTGATGAAACACTGGAACAGGTTGCCCAGAGAGGTGGTAGATCCCCATCCCTGGAAACATGTCACATTCAAGGTCATGTTGGACGAGGCTCTTAGCAACATGATCTAGTTTAAGACGTCCCTGCTCATTGCAGGGGGGTTGGACTAGATGATCTTTGGAGGTCCCTTCGAACTAAAACTATTCTATGATATATTTTTTCCAAATCCAGAAGTGATAAAAGCTTTTAAGTTTAAATCTTGAACCAGGGCACGCAAAATGTTCATCTCTGAATATAAAGAAGCAGAGGTTGTTACTTCCATCATAGATCAATTCTTCAATTCATAACCTGTGCCCTGTGTTTCCACCCACCCCACACCTTGCACTTCTGTGATAATGCTAGGAGGCAAAGGGAGCTTTCTCTTGGACAGTTTTTGTTACTGTTAGCTAGGAAGAGGTTTCCATCTCTACTTTAATTTTTTTCCCCAATATGTTTTCCACTGTGATCTGGACAGGCTGGATTGATGGTCCAAGGCCAATAGTATGAGGTTCAACAAGGACAAGTGCCAGGTCCTGCACTTGGGTCACAACCACCCTGTGCAACACTATAGTCTTGGGGAAGAGTGGCTGGAAAGCTGCCTGGGTGTTAGTGTGCAGCCGACTGAATATGAGCCATCAGTTTGCCCAGGTGGGCAAGAAGGCCAATGGCATCCTGGCTTGTATCAGAAATGATGTGGCCAGCGGGACTACAGAAGTGATCGTCCCCCTGTACTTGGCACTGTTGAGGCTGCAGCTCAAATACTGTGTTCAGTTTTGGTCCCTCACTACAAGAAAAACATTGAGGGGCTGAAGCACATCCAAAGAATGACAACAAAGCTGGTGAAAGGTCTAGAGCACAAGTCTTATGAAGAGCATTTGAGGGAACTGGGGTTTAGTCTGGAGAAAATGAGGCTCAGGGGAGACCTTATTGCTCTCTACAGCTACCTGAAAGGAGGTTGTAGTGAGGTGGGTGTCGGTCTCTTCTCCCAAGTAACAAGTAATAGGACAAGAAGAAATGGCCTCAGGTTGCCTCAGGGGAGGTTCAGACTGGATATTAGGAAAAATTTCTTCACTGAAAGTATTACTGAGCATTGGAACAGGCTGCCCAGGGAAGTTTTGAGTCATCATGCCTGGAAGTATTTAAAAGACATGTAGATGTGGCATTTAGGGACATGGTTTAGTGGTGGATTTGGCAGTGTTAGGTTAACAGCTGGAATTGATGATCTTAAGGGTCTTTTCCAACCTAAATGATTCTATGATTTCTCATGTCAAATTATGGAATATTTTGGTCTTAATCTCTGACTTCTGTACTTTTTTGGGCAAAAGGCAACTGGCATGGTATTTTTGGTCATTCCCTGAAGCACAAAGTAACTGGGATCCTGGAGTAAGCTATCTGAAGCATGACTTCTTCAGGCTAAAAGAGGTTTGTCCAAGACTTGAATTCTTATCCAATCTGAATAATCCCTCTTCGCAAGCCAATGTTTGCCATTCACCTGCAGCCAAAATGAATGATAGCCTATCCTGCTCTGTCCCCTTTGGAAACCCTTGCTGCAACTGACCTTGAGCATCTGGGCTGTGCTAAATTTGTACTGTATCAGTTATTCCTTCTGTGTAGTGAAACATTCCTTGTGGAAAGACAAAACAAAAAAGAAATTTGGATATATTCCTACAAATACATCATCATAATGGTTTGCTATCAAGGTTAAAAGCCAACTGATGAAATGCAGTGAATTGGGGGCTCTTAAATCAATATTTATGTAAGAAAATAAAGCCTACAAACTTTGATTGTCAATTACTTTCTTAAAAGCCAAATTCTGAGATACTGCATTTAAAGGAAAAATCTGAAGGAAAAAACATTCAGTGGGTATTTGCATTCTTCTTGGCAAGACAAGAAATATGAATAAAGCAGGTGCACTTTTTATACATCAGCCTATAAATTCTCATATTTTGATCCCATTTCTCTTGGAACTTGAAGTTTGGGATGTTTCTGTGGCTGCATTTTTAGCTTTTCCTTTTTGTTATGTTCGCTCTTCACATGACTTGGCCTCTGGTCTTTTGGTTGGTCAGTTTTGATTTGGTTTTGGTTTGTGTTTTGTAGAATTCACTAAAACTGCAAGGGTCTTGTTCATAAAAACATATGTATTATTCAAGAAACATCTGACAAATGTTGTTATCTTTACAAGTGTGGAATGGTTTTGGATATGACCAAATATGGTTTGTAGTTCATTTAATCACACTTCCTTTAAGGAGAAGGGAGAACCTCTTAGTTATTCAGAGAATGTATACTTTTAGTAGGAATTGGATAAGAATAGGCACTGAAGTTCAAGACAGGCATATTTGATAAACAGTAAAGAGGCATCACTCCTTTTCTCCACAAACAGAAGAGCATAAACTGAAAACCTAGGCTGGGAATAAACTGCACATAAGCAAATAACAAGATTCACGATTTAATTTACTTAGTAACTAAAATAACATCTACTAGGTTTGTTCTACTCTCATTTTAGCCTATACTAGATACTTTGGAAGAAAATGGAAGTTCAACTAATGCATTTCCAATTTTGTAAATATGCTATACATTGAGGAGGAACTCTACAGTTTCAAGCAATCCCCACAAGCAGTTGTGTGTCATGTTAAACTTGTGTAGGTAGACTAATTCAGCCCTGTGAACATTTATATTCTTTAACATGATGCAAGTCAGGGGTAATTGTACTGAAATAATCTTGTGCTGGTACAATTTCAATCAAGGTGGCATTGAGAATAATTAATTCCAGGATGAAAAAGATGTGAAAGCTGTTGGAACATTTAATAGAAAACGTGACTGATACTGCTACCACCCTGTCAATGCCTGGGAATAAGGCCTTATAGTAACCTTTGTAAGAGCTTAGGTTTTCTTCAGACTTGCTTACATGGTATCCAAAATGTTTGTATTTGCTTCAGACTCACCTTTGATTTAAGCACACAAAAGAAGGATAGCCACACCAGTGAGATGCACAGAATCCACAAGATCAGGGAGAACTCTTCAGTCCTGTTGGACCTCAAGGAGCACAATATGTCCTACCCAGAGACAGAAATTGCAGTCATGTGCAATATTTGGCAATAATATGTTGATGATAGTAAATTGGCTTCTTTAGATCATTAAAAATATGTTTAACTTATGAGCTACATCTTGGGTAAATTCTCTTACATCTTAATATTTTTTTCATACTGAGCATGACTAATGTCACATGTGAGCTCCATTCACAGACAGCTGAAGGCTCACATGCAGTGGATTGTCACTTTATTAAAAATTTCTGGTGTGAAAGCTTTATGTCTCTAAATCACATTCTTAAAATGTTTGAATTTTGTCTAGAAAAAAGGTCTGAGGAAAGGGCTAGATCATCTCTATTTTTGATTAAGAATTTAGCAGTCTCTAGACACTCGTGATACTTGCATAGTCTGTTCTGGTGTCGGCACATTTAAAATTATGTTGAAAAATTGGAGAGGGCAGAGAGGACACAAAAATGAATTAAGGACAAAGGGAGAAAATGTACTGTGGTGAGGGAATTAAAGAGCTATAGTTTAAAGAAACAAACACAGATATCATTGAATTACAATGTTAAATGTCTTTATGGGAAGAAGAGAGCTGGATAGTTAAAGGGCTTTTCAGTCTAGTACAGAAGCATGCCAAGAAAAAAGGTCCTTCTAGATAAAAATGAACTACAATGGTTTGAGAGAGGATGGCCAATTGCGGGGAAAAAAACCTTCAGTGGTAACAAAGGAGTTGATTCTCCATCTTTGACTTCATATTTAAGACAAAATGCATTTCTAGAACAAATCCTGTACTGAAACACGAATTTGTGGACTGAATGTAGGCACACTTGAATTACTTTTCTTGCTTTTGCAGGGAAGTGTAAAATACTGATGTTTCCTAGATCATTAATATTTTGTTGGGGTTTTTTTTTAATTAATGAAATAAAGTTAACAACTATGGGATGCCTTTTCTGTATAATGGATTTCAAGGTACCCCAATACAATATCAATATTTTGGACCACTTCACAATAATCTTGAGTAGTTTTAAATGTTCTCCAAACTGCTTAAGTATCTGCATTGTCTCTGTAACCAATGGATTACAGGTCCTATTTTTTTAGATTTAGGATGTAGCAGCCACTAGCTTTTTCTGTCCCATATTTCTTGTAGAAAGAGATGCTTGGGTGAAAAAAAAAAACAAAACCCACAGCATGTTTTCCTCTTTCACTTCAAGTCTTAAAAGAATCGAATTTTTTTTGTTCTGAACTTTGCCTAAAGATTTTCCAGTCTATAGTATCTGGAAGAATGGTACTACACTTGCCCAAAAAGCAAGTGTAAATTAAATGCACAGCTGGCCTGAACTGGTGTTGAAATCAAGATTTTTCGCTGACTCATGGCAGACTCCTCCCTGGAGCTGCTTTTTCTTACCCTTCATTGATTTCAGCATGGTGTGTCACCAGAGAGTGTATGTGTGCTTTTATGCAGGGCCTTTCCTAGAGAGAGGCCCCAAAGGAGCACAGTGGCACATGTGAGTAATAATTGTGATATGCCCTGTCCTCACAGTGCACAAGCCAGTATATTGGCACCAAGATTGTATTATGACCCTGATACTACTGAACCACTCGGATCAAAGGAGAGTTGGATTTGAGTGTATCACAGAGAGAAGAGTGGCCATAGGCTTGTATGTGTCTGTCTCTTTGTAATCAGTCCTCCCTGTTTGATGGGAAGAATTTCTCTGGCAGACGTTTTATAGTTGAAGCTCCAACACAATGCAATGCTGGAAGAAATAACCAGTCTTGTTTTATTCAGAATATAAGATATAGCACTACTTCCTGGTTTTGTGGGGTTTATAGTTTATTCAGTAGGACTAATAACACAAGAGAGTAACTACATGGTGGTCTTTGGGGTCTAAGAGGGTGTTCTTCCTCTCAATTATTTTCTCCCCTCCTTTTTCCCCGTCTGTTTGAGATCTGTTGCCACAGTACAATCCTCACTTTGAACTAGATGACCAATGTAAAAATACCCCTTACTTTTACTTTTTTTCTGCATTTTGCTGCAGTAGAGGATGGGAGAGAGGTAGTGTGTCCTGACTCCGGAATGTTCTTTCCTGCCTAACTAGAATGAATGGCCAAGCAGAGCTAGATAGCTGGCTAAGACACTGGGTGGGATTTAGATAGGGAAATGGGAAGTTAGTGACTGAGGAAGATGCATAGCAGGGAAAGGCTGGGCTTTACCAGGCTATACATTTAGTGTAGAACTGGTAATAATATTTAAGTCAATAATAATTATATCCTTTCAGCTTGTGTATGTTTAGAAGCTCAGTAAAAACACTATCAATATCAGACAAAAAAATAATGAAACCAGACAACAAACTGGGACTCAGCAGAGACCCTCTACTAAATAATTACCACCTTCTGGCTATTCACTCCTGCTAAAACTAGCTACAAAATTACTGTAAGGAATATATGCCGTGTGAAGCATATGTGAAAATAGGATTAGACTGAGAAACAAGTCTCATTATGGCCCGACAAAACACAGGTGTAACAAATGCTGGCTGGCTTTCAGATGTTTTGATGGTTTGTGTCACACCAGAAGCCCAGGTTTCCTTCTACTTTGGGCCAAATTAATCTTCCTTTCAAGTATAAGGGGTATTGACAGGGCTGTGTCACAGAGAACTGTAATTAATGCTTTTTTACATTCACTTTCTTAACCCTGAGGAGTCAACAGATAAAATCATTTTATAGCATGTTTTTCCTGTGAGGCCACTACTTGTTGTATAGTCTATACTGTCAGAAGCTGTACCTTTTTTTATTTCAAGATTTGCAGTTCTTACTTCAATAGGTACTTCTTGCTATAAAGGCCAAAATTAATGCTTTTTAAATTTATTTTTCTCAGATTTTTCTTTTGAAACAGAAACTTTTCAGATCAAAATTTATGTGGAATTAATTACCTGCAAAAATGACACAGATCTTGTAATTGGCGTTTTATGAGAATGATATACTCTTAAGGATTTTAAGGATTAAAATTGTTATTACACAGAAGTTTCATGGGGGAAAAAACCCTTCTGATCAATTTAGACTCTAATGGAAAGAGCAATACCAATAAGGACACAGAAAAGCATGTACCCTTTTCCAATTATGTTTAAATGCTTAGATATTCATTACCTCCCCAAAATGCTTTAAAAAAATGCTCTGGGTATTGCAATAGCCTTAGACTGCTAAACAATATTATTGATTAGTTTTAAGGACAATCGCTACACAGCATAAAATCAGTCAACAGTTGCTTTAAAAAACCTGCATATCCACTCATATCTGCGCACAAGGTTTAATTCCATTTGTCACGCTTCTGACCCATGAACCACTATAGAGAGCATATTGCGATACAGTCGGTATTGTCATGCAGCCGCAAGACTTGTTGCCATCGGCACTGGGGACTGGAGGCAGAAGGGGAGAGGGGGAGAGAGAGGGGCTGGGAATTACAATACCTCATCTGCTCAGGTCATTCAGTGCCTTGCAAGTTTAATCAGGCTTTCTTCATCCTCCATTACACTCATTAGGTCCTGTTAGGTTAGTGCTCAATGTTGATCTGTATCTTGGTCAAGACAATTGTTGCTGATTAACTGTAATTACCAGTAATGGTCCCAACCTGCTTTCAAGCAGGCTGTTGCTGTCATCTTGTCCAGGCCCCTGCTCTGTGATGAGTAGTCCAAATCTGCTAACCATTTGCTTGCTTGCTGTTTGAACCAACAAGTTTCTTCTTGTGTGGGCTCATCCTCTCACCCTTGTACTTGCCATCTATAAACATCCCAACTCTGTTTGAGGTATGTAAAAATGTAAAGGTAGAGAAAACAGGAATGACTGGTATGGGAAGGATGGAACAGCAGAAGCAAAGAATTAAAAATAAAATACAAAATAGGACAAATAACTAAGGATTACAAAGGCTTAATGCTAACAAAGGAATCTAATACTTTGTGCTTTGCAAATAATAAATTACAAACCAGAGCCCAATCTCAAAATGTGACCTTGTGTGAACAATCTTTGCTTGAGTCGGCTCTCCTATGTATTTCTGTCAGATTATTTTGGGAATAGCTGTCCTTAGGATCAGAGGATCAGACCCTTTATATTGCAAAGGCAATTTTAACTTTTGGATGGCTTTCTGGTTAGTCTTATGCAAGTCTCTATATGCTTACACTTCACAAAGACCATAAATAATCAGGAGGCGAGTCAGAATTTATAGTTAAGTGTGGTATGAATGCCAAGGTCATGTAAATGTTTATGTTCCCAATTCATAGTTACAAATAACGCCTGCTAAATTTTCAACTGAATTTAACTACAAATAATTTGGGGAATGAAACTGAACCCTAGCTATTTATGCCTCTTTTCTGTAAGCATCAAAAGAATTATTATCTTAAAACAAAAACAACAATAAAAAAAGCATTAGCAGAGTTTGGACATAAGGGGGAGTGAGTAACGCTACCCTAAGCAGCTAGCATAATGGGTGAACTTTCAAAAGATGTAGCTGTGCTTGTAAAGCCTAGAATTCAAGCATGCACCTGACCTTGCAGTTTGGGGGGCGAATGCAGTAATTGCAGCTAGAGGGCACATGCTCACCTGGAATCCTTTGGCTAATACTCGCTTGTGTATTTGTAGGCAAGCCTGGAAGTGCACCTTCTGGTAGCAGTTCTCACATTTTGGTGAGCAGTGTGGACAGTGTAAAGCATGAGCTCCCTCAGCCAGTCCTGTAAGCTACAAGCAACCTCCAGACGCAAAGCTGTATTTAGCATAGCTCCGTTAGCTTGAAGTAACTAACTCCAGGAGACGGGGTGGTGGTAGTACAAGCCAATATCTTCACGTAACTCCCAGGCAGAATCTGGCTCATGCCTGGCCAGCCTGTGGTGTGAAGGCACAGTATGTGTGTACCTGGCTAATCTGACATGGACAAGAACTGTGGATACAGGACTTTGATATGGACTGCAGCAGCTCCATTATGTGTACTTCCAAATTATACTCAGGACTGTGGACTTAGTGTGAACTGCAAAACAATAATTTAAGGCAAGAAAACTGGGCGGGGTAGGGGAAGAATACAGAGAGGTAGTCCTCATATTTGTATATTTACTTAACATTTATCTTAAGTAAAAATTTTCCTGGAGAATAAAAGAAAGCCGTTTTGGTTGCAAAGTTAAACTCTTCAATGTTGCATCTGTTCATCCAGCATTAACTGCATTGTGAAGTGCTCTCACTCGAAGCACTGAATAAGGCAAAGAAAATTCTCATGTAATTAAAAACTATATAGTAGTTATATATATATATATATATCTAAAAAGATCAGAAGTAGAACTGACTGGCTGTTCTAAATGTGGCATTTTCTCACTTTCAAACACTCAATTTTACATTCTAAATAATTATTTTCTGACATATTCAGCATTCACCATGCTACATTTAAAGAAAAGGAAAAAAAAATAAATCTGCTGCTTTAGTAGACCTAACCATGGGTACAATTCCACTGAAGTTTCTGAGCTACCTAATTTTATTGAAACCAGCGTCATCCAGAGGAGTTGCCATTTTTAAAGATGACTGTGTTCCTACCACGAAAATGCCTCTTGTATGTTTCTTCTTTGTGTGGCAAGACATAATGGCAATCGATACTGGTTTACAGCTGGTTTATGTCTCTGCAAGAGATGTGTATCTTTGAACGCAGCAAAATACAAGAAGTTTGCTTTTTAAATAAACATCTGCAAAGAATGATTTTTCTTGAGCACATACAGTGCATGCAATGGGTCTGATAAATTGGAATAACACTCATTATCTGCTCAATCCTGGGATGAACTAGATGGCTTTCTGCTACATAGTTTTTCTTGAAATACAGGCGTCTCAAATTTCATCGTAAAACAATTTTTTATACCACACTAAAGAACCTTCAATGTTTAATACACACAAGGCTTATTCATATTTATGTACTGTAGTCATACTTGTATAAACAAATACACACTGCATAAATGTATGTGTTCCACTTCCGGGACTATTTATGGTCCTAACGCATATGTACTTTCAGAATCTGCCCGTTTATATACTTAGATATTTATGTATGACATGTATGTATTTTATAGATGCAGACATAAAATGCGCTACATGCTCTGCGTAGTTCAGTTTTTCTGTCAAGTGCTTTAATTCTTCATTGAAGTGAATATTTGGCCTGTAAAATTAAGTCAATTTCTAGGCAAGTAATCATAACATTTTAGCATTAAAAAAATATATTCACATTGTGTCAGTTTATCAAGACTGGCCCATACTTTTTTTAACATTGGCAATAGCTTTAAAGAGGACTCTTTTATATGCATATGTATGTGTGTGCATATATATATTTTAAAAGGTGTGTGTATATATATATAAAAATATATATAAAAAAGATTATCTTTTTTTAAAAAAAATCCCAAATCACTAACTCTTTTTGCAGTTTATGGAAGGAAATGTAGACTGTTGGCCAGGAAATCACATCCCAGAAAGATCACGTTCTTGTGACAATTTATCATGGAAAAAGCTGTGTCTCCCAATTGAGATGTAAAGCTGTGGTCTTGCAGTTTGTGGTCAATGAAGATGCTTGGGGATTTTTTTGCTATCTCTTGCAAGAAAAGGGTTATTAGCCCCTGAAGTCTTGGTTACATTCCAGTTTTAATAACTATATTTTGCCTGCATAATTCCCACTGTAGCTTCAGGTGGATTGTGGAATTTTCTTCACTTCCTGTCATAAACCGTTCTGTGGTGTTGCTGTGCACTGTGTAACAGCTGCTGTGCTCCTCTGCTACTGTTCGCTGCTTCTCCCCAAACTTCTGACCCTCTTTATTCAATCTTACATCATCTTTTGTTGAGTTTGTACCAGTATTTCAAACAGCACATATTACAAACCATTACCAAATGGGAGTTAATACAAAATACAATAATTTCCAGTTTCATCTTTTATATCTGCTTGACACTCTACACATGGCCTATCAAGGACTTAAAAAAAATACTAGAAGCAAACAATAGAGCTTTTAGGGGCCTGCACTTCCTCTGTGAGTCTCATCCATTAGTGATAAATAGGGATTAAACAGCAATTAAACACATTTCAGCAGGCTGCACCCATGAAGCATCCTTAGCACTCTTTGTGAACGTGGAACATGTAACTCTTGCAGAAGCAGGTGAGGCAGCAGGGCAAAAGGAGGAGTTAGCTGATTTTATTTTTTTTCCCCTCCTGCACACTGAAGAAATAATTTTTTTTTACTGGAATTTTGGTTAAAAGTTATTTAGGATTTTTGTTCTTTTCTGTTCTAGTTTTGGGTATCTTATTGAGAGTAAAGATGTTTATGATGTAATCTTTTTCTCCAGTAATTTATGAGCTCATTGACTCTTTTTTTTATACTTTTTGCTATCCATTTCATCTGATCTTCTTAGTTCATATGTGTTCTTGTATATATTTAATAGCCAGAGCAGTATCTTTTTCTGTTTAGGATTGACTGACAGTGGAATATTCTGGCTAAGAGCTATAGAGTCAAACCGCAGACTGAGACACTGTACAGACTGCACATCCTCAAAGCCTGCCAGCAGACCATTCCTTGCAAAATATTACCAAGTCTAACTATGAATTCTGGAATAACACTTTCTTGGCTATTTGTAAAGACAATGTGGAGTATAGTTAGTAGGTTTGCATTTCTTGCCAGAAAACCATAATCTGATGCTTGCATTACTACATGAAAAACCTTTGCTATGATTATTTGTTGAGAGTTGTTGTGCACGTAAGTGTGTGCTTCATCGGCACATTCTGCGCTTGTACATCCTTTGGGCCTTGTTATTCCCAGTTTGATGAAGCAGGGAGGATTGGAAATCGCTGTGCCTTCCAGCTATGCTTTCCTTGCAGTGGCAGTGTGTGGGTGCCACTTTCTGGGTGGTCACCTTCTCTCTTGTCCTTCCCTTTGAACAGCACCTGCATGAGTTGTACTCGCACAAGAGAGGATCCCCATGATGCCCTCTGGATGGGCAATACTCTGAGGCAAAGGAATAAAAATGAGTCTATTCTGCCTGTAGCTGGTTTTGCAGGGGGTGGTGTGTTGGGAGAGCTGCTGTGGGGTAGGAGGCTCAGTTACTGCTCAGGCCAGGCCCCTGTGGTGCCTCTGGAAGGACAGTGTGACAGCAGCTGAGAGCCCTTTCTTACCTAGTAGCTCATGAATTGGAAGGCTTGCCCCTTTGTTTGCAAGACTAATTTACATACAGGTTATTTTAAGTGAGTTTACTTCCTATCTTTTTAAAGCAGTGCAGAGATGGAAAGCACTGTAAACCTGTAACTATCTGTTCTAGTAGTGTTGCTCTACGTCATCAAAAAATCTACAAAATGGACTAAACCAAACTGCACACAAAAAGTGAACAAATTTGAATTACATGTTAAGAGCTCTCATTTCCTTATTATTATCCTTAAATAAATACTATTGAGACTGGCTTTTAGCCATCGTTTTGAAGGACTTGTCATTGCTGCCATTTAACACTGCAGATAAGTTTCAAGTAAGTAATTTGACTTGTAAAGAAGAAAAAAAAAAAGTTTGTAAAAAACAAGTTAGCACAAGAGCAAGACTGTGAAAAATGCATTACTCCATCTCTTGAACTCGATCCTACTGCTACTGAGGTAAATGAAAAAAATCCCATCCTCTTCCCCACAGTAGGCTATACTTAAATATTTATCTTCTTCTGAAATGACAGACTTCACATTATTGCTGTCAGTTTTGCTGCGGTGATTTTGTTTCTAGTCTGAGTCTTACTGTATTTGGGGGGGTTTTATTATTATTTGTGTACCCCCATGCGTACTTGAGGGTTTTGTTACAACCGCGTATGGTCCTAAACGCCCAGCCCGATCCTGTGCGCTGGGGATGAAGTTTAAAGCTCGTTCCTGAAGCCCAGGGCGTGCGGGCAGAGCCGGCGTTTCCGCGGCTGGGGCGGCGGCG
>NW_020799099.1:14748100-14766947 GCF_003259725.1 Athene cunicularia | reverse complement strand
GGCCCGGGCCTCCCGCAGCGAGCCGGGGTATTTTAGGAGCGGCGCGGCCAGCCCTGCCGGTGCGCCACCGGACACAGACACAGGCACCCCCCGCCGGCTGAAACGTCTCCTCCTCCGCGGAGTGGGTCGCGGCCGGGAGAAGCGGCGTTTCACCCGCCGCCTCGGCCGTGCGGCAGCAGCGGGGCTCTGCCACGGGAGGAGCCGGCTGAGGGCTGCGGGGAGCGGTGTCGCCTCACGGGGCTTCCGGGAAGCACCGCCTGAAGGCGGCTGGTCCTCCGTGCCGACGGCCAAGCCTCGAGCTTCTCCTCGCTATATTTTTATTTTGGTAGCGTGGTCTTCGATTGTTTGTGTGTTGGATTTTCATATTGTAGGGTGCTTTTGATTTTTATTTTTTTTTTTTTAAGGCTTTCTGTAGTATCGATCTGATGCTCAGGTATTTTTTAATAACAAAAAGGGGGTTAGAAAACCCGGCATAAATAAACGCATTTTGTCATTCGCTTTTTAGGGCGGGAAGTGGGATTTAGTTTTAATTCGATTTAGAAACTTTGCTGCAGTTTTCCCGAGAGAAATCCTGAACCAAGGTGCTCCCAATAATGACAGCAGAATATAACCAAATCAAAGAGAAATGTTTCCCCCTTAGTTAAAGTGAACGACATAAACAAAGGTAATTGTGAAAATCAAATAACTTCAGCATTAGTTTAGTGTAACTTCAGGACGTGATTCTTAGTAACTACATCATGCTAGTTTTTACACATGTAACTAAGATCACACTACCCATTGGTGAAGCTACAATTATGCTTAACTTTGAGGTGCTGTATCTTGCACTAACACTTTTGTCTGCCTCAGTGCCTCTGATAGCCATGAACAGGCTTTAAAGAAGAAAAAAACAAAACAAAAAAAAAAATGCAGCAGCAGTCTTCTCTAATATCCTGCTCTCCTGGATCTCCAATGAAAATAGAGAGAAGAGTTTTGCCTTTGATATTTAAAGAAAAGAAAAAAAAAACAAAACAAAAAAAAAAACATTCTTCCCATCATAAACACTGAATTACATTTTCTCCCTTTTATAAAATTGAATTTTGAAGCTGGGAAATATGTGTCACTCTGAACACTGTGCAGCATAGCTTTTAAGGGTTGAGAAACCAGTTCCAAGATGTTCTTTTTAACTATTCCTCTTCAAATTTAAAATCTAGTGTGGGATGCTTTTATGAAATTTCAGGAACAATACTCTGATCTCACCTTGTTTTCTCTTCTTTCCAGCTCACACGCTGGGGAGTGGGTAGAAAAGAAGCCAGTCGAAGGTCAAAGAGGAAGATTTTGGAGAGAAGAGGTATCACCTGTGGTAAGTGAGGGGCAATGCTGGGGGAAGGATGAAGTGAGTCAGCATGACACAGATGTGTCCACTTGGAAACCACAGCAAGATCTTCCCGCTGCACCATGTGAGTCTCTTAAAAGCAAAATCCAGACAGAGTCTGTCTCTCTATAAATCTTTCCTCCCTTTCCATTACTAGTTGGGTATTGTTGGCTCTAAGCCACCTGATTTTACTATGATTTATTAACTGCTATGCATTATATATGAGATTCAGGTTTACTGAAGAGTTACCCTCATGGTCAGTGTTGCATACAAATCAGCTACTGTTAGAGAGGTTTATTGCATCTTTTTATGCAGCTAGGAGTTTTGTTAGGTAGTGTTAGAATTTGTGACTTGTAAAACAATACCTAAAAAAAAAAAAATCCTCATCTGTATTTCACATGGCGCATGTATTACATAGCATGAATCATATAGCCCTGTTTGGGTTCTGAGCATTCCTAAAAAACTGAGTACTTGGGGGTGGGGGGATGGGACAGACAATTTTTCACAAAGTTACTAATAAACATATAAAGTTAGTTAAATTGGTGGTTTATATCAAAAGAGAAACATGTGAATGCATTAAATAGGTGGTTAAATATTCTTCTGTGTGGAAATAGGACTTTCAAAAGTATGTCTGATTTAAATGATAATATGACACATCTGAAAGATGCTGCTGCCTGAAGAAGTTATGCTGTTATTCATTGCTTACTGCTGTTCTTTCTCACGTTACTTAGTGGAAGCTCTGCAGGAGAGTTTGGCCTTTGGTCATAGACTTGTCTGCGATTATTCCAGTGGTGACCAGTGTCTCTATCTCAACACTGAGTATTGCTTTATGGCATCTTTCCTTTTCAATTTCTACATGCAGATTAGAGAGATAAAAAGAAAGAACAAAGGTTGGCTTTAAACTTGCTATAAAATAATTTTAAAATGTGAACACTTTTCAACACTTTGGGAATTTTTTTGAAAAGGGTGGGGGTAAGGGCAGGAAGAGGAAAGAAGTTATGGTTTTTTTTAATAAAATACTACAGCAAGTTTCAGAGGCAGAAATGACCGTAGCGATGTCAAAAGGATGTGGAGAGGATAAAAGGTAGAATACAGGGTTTCACGATGTCTTGAAATTTTGCTGTTATATTCAAACCACAGGCACTGCAATCTGTTTTGGACTGACGTGTTATGAAGTGTTTGTGAAGAAAGGAGTTATTGTTAGATAAAAGCATTATGTAGTAAACTGGAGTTAAGCAAATATTTCTTGTTTTGTTTCCTTGTGAAGGATACTCCCAATAAACTACAGAAATATTTATAGACATTATGTTTTTATGTAAGTTTTCCTTGTATTACATTCCTTTTTTAAAAAAGTTATTTAGTAGTGGAAAAAAATGAAAGATTAGTAAATTGAATTAACTTTTTACCAAATTATATTGCAAATTTAGGCACTGTTCCTAGAAGGCAGTTTATAGGGAGCCATGTTATGAGAATATGAAAGACAGGAAAATGATCGTTGCTTCTCAGGATATGAATTTAGTATCATTTCATGTGTTCCAGATACGGATAACCTGAAAGCTTCAGGCAATGTAAAACTGACTCTCCTATCACTATTTACTCACGGTTATACTGTTTCATTTTGGTTTGTTCTTTTTTCACTAAAGAATGAAACAGTCTGTTGGAAGAGGAAACTTTGTGGGGGCTCTGCAGTGTTGTCTCATTAAAGATATTTAACATGACAGATATCACCCAGGAAAGATTTCAGATTACATTTTCAGACTTGTTTTGAGTTGTTTTATTTAGGATGTTTTATAAATGATACAAGCTTCTTCATTTTAAATACATTTGAACATATCACCAGCACTGTCTTCAGCAGCATGATTTATTTTATTTACAGATGAAATGGAAGATATATTGAAAAAAAAAAAAAGGGGGGGGGAATTTGAATTTGTCTTAATGCAGGGCTAATGTTAAAACACATTTTGTTCCTCTCTCATTGACACTTGGAACTGGCCCAAAGTCCTTGATCCCTGGCAAAGCAGACACTGTTCTGTAGACAAAAACCTAATTAAACTGAGTGCTACCTGTGGCAAGGACATCCAGAAATTCAGAGTTCAGGCAACTAAAACAAAGCATTGGTTTTCAGCTTTCAGATCTGTTCTTGATAACATGCTGCATAGGGTTTTTTCTGATGTTTTGGGGTTTTTTTTGTATAGGATTTTTTTTGAGAACTATGGTTTTATAAGAAGACAAAAAATGAGGCAGTGTTTAATGGTAGCAAATATCTCCATTGTATGTCACTGTTTCTTTTCCATGTGTTCTGTAAATTAATACACTTTCATAATGGAGAATTGGTGAAGAGAAATCAGGTAAATAAAAATGAAACATTTAGCAGATGACTAGGATGATGTTATTAGCTACTGGAATGATATGTCTCGATGAAATCATAGCACTGAGGCAATGTTTTGATTGACTTTTTCAGTTTCCTGTGTGAGTGACACAGCAAAAATTTTATGGCTTCTTACACTGGTTTTTCAAACGCTCCTTGTCAAAGTTAGTGAAAATAGCATTCTCTTGCGCCCTTGCCTTTTGAGTATAAAAGGCAAAGCAACTCACCATTTTCTCTCTAATCTGCTTGCAATTCTCATCAACTCATTTATATGTTTTTCTACTTTATCATTGCCAAAGAGTAGAAAATGATTCCTACTGAAATATACTAAAAAGAGTATTTTGCCGGCAGCTCTATTATGAGAAACCTGCTAGGTGTACTGTGAGGACTCAAATATATGTCTGTATTTGTGGAGTGCATTATACAGTTATTAGTGTGTTATTGATTGAACAGGACAAAAAGGAATGAATGGGTAAATATTGTGATATTGATATGTATCTGATTATGCTTATACTGAGGATGCAGTTTTCAGTTCAGAACATAATTGTGAAGTGTTCCAAGATAATCTGAAGACATGGTGGTTTTTTTAAGGCAAAGATATTGGCATCTGATAGGTGATCTTGTGCCATGTTGTCATGAAAGAGGTTACTATGTAGCAACAGTTCAATATCATCCTTTGGACTTTTCTGATAGACCACTTAACTATCTCAGCTTTTCCAGTGATCATCTCATTTATCTAGGATTATTGCAGTGAATTTACTGTTTGGTTTTCTTCCAGAACTGAAATGTCAAGTCCGGTGTCATGTATGCAGTAGCTTTGTGCTGTGAGAGCTCAACAGATCCACCAAAAGCTGCTAGCAGTTGATCTTTGGATAGAGCTAGAAATAAATAAATCCTCTTTAGCAGATCAATATTCATCCCATTTAATGCTTGATGTGAAACTTGTGGATTTGAAGTAGTAATGCTGATGTACAGCTAATCGTTGAAATGGGCATTAGGGCTTTTATAGCATGGCAACATATTGTCAGACAGGAAGGAGGAAAGTGTTGAGTGCATCCTAAGGGGGGGAAAAAAAATTCTGTAACAATATGTAATTTAATGCACCTTTGTAATCCACACTGTTCCTACATTGCAGTGATTTGCTAGGTTACAGACTAATACTGTACATCCAGTGTTTATTCCAGGGGTTTACTTAGTGAAGCAGATGATTCCTCCTTCAGTGGGTCTTTCAGAGTCTAAATGTTGCCATCCAGTCAGATTTCAAAACATAATTTTCCTCTTTAGTACTCTTCTCTCAGCTATTCACTTATCTATCTAACTACACAAGTTGTACAGGTATACAAGCAAGTATATGGACTGTGCACTTCCCATGGTACAGAATATATATACATATCTAGTTCTGAACATGTGTATACATTTGTGTAGGTATGTGCCATCTGCTTATTACATTTCTGTCCAGAATTTGTATTGTACATACTTCAGAGGAAAAGGAGAATTTCCAGAGAAAGGATAAAATATCAGTAAAAAAGTTCAAGAGCACATTTAAAAAAGGGTTTTTTTAAGCTGTGATTTAAGGATTTTTTTTTTCTCTTTAGTCTGCCAGTACTACTAGTCTTTAGTAGTAATTAAATGCTTAAGACCATTATCTCCTTTCTTAAAATGAATAAATAAAAATCTTATGTGAATAATTAGACTAGATAAAGATAGTAATGGCCAACATGAAGAAAGTCGTGGGTTGAATTTTCTTTTGTGCTAAAACTATGATCTAATCTTTATTGTCTTAGTGTCATTGTAAAGAGCTTTGTAACATTTTGCCACAGTATGCTCAGGGCTTTCAAGTTCAGCTGCAGAGTTTCCAGATGATGTGTTGGCCAGCATATACCTTGGTGCACTGTCACTGTAAGGTGATGCAAGCAAAATGAGTTTTTTGACCCGCCTCGGTCCTTTGGTGATTGCAGGAAATATCCCATTTCTTTTTCATCAGTCAGACTTCCACAAAATTGAGAAGTCTCATTATCTTTAAAGGTGAAACAAAAATGCAGTTATTTCATACTCCCCTTATATAACAGATACTGGTGTAAAACACACATTTTTGAATACTATGCAACATGTCAGAATACATTTTTATCATACTGTCTTGCTATTATCATTAGCTGTTTTGCTAAGGAGTACTTCAATCATAAAATTTCAAGAAACATATAGAGAAACACCTGCTGATGCAATGTCTAGTGAACTTCTACCCCTCTGAAGAAAAAGTAAGGGTCAGTAGAGCTGTTACCTTCCTTTATAATAGCAAATCTGTATTCTTTTTCGTAAGTCTTTCCTTCATGACTTTGGTTTGGGTCAAGTTTTTGCAAAAAAGGATGTAGGAGACGGTGAGGAGGATTAAGCTTATCTACAAACCAGCAAATCACTGGGAAGGAAAGAAATGTCTAGTTGTATTTCATGTCATGGAAATGAGATGGTTTGGAGGGCATTGGTAGTGACAGAGTAGGAACTTTCTCAGTTGCTCTGTCCTCTGTCAGTGAGGGTTAAATAGTCTGGTTAAGTACTCTTCTTCTAATCCTACTTCAGGGTCCATGATAAAAAGTTGCATGGACAATAGGTGTTTTCTGTATTGCAAGGAAGGATTGCTGATTAGATTTTTCTCATATTCACCAGCCTGTGTTTTCTGTTATCTTCTTGCATTACCTGCAGCAGTATTACATGTTCCTTGTTCTTACAAAAATGTAATAAAAGCCATTCTATTTATAAACACTTCTGTGAGCTTAAAAAAACTTCATAACACAACATGGCAGGAATAACTGTTTTCCTTCCTATCATAAAAACCAAAAAAGGTCAGGAAAACTTATGTCTACTTTTTCCAAAGAATAATGAAGGAAGAACTGTACTGCCATGGGAGCTAAATAGAAGGTTCAAATGCCCTGCTTAGGAAGCAGAAGCGTGTCTTGGCATACTATTTAAAAACACAAAACAAAACAAACCCTAACCCAACCAAACAAAAAATGCCCAAACCAAACAAACCCCCCCTACCTTTCTGACTTTATTGCTGACATACCATATATTAATATAAAGGGAGCATGTACAACTTATTACCAGTTGTGTGTGAAAGTGTATGGTCTCATCCATACCCTATTGTCATGTTCTCTTTCTGTAGCGGGAGAGAAGAGCAGCATAGTAATAGGGATTCTGTTCTAAAAGCTTACATTGACGTCCCACAGATGTTAATGGCTTCTGAGGCACCGTGGTGCTTTCTGTGTTGCTTTTATTGGGGGTGGGAATTTAGCCATGTTGTGGCAAGGGTCGCCAGATCAATGGGCATGAGTTGATCATAAATTCAGAGGAAAGGAGAGATCTGCTGCACTCTCCATCATAAGAGGGTGCTTTGCGGGAGTGCTCAGAAAGTAACATTCATTTGATTGTTTCTATGTAAGGCCTGCTTGCTTAAACACAACCTGTGACCTATAGAGGTAATAGTCTGCTGAACACTTTGAAGACTTTTCATTTGTTATTTTTATCAATATAAAGTTAAAATAGGGGACAAGATAGAGGTATAGGTTCACACATCCTTCCTTACACTGCTGCCTATATGTGCAGATGATGAGTCCTCTGAATCAATTGAAATTGTGTGTGAGAGATGGTCAGTCTGGTCTTAGATTTTGATCTGTTCTGAAGTGTGTTCTTACTAAATGTGGTACTCAAATCTGTTAGTCACTGCTTCTGTATTTAAATGGATACTGTGAAGAATCATATTTTTGAAATACCTTACTGATGATTTTAACTGAAAAATTAAAAATAGCTTTTTTGTTTATTTTAAGGCTTTCTAAAGCAACTCTTGCTTATAAGGAAGAATGATCAAACCTCCAGTCTTGCTTCAGTGAAGTTGTTTTATCTCTGATGATACAAACCCTTCAGTTTCTTCCCAGTGCTGTAAAGAGATTGGGGTTTCCCACTATTAAGGGCTCAAGCCTGATCCTAGAAAAGACCCTTACACTGTATGATGAAGCCAAGGAATAGCTAGGATTCTGCACTGTTGTGTTGGGGTTTTTTTTAAAGATTCTTTGAAGTTCAACCTGCATAGCAAATGTTTTGGTATTTTTTTAAAATGGCTCTTTGCTGAATTTTTGGGTTTTTTTCATTCTGCTTTCAGAGCGCATAGGCGGGTTCAGACAGGAAGTGCAGCCTGAAAGGGTAGGCCAAATCCAGAGGGATTAGTTGTAGCAAAAGGCTCCTCTGTGATCCTGAGTTACTTTCTTAGTAATATGGCAGAAAAAGAAAACACACACATTCTTGTATGCATCCCAATCTTTATGCAAAGCAAATCCAGCAGACAGATGGAAAATTAAATGACCGTGATAAGGCATTTAGGAACATTCTTGTCAATATAAATGCCAATGGTGTTGACCTTTTGGGCTTTAAAAAGCAGGTGATTTTTTATGAAACAAAGTCAAAGTTTCTGTAAACCATAGTTTCCAAGACAGCATGGCTAATTTTTTTTCTACTGTGGCTTTTGGGAAAGCTTTATGCTTAAAGGGGAAATTAATACTTTTCACTTAAGGTAGAAGTTCAAGGGTAAGTTTTCACCTACTTGAAGGTGTGTTGAAAATGAATAGAATGTATTTCTCTTTTTTTTTTTTTTTCCTTTTTCATTTTGCCTAGTGGCCAATGAAAGAAATCTGTTGAAATTTCAAAGACTTTAAACTTTTCTGTCCACCTACTTAAATGAAAAAAGGAAGTTCTGACCCTCTCTTTACATTAAAACTTTTATTTTACAGTGGTTTATATTGTCTCTTATAAGGAATGTAGAGAAGTCTTTGGAGTTAACTTTAGATAATTCCCTATATGGACTAAAGTTTTATAAAGATTCTAGATTGATGTTTTTGCATGCAGATGTTTCCCACCCAATTTATCTGAAACTTTAAGAATAAAAATAGCAAAGAAAGACAAAAAATTTTAGAAGGCTGCTTTGGATGGTTGCCTAAACACCTTTAAACAAATAACAAGAAAGCTTTGGTTATTTTGGGAGGTGGGCAGCGATGCTGCTGCTGTGTTGTTTTGTCCATTGCTAAAAAATAGAAAAGTATTTCTTTATTATGGTCTTTCAGTGTCAGATGTAGCTTCTTTGTACTGTGCAAGATGTGGAGGTGTGAACACCCAGAGTGGTTTCACAAATAGCACTGGTTGTAAAAACCTCTTTTAAAATAAAGCTTCCTGTATTAAGCTTCCCAGGTGTTACTCCTAGTAAAACCTGTAAGAGTAAGACATGGTTTTGAAACCACCAGTTCATGTACAATAGCAGCTAACTGCCATTTTTGCTGACGGTCTCCTTTTAAAAGATCTTTTAGTATGTCTAAGTTTTTGATGGGTTGCTTGTTTTGTTTTGTTTTGTTTTTCCACAGTCCAAAGAAAACATCTGCTATGTAAACACTTGTATATAAATACTATGTATTTGTATCAGTTCTTTCATGTTCAGAGATCTAATATTGAGACCAACAGACTGAGCAGAAAAGAGAATTGTGATATACTGGAAGCATGTCAAAAACTCCTCTACCCTTCTCCTCCGCAAAAGGTAAATGGCAACGGAGTTGTTTTCCCTTTTATAGTCTGCAAACAAAAAGAACAGCAGAGGGAGCCCCTGCATGGCGTAAATCGTTGTGCTTAAAGAAAACGGAGCAAGTGCTTGCACTGGGTGACAAATCTTGGCCGCCCTCTTTTGAGCCTTTGGCGTAAAGCTGCCGTTGCTGAAGTCACCTCCGAGGGCGGCCGCCCCCAGGACGCCTCCCTTCCCTGAGCAGCAGAAGTTTCGGGGCGGGCAAGGCGCTGCTGCCGACAGTCATCAGGGACACCCAACAGTATGATCGCGGTTTGGGGCTCGGTGTTACCTGCAAAATGCTCTCGAGGATCACGAGGCTATTTGTTTACTTAGTCTTCTAATTACATTTGAATGTGTGGTATGCAAAGTAAGTATTTATCACGCACACACATATGTTGTTATTATATAGAGAGAATGTGCTAAGAAAATATTTACCCTATATATAGCAGTACATAGAATCCCGTCTTTTAGGCATCTGTTTTCTGTCAGCATCATTTGCAGAGTCACTGAATATTTTCCACTAATGTTATGTTGCACTATGTTCTTCAGAAGCAGTTTAAACCCAAATATGCTGTTTGCTTCAACTTTAGATGATTTTTGTAAACATCTGACTGAACATGACAGACAGAACTAATGCAAACCTGAGAAGCAGATGTGGAACCAAAATATCTGAAAGTTTCAGTCTTTAAAGATGTGCAGGGACAGCCTTAATTTTTTAATTCAAGTTCATAGAAAAATCAGGATGTGCTGTTCAAGACACAACAATACACTTTAGTGGTAGAGGGTCAATTTTTTTTTGACAAAGCTTTTCTAACACAGAATGATTCATCAATCTGTATACTCTCATCTGAATATATTTATTTTGAGATGATTCATAATAGTCTTTCTGGTCAGAGTTAAGACACCTCAGAACACCAAGTTACCTAGAGAGGCTGCCATTTGTCTAGAAGAGAAACAGAATCCAAATGTGCTAACAAATACCACTGGATTATTAGTATGTTCTTTATTCTTTCCACCTCCTAAAATGTTTGAAAAGATTTGACTTCATCTTGCTGTAGGGGAAATTGTAAAAGTATGAAAAATTTGCTAAAATGGAAAAGCTACTGCTTTTCCCAATTAATATATAAAGATAATAAAAAATCATATGCAACCAGCCATCCTTATTGCCTCCCTGCTAGTCAGAGTGAAAAACATGGGGCCTCAAAGGCAATGAAAGATTTAGGTTCAGAGTATGATGTGATTCCTACACTTGTAACTGTGTTTAGTACCTGTTTGGACAGAAACATAGGAGAATGTTTTGTGTGTACAGGTGAGCTTGTTATTTATGCAGAGGACTGTGTCTGTGCAGATCAACCTCCATGCTGTTCCCTGCGGGCAGGTACACGAGCTCCACGAGCATTGCTACATCTTTCCATTTAACAATTTTCATTGCTGTGTGAGCACAGGATTTGCCAGGATCAGAGGTTACTTGCACACTGCCTTTACAGCTATTTCACTGTGGCCTGAGTGAGCCAGTCTTGAAATCTGTCTTTTATTTCTCTTTTGTGGTGTTGGTAGTGGGAGATTTATTTCTATCCTGTTCCTGCTGTCGTTATTTTATATAGGCTCTTGTTAGTCTTTCATGTTTTTCATTTCCAGCCTCAGGTCAATTTAAGTCTTGTGGCTCTAAATCCTCCTTGCTTCAAATGTAAGAGTGTTCACCTCAATGTCTGTCCTGAAACTGTAATTACATCAGACAAATTGTGTAATAATGGAACCAGCATTGGTTGGAGACAGATCTGCTCACTGTCCTTATTTTTCTTGTAACATTACTGGCTTAATTTGGTGTTCTTCTAATCACTTCTAACTTTTTTCCCTCTGATGGATTTAGTTGTAGAAATTTACTGTGAGGGTCCAAAATTGTCTGCTAGGTTTTACTTTTCCATCAGTCATTTGTAGTGTTTTCCTTCTAAATTTTCCTGTCTGTTGATTCGTGTAAGGCAAATTCATCAAATTTCATTAATCTTTCTGTCTCATAATTTGTACTTTTTACTGAATAATACAAATTGTCTAAGGGATGCTATAAATTGTTGCCTGAATGTTGCACTGAGAGCTGATTCCTGAAGTGAAACTGATGGTCCATTTTGGAGTCAAATTTAATTCAGGGACCTGCACCTTCAGCAGGTTTTGGAATTAACCTATCTGAACTTGCTGCTATGCTGTACACGCAACCGGCAGGTTAAAGCAGTGTAAGTCTCAACTCTAGCATGTAATGAAGCAGTCAGTCTCTCTGTATCTCTACACCACACAGTGATGCGTCCTGTAGAGATCTAAATAAATAGTTTTCTGTATTCTGTATAATAGTATATTCAATTCTAGTCTCAGATGTGCTACAGCCATGCTAAATTTTTACCCACCTAATTAACCATGCTTTCCTTCTTCATTGAAAGCATTATCAGCTGGGAGCAAACCCACACAGAGATCTTGTGTTGGTTTTGCTCAAGTGTAAGATGATAGGGATTTGTGCATGTGCTTAGCTTTTGGGATATGAGTAGTCCCACTGAAGCCAGTGGAACTGTTCATGTGTTTAACTTTAAACATGTTTGAAAGATCAGATCCCTGGTGGCCAATTCTGTTCCTGATGAACAAGCAGAAATAAAATCCAGCCTCCACAGCAGAGTTGCAGGACTGGTTAGAAGAAATAGATGCATATTTTTTTCACTAAGTAGGTAGGCTTTTTATGCTTGGAGTGAGTAAAAAGACTAAAGTACCTTTTATGTAGACCAGATTTATGAGTAGGATTAAATATTAATTGCAGACTTATTAGTAGAAATATTAAATAAAGTAACAAGTGCTGAAAGAAACTTCTCAACCATCCAGTGTAATTTCTACAGCTTTGTCAATCAACTCACCTCTGTCTTTGGAAGCACTGAGGAGACTAAGAAAAAAAAGCCGAGGAAGTCATCTAATACATTTTCATCTTTCATAAGAGAGAAGTAAACCAAAAGTGTATTTCCTTAGAGTTAATTCCTTTTTGTCTGGCAGATTTCTACTATGCTGTAGTTGCCCTTCATGATGCTGAGTGCCCTTTATTTCCTGGTGTCATTTGTTTGTAATATCCAATTCAATTTCTGCGTGAATGCGGCACCCATCAGTAATTCATTCATTCTGTGAACTTGCTTTTAAAATGCTTCTGGCGTATCACAAAATGTGTATGTGAAGATCTCCTGCAAACAGATGCAACTGTCCAAAAGGTTGCTTACGTGACTTTGTTTCAGCAGCAGTGGCACAGCTTTTCATAAGGCACATTCAGACTTCAAAATATCAATTATGCAGGTTTGCGAGAGAAGCGTATGAACTTAATATGTCATCACTTTAAGTGAGATTTTTCCTTTTTAGATTTCCTAAAACTTCTAAGTTATTTTTTTGATGCTAAAAAATCTTGGGATGCAAGATTTTCTACTGCAATTTAAATAGTATTGGACAGGTTATATGAACTCTCAGTGGAAAAAATATTTAGTATTTGTCATTCCTCCTTAAACTATGAGAAATTGCTATACTTAAAATGCATGAAAGTCTTGGTGTTTAAGTACTAACATTTCTTTGCTATTTGATGACAGAATGGTGCAATGCAATGTGCCATAATACATTTCCAATGTTAAAATTTTTCTTATCACCTGCCACATAGAGAACAGCTTGATGATGGCTCAATAAATATCGTTTACCAGCAGTCCTGGCTGAACGGGGTGGTCCCGACAGGTTGGAAATTGGCCAATGTGACACCCATCTGTAAGAAGGAGTGGAAGTATGATCTGGGAAATTACAGGCCTGTCAGCTGCCCAGGAAGCTGATGGAGCAGCTCATCCTGAGTACCATCATACAGCACATGCGGGACAACCAGATGCTCAGGCCCAGTCAGCATGGGTTTATGAAAGGCAGGTCCTGCTTGACAAAACTGATCTCCTTCTATGACAGGGTGACCTGCTTATTGGATGAGGGAAAGGCTGTGGATGTTGTTTACTTTGACTTTAGCAAGGCCTTTGACACAGTTTCCCACAGCATTCTCCTGGCAAAACTGGCTGCTCGTGGCTTGGATGGGCTTCACTGGGTAAAAAACTGTCTGGATGTCCGGGCCCAAAGAGTTGTGGTGAACGGAGTTAAACCCAGTTGGCGGCTGGTCATGAGTGGTGTCCCCCAGGGCTCGGTGTTGGGGCCACTCCTGTTTAAAATCTTTATTGATGATCTGGATGAGGGGATCGAGTTCACCCTCAGTCAGTTTGCAGATGACCCCAAGTTGGGTGGGAGTGTTGATGTGCTCGAGGGTAGGGAGGCTCTGCAGAGAGACCTGGACAGGCTGGAGCCATGGGCTGAGCCCAACTGGAGGAGTTTCCATAAGGCCAAATGCCGGGGGCTGCCCTTGGGCCACAACAACCCCCAGCAGCGCTACAGGCTTGGGGAGGAGTGGCTGGAGAGCTGCCAGTCAGAGAGGGACCTGGGGGGGTTGATTGACAGCCGGCTGAACAGGAGCCAGCAGTGTGCCCAGGTGGCCAAGAAGGCCAATGGCATCCTGGCTTGTGTCAGCAATAGCGTGGCCAGCAGGGACAGGGAAGGGATCTGACCCCTGTACTCGGCACTGGTAAGGCCGCCCCTCGATTCCTGTGTTCAGTTTTGGGCCCCTCACTACAAAAAGGACATTGAATGACTCGAGCGTGTCCAGAGAAGGGCAACGGAGCTGGTGCAGGGTCTGGAGCACAGGTCGTACGGGGAGCGGCTGAGGGAACTGGGGGGGTTTAGTCTGGAGAAGAGGAGGCTGAGGGGAGACCTCATCGCCCTCTACAGCTCCCTGAAAGGAGGGTGCAGAGAGCTGGGGATGAGCCTCTTTAACCAAGTAACAAGCAATAGTACAAGAGGTAATGGCCTCAAGTTGCACCAGGGAAGGTTTAGACTGGATATTAGGAAGCATTTCTTTCCAGAAGGGGTTGTTGGGTGTTGGAATGGGCTGCCCAGGGAGGTGGTGGAGTCCCCATCCCCGGAGGTGTTTTAAGAGGTGGGTCAACATAACACTGAGGGATGTGGTGTAGTTGGGTACTGTCAGTGTTAGATTAATGGCTGGACCAGATGATCTTCAAGGTCTTTTTCAACCTTGATGATTCTGTGATAAATACAACTCGTGGTCTTATATGACCTTCATTTCCTTAACTGGAAGCTTTACAGGTTGCACATCTGGTTTATCTGACCAGAAAGAATAAGTGTGCAAGTGTCAACATCCTAGCTCAAGGGTAACATGGAAATGAATAGTTCCAGCTACTGAGCTGTTAAAAAGTATGTGTATCATTCCATGTCTCATCTTGCTATCTTTCTATTAATATGTTTATAAATTATGTATAATGTATATGTATTTGTGGTTATCCCTTGAGGATAACAAAACAATTACTTGTATCGATATATCTGCCATAAAAGCACTGGGAATATGGAAGGTACTTTTGTTCTGTGATGCATGCTGCAAGGTTTTTCAAACATTATAGCCAGGGAAAATGTTACTTCCCTTAATGTCTTTTCTTCTATGAAGAATGAGTATGTGGAGTTCTATGTTTCTCTTCCAGTATGTTCCACAGTCAAAATACCAAGTTTATATGTAAACCAGTATTTTTTTTTTTCTAACTGTTGGTCTTATGGGTTCAGCAGTTTGGCACTCAGACTGCTTTATGTCCTGTAGTATCACTAATAGTAATGATTCAGGAGGGAAATTGCCTTTGCTTGAATCCATTCCAACCTGCATTTTTTCTGCATCCACCCTGTCAGGGTCCATTTCTCTGCTAAAATGGATGGCAGAGGAGATATGAAATAGTCCAAATGAAAGCATGACTGTCTCAATACCAATCAGCTCTGTAGTTTTCAGGAAATAATAAGCAAGAAATCAGAGGAATTCCTGGAGCAACAGTTCTGATCATAGTGTGGTGCAAGAAATCCATGTAAGGCTGTTCTAATTCATACTTACCTGTCTTTTCTCCATCTCTGTTGAAATCCCAGAAACAACAAAATTGAAAATCAAGATTATTTTCCTGGATTTCTCTCATGTACTGGGCAGACTCTTGCAGTGGAAGGGAAGGCAAAATACAGCCCCGTGAGCTGGTTTCATGAGGCTCAAACCCAGCACAATTCTGAAAAGGTGTTTTTGTCCTAGCAGAACATGTAAAAATGTTTTGGCACTCCCAAATAAAGCCCCAAAGGGTATTCCAAATTACTGCCATTTGGTTTGGGTGTATTTCATATACTGTACTTCCTTTTCATAGAAATAAAAATCCCATTTACTTTTTTTTTTTTTACTAGCTTAGCTTTACTATGGAAAACATTAATTTTAATCAAAATACTGATTATAATTTATTGAAGTGACTGAGATTAACTTTATCAAACTAAACTACTGCTTATAAAAATTAGTACTTAATCGTTTAAGCTGAAATATTTGCAAGTACTACACTTGTGACTGAAAGTCCAATGTCATGTATTGAGTAAAAATTTCGATTTCCACATCTTGTCTTCTGCATCAGGAAATAAAATAGTCTGAATTTTAGGTGTGAGAAGATGAAGCTTAAAAAAAGGGACCAAAACAGTAGAGGAAGTAGAGGTTCAGATTGCATTATATCCATTTCTGTTTTGCTTGAATTTTTCACTAGAATAAAATGCTGTTCATACACACTTTGGGAGCACTGTAAAATAAATACTAGTGTTTGTAAGCTCTTGTATTTTTCCTTCTGGATCCAAGAACTGGTGAGAACTTTGCCCAGCCTCTCTCTGCAACTGCTTACTTGGGCCCCAGTGCCAAGGAGTAGATTGAGAGGCAGAGAGCAGAGACCAGTAAGTTCTGTGCAATTCTCATAGCCCATCTGCTTCATTTTGATTGCAAAAAATATGTCCTGATGCCTGCTCCAGTGCAGATTGGATAAGTGTACATGTTGTTTACACAAGAAATGACCAGAAACAAAACCTACTTAGTCTGTTCAAAGGTGCTTTGTAGAGTCATGTCAACATTACTATTCTGTATCTAGACACAGTGGCAAAATTTCAATTTTTCTCCAGCCTTCAAGATCTTTTAAGTCTTATTCTAACTCACTGGCCACTCACTAGGACAAACTCAGCCAAGTGACTTGGCAAGTTCCTATAAATTGCTTTGATTCTAATTTTATGATTATTCCTTTGTATATTCTTTTGAATATTAGGAAAAAAATGTAATAATGCCAGGTTGTAAACCTCATTTATGTCTTTATTTCTTACCAGATATACTAATGGAAGCCACACTTCTTCAGATACTGGTACTAAACTGGGATATACTAAAAGACAGATAATCTCCTCTTGAATTTCACTGTTGTTCTATCTTATCCATATTTTGTTTGCCTCTATATATTTATTCCTTTTATTTCCTTTTTCCCCTGTATTCTTTCCTGCTATGTATCACAGATGGTCTACCATCAGCAATAGTGCTTTTATAAACCACTGCAGCTCAGCAGATCTCGTCCTGACACAGGTGGTATCAAAGCATTTATCCTAACAGGCTGAATCTCAGTTTAATTCCACTACCATATATATCCAGACGATTCACATCTGGGTTGGATGTACATGAAGCTCAGTTTAATTTTTTTGAGCCTGATTAGCAAGAGGGGTTAGCAAATGTAATGCACATCTACAGGAAGGGCTGGAAGGAGGATCTGGGCAGCTACACGCCTGTCCCCTTGGTGCCAGGGAAGGTTATGGAGCAGATCATCTTGAGTGCCATCACATGGCATGTACAGGGCAACAAGGTGATGAGGCCCAGTCAGCATGGGTTTATGAAAGTCAGGTCCTGCTTGACTAACCTGATCTCATATGCTTAGTGGATGAGGGAAATGCTGTCATTGTTTACCTGGACTATTTTGACACCATTTCCCATAGCATTTTCCATGGCTGCTCATGGCTTGGATGGGTGTACCTTTGCTGGGTAAAAAACTGGCTGGACAGTCAGGCCCAGACCCAGTAGAGGTAAGTGGAGTTAAATCCAGTTGGCAGCCAGTCATCGGTGGTGTTCCCCAGGGCTCAGTACTGGGCCAGTTCTCTCTAGTATCTTTCTCAATGACCTGGATGAAGGGATCAGTGCATCCTCAGTAAGTTTGCACATGACATCAAACTGGGCAAGCGTTACTCTGCTTGATATTGGAGAGGCTCTACAGAGGGATCTGGACAAGCTGGATCAGTGGGCCAAGGCCAATTGTATGAGGTTCCACAAGACTAAGTGCCAGGTCCTGCACTTGGGTCACAACAACCCCATTCAACATTACAGGCTTGGGGAAGAGTGGTTTTCTCAAGGTGCCCATCAGAAAAGGACCTGGAGGTGTTCGCCAACAACTGGCTGAATATGAGCCAGCAGTGTGCCCAGGTGGCCAATAGCATCCTGGCTTGTATCAGAAATGTGGCCAGCAGGACTACAGAAGTGATTGTCCCCCTGTACTTAGCATTGGTGAGGCTGTACCTCAAATACTGTGTTCAGTTTTGGCCCCTCACTACGAGAAAAACATTAAGGGGCTGAAGCACACCCAAAGAAGGGCAACAAAGCTGGTGAAGGGTCTGGAGCACAAGTCTTAGGAGGAGAGTCTGAGGGAACTGGAGTTTAGCCTGGAGAAAAGGAGGCTCAGGGGAGACCTTATTGCTCTCTACAGCTACCTGAAAGGAGTTTGTAGCGAGGTGGGTGACGGTCTCTTCTGCCAAGTAACAAGCAATAGGACAAGAGGAAATCACCTCAGGTTGTGCCAAGTGAGGTTCAGATTGGATATTAGGAAAAATGTCTTCATTGAAAGAGTTGTCAAGCATTGGAACAGGCTGCTCAGAGAAGTGGTTGAGTCATCATCCCTGGAAGTATTTAAAAGATGTGCACATGTGCCACTTAAGGACATGGTTTAGTGGTGGACTTGGCAGTGTTAGGTTAATGGTAGCACTTGATGATCTTAAGGGTCTTTTCCAGCCTAAATGATTCTGTGATTCTATATCTGTAAAATAATTTCCACTTATGAGATAAGGCAAAACAGCAGAAACTGTTTGGTTTATTCCTTCCATACACGACTGAATGGTTTTCTTTGGTGCAGTTTGTTGAGCCAGACCATAATTCATGCTCCAAAATCTGGTTTGCTTAGGTGTTCTCCCTTTTGTAGTGCTTGCTGCTGTGGTAGTTCTTACCATCAGCCCACCCTCACTGCCATGGGCCAGCTACTTGGACAAAATGACAAGGTGTCTGTCAGCCAGAATCTGCATTTGCTTTGCTTCTTCTGAAGGTATGATGACAATGAAATACCCCTCTCTGAAATTAGCTTATTCTCTTTTAAGAACATACTACTCCTTTGAGGGTGATTTTTTTCCCATTAAAGTTTGATTATGGCCTTAATCCCTCACTGTCAGATGACACACTTGTGCTCAAATCCTTTTAGGTTTTAAAGTTTCCAAACTATGCCTGCAGACTTGCCGTTCTCTTTTACAAAAACAAAAGTACGTGCTTAGGGAAAAGGGGAAAAGGAAGGTGGTACTTCTTTCCCCC
>NW_020799099.1:14725085-14748050 GCF_003259725.1 Athene cunicularia | reverse complement strand
CTTTCTAAGAAGTGATTAAAATATCTAGAACAGAAAGGGAACTTAATTCTATAGAGTGGTGAAGTGCCTGCCTAGCTCTTGTTTTGGGCTTTACAGCAGTGAAGCTAATAACAACAGCAAACTGACTGGTCTTTCCAAGCACGCACACTTGGAAGAATGTAGTATGTCTCATTTTGATGTAATTCATTGGAGAAATCAGTCATGCGAGAACAATTTCTGTCCAGATCAGTAGACAAAGCAGGCCTGTGGTCAAGGTTTTTTTTTATTCTTTAATGATTTTTTAATTTTAATTATTAGATTTAATGGAATTACCACCTCATTTGTAACCCCAGAAAGAGTGATGTTTATTGCTGCTCTCAGTCTCAGTGAGGAAGAATAATCCTGTTTTAAATCAAACACTTGTTTATGTGATCTAATAGAAAACACCAGGCTGTATATCAACTTCAAATGTAAAACAGATGTATTAAATTGACAGTAAGAATAAATTTGTCACAGCTATAAATGCTTATTGAGATATATGTTTATATACGTGTGTGTGTGTATATAGAGTTTCTTCTTTTTTTTAAGAGTTGGAGGAAAGGACAGGAAAAGAATATTGCTTGAGAGAGCATCACCAAAGGGATGCAGTGTAGTTACTTCAGACTTAAAATGATCTGTTAAGAGAGTATGAAAATGGAGACTAGGCACACACGTAGTTTTAATTTAAAGGTTTGGAGATTTAATTTAAGGGTTGGAGTTTTTTAATTGTTTTAGTTCACATAGTCCAAAATGTGTTTTGTAAAATTTCTCAAACTACAGAAAATGTAGTGATCTCAAAGTACTTGGCAAAAAGGTTGCATTAAACTGATATGAGACATTCCATTTTGGGAAAAGAGCATCTCTACAGTGCTTCATACCCAGCTGTCAGCTAGCCATTTTTTACTTTAGATTGTGGCCCAAAAGTTGTGATGAATGGAACTGTAAATCCTCATTTCCACACATACCTTTTCATCATGAACAAAATCTGAAAACCAGGTCTCAAATACTTTGTGCATATTTAAATATAACTGTCAGATTAGTCCAGTCCTGAAGCACAGATGCATCATTTCCTGTCCTGTGTTAAATTCCAGCTCAATCTTTCAGTATCAGCAGGTTTGTCTGTATGCTGTGTTCTCTGTATATGCTGACTTAACTATGCAATGTAATTTTGTCACCTTTAGAAAAGCTGGGACACACTATACCTTTTTGCCACACCCCAAAAAATTCAGATAGGTTTTTTTTTGACTTGCTGTGCATAGGTTTTTTTTTGACTTGCTGTGCCTAGAATTTTTTCTGATATTTTCAGAGCCCTAATGCAGCTGGTTGACAAAAGACTTTAAAATCTAGTTTGTACAACATGGCCTCAGGTGACAGAGAGTGTGTGAATTGTGCCTCTAATATCTGAGACCTCACAGCACAGAGCAGAAATCCTGGACTGACAGGTCGGGCTTTTCACCAGGTGAGCTCCCCAGCAGCATCTGAGCATTAGATATGCTCCTGCACTCATGGTTCCTCAGCCACAAATCCAGCTAGTTCTGCTGCAGTGCCAATAAAGAGGGTTTAAGGAACTATTAGGAAAAAGGAGGAGGGAATCCCCTATTATGAAGAGATGGGAGAAATCTCTGCGATTTCACTCCAATCACCTAAGTCATTTCACATCCACAGTATGCCAGGGAAGGCTTTTACTGACTTCTGACTTTATGCTGTTCCTTCTCCACTCCAGACTAGGATAGGGACAGAGTTTTTTTCTGTCACCTATCAACTCTGGATATCTGAAACATACCTTGCTGACATAACTGAACTAATGTGCTGCAGAGAGATCTGATTTTCACAGATGTTTTAGAAGGGAATTGTGATAGTTCTCAGAAAGAGAAGGCATTGAGAGCAAAAGATTGATCAGAAGGCAATATTTAAGCAGAGTAGATAGAAAGGCAACAACTGTGTCAAAATCAAATTTGCCTTGTTCTCCTGATATGGTGGGTGGCTGATGAGATATGATGGCCCAATCTTTGATAGTCTCATTGATTCTGTATACAACATCATAATTAGGAGCTGAAAGACTGTTCTCAGATTTATTTTGTGTTCTCTCTTTGTTTAATTGACACAGGTGTTGAGGGTTCCAGGGAGCTAGTGATTATCAAGCTTCTATTATAATAGTTGCATAATGGTTCATCTTTGTTCTAATCCACGTTAAAGGTATCTTTTCCTCATTTTGTGAAATTTTCTGATATGAAGACAGAAAGAATGAAAGTTGTTTTTTCAGACCATCTTTGCACTGTTCTGTATTGCTTGGTTTCAGCAATCCCAGAAATGCTTCCAAACCATCTCCCCTTCTTCCTTCTTTTTGTGTAATATTGTAAGAACCCATACCAGTGTGCCTCATACATGGGCTATTTGTACATATCTTCAAATCACCACAGAAATGCAATAGTAAGTGTGGTGGGTTGAACTTGGCCAGCTGTCAGCCGCCCACCCAGCTGCTCTGTTGCTGCTCTGACTCAAAGGGCAAAATAAGATGAAAAAAGCTTGTGGATGTAGATAAAGACATTGCAATCACTTACCAATTGCTGTCATGGGCAGAACAGACTCAACTTGGGGAAGATTTATATTTTGTTTATTGCCAATTAAAAATAGAGTTGGTTGGTGAGAAATAAAGACAAACTAAAACACCTTTTCCCCCACCCCCACCCTCTCTCCCTTCTTCCCAGGCTCAACTTCACTCCTGATTCCTCTAGCTTCCCCTGCCCAGCAGCACAGGGAGATGGGGAATGAGGGCTGTAGTCAGTCTATAACAGATCCTCTCTGCCTCTCCTTCCTCCTTACATTTTCCCTCTGTACCAGTGTCGATCCTCTCCACAGGTGGCTGTTCTTTCATGAAATACCCACCTGCTCTGGAGTGGGATCCTCATGAGCTGCAGTGTTGAGTGTCTGCTCTGTCATGGTCTTCTTCAGAGGCTGCAGGGGAATCTGTGCTCCAGCACCTGGAACACCTCACCCTCCTCCTTCACTAACCTTTATATCTGCAGGGTTCTTTCACACTGTTCTTTCCCCCCACCTCACTCTGCTGTTCCATATTTTGCCCTTTCTTAATTGCATTTTCCCAGAGGTGCTGCTTGGCAGAGGGGCTCAGCTGTGCTCTTCAGTGGGTCTGTTGGAGCTGTCTGGAACTGCTTGTATCCAGTATGGGGCATCCTCGGACTTTTCTCACAGAAGCCACCCCTACATCCCCCTACTAGCAAGACATTGCTACCTACACCAATACAGTGATCTGTAATGCAATAAGCCACTCCAGGATGTGTGTTAGCTATTGACTTTCAACCACTGCCATCCATAATGTATTTATAGAGCAAAGATGGGCCTGTATCTGTCATATATATCATGAAAACTTCATTTTCTTGATGCCTGTTTTATCATCCAGTGTTTTCCTGGGCTGTTATGGTGTTCCATACAATACAGCCTCTTGTGTGACAGCATCTAGAATTTTGCTCTACATTTCATGTCCTTCTTAATGTTTAAAATTTTGGGAGGTGGGGGATTATGCACAGTGTGAGTGAGCATTGATGTAAAGTATCAGTAGTGATTTACAGAATACTGGAGAAGACCATTCACTCTAAGCTTATTGATTACATAGCAGGACAGTGTTAATATTTTGGTGGTACATAAAGTGAAATTGTGCAGTTGCAGTAGAATAGTTATGTAATTGGTTGTAAAAGCCCCTGAATTTACTCATCTTTTTAGGGGGTAATTATCTATTTAGAAATCTGTCTGCATGTTCTGTGCTTGTCATGGGTCTGTGCACACTAGAATAATCAAGAAGAGTTAGAGAAATTTTAGAATACATCTTCTTTACCACATATGTAGAGCACTTTTTGTTTTCAGGTGGTTTTTGTTTTGTTTTGTTTTTCTAAGGATGGCCTTGTGAAAAAGTAATGACACACTCTTATTCTGAGTTGGAAGAGAGCAGAGGCACCCCTGCACAAGTGAACCAGCTTCCTGGTTTGTGCAAAATGATGGAGTTGTTTCTTGATGGAGTTCAACTGAGATGCTAAGTGAGCACTTCACATTGAAGTAACCTTGAACATGCTGGGTGTATGTTCAGTAGTTATTAGTTCTGAAATGTGAATTAATAGTCCTAAGTCCAAACATTGCATACTGATGTTGTAATGTATCTCTTATAAGGAAATGAAGGTATGTGAAGTGATGTGCCCAAGGATGCAGACAGGATCATGAAGGAAGTGCAGGAGACTGATTCCTGACCCCTCATGATAAAACACGAGTAGCAGACAATGAATTGCAAACACATGAGCAACTGCACAATATCCTTTTAGGTTGATATTTAAAATAATAATGCAAAAGAAAAATTCCAGACATCTTTACTATCTGCCAAATATATTCCCTCACTTCCACCACCTCCTAGCACTCTCTTCTTGTTGCTTTTATTTCAGTACCTGTTATCTATTTCTCTAACCCGATCTTCCTTCCTGATTAGCTTTCTGTATCTTGTCTCCAGTGCACTACATCCTATCCTCCTGCTTTCCTTCATGATCCCAGTTATGCTAGGATGTCAGTGACCTTTTAAAGCCTTTGCATTTTTAGGACTAGGTAAATAAGGAGTATGGAAGAGGGGAGGCGAGAAAATATCAGGAACTTGAGGATCTTATAACAATTCTTGTTATATAAAAATATAAACCCTCTGACAGATTATTGTCACCTTTGACTTTGTTTCCCCACCTATTTGTTCTGTTATTTTGAATTGACTGTTCTGTTATTTTGAATTGAGATTATCCCTCTATATTTGCTCCAGGTTTTAGGCCCCTACCATATTTAAGAGTAATTAATAAATAACACTACTTATAAATAATGCTAATTACTCATGATGAAAAGGTAGCGAGTACAGGCAGATGGGTCAGGAACATAGAGTTTGTTCACCTCTTGTTTTGTAGCCTGGCTCTCATCCACAGTTAGAAGCAGGCAGAAGAAGAAACTCTGAATGCAAATCCAAATGTGCAGAAACAGGGCATCTGTCTCAAGTATGCATAACATGCATGTCCTTATTTACGGTCTGTTGACCACTCAGGCTTCCTGTCTGTGACTAAAGTTTTATTTGTGCTCCTTCCGTAGATGTTGCAGGGAGCAAGCCTCTTCAAAGCAAAGAATTTTTACATAGAAGGGGAGGCATCCACAGCAAACCAAAATACACTGAGATATTTGAGCAAGTCAGGGAGACCTTTCTGTAGCTGAACCGGTAAAGATCAGCATGAAATAGGTCTGGAGCTTCTTTTTAAGAGGAATGTCTCACATGCTGTGTCAGTTCTGGTCTGTCTAGTATTTGAGGCTTAAAAAGACCTTTTGAAAAATGTCTAGAAAACAAAAGGGAAATTCTGTCTGTCAGAATATCAGCCTTATTGTCTCTACAGACTTATTATTTATAAGCAGTATCATTAAACAAACTGGGTGGAAGTTAATAACCAAGATCAATAGTATTTTTCTGAAGTCATAAATCTGGAAACCATTGATCCCATTACACTACTGTTGCAAAAATCACTAAATAATTTCTATTAATGGCATGAGCCTGTGTAAAGTTCAACCAGCTCATTCATGTTGCACTTGTATACTGTCATAAAGGCCCTTGCCCTCATATCAACAATAATGTTATCAGAGCATACTGTTCTCTTATTTATTAAACTGTACCAGTTGCAGTATTTGCTCTAGTTGTTATTTTAATTTTTATTACTCATTTATCTGTTTTGTTGGAAAACAAGGGCATGTTGCTAATCAGGAGAAGCTTCTGTATGAATCATGTTGATACAATGGCACACACACAACATAAAAGGTGTAGAGGGTGCAGTGCTGATTGTTGCCCTCCTCAGCCATACTATAATATTTAAAAAAACAAACAAACAAACAAACCCAGAAATAAACACTTTAATTATTAATCTAGCTTTGAAAAATTGCTGAAGCAGTGGATTTAGTTATAATATGTAGTGTTTAAATGTCCAGAAAACCATAAATGTCCCTGAAATATTCAGGATGAATAAATTACATCTTTTGACTTGGTATTTTTGAACAATTGTACAATGTATTTTTAGGATTTTTTTTTTCCCCCTGAGAACATGCAAAATAATCTCTCTCTAAATCTTACAAAATAATCTCTCTGGAATTTAGTCGGATACTGCTAATTGTTGGACCAGCTTGTGAATTTGGTGATACATGAATATAGAAGCCTTGAAATATTGACAAGATATAGTCTAATTTCTGTTTGCACCATTAAGTTCAAATCAGGAAAACTCTACAGGAAAGAAAATAGAGGCATTTGTGTAATTTCTTTTGTCATATTTTTAACATGTTGACAGTAAAAGAGGCATTTCTAAATAACTCTGTATAATGAATTTGAAGCTATGTAATTGTATTTTTATTTATTGTCTGTATCTCGTGAGGCAATTTTAATAATTGTTATTCATCAAGGAAAAAAATGATAGTGTTCATTCTCTTAAACTGATGTTTATACTTCATAGTAATCTTTTCATAATCTTTGAGTTGTGCCTATACATTTGGCTTCTTCAATCTTCAGTAAAATATGGTATTCATAAAATCAGTATGCTGCAGAGTGCAAAGGAATATCTTGTTTTTAAAGATCTGGGATGATTCTTCTTTTGCTCCTCAAAGGCAATTTGAACAAGAGATAGACAAAGATTAATCGTAGTGTTTCTATTGTTAAACCTCACTTTTCCATTTATGCTACTTTAGCATTAGAGTACTTAGCACTGCTTATTTCATATCCAAAACTTGTATTAATTCATGTTTTAGGAAATAAACAGGAGTTTAAGATAAAATCCTCTGGGATCTTCTGTTGTTTTGAAATCTAAAGGGCTCTATAATCCTTTAAACCTGTAAACACTAACAAAAAGACCATTGTCACTAAATCAAATTCATCTTTGCAGAAACAGCACGCTGCAGAGCTCCTCACGGATGATAAATGCTATTTAGTGAGCCAGCTTCACCTTTGGTATAACTAACTGTACTGCCCTAGTACACCAACCAGTGATCAATTTGGCTAATATCTTGAAAATTATTAAATGTTTGTAAAACAAACAATGAGTTGGACACCTCCCGGCTCTCTGGTTGAGTAGTTTTTCTTTATTGTTTCTGTAGACTGTTGCTTTGTTTAACATTTAAGGTTACATTAGGTCAATTCTTAATACAATAGTGTATTTGGCAAGAGTAGATGAGGATTAATTAGTTAATGTTTGCAGAAGACTTTGAAAATGTGAAGTGCTATGGTGGCATAAATTAATGTACCTGCTTTTCTCTGGTCTTGGAATAGGTGGTACTTGCAGAATGCTATTCTCATGCTTGGCTAATATTAACTTTCTATGAATCTTACTGCAGATAAATTCTAAATTTTAATTGGTTATGCTTTTAATCAGTGATTCATAACTTTTCTGAGGTTATTTGGCCTCCAAAAAATGTTAAGTAGTTGGTTTACAGCTAGCTGCACATGTGAAATTCATAAAAGGGTTCAAACAGGGGAGATATGTTGAGTCCTGAAATAAAGATCTGGGAATCCACTGGATGTATTTATAACAGGGAATTTGGCATTTCTCAGAGGACATACGGGTCTTCAGAAGTATCAGATTATTTATGAAGCTGATATTATACAATTTATGAGTTTTCTCACACTGACTTGCAAATGTTACCTCTTGCCTGCAGTGGAGGTTTCCTGCTGTTCCTTCCTCTGTACCAGGCTTGTTGTGAGATATACCAGCTGAGGTGCTGGTAAGCTAGAGGCAGGTGGCAGAATTGATATCCAAGTGAGCTATAGAAGTCTTCAAAACATAATAATCTCTAATACTTTAAGTGAACTATATTTAAACTGTAGTTTCAAGGTGAAAGGTCATTATGCCCAACTCTATCTCTTGGAGAAATTTGATCCCCCACGCTTTCCCCTTTTCTAAGATTTAGAATATACATTGATACTTTCAGCAGTACTCCCCTGTACAAGATAGTAAGTCTTCAACATCTAAACATTTCTAAAAAGGGCAAATGATGGATGGCACAGTGGACATTTTTCCATCTTCCTTTCACGCTAACTTCAATAATTCTACTAGCTTGTAATTCTTGGAGATGAGATACGAGACTTCAACTGATGACAGCAACAGACAAAAATGTAGAGGCAGCACAATTCCTCCAAACAGATGTTTCCCAGACAGACTGATAACACTTCAACTTTCAAGTGACACCTCTTCTTAAAATCTCTCTAACTACAAGGAAAAAAGGTATAGTGTCATGCAGTGTCAGGTGTGAAGTAAAACATGATTCTTTAGCGTTTGATTATTCCTTATTTACAGCCTGTGTTTTAACAAATAGTATTTTTTCCAACCTCTTTGATTTGACAAAGGGTATGGATGTCTCATCTGTCTTCCCTTTTTTCTTTTTTTGTTTGCTGAACCAATCATTTGCTGGCAACTATGGATTTTCTTTCTGAACATCTCTTGGCATCTAATGTTCTTTACTATTTTCTGCTTTCTTTAGAAGTAAATATCTCCTATATTGGGCCTTCAGCACTATTAGAATTGAAGTTCAGGCTATATTATGAATGAATTTTAAATTAATTAAGATTTTTTTGAAATCACAAAACCAATGTTAGCTGTAGGGCACTTCACTCACCTGGTATTTCACAGTAAAAAAAAAAAAAAAAAAAAAAAAAAAAAAAAAAAAAGAGTGTAAAGAGATAAACTAGAAAAGTGTAACTTTTAACCATCAAGGAACTCTGATTATCCAATGTTTTGTTGCTTCATGCAACAAATATCCTGTTAGTGGTAAAAGAGCTGATTTGATGTTTCTTTCCCCTTCCCTTTCTCACTTCATTCTAGAGTAAAGAAATGTGGCAGTACTTTATTCTACTTTTTTGTACTCTATTGTTCATTTCCCCTCACCTGTGATGCAAACTCTTTTTGACCCACGAGTGTTTTTCTCTGAGGTCAATGATGGAAATATTAACAATTGTAAGGGCCAGAGAAATTATAAATGTTCAGTGGGGCGAATCTCTTCCTGTAAATTTTACACAAACTAAAGCCTTTTCTATAAAGACAGAGGCTCAGAAGTTCCACTGTTGCCTATAAACTGAAAAACATTCACTGCTTAATATTGCATTAACCTAGAAAAGTCTAGCAATACATGGCTAGACCTGATTCTCTGTTGTACTATGTTTGCCTCCCTGTCTCTGTGAAACTGCAAGTGAAGTTTCTTCCATCTGTATACAACCTCCTATTTAAAATAAAACAGAATACCTAGTCATAATGTAAATTCTCTTTTTTAAGATCATACCCCCACAGTTGTACTAAAAGTTCCACATAAATTTCCCTGATATCTGTTGGGTTTACCTGGAGTACTTCAAGTTTCATATATAGAAGCTTGAACTAAATTAGACAGATATGTGTTCTACCCCTCAAAATTTTTGAGACAGATTTCTATAAACACTGTTTTGTAGGGGTTATGGAAAATTCTACAAATTATTGAATGAACTTATTTTAAAGTTATGGTTTCTCTTTTTTAGATCACTTTAGATCTCTTTTGCTCTTGAATGGGAGATTGAATAGTGAAGTTGACATGAGGCATGAGCATTAGCCCTGTTCGATGACCCATCCCGGGTGTGTAGGGAGGAGGGAGTGATAAAAACAGAGTAGGAGTAGTCCCAGTTATTTTGTTAGCTTTCTCACTTTTATAAATCCAATATCAATCTCTTCTAAGATCTTGACACCAGTACAGTTAGTAACATAAAGCTAATCCTGCTTCAGTCCTTCCTGTAGTTCATGTTATTTTCTGTTCCAAAGTTTTAGAATATGTTGTAGTGTTCTAGGTCAGATTTTTTCTGAATTCAGGCCTCCTTGAGTACAAGCGTCTTGTTGCAATTGCTGTCATCAATGCCAGAGTTGTTTGCTTATCTCTGCCTATATTTATTGCTATACTTGTTTTGTTTCCTTTAGATCCTATGCCACAATGTCTTTATGCTAAATTTGATATAAAAGTGATAACCTTTTCCAATCCCACTTGGAGGATAAATATTGATCTCACATTTTCACTTTCACTTTGGTAAAGGAAACACTTAGCAAAGCAATCTGACTTTTACAGTGCTACCATTGCTGTAGTCTCTTCCCTATAACCATCTTATAGCCACAGTCTATTTCTGCTTTTGGGGGATGTAACGCTGCACAAATATTTGTTTGTTACCAGTTAAAACAAACTTTTGTTTGGCTATACATTGGCAGTTTTAAGAGAAGCTTGTTGATCAGAAAAAGTCTATAGACTTTTTTCCTAATCTCTGGTTCTTTTCTGACAGTTAGGAGGATCAGTGTTTAGATTATTTCCAGAGAGGGGACAGCCTTTTTTGCAATGACTGGAAAATGTCAAGGGGTCATCTGAGAGTGCATCCACTGTTGGAGCCTAGAAGGAATGTGTTGGGGGGTTTTGTTGTTTTTTGGGGTTTTTAAACTTCCCTTTCACCAAGCTCATCAAAACCTGTGAAAAATTAAGTTGTTGCAGAATGGTTAAGTATGTTTATGAACCTTAGTACTAGACAAACTGGGAGCTACTAGAGTCACAAACTAAAATACCCCCAAGGCCAATAGGAAGCTTGTCCCACTTGCAGTCACAAATTGTTTACTGGAAGAAAAAAAAAAAAAACCACAACAAAAAACAACAACTTAATGAGGAAAAAAATAATAGCATGAATCTGAAATTCCCTTCTTCAATCCTCATTCCTGCATTTCTCTTGGTAGGGGAGTTGTATGTAGTTCTACATGTAAACCTCTAAGGGAAGTTTAAATTAATTTGTTTTGCTGCAGCAACTGTGGCAGAGCCAATGCATTTTAAAGGAGAATTCAATCCCTTTTGCTGTGGTTGCTATGGCAAAATAACTCTTTTAAACAGTCATAACTGTATAATGAAACATTAGTGCATTGACTTACCCTGCTTGTAGCCTTACCCTCTTGATTTCACATAATGGTACTTCCATTTTTATAAGTGTACTCTTTAATCTGACAGCACATTAAAAAATACTTTTGAAAGGGAAAAGGAGCATAAAACTTTCTTGAGTAAAAGCAACAAGAATGATGGGATCCAATGGTTTAGAGCCAAGGATGACTGTTACAAGGACACGAGATCTGGTGTATTCTCTTCTTGCCTGAAGAAACAGAAACTTGCTGCTATATGCTTATGTAGCTCCACTGAGCAGTATTCCATGGCATGCCTAGCTGGAGTCTGATGTCATTCACAGAGAGCCTCTGGTGGTAGCAAGACCCCATGTAAACATTCTTGAGAGTTTGGGGTTTTAGCTGTGTGTGCATGAATTTCAGCATATGAAATGAGCAATGCCCATGGATACCTGAGTTTGCAGAGTCTGATGTCATTCACTGTGAACAAGTTGCACCCTATGCAACTATGAGTTGCACCTTTCTTATTTTGTATCTGATACAACAGCTGACTTCACTGATAGACTTCATTGGTCAGTGAAGTGGTGATCAGAGTATATAAGTAAAGAGATGTTGAGTAAAGAGCTACACATTAGAGGTTTCAGGTTGTTTTTTGAATGGTATTGCCTACAAACTCACGTAGGGTTTTTTCCTCATTCCAGTTGTTTATTCTGCAGTGAAGGAATGGCACCATTGAAATATCATCCCTAGCTTAACTATTGTGGCAAAAGGGTGAGAAAATAAGGTTCATAATAAAGACTGCACTTATTCCCTTCCAAAGCAAAGAGAGAACAGAGGAAGGAAGGCTGTGAACTTGTCTGATGCTTTTTCTGCCTACATGCTCCCTAAACTGAGAGAGCCAGTGTGTTCTCTGTAGTCTCAAATCCCTGAAGTAGACAAGTATCTTCTGAGTTCAGTAGGTAAAGGGGAGGTCTCAAAAGCTGAGAAACATGAAATCAGTCAGCTGCAAAGACAGAAATGGTATCTTGTGCCCAGCTTCCTGGTATGCCCAGTAAGTTTCATGATCCCCCAGTACAGTACAAGATGGTAATTAAAACTGAAAGTCTGAATGAATAAGCATGCTGCTTCTTCCTCTTCATAAAAGTCTTTGAATACACATATATATATATATATATATATGCACACACAGGTCTTGAATCTCCATAAAGATTGAAAAGCTAGTAGTGAAGGCCATAGGATAAATACCCAGGTTGTAGAAGTTGGTGTAACTCCATTAATTTTTATATTCTCATATTGATTTCAACAGAGATAGTTTCACACTAGCTGGGAATTTGATCACAAATCACTGTTCAAGAGTCCTGATAGGGTCGCTTCCATATTTAAAGATGTGTGGTATACCTTGTTTACAAAGTATACAAAGGAGGGAAGAAAAAAATCTACTCTAGCTTACACTTTGCACAGTGAAAAATATGGGAATACAGGTCATGTACAAAAATGCTATCTATAGGATATTCTATTTTTCTCCTGTTTTGGTTTTTACTTTTTCTCTCCAGCCAGCAGCAATTTGTCTAACTGAAAAGCTATGCAGGGGATTCCTGGAATCAAATTGCATGGCCCTGTTGGAAATCACGATCAAAATTACTGGCTGTTAATAATGTGACTTGTATCTCAGTGGGATGCCCCAAGAAGTGGATTAGCATTGCTCTAAACTTCATCGGGGATAAACAACAGGAAACTCACCCTAGAAGAGAGTGCCAGTGGCTTAACATAAACTCCCATAAAGCACTTCAGGCAAGACTTGGTCTCAATAAATATCCCACTATTGAATCTGAGGAACTCTGAATTCATTTTGTAAGATTGCCAACACATGTCGAAGTTCTTCCCAGGACCTGGCACTGCTGTAACTTCCCTCCAAAGAAAGCAAACAGTAGTGGGCTGGAGAAAAGCTTTAAATCTGGTTTTAATGTCTTGAAAATGAAAGAAATGTGTCTTTTTGAAAGCTTTCTTCTCTTACACCAAAGGACAAAGAAGTAAAAGTCAGATTGTTTCTCAATTAGCCTGGAGATTTGCTTGTTAGGAATAAGGAAATGTGCTGTTATTTAAGGAGCTTCTTAAAGAAGAGAAAAATTGTGCAAGAGAGCTCATGCTTTGAGAAAGCACACATATTGAACTGGTGAAAAAAAGTATTTCTGCTTTGCTATGGTCAGCTTTGGTTCAAGAGCACTAAGGAAGCATACCCAAATGAGGCATTTCCTCGTCCTTGATGACAGTATACTACTTGTGGGTGGTGAAGCTGCAGGTGAATTATATAAGTCATGTGTAAGCCAGTAAAACCTTAGCCATAGATCGTAACACCATGTATTTTGTATATTCAGCATAGGAAACTATATTAGGAATTATTTTAAAATACTAAAATGTTTGTGACTGTTTTACAGAATCACAGAATTATTCAGGTTGGAAAAGACCCTTGGGATCATCGAGCCCAACCATCAGCCCTACTCTACAAAGTTCTGCCCTACACCATCTCCCCCAACATCTCATCTAAACGACCCTTAAGCACGCCCAGGGATGGTGACTCTACCACCTCCCTGGGCAGCCTATTCCACTGTCTGACCACTCTTTCTATGAAAATTTTTTTCCTAATGTTCAGTCTAAACCTCCCCTGTTGCAATTTAAAGCCATTGTGTGTCTCTTTCCATGTTAAGTAAGGCATACTAGCTAATCTGGCTCCAGCAAGACAGGATTTGGGGAAAGTGTGGAAAAATTTTCAAGGAAGTTTAAATCACTGCTTTGAAGTCCCCAGTCTTGAGGCATTCAAGAGATAATGGCAGGTGCTCTGTGTTCAGCTAGGAAGCTCTCACATTCCCAAAGTTTGGTAGCATTTAGGTGTGTGTAAATGGAAGCAATTACTGCAGGGCAATAATTAATTTTGCTCCACAGTGAGTTGCATAAAGGTTGGTTTAAATTTGATGAAAGGCATTTTAAGTAATCTCTGATCTCTTTGCTGATCATCCCTAGCCCTACCTGTCAGTGTGGAATGGCAAGCCGTCCCCTTGACAGAAATCCTATGAAAGGACATCTGTGCTGTGTGGCAATGTCATATGGAAGGATTACTGGTTTAATAGAGTTGAGTTTTGTTCTTGCTCAAGCAGATGCATCTGTCAGTCAGGCTAAAAAAAGAACCATATTTTATGGCAATAATTTTCACTTTGAAATTTCCATGCAAATACAGAAATAAACAAAAATCTATAAACAATTTCTGCCAAATGTATGGTTCATGTAGCTGTTGAAAAACAAACAGAAACTACACTTGGAGCATCACATGGCTGTTATTAACCAAATATGACAGGGAAACGTTGGTACAACAGATATAATCTTATTTGACTGTATCCTGGACAGCTTCTAAGCACAGCTTGAAAGCAGTATTTAAAAGATCACTTTCCAATATGGCATGTCACCATTTTTTCCAAGTTTTTTGTTTCCTTCTTTACTTTTTCCATTTTGCTTTCCTGTTTTGCAAGCCAATCTCCTTTTGGAGTCCTTCCTCTTTTTTATGTTTATATATATATATATATATATATATGTGTGTGTGTGTGTGTGTATGTATGCACAACAAAAAATTTTTTTTAAACAAAGTAAATTAAAAAAAAATACTCTTACCACTAATTGTGTGACTTCAGAATTTATTTGTCTATGGTAAATATTTCACTTCAACAGTTACAATATCTGCGTGTCCACAGGGGAGAATGTGATGATTGTCTCATGCGTATGAAGTCCTTGTGTGTGGTAAAAGGCTGGTTTGTAGCCAGGTCTTTTGCTCAACTGAATTTATCAAAGACCATAATATCAAGGAGCTGGATCCTTAGAAACATTCATATAAACACAGTGATAGTGGAAAACAGATGCCTTCACCATCTACTGCAGCTGAGAATTTTCTTCTTTTGGATGAAAAAGAACATTTCCATGGTTTTAAGATAGACATTTTTTCAGTGAAGTATATCAAAGTTTGCCTCCAATAATCTGTAGCTGTTATTTATATCTGCCAAGGAGAGCTATAAATTCAGCCTTGACATGGTTTCAATAGTGTGAACCTCCAGATCTGCTCTAATCCCAAGATTAGATACTGAAGTGCTGCTTCAATTGTGCAGTATTATCACGTACTATCACTTGGCCCTATTTCAAACTGTAGCTTTATTGACAATACTTTGAAAGCTGTTGCTAAGTTGTGAGCACTCTGCTTTATCTACTGCTGCTTTTACTCCAGCTAGGTATACTTTCTTGCAGGAAGCACTATGCTAATAATAATCACTAGACAAAACGATGAGCTGTGTTTAACCTTTTTTCATAAAGGAGTCTTTGTTCTACTCATAGACTTTTTTGCATCCTTGACAAACTGATTTTCCCTTACACCGTCTTGTCACTTCTACCTGGACAATTCTTCAAAACAATCCTAAAAAGCTGTATATTTATAATATAGGACTGGCTGATCCAAGTTTAACTCATGTTGTTGGGTGGTTGTTCTTCCATTACCAAATGTCATGACTCATTACTACCTTCAGTCATATGACTTTTCCACAAAGTGTAGTTGAACAAGTCTGTTTCAATTCCTATGAAGTGTGTAAGGATTACTTTCAAAATACAGATGAATAAAATAGCAGATACATCCATTAACCAGGGCAGACGAGAAGGCAGACTCAGGTTCTTTGTGCCTGCCTGTCACAAGTGAAGGGGGACAGATTGATAAATTCCTGTGCCACCTATAGAGAAGAAAACTGCAATTGATTAATCTCTTGGTATATAAAGGTCCTAAACTAAATTTTGAGAACCTGCTTGAAAGAGGTACTGTAAGGAAGCAACTGCTTATCCTAACGTCCAGTGTGAGTGGCTTCCAAAAGAAAGCTTCTGACAGAACTGTGTTTATTTTGGGAAGGTCTGTTAGCTGTTTTGCTGCCAATGTGCTGAACAGGTTACAGGGAAAACCAGTGCTGCCCAGTGTGGGAGATATGACACAGATGATCACTTCAGAATAGAAATGTGGCCATACATCTGCTCCTTTGAAGGACTGGTGGCAGCTCTGTTTCTTTCTCTGCCACACACCTAAATGTTTAACCTGAAGGAGATCAGCAGTAGCCTCTGCTTCTATTTACTCTCCTGATTTTTTTTTCCTTTCTTCTAGGTTTACAAGACTTCAGGCTAGGCACCACTGCCCCTGTGTTTCATTTATACAGTCTTTAACACCATTGGGACCATGTTCTACACACATACTGTGAATAAACAGCAGGAAATAGAAATGAATACTGGGAAATCTTGAACCATTACTGCTGTTCTTATGCCTCATCAGTAGGATGGGTTACTTCATTCAGGTACTGAAGTCAGCACAGATGTATGCTTTAGCAACAACAAAAGATTTTAACTGAAGAGTACTGATGCTGCATTTTCCTTTGTCAGATGTTTAGCTTGATATCTCCCAAAGCTTAGAAAAGTAAATACTGATTAAGAAAAACATTGCATCTACACCTGCACCTCTCCCATGTTTTGAAAGGCCAGGAGTCTTAAAATATACATCCTAACTAGCATTGTTATGCCTCTGCTCCACTCAGGGTCAATTTGCATAATGTGATATGCTTTTGTTACAAGTAAATGGTTAGGAACTTGACGTTAAAAATCGTGGCATTATGGTTTCACTCTAGGTTAGCACTCATTGGCATACATGGTATTGTTTTATCACACTGAGTAAGTAGTTTTTCTCCAGGAACATAATAGCTGGAAGTATTTAATCTTAATAAAAGCTGAAACCCTCAATAACAGCTGTCTGCTACGTTCCCAAATTTGTCGTCTGTACTTTCCTACCTATTGGGAATATTGCCGATAAGCATAACCTCATAGGATACACACTGTATTGGCTGGTATACCCAAGACAAAAGCAGTTTTATTTATCTGATTTTCCATCTCTAGTGGATGACTGAATTTCTCATATATCTTGGTGAATCTTTCTGTATCCTTGAGTTTACAATCTTACTGCTGTGCTACTGTACCACAAAAAACAATTTAGTGCACAATCTTATAGAAGTTTCTCACAGCAACTGGTTCTGTGCAGTCTGTTCTATATTTTCTACAAAGTTTACAATAAAACCAAGTTGTTTACCTGTGAAGAATACTCCTTTACATTTTCAGTTTATATAGTATAAATTATGTGAACAGTTGTTTATGCCTTTACACCCAAATAGATGTAGAAAAGCCTTAAGCAGCCTGGTTTTATACATATCAAAGCGCTGGATCATAACCAATGGCACATCTTTGCTTCACTTCATCTGATGGCTAGAGAATACAGTTATACTGCCTCGCATACATACTGGGATAAAAGTTTTGTATGAAGAATGAGGATTTCCCTTAGAACATGCATCCTGAATTTTGTGAGGAGTGTTGTTGCCTTTCAGAGTTGAGAGCTAACCATCAAGAGGTATATATGAAGATTCATAAATATCTTAAGATTTTAAGTGTGCCTACGCATGTCTTTTCTTAATGCGTGTGTTTAATCATACCTTCCAAATAGACATTTTTTGCTCCTTACTTACATTGTAGTGTGCTTTTATAAGGCTTTCTGTGGCTGTGCAAGATTGCCAGCGGTGATACCGATCTAGTTTCAAGTTGATCTAGTTTGAAAGTTTGAATTTACAAGGCTTGAGTGTCTAAGGATACCACGCCATGTAAAACAAGTCATTGGATTTTGTTAGTTGTTGGGAGCATAGCTGAAGGAGATAGCTGCATGAATGATACCTGTGGTGCAGGGACCTCAGCTTCACAAATTTCTCCAGAACACTATCTGGCAGTCAGAAATAGTCCTGGCAACCTAGACTGTCTGTTAGAGGTAATGGCACAACCTAATGTCACCCCATTTTGGGCTTTAACACTGAAGAGCAGTGTTTGATGAGGAAGGGTTTTCTCTGTGTTCTGCTGGATGCTTCTGCTGTAATCTGATTTGGGGCTGAAAAAGCTGTAAACAAAAGGAGTATTTTCACAGGCAAAGCAGATGGACTATGACAGTCCAGGAGATGATCTGTGCATAATCTTAATGGCCTATATGATGTTAGTGACAGTTGTAGCTGATTTCAGTTACCTCAGAAAAGATTGTAACTTTATCTACACTTTTGTGTAGTATGACAAGCATCTATAGACTAGATCTTTTGTGATTTGATTAAATTATACTGTGTGTAGTGTCTCCATGCATCTGGTACTGTGGACTTCAAAATAATTTTGGAGTAAAATGGGACTAAAACAGATACCTAAACCTTTTTTTTTTCTTTTTTTTTTCCTGAGTTGCTCTGTTACTATCGTTTTTGGTGGGGTTTTGTTGTTGCTGCAAGAACTCACTATTCACTTTCCAGTTTTATCAGTTTTATGAGTCAGAGCTTACACTGTAGTAAGTTTAGAAAAGTTGCATGGAGGGAACAGAACAGCTGGAGAACTCATGAGAATTATCTTAAATGCTCGTCTATTAAGTGTTAAGGAAAGGTGACATTACTAATTAAGTAAAATAATAAAGCTTGAGGGTCTTGCAGCAAAAATTACTGTTACTTCATCAAATGCAAAACATGGATTTTCATTAGATATCCAAGTGGAATACAGGAACATTTGGCTCTGGACTGGCATGATGGAAAGGACTGTTAAGCAGAAGCCTTCTGCTACACAGGAAAAAAAACAGGAATGAAGTCAGACTTGCAATAGCGTGTTTTCCTGAGAGACTGGGGAAGTGGCCTGAAGTGGGGATTATGAGCCAAAGCTGAGAGAGAGATAACGAAAGGATAAAAGAGTGTGTCTGTGTGCATGGAGCACAGAGGATTGAAAAGAGAACTGAACACCAGTTTCCTGCATACAGTCCTTGGCTGGAACTTCCAGAGCAGGTAGGAAGAAGTCTTGTTTTGAGAAAACCCAGTACAGAGGGAAAAACAGTAAACCTGCTATGCCTAAAGAGACCTAGCAATTGCTGAAATAAATTTCACTTTTATCAGCTGTAGTCATTGAAAAATCCCAAGAGTTTTTATGTTTGGATGTCGTGTGGAGGACTTAAAAAGTAGGACCCATACTACTGAATTACACAAAACAACATAGGTATCAACGGCACTATCTATAATAAGGACTTGCTGAAGAAAAGCTTTTGGCTTAAAAGGCATGTTTCAAGAAGGGATATGCTGGAAATTTCTAGCTATACCCTGAAAAGATAGATTGTTTAAGGTAATGAAATAACAGCAACATGGGATTCTGAGAAGGGAAGTAATGAGCTCCACTGTAATTCCACTGAAGCTCCAAAAAGTATGTGAGCACTGCAGGCTATGCATCCGACCTTTGTAGGATTGTTCTTAATTGGTGGAGTAGATCTGCAAACTCTCTTCCAGCCAGCTCAGTGTATCCTTAAAGAACACAACCTTGTAAAACAAGGACCTGGTCCTGTGAACACTTCCCAAGAGAGTGGTCATACTTGTTTCCCTGACACAAAAAATTATCGCACTTGGTAGGTCCCAAAATGAAAACCTCAGCATCACCCCATCATCATTCAGCCTTTTTGAGAGGTCATTTTTTTTTAGATACTCCTTAGTTATGAATTATTAACAGCCTATTAGACTGTTGAACATAAAAGGAAAGCAACTATTTGCAAGATATTTCAAAACTTGTAGCAGCAGGTTTACAACACAGTAGCCCTAGAGGAATGGATCTGTATGATTTGAAAAGCAGTATTAGCTCAACGAGTCATTAGGTATGTCATAAGGCTAAGAATAACTCTATAATCATCATTCTGTCAGCATGTGAAGGGAGAGGATTTCACGAGGTCACACAAGAACTTCAGTCAGAAAAAAAAACAGCCTAAGTAAGCAAAGCAGTGCAGGAAGCTTCTGGGGCACTTGGCAAGATTACTGCTTTCAGGGGAATGTTTCCTTTTTATTTCATTGTTATAGTTCATAATTAATGCAATAATATAAATTTAGTAATTATTGTGAGCCTCTGCTCCAAGGATTTTCTAAAGGAAGGATGCTTTGCTGACATAAAAGACAACCTCAGATGACATCCTTGTAGCATGCAGCTCCTCTACATGCCACCTCCCCCTTCCTCCAGATCTCCATTTGATCTGTTCTTAAGGACAGGCCCTGACGTGACACAGATGTGTCATTTCGATTTGCTAGTATTACACATACACTTCCTGCATGTGTAAGTGCCCGTATATGATGAAGGCATAGGGATCCTGGCTTCCATGCATATACTAAAATCAATTTGAGGAGACACTGAGCATTTTCTGTGTGCCAATTTTAGATTTATCACTAGCATTAAATTTTATATGAATCTAAAGTAAGGAATAGCTGATAGAATGTAGTAGTTGATTTTTATCTCTTGCTCATGCCACCAGACTGGAGCATCTTTTGCTAAATCCTTCAGTAGCCACATTCTTCCTTCTTCTTATCTTCTCTCAGTAAAGGAGATACTGAAGAGGAAAGGGATCAAAAGCTGATTTACTTTGGCTTTACTTTAGAAAGAGAACTTTCTAGCTCACCTTCCTCTTCTGCTCCCCCTTCCCGTACAGGAAAATGAATGTAGTTACTTTTCACTTGTTCCTGCCCCTGAGCAGCCTGGAAAATTAAAGTGACTTCTTTTTAAATGGAGAGAATTGCTGAATATATGAAACCCTGCCTGAGAGGAAAAGGTGGTCTGTTTGAGGCTTTTTTTTAGATTTTTCAGTAGATTCAATTCAACTGGATTTTTCCTATCAGTAAAAGAAGTAAACTAAACCAAGTTTGAATCTGGTGCAGTGGGACATATTTTTAAGTATGCTATAGCCATTTTGGTATTGGTTTCCTATAGTTCCTCTAAAAATATAATTAAACTTTCTAGCTCTAAAATAGGTAATCTTTATGCTACATTTTTAGCTTTGGAATCCTATTATGACATTTTACAGAATTTCTTCCTCCCAGATATCATTATGTAATGATACTTCTACTTTTCAAAGTCTCCTTTAGTGCTACATGGCTTTTTAGGCTTTGGTCTGTAATTCCAGTTCAGAAATTACAAATTGATTTAGAGACTCCAGTGTTCATCTGTATATTTTGAAGTGTTGTACTAGCTGAAGTTTGAGTGCTGTAACGTGATAAGTAACCTACTTACCCTTTAACTTTATTACTTTAAAAAAATGGCTGGTGCTCCAGTTTGTGGGATGTTGCATAACATGAGACTCCCATGTATGATTTATAACATTGACATCACAGACTGTGCTGGTTAATGTCAGTCCTGGACTGCTGCTTTATATCAGCAACTATCAAGCTTATTCATTATCAATAAATAAGAAATGCCAAATAGTTTCATTTAAGTTTCTTGAAAAATGCTGTACTATTTTTTTCTTTATTTTGAGTTACAGGTATTAAAGTAATTATCTAATTGCATTAATCAAGGAAGGAAGAAAAACAAAGGAAGTGACTCAGGTTTCATAGTGTTTATTCCTATTGGCAAGCTTTTTTGTCTTTCTGCCCCCACATACCTTTGTTTGAGGCTAAATTCATTCCACACAGATGTGAGGACTCATTGATGGCGGCTTGCATTTTTCAGTTCATGAGGTTACTCTGTGTCCATCTGACCCTCTGCACAAGTCAAAGCAGTTACTGGAGCTTTGTAGAGTTGGGGTGGAGGGAGAGACAGTCCATTCTCCCCCCATCTTAGAAAGCTGTTCCTGCAACCAACTTTGCATCTGCAAACATGCCCTGGGTCCTTTGGGGGCAAGCAGGGAAAAGACTTACTTGTGGCCATATGCTGGGCCACATAATAAATTTAGCTCCAGTTCATGACAAACAGAGGTGCAAGATGAGCTGTGCTTAAATGAGCTCCTCTTAGCCCAGCCATGGTGGTGACTGTAGGGTGCCATCCTCATCCTCACATCTGGTATCTGCACATGTGCTTACAGGCACTTACCAGTGTTATGCAAGTTGCTACTCGGATGTCATCAGGGTTCTTCTAATGATACAGTTTCATGGACTGAATCTTTGCTTGTCTCTTATCTGTCTGTATGTTTGTCCAAAGCCTTGCCATATTTTGAGGTAGAAAATCACTTTGGGGCTGAAGGAAAGATACTTGTACAGATGAAAAAGTGTGTTAGGCTTCTTAAAGATCTCATAAGGAATATTTTTATATAAAACAAATTAAATTTAATAAATAATACTGGATCTTTTCAACACTGGCCAAGTACTTATTGGTACTGTCCCTATTTTGAATGACTGGTTTACTGCTAGAATTTTATATGCTAAAGACATGGTACTCGTGGCATCATTTCAATTATTATTCTAATCTGGACTAAGATTTAACATTGGGCTCATGGACAAATGCTGTCTTCTAAATCCAGTGAAATATTGAACCTCATTTTGTCTTTTTTCTCATTTTGTGAAATCAAATGTGTTGCTGTAAGTGGGAGATGTTGGTAGAGCTTTGCAGTACAAGACAAGTTAGCCCCAAACCCTCACAGTGTCTGATGAATCTTTTTCTTTAATTCATGCCACCCAGTTTGTAACTGCAGATTTTCCTCTGAAATTCAGTGTGAAATTGCATGGTGTAAGGTAATACTTTTTCTCAGTCTCCTAAGTCCAATGAGATGTAATATGAAACATAGGACTTGAAAGGCTGGCTTTAGTCACATAATTTAGACCACTGAATATATGCAAATTTCCATCTATTTGAACTGTATTGTAAGGCCATTTTTCATGCATGGTTATATTGCAAGTCTCATAATATATTTTACCTAATGCTTGACATTTTTAATGTGAAAAAGTGAGAATCTTAGGTTCCAGGCCTTTTTTAGTGAGCTCCTCCAGCAGTTCAAATATGATTTAAGTTCTTCACCAGATGTATAGTTTAAAATTTCATAACAAGAGAAGGGAAATCAAAAGAAATCAAAATGCTGAGAGGGGAAAAAGAAGAAAAAAGGGGAGAAGAAGAGGGAAGAGGGAAGAGGAGAGGGAGCGGAGCGGAGAGGGGAGGAGAGGGGAGG
>NW_020799099.1:14668894-14725035 GCF_003259725.1 Athene cunicularia | reverse complement strand
GAAGGGAAGGGAAGGGAAGGGAAGGGAAGGGAAGGGAAGGGAAGGGAAGGGAAGGGAAGGGAAGGGAAGGGAAGGGAAGGGAAGGGAAGGGAAGGGAAGGGAAGGGAAGGGAAGGGAAGGGAAGGGAAGGGAAGGGAAGGGAAGGGAAGGGAAGGGAAGGGAAGGGAAGGGAAGGGAAGGGAAGGGAAGGGAAGGGAAGGGAAGGGAAGGGAAGGGAAGGGAAGGGAAGGGAAGGGAAGGGAAGGGAAGGGAAGGGAAGGGAAGGGAAGGGAAGGGAAGGGAAGGGAAGGGAAGGGAAGGGAAGGGAAGGGAAGGGAAGGGAAGGGAAGGGAAGGGAAGGGAAGGGAAGGGAAGGGAAGGGAAGGGAAGGGAAGGGAAGGGAAGGGAAGGGAAGGGAAGGGAAGGGAAGGGAAGGGAAGGGAAGGGAAGGGAAGGGAAGGGAAGGGAAGGGAAGGGAAGGGAAGGGAAGGGAAGGGAAGGGAAGGGAAGGGAAGGGAAGGGAAGGGAAGGGAAGGGAAGGGAAGGGAAGGGAAGGGAAGGGAAGGGAAGGGAAGGGAAGGGAAGGGAAGGGAAGGGAAGGGAAGGGAAGGGAAGGGAAGGGAAGGGAAGGGAAGGGAAGGGAAGGGAAGGGAAGGGAAGGGAAGGGAAGGGAAGGGAAGGGAAGGGAAGGGAAGGGAAGGGAAGGGAAGGGAAGGGAAGGGAAGGGAAGGGAAGGGAAGGGAAGGGAAGGGAAGGGAAGGGAAGGGAAGGGAAGGGAAGGGAAGGGAAGGGAAGGGAAGGGAAGGGAAGGGAAGGGAAGGGAAGGGAAGGGAAGGGAAGGGAAGGGAAGGGAAGGGAAGGGAAGGGAAGGGAAGGGAAGGGAAGGGAAGGGAAGGGAAGGGAAGGGAAGGGAAGGGAAGGGAAGGGAAGGGAAGGGAAGGGAAGGGAAGGGAAGGGAAGGGAAGGGAAGGGAAGGGAAGGGAAGGGAAGGGAAGGGAAGGGAAGGGAAGGGAAGGGAAGGGAAGGGAAGGGAAGGGAAGGGAAGGGAAGGGAAGGGAAGGGAAGAAAAACCCCAATACTTGGTTTGGAGGACGTAGGCCCTGATGAGACATCTTCTCCAGCTGAGCCTGCTTTGGTCTGGGGGATTGGACTACACACCTCCGGAAGTTTCTTCCAGCCTCAGGCATTCTGTGATTTGGTGTCCAGTTCCGTAAAGTGTGAAGGCAGGGTATCAAAACATGCTGAGAGATTCTGTTGTGCTTTTCTCTTCCACCTGTGAATCAGTCACAGACTTGCCTTGATGACCTCAACAGGATTAGTCAAACAGCTTGGATGAAGATATATGAATGATTCCTAGAGGTCTATGTGATGTTTCTCCTGTGCATTAGGTAACAGTACTGCATTACATCCTACCACTCTCTGATTATGCAAGTTCCTTAAGATTAATGATTAGAGAGCTTTCTGGATCCTATAAATAATCACTAGTCATCTGCTTACAAATAAGTAACATGGTCCTTGAATAACAGAAAAAATGAACCTGCCCCATTATTCTCAGGCATTTTCTGTTCATTATTTAACCGAATTCAGTGTGAGAGGTTTTTATAATGGAACAGACTAGATCATAAATCAGATAAAAATATAAAAGACTAGACCATGCAACTGGATGTATTTATGCATAAGAATATTAAGGTGGACTCAGTTTCTTGCAAGAGGCTTTGCAGAACATAGCAATGGTCATAGAATCATAGAATGGTTTGGGTTGGAAGGGACCTTAAAGATCATCTAGATCCAACCCCCTGCCATGGGCAGGGACACCTTCCACTAGCCCAGGTTGCTCAAAGCCCCGTCCAACCTGGCCTTGAACACTGCCAGGGAGGGGGCAGCCACAGCTGCTCTGGGCAACCTGTGCCAGTGCCTCACCACCCTCACAGGGAAGAATTTCTTCCTTATGTCTAATCTGAATCTACCCTCTTTCAGTTTAACACCATTACCCCTCGTCCTATCCCTACACTCCCTGAGGCAGAGTCCCTCCCCATCTTTCCTGTAGCCCCCTTGAAGTACGGGGAGGACACTATAAGATCTCCTTGGAGCCTTCTCTTCTCCAGGCTGAACAAGCCCAACTCTCTCAGCCTGTCATCTTCATAACTTGATCATCTTCGTGGCCTCCTCTGGACTCACTCAAACAGGGGGTATAAGATGATACCCGGGGAGCCCCAGAGACAATGTGGGCACAGCACTGCAGGTGTGGTCTTACAAGAGCAGAATAGAAGGGCAGAATCCCCTCCCTTGAAGTACTGGAAGGCCACTGTAAGGTCTTCTCGGAGCCTTTTCTTCTCTGGGATGAACAACCCCAACTCTCTCAGCCTGTCCTCATAGGGGAAGTGCTCCAGCCCCCTAATCATCCTCAACCTGCTGCCCACAATTCTCTTGATGCAGTCCAGGATACTGTTGGCTTTCTAGGCCGTGAGCGCACATTGCTGGCTCATATTCTGTTTTCCCTCCAATAATACCCCCAAGGCCTTCTCAACAGAGCTGCTTTCAATCCACACATCGTCCAATCTATATTTGTGCTTGGGATTGCCCTGATCCATGTGCAGGACCTTGCACTTGGCCTTGTTGAACTTCATGAGGTTTGCACAGGCCCACCTCTCCAGCCTGTCCAGGTCCCTCTGGATGGCACATCCATTCCTTCAAGTGTGTCAATCGCATCACACAGCTTGGTGTCATTGGCAAACTTGCTGAGGGTGCACTCAATCCCACTGTCCATTTCACCAACAAAGATGTTAAATAAACAGCGCTGGTCCCAACACCGATCCCTGAGGAACACCACTTGTCATGGCTCTTCACTTGGACAATCGAGCCATTGACCACAACTCTTTGAGTGTGACCATCCAGCCAGTTCCTTATCTACCAAGTGGTCCATCCATCAAATCCACATCTCTCCAATTTAGAGACAAGGACATGCAGGACAGTATCAAATGCTTTGCACAAGTCTGGGTAGATGACATCAGTTGCCCTTCCCTTATCCGCCAGCACTGTAACCCTGCCACAGAAGGCCACCAAATTTGTCAGGCACGATTTTCCCTTAGTGTAGCCATGTTGGCTGTCACCAATCACCTCCTTCTTTTCCATGTGCCCTAGCACAGTTTCCAGGAGAATCTGCTGCATGATGTTTCCAGGCACAGCGGTGAGACTGATTGGCCTGTAGTTCCCTGTGTCTTTCTTTTTCCATTGACAATTATGACAAATACTTTCCTGGATTTGAGTCTTGTTATTTATTCAATTAATAATAAGAAGATACATTGCTTGCTAACAAAGAGCGTGGAGATTTTATGAGTAAAACACATAAAATTCAAAGGGTTTGAAATCTATAGTTCAGTACAGAAAAATAGTTGACTTCAAATTGAAAATGTCTTGCTTGAATCTTCATGATTGTTTTACAGTCTCTCTACATAGGGAAGTTACTATATAGTTAGGTAAACTGTGAACGTATGGAGTATTAGCTATCATATGTTAGTTTCCCCACATGCACACAATAATAAGATTAGTTCCAGGTATGAGGGCTTATCCCACTTTGAAGCAGAGTAGAATTTGCTACAAAGAGCTGCTCACACAGGAAATGTGTATGTATTATTGGCAACATGTGAACATCACACTGAATTCATGTAGAATGAGTTCCCCAGGGAGACAGAGGCTTAGAGAACAGGCTCTTTGCAGCTAAAACCTCTTTTTGCCTGGGAGCGTCTTGCAAAATTTTGCATACCATTGGTTAATTACCCTTTGCTTTTTACTCTACCTAAATTACTCTGCTAATATTTTTGTCATGCATACACAACGATTGTATTTCACATACATATCGACTGTAAAACAATTTAGTTCAGAAGCCTGTCACAGTGCAAGATTATTGGAGTTGACTGTGAGATTAGAGCATTACCTACAAATGTGTGCTTTACTGTCACTAGTAATAATATGCAAGCATGGCTTAAAACTGGAAGCAAACATACAGAAATTATTCAGTAGATACAGGCTAAAGCCAGTTACTCAAGTTGCTCTTCATTTGTTTGTATAAAAAAGATTTGTTAAAGCTTTAGTTTTCAGCAATAAAGAAGGAAAATATATTTGTGTGTAGATAAATATATATTTAAAACATATATGTTTAAATCTTGTATATCAATATGTAGTATTTTTGTATCTATAAACTGTATCTTTATAACAATGTGTGTGTAGAGATATATATATATATCTCACTCAAATATGAGAAAGGCCCAAAAATATTTAAATGTAAATCTGAACTGCTTGTCCATCTTTTAGCATGAGAGATCTGTGCCAAATCAGTGTAGAAACCTGTCTAATATGATAACATTTCATACTGGCTCTGTAGGGTTGTCTGTGGCTAGGAAATGGTGTGAAGCAGTGGGGAATTGGACTTCTGGTAAGATTTCATTCAACCAGTTGTCAGTCCTTTTCTGGTACTCCTTGTCATCACGGTTGTCATTCACAGTTTCCACCTTCAAAGCACAGGTCATTTAGACTGGTTGTGTCTTGTCGTCAAAAAGTAATGTCTTAATTATAAACCTCCATCCCATAACAGTCTTTTTCTGATGAGAGTGAAATACTACTTTACTGATTTCACCAAACTTTTGTTTGATGCATGGGGGGGCTCTGACCTGGCAGTGCAGTGTTTGACAAAGGCCATAATTCATTCAAGAACCCATCTAGCCTTTATTTAGGAATTAAAAGGAGTAACCTTCCTAAATAATTTCTAAAGTTCCCCATGAGGTACTGCTTTTTTAACATCCAGAAAAATATTGATTTTTGTTTACATGTTTACGTGATTAGTTTGTCCAGAAAAAAAAAGTCAGGCTGCTTCTATAAATTTAATACATCATCTGAATTTAATACAGCTAGCATGAATAGAATTAGTTCATTTTTTTCAGCTCAAATGGCAACTTGATAATTTTTTTTGTATTCTTTATTGACTGGCTTTTAAGAGTCTATTCATTTTAAATAATAAATTCAAACTATTGTACAATTTACTGGCACAAATATCCAAAATGCACTGGCAGAATTTGTTTCTGTGAGATACTCAGTTCATAAGACATGAGCAATTTTCCTTATCTGGGTACTTTGTGAAGCTAGCCAGACTCTTAAAGTAAAATAGCAAAAGTGAAAAGTCTACACAAAGATACTGTTACCACTCACATACACGGTATTTTAATAGATATGTGAATATGTGAAGTAAAAAAGTATGCCCAGAAATAAATGAATTCACCTTGAGAGATTAATCGTGAAAAACAATGTAACACTTAAGAATGAGACATTGTGCATCTTCTCGTTAAAACCAATATAGCTTATTTAGCTCAGATTTTGATTGCATTAGGAAACTCTGCTGCCAGAAAGCTGAGTAAAAATAGGGTAAGGTGAAATTAATTGGCAGGTCTGAATCGGTTGATCTTTTACATTTACAGACATTTCACAACAAACTTAACACAGTAGTATTTCACAGCAGCTCTTTTTCAAATATGAACAAAAGGCTATGCAAAGGATGACCTTTTTATCTTCATAGTCAAAAAGCTCATAGATTTATTTTTAGACATGATGCATATGGTGAAGTGGCCTAAAATTTTCCCCAAGTGCCAGGTTGTTAGTGGTTCTGAGGCAGCAGGAAGAATTCTGTTAAAGGAAATATTGTGGCGAATGCATGAAACACTTTACATCATAAAGATGAGGGGGAGGGTGAAGGGAGGAGAGAGAGAAATGCAGGACTAAATGTCTCTGTCTCCTAAACACTCACAGAAGTGCTGTTTGAAATTGAGCAGAAATGGGCAAGCCCCACATTCCTCCTGTGGTCATAGAGCTTCCCACTCTCCTAATGCACTCCCGTAGACATGCAAAGTTCAGCTGCCACTGCAGAGCTCACATCTGGTATGGAGAGCATGCTTTAATAATCCTAGAAATAATTTAGGAATACCTGCTCATCTTGGAAGTAGTTCTCCTTTGAGACAAGGAGCCATAGTGCCCTGCAGTGAGGCCCTGCAGTCCTCCACGATCGATTTTCAGTGCACAAGTGCTATGTCAGATGTGTTGCAGCTACTGTGCATCCCCTGTGTTCTTGTCTGGGAGTTCTGAATTCCAGATCCAAAACCTGCAGGTTTCCGAGCAGGATTGTCTCCAGAGTCCTGGAGGTGCTGGGCCCTGCATTTTTACAGAAAGCTGATTTGCAGATTCCACATTTAAGAAATAATATATTTAGTAGGCAGAAACAAAACTGGCATGTATGGAGGAGGACATGAACTGAGTTTGAGACATTGTTAGGCTAGTGAGGAAGTGGAGAGTTTGGATACATGAAGGTCTGTCTTTTCTTCATACTAAGAATAAGACAGTTCAGAATGGACTGCCAAATTGAGCTAATCAAAAGTATCTATTCAAACCTCCCATGTGCCAAGAGGAGCACAACATCCTTACACTGGGGGCAGAAAGAATTTTGTGGGCTGGCTTGCTGAACAATAGGGCCATAGCTGCATCTGTGGGATGCTTTGACTGGGGGTGTGTGAATGGCTGTAGTACGTACATCACAGCTCAGGACACATGGAAACAGCACACTGAAAGGATGGCTTGCACTTGTTTAGTGAAATTAGACCTGCCTCAAGCTGTCTGAGGTTAATTTAGAAGAAATCTTGATCCTTCAGAACCTGTGGATTTGGATTTTCACTGGAATCTTGTCTGGTAAAGATTTAAACTTGATAAGAAGCCAGAGCACAATCCTTAAACTTTCCCCTTTCTCCAAATCAGTGTGGAGACTCGGATTTGTTACATACCAAGGTCATTTTTATACCGGTAATGTGCAGTGATGTGAGAACTGCTCAGACTGATCATTGACCACTGGATGGCCTTTGTGCAGTGGAATTTTCCTCCAGAATGGTATTAATAGAAAAGTAGATCATGCCTCTCTAGAAGCTCATTCTGTGTGTCTCTGTCTATTATTAATAACAGCCACCTGTAGCTAAGAAACCTGGTTTTGTAGTTATATGTGGCCTGGAGAGGACTATTAGAGAAGGGGTTGGACAGGACTCCAGTAAGTTAATGTTACTCATAGGTAACTTTACTGTTATATGTGCTTACAGTTCTTATCACCTCCAAACACATACTCAGTAGTCTTTCATGGTGCCTTGGAGCTGCTCAATGAAAATATGAACTCTGCTGCATGCAACTTTCCCATTAAAGCTTCTGCTTTCCATTTATTTTGATGAGAGTTTTGGGGTCAGCTCTTTTTTTAAGGGAGCTTCTACATTCAGCTGAAAGATAAAGAATTATCTTTCCAGATCTTAAAAAAAAAAAAAAACAAAAACAAAAACACAACAACCAAAAAACAAAACAACCAAACTTAAATGCCTTAGTGGTCTCCAAACTAAACTGAATGAAAAGTTAATTTCACTGAGTTGTATAAAAAGAGGAAAGAAAGAAAGAAAGAAAGAAAGAAAGAAAGAAAGAAAGAAAGAAAGAAAGAAAGAAAGAAAGAAAGAAAGAAAGAAAGAAAGAAAGAAAGAAAGAAAGAAAGAAAGAAAGAAAGGGAAGGAAGGAAGGAAGGAAGGAAGGAAGAGAGAGAGAGAAACTTTTCCCCTACAATCTCAGCCTTTTCTTTATCTATTACATTTAATCTATGATCTATACCTCTAGAAATCACTTGTATTCTCGAGAGGATATTTATTGTGTTGCATCAGGTCACAGTGATTTAAATTCTTATATGTCTCATATGCCTATGTAACTTCATTAAAAATTGGTTACCAGGCAAAACCAAATTTTTTGCTAGAAATGGATTTGCAATAAATAACTTCTACTGAACTCCTGCATCTTTTATCATCGTTTGAAACTATATAAAAGTTCATAATTTATCACAGTCCATGTCATAAATCAGAAATTTTTATTATTCATCCATTTACCATTGAAAGTTATTATATTGTGTCTTTTTTCATACTGAACGCACATTACAAGACTGTCTCCATTAACTGTGGCAAATAATGTTTGACTTCGGTCATTTGGGAAGAATGGTTCCACCTAAAATTCAATAGGATAAAATAGCCTGGTCTTAAGTACTCCATATAATGATCCATGTACTTAGAGATGGAATATGCGTTTTTCAAGAAGAAATTTTTAGATAATTTTGTTCACAGTAAGAGAGAAAAAAATATCTAGCAACAAAGACTAAATTGAGATAAGATGATGAGAGTCAGCTCAAGACACACCCATACTTTTTTTGTAATTTAGATGCTACTAGAGGATATGTAACCATTTAATATCCTTTTGGGGAGAAATTCACCTATTTTAGTAAAAACAAGTTTGCTTGATCAGTTAGAGTCACAGTTCTGAAATGTCCTCCCTTCTGTTTATATTCTGAATTATTAATGTGAGTATATCTAAATTAATCCCACATCCCTGCTCAGGCAGAAGAGATGGTCTCTAAGTGTTCTGCTGCTGTGTTTAAATGTCTTCTCTTTAATGAAGCATTATTTTGATTACCTATTCTGTTATACGATTTTTTCCCTTATTTTTTCTGTGTTGTGGTGCTTCCTGCACTGCTATTTTGTAGCATTTGGGTATCCTTTCATGAAAATTGTCTTTACAGCTACCATTCTGCAGTTACAAAATCCATCACGAGAGCTAATATGCATTTAAAATATAAACATACAATGCTAGATGAAAGAATTGTGAAACAGATAAACAGAGGCAGATGGTACAGATTTAATTAATAAAAAACACAAACAGGAAAATAAATCTGCTGCAATGATTTAATGCCTAATTTAATTAAGAAAAAAATGTCTTGGAGTTTAGTTATTGCCGGGAAATGATATACTATATTGTTTCTATTTGGAGAGAAATGATTTTTATAAACTTTATAACATTTTGTTTTATGAAGAATCTGACACATTGAATTCCAAGAAATTTTGCTCCCTGCAAGGAACAAAATTCAGGAGGAAGCAGGGAATGAGGCTCAGGTTGCTAGTTTAGATGTACAAAGCTGAAGTTTGAGGCTGAGCTCTTCAATACCAGGTTAATTCCTTAGCTGTTATGCCTCTGACTGTCTAGCCAGTGGATCTTATGGCTCATTTTGACCAGAAGTTTGGCATCATACTAAGAAAACCTCTCCACTGAAAATGTTTTTGAACACAGCGCACTACCATATGGAACACAGGGGTTGTTTTGCCAAACTGACATATAAAGAGAGGGAGGAAAAAAACCCAACTTTTTATTTAAAAAAAAAAAAATCATTATTAATGATTAGTATAACCAATTTCTTAGATATATTTACAGATTATTAGAACTGATTAAAAGAGATTAAAAAGTAAGAATAGGAAAAGCATCAAGGGATGCAAAGGTACAGAGTTCTTGACTCATTGCTTTGGATTTTGCTATCGATGCTTTGGATTTTGTGTAAAAATTTGAGGACTGTACATGCAAGAAGCAATGATATGGTTATCTGGGCATTGATAGAAGTTTGATCTTACTTTATCCAAATGGAATAGTTTGATTTTTAAATTTAAGCAATTCTCTAAGCTGATAAATAAAATCCACTTTTGCAGTTGGTTTATTCTCTGGAGAAAGTGCATTTTTGGCTCTAAGTATGATGTTGGAGTTTCTTTCATGAGATTTTTCTCCATTGCTGCTGCATGCATAATGTCATATGAGACCAATATCTGAACTGAGTTAGTTTTTGGTTTGTGGAGTACTTTACTGCTCAGAAAATAAAAATGAGAGAGGGAGAATCTTATGGGATCACACAGGAGATGGGTCTGTGGAATTAAAACCAGAATAAATTTGGGTTGCCTTTGTTGGGGCGTTTTGGCCTGTTTGGTCTGAGAAGTACTAGTAAAGGGATGTGTGTGACTGTGCTTCTGGATTTTGGTTTCAGAATTACACCATTGTTTATGGTGCTTTAGCTTTTTAAAGAAGAGGTTAACACTGACAATCCCAAACAGAAGCAAACGAGAAAAAGTTCTCTTTCCCTGTTATTATTATTTTTTTTCAAATGTAATTTATTTTCCTCAATAAATTAAAATATTTATTTTAAGTCAATCTGAGATTAATTTCCTTTTTATTGCCTTTTTTAGTCAGATAAGCGATAAAAAACAGCTATTGCTAGACTCCAGTGTTTCAGACAGACTGTTGGAGACTGGTCAGAACGACGGTTTGCATGCAGCTTTCCTATACTAAAATCAGCTAAAACAGCTCCCCTGGACACTCTCAAGGGCCTGAGAGTGACACGGGGACATCAGCCCTGTCTGACCCAGGTCATAGGCAAGCCCCACTTGCAGGATGCCCGGCAGACAGCGTGGGGTCAGAGGGGGCTGGAGGGATGAAGGGGTGGAGGGGTGACATCTCCAGCCTCCAATCATCCAGCTGCTCATGGTTTTTCAAGCACTGGTTATGTTGATCGAGAGCAGTCCCAGAGTGACAGAATCATTCTTATCAATTTGCTTTCTGCTTCCATTTGCCACACAGAAAGGGCTATAACTGCTCTCCTTAAGTTTGCTGATGTCTCGTCACCACTGTCAGCCTGTCTTCCTGGCTGAGTGAGGGCAGATTCCTGGCTCTGGGAGCATTTTTAGGAGGGCATCTGTTCCCTGGCACTTCCTCCTTCAACTATACATTCTCTGTTTGTCTGTCTGTGTGTGTATGTGTGAGAAGAGGGTGAGATCTTCTCCCTGGCCTATATTTAGGTACAGTATTGTGTTGATAGGTAAATAATTCTGTAAAAAAGCCATTAAAGGCTCAAGAGTCCTCTCATTAATTTCTTTAAGTAATTTTATCATTGTCAGAATACCATGCTCATCCAATCTATAACCTTCAGGAAACTAAATCTTTTTTTTTTGTAATTGCTACTCAGAATTAGTGTTGTAAACTAGTACCTCAAAACACTTCAAATATCAGAATTACTTTCCTCCACTAATGATCCATATGGGTTGTCTGTTGCTTTTGTATTGCTTTATACTGTTTGATATGCTGATTGTTAATCTTACTCATCCTGTATAAAAAGAAAAAAAAAAATATCTTTTTATCTGCTACATTAAAAAAAAAAAAAATTCCTCTCAGGGTATTTTATTGATTATATTGGAATCTTAGTCCTCTAGTGTAGATACTGATTATTATGCAGTTATGGAACAAAATCTACAGTAAGAGAAGAATTTGGTGTTTCTGCTGAGCTGAAAGAAGTGACATTAATTTCTTTCAGACAGGACTTATCTTTGTGTACTGATGCAAAATAAATTTCATAAATGGAACAAACTAAGGATGACTTAGAGGGAACTAAAATAGATGCTAAAATTAAGCTGGAAATATTTTATTCTGATATTTTCTACTATTTTACTCCATTTTGCATGGAATTGTACTTTATCATTTGTAGGTATAGGAGATGAGGAACGCACTATGGTTATTTGTGCGGATATTTGCGAGAGTCAATATACATATTGGAGTGAACCTCACTTGCCACCTTCTACCTAAATTAATGTTCATTTAGCACTCTTCATAGTATAAACCTCTCACAAGAAGACTGTCACATTACTCATACACAGCATTCTTAAAAATCTGTCTTGCTGTCAGGCTGTTTTAGGTTTTTAATAGGTGCATAAAATCTTACATACTTATAAATCTCCTAAAACATTCACATGAATAATTCAGAAGCTAAAATTCACATGGGTGAGACGTTTCACAGATAAGGGACCATCTCCTAAGAAAGCATGTGGTTGCCCTGTGAGTGCAATTGGAGTTGTAAACATTATCTGGTAAAAGTGAGGTTTCCTGGGGCTGCAGTAAGTAAAGCCTGTTACATCTTCTGGTATTAATCATAATAAGTGTTTTATCTTTGGCTGTCATGTTTAGTTTCTGCATGCAATTTACCTCTCAGGCAAGCTGTTCACGCTATCGGCCAAGCTTATCTCTGAACTTATGGTCTTCAAGTACCTAAATGTATTTCCACCAGAGTTCCCACAGTTAATGTGACAAAAGCCAACATAAGTGCTATTTTAAGACTGCACTCCATCCTTTTACAGAAAAACAGTGTTCCTTGTATTCTGATCACTCCTATCAACCAAAGTAAAGCTTACACTCTACTGTAATTTTATTATGACCTATTTTCAGATAGACTGTATACACACATAATTTATCTTGACTCCAAACATCCCACACACATGTTATCTCCTATCCTCTGAAGTGCCTTTACTGCCACAGGACTTCCACATACAAAGCATGTCATTATCTGTCTGACTCCAAAGGTATGTTTAGCAAGATGCAAAAGCATGAAGGAAACACATGGTCTCTGTCCCAAAAAGTCTACCAGCAAAACAATCAAATTGCTTCAGGAGATCCAGCAATAGCCCTCTAAGAGAAAGGTGGGGAGAAAAACAAACAAACCAACCTTTTAACCGTTTTGTGAGTGGTTCTATTTGCATGATGATTCCAAAATGATACAGAAAGAGGTCAAAGATTAGACAACTTTTAATATTCTGCTCTGCATGACCCCATCTCATTGCAATACTCTCATGATCTGCTAATAATCCTTTATAATTAGTCTTCCAGCGTAATATTAAAATGTAATCCACATGAACACCAATTGGAGCATACAGCAAGAAGAGAAATGGTTACCACTTTGAGTTGTGCATGGCAAGCACTATGCAGTTTTAATTTAAAATCTTTAAAACATTTGGCCCTTGATGTAAAGACAAGTTTCACTTCTGATATACACAGATACAGTACAACACATCTAGTTCAGACCTGCTGCTGTGACACTTTGCCTGCACAATGCTTGCCAAAAGAATATGGAAACATTGCTACTGTGAAAATGGAGACTGCGCTTGACAGCTACCTTGACATTTACACAGAGATGTAAACAAACAGATTTTGTAGCAGCCCATAAAATAAATGGCCCAGGTTCACAGTTGGTAAACTTTGATTTTGGTCTTCTGGATTAGGTTTTATATGCAATCTGTATGTGTGTGTCACGGTAATCACTGCTGCAGGAGAGTCAACTGGTTTTGTGCTGGTGTAACTCTTAAGAATTGGGCTGAAGTTACCATGTTATGGCAAATGTGCCATGATGCAACATTTTACTCTGTGTTTCTATCTATTCCATTTCCATTTTGTTATTGCAGATCCTCTCTGTGGATTCTTATACCCTTAAAACACTTCCAAATTAGTTGTCACTAGTGTGATTGGGCTATTCTGCATATTAAAATGGATGGTTCCCTTTCCTCCTCTTTCTCCCCTGCATAAAACTACTCATCAGAAATCTTCTTGTCAAAATACTTGTATTCTGAACAATTTATTTTCTCTCAAAAATACAAAAAATTAACAGTCCAAGATACTAGACTAGTGAAGAGAAGCAACCTTTTTTTTGGAATTGAGGTAAATATTTGAATGTGTCAGTGCCTTTAGTCTAGAATATTCTTAAACTAACTATTCCCATGAGATTGCAGAACATAAAATGGAAATGGAACTTCAGTGGTAAGCACCTAGAGAGTTCAATAGAAAGTTCAGTGGGAATATTAGTTCATAGTAATCTTTTGATTGGCTTTTTGAGATGGAAAAGGGCAGGTTTAGCTTTTAAGAGTTAAGCTAGAGTAAGCCTATTGTGAACCATGGAACATACAGTTTTTCTGTTTGAATAAAGTGGGAAAAGACTGCAGCTTAAGATGCTGATAGTATTTTTCATTTCTTTAATGAAGCTTTGCACACTAGCTAAGAATGTTTTCCACTGATGGCATGTAGTAGAATTCTAAACATGAGAATGGATATTGCTTTGAGCAGGAAGAGGGGTTGCCAGTGTCCACATGTTACTGTAAAGTGGAATTGCCTTCCAGTTTTGGAAGGAACAAGCTGCAACAGGAGAAGCTTTATGTCATCAAGGGTGAGATTTCCAGAAAGGATGTTTCAGAACAGAAAGACACAACAGAGAGAGAACTTACAGCAACTATTGTCACTGCCTTAAAGCCAACATTACTTTCCTCACACTCTGGTCTCCTTTGACTTCCAGAGCAGTTTACAGAAATTATGATAATCATTACTGTCTTTCAGCACTCTTTTTTAAGGTTTATCTTCTTTACAAGAAAAAAAGAGCCCATGGAAGGAGAGAGCAAGTAGAGAAAAGAAAGAATGAACACTTACTTCCTGAGGCATCTTACTGTCACGAGGGTCACATTAAAATTTAATTTTGTTTCCTGTTCCTTCCTTCATTTAAAATCTAGATGAAACTGTAGAAAATAGCAGAAAACAAAGCTAAAACTATATTTTCAGGAGGGGACTTGAAGTAAGCATGGGAAGTAGCATGGCCATGATTTTTCAGGGCACTACATCTTGATAGCATGGTAAATAGGCCTTTCACCCTTTAAGGATAGAAATACAGTAACATTTTTCTGTGTTTTAAATATTCATGCTATATTTGCAAAGCAATACAATAAAGTTCATGTGGTATATTGCAATACCAGGAAAACATTTGTTATTGGTTTGTAAGTAATTAGAATTAAGTTGCTTGAAAGATGTAAAGAGTCATATTTCCAAGAACATGTATAGATCTCTGATATAATTTCATAGTAGCACAATAAAACAAAAATAAATGGATTTGGGTATACTTAAAATGTAAACTAACGTATTAATCTAACTTAAATCAAATAGATCCTCGTTTGCTTAGTAAATGCCATCTCTGTGGTTCTCATGATGTATCACTTGATGTAGTACACTTTCGTTATAGTCAGTGAAAACTTGATCAGAATAAGTTTAAGGACCATGGCTAGTAAAGATCATGGCTAATATATGTGCAGGAGGAGTTAATAAAAGTACTGATGTTTTCTTAAATTGTGAGTAACATCTGACTAGGATGGTAACTTGCTGTGTATATATTATTTATGTAAATCATGTCAGTGGAAAAAGTTACAGCCAGGTATTATTAATAAAATTAGAAAACAAAACAATAAATGCTTGATGCAGTAAAACTGTTTACCTGACATTAAGCCCGATCTTAAAATATGTATGATTATACCTTATACCACAGTCAAAAAGGAGGATACAATGAAAAAGCTTGTAGTGGAGAAGGCAGGAGACAGACTTGGGGTGAGTAAGTGAGCTTAGCTATCAGTGGTCTAGAAGATTATTTGGTTTTGGAGTAGTTTCCCACATTTTTATGATCACGTACTGGAATGCACTGCAGTGTGCTGGAGGGAGCAGGCCCTGTTAGTTCTTAAAACCCATGCAAGTATGAAGTAATAAAAGAAAAGTGAACAAGGAGAGTATATTCCTGTCTTTCCCACAGTGACTAGTAAATCTAACTTGGCATAGTAACTGAGAAACCTTTATCTATTCCTACGGCACATCTGATGAGACAGGTGAAAGCATGGGGAGCTTGCCAGAATAATGCATTATTTGTATGCAGAGACCTAAATATCAGACTTAATTCTGACAAGCCAGAGTGACTATTACAGGCCTTACTTCTAGAGTGTCTTCTAGTTATAAACCAAGATTGTCCTGGCTTTGTATTTAACTTAAGCTGACAGAGCTGCCAGGGGAAAAAATGGTTTAAAAGTCTAAGTTTTTGTTATAAAAGCTAGAGGAGGAAATATTTCAGCTAAACCTTGAAAACTATTGTTCCTTGTCCCTAGCAGCTAGTAACAGATGGGAAGGGAGGAGAGCTAGACATAGACCAGAGGTGCTTCAAAGTCTTTGTGTGAACGGGTGCAGGCAGACCCACGCTCTTCTGCTTCGAGCTGGTCATGAGGCTGCCATGGTAGGGGCCTGTGCCTCCACAGGGCACAGGGTTGTTGCAGTAGGGTCGTGTAATATCCAAACCAGTTCAGCACGGTGATTTCCCAGTGGGAGTCAACATCTATGCTGGAGCATTACCACATGCAAAGCCTTTGGGAAGCCCTGTTCCTCTTATGTGGCTGCCTCAGTTGATTTTGAGAGCCTGTGTCATGAGTGATATTGGCTGATGTAGATGGTCTGTGCCACATTAAGAGGATGTAGGGACATGAGGCAGCTGAACTGCAGCTGCTATGCACCCTGTGAAGGTATTGACAGGTGGAAATACTTCAGGCTTCATATTAAACATAACAAGAGTCAGATGTGTTAATTTTCCTTTTTATTGAAACTATGACTTTTCTATGATACAGATTCTCCACACAGAGAAATGTTTAATGTAAAACACTGTTTTTCTCCTCTTGCAAAAATACTAGAAGTTCCAGGAAAAAAGACAGGTCAGAGCACTGGTTCCTACTGGACTGAAGAGCCCAAGTTACTGGGTACAGGGTGTGGCTAAGCAGGTGATGAAGAATGCAAAAAGGTTGTGTCAGATCATTATGAAAAATGAGATTATTATGAGCTGCCTCCTAGGTAAAGAGCTTGAATTCAAAAGTGTTAATGTTATGCTTGGCTCTGCAACCTTAACTTCCTTTTCTTATCAGTTTACTTCATGATGTATATGTATTTAGAAGTAGACCCCTAACAGAGTCACACATCATGCAAATATTTCATCTGGCAAGTACACTTTAAGCTAAATTTCAGTCTGACTCTGCACTTGATAAATTATATTAATAATATACTGTGGACTGTATCTGTGAATTTTGATGTAGAGCTTTTTAAATATTCTAAACTTGTTACTTAGTTCATATTTTCTGAAAACCTGTACTGAGGTTTGTTGCAGAATTTCTGTTCTGACTTTCAGACTGCAAGACACATTCTGTATCTATTTTCTACAGTCTAGGATTTTCCCGCCAACTCCTTGTAGAGCTCCACTTTCAATCTGTCCTCAGGGAAACCACTATAAGATAGGGGGATTGTTTATTTTTAAGCTTTTGAAACTTAACTTTTGCTTAGTATTCAAACCAGTGAAAATTAAATCAGCAGAAGGCCTTCCTTTTGCTGCTATAGATTTCAGACCAGGTTCTAAGTGCTATTTCATTCCTATAAAGTTTGTGCCCTTTTCCCCTTCAGATGTCTTGACCAAAATGAAAATCCAAATAACAATGAAATTACTTTTAGTGCTTCTCCTCTCCCTGCCTTACTCCCCCTTTTGCCCAATATCAAAAGGTTAATGAACCAAGTCCACAGTGTTTAGATTTTGTACCAAGTACAAAGAAATATGTTGTGAATAGCTGATAAGTGGCATGATCAATAATAGGGAAACATCTTCCAGCTGTTGTTATATAAAGGAAAAATTATCAACAGACCCTGGCATTGTCAACGTTGGTTTGTAATATATTGATAAGTTACAGATTAGTCACTACATTTTAAACAATTGTAATGTTGACCACTGAACCATGTATATTTGGATCATCAAACATGCTAAAACTCCATTTCTGAGTGTAATGGCAGACCTTTAAGTTGTGTCTAATGAGCTTCTCCATAGCATAAACTTAGTAGCTTTCCAACAGACCTTTTTCAAACACTGCTTGCCATTATGAACCTAGTTCAAAACAATAAGTACAAAAGCAAAGAGACATTTCAGCTTAAAAGCAGGCATTTCTTAGGTAACTGAGGTATGGTTATTTTAAAATAAATTTGCTTAGTATCCCCGAAGACTGAATGTTGTTTGGCAATCATGAATAAAACTCTTGAGTAGTAGCTCTGGAAGTTCTAGTGTAACTCCTGTGGCACTATATTTTGATTAAGAAACTATCTGTCTAATGTTCTCTAAAAATTCTGGTGCTGTGGGCATTTAATGGAGCCTAAGAACATCTGCTAAATGTAAATTTATTAGAAGTATTTTGAGGAAGAAGCAATATCTTAGAGGAGATCCTATGGGTATAACACTGAAATTTATTATGGAACTATGTAGAATTTCTTTTGCATCAGCTTTTTACCTGTAATTTGTGTAGACAAAAGGCTAAGCATAAGCACGTGCTTTCATATGCTCAACTTTTCTCTGTATTGATTAATTGCCCAGGAGAATTCATGCCTTCTAGACACTGAGTAAAATCTTGGTCCTATAAAAGTCAATGAGAGTTTTGTTATGGATTTGCAGAGAGTCAGGATTTTATAAAAACAGAAGTAAAAAACGTTGTTGGATTCTCCAAAATCCACTTGCAGTTTTAGATTTCCAACTTTATATTAGCTAATAATGAATAAATTACTTGAAAAAATGCCTTTATAGGGAAAGATTAAGTTCTGATTTTCAGCAAAATCATTTGACAGAGAGATAAGATATATCTTTTAAACTACTGCCTTTTCCCTAACAAAAGTTGTCAACTGTCCGAAGACAAACTACTGTCTGAGACCTTAATGAACTTTTCTGTCAACAAAATAACTGTTGTTTTGAGATGAGTGGGGGAAAAAGGAGCATAGATAGTGAAAAAACATTTGCTTTGGTTATTTTTCAGATCAGTTTGTTTTAGAAGTAACTAATATTTTTGACAAATATTTGTTTCTGTATTGCTTAGGTAAGGGCTTGTAGGGATCTTAAAATAGCAATGAGGGCAAATTTAAAGCTCATTAAGGATTAACACTTCTTCCGTATATAAAAAAATAGGAAACATGTTAGAATATGTAATACATCTAGAAAGAGTGAGATTTTAAAACTGTCCCTGCATTTAAAAGCAGCAGGAGTATTTTAAACATCTCTGGAATCTGTAGCATTTATAAGAGCTATTTATTAGCTGCCACAAGCACAACACTTCTAAGAATGAATAAAACCATTTAAACATTTCCCAGGACTCCTGAGACCGAGGTGTGTGCTTTGCATGTATATGTAAAGCATAAATATGAATGTGTGTAAAGGCGTGGGAGGGAAGAACAATTTTCCCTTCTTCCTCTCAAGAGAATGCCTGAAATTTAATTGAGGTAAAATAAATGTTCTTATCAGAAGGCACAATGGACCTTCCCAGTTTTGTTTGTGGCAGAGTTCAGGAGCCCTCCCCATGGCTTACTCTACCTTCCCCCACTTCAGATATTAACCTGGACATCATGCCTTCCAAACATTAAATGAGCTGTGCGATGTTTTATTACATTTCTCATGTGGCTAAGCTTAGTGTGGCTTTTAAGTGTTCCTCGGTATGCCGTGCTTACGCAAGTTATTTTCTGCTGTGGATTGTTGATGCTGCAGCAGCAGATAGAGTGATGTGCCTTGAATTCCAATGAGGAGAAGGCGTTGGTTTATTTTGGTTTTTGAGTACAGAGTGAGTATTTTGAAAAGATTTGTAACTCAGATTTTTCTCTATTTCAGGCTTAAAGCATTAGAAATGAATTGTTTTAAGTGCTGCTGGGAAATAATTATATGTCTTTAGAAAGTAAAGTAATTTAAAATGTCATTGTTTGTAAAGTATGTTGTTTATGAAAATGTTTTAGCTAGTGACTTATATTACATTCAGTGTGGGTCTCCACAAAATGCAAATGAACAAACAGAAACCCTCGAGCACTGAGAAGCTAATTTGTATGAAGCTAATTTTTATGAAAATGGACAAAAGCAATGGGGAGAAAGTTTGCTGTCGAGAACCTCAATTGTAACTAAATTAGACTTTCTTTCATTGTACTAAGTTGTTTCTGATTTTGTCCTGACAGTTAGGGAAAATTTATAAGCAATGAGGTGGGCAATTGAAGCAATGTGTACATTTTCTTGAACTCCTTTAGGAGATTAAAACCTTTCAGTGTGTTCTATCCATCTGCTTATTTAGTGCTTGTATTATTGGAAGCAATCCTCTCCTCTTACAGCAGTGATGCTTAGATCCCTAGTTCTTAAGGGTTGTGTATGAAACAGATTTTAAGGGATCCAGCCCTGATTAGAACAGTTAGCCTGTTAACGTCCTATGTATTTACAGTGGATTATTTGAAGGGAAGCAGGGGTTAAGTCAGCAGGTCTCTCGGCTTCCCCAGGGGTTAACCTGGCAGCCTGTTTGGCACACACAGGAGGGCTGACAGGTAGCAGGATTTGTCTAAGCAGTGTGCATGAGAGCCAACAAGGAAAACTGAATGCTCTGGATTAGTTTTGGATTATGTTGTCAGAGTGAAGCCTGACGGACAAACTGCAGAGGAATAAAATGCAATCTGTTTGGGGAAAGAGACAGCGTGCATAGCTTTCATTTTTCAAGAAATGACAAGAAAAATCATTAATAATTTGTAAATCCATGTCCATTAACTTTTCTCTTTGTTATCCCAAGGCAGTCTTTTTAACATGATTTTGCCACTGTTCTATATCTGTTCTTTCTTGTGACAGATGGCAAGATAAATATAAAATTGCAATAATACAGTACAAACCAAAGGGAAAAATATCTAGAAATCATAACACCTGGAATTGTTTAATGTGGAATATTGGGGGTCGGGAGGGGTGGTGGGGTTTTTCTGTCTTTTTGTGGTGAAAGATAAAGTTTAATATCATTTATATACTTTTCCTATTCTGTAGTTTCATTCATGTGATCATAATTTACTTCAAAATATTGGAAGCAACATTCCATTATTATTTCCATTAAAGCAATTGCATTACCAATATTACTAGCACAGCTGATTTCTTGTTTTTCTTCATCTGGTTATTTCATTATTTTACTCCTCAAGTGCTTACTGTTTTACAAGAGAGGAAGAACATGCAGGGAAAAAAAATAAAAAACCCCAACAAATAAAAAACAAGGTTGTTGGGGTTTTTTTTTCACCAGAAAGAATTGTATAATTTTTCATTGAAATGGTGTTTGTCCTTGCAAATGTCACTTCATTTGTTAATAGTGACTTCTTTGGCTATAGAAGAATAGTTCCTGCTCATGAACTTCAGTCAGATTCGATTTTCAGAAGGTTACGGGGAGGGGCAGGCAAGGGGAAAAGGGGGTTTCTACAATTACTTTTTTATGATTAAAAAAAAAAGGAACACCCTAAATGGAAGCTGGCAAATAAACCTACTTAAAGACCAAGTAAAGTCAAGGGAAGACTGCAACAATTATTGTGGCCTTGATCTTTGTTAGTCAGGTTTATACCAGATTTGTTCACTTTTTGAACAGGTTCTTCATTTTTACTAAAATGCCAAAACCATTTTATGGCTTAATTCAAGAAAAAATGATTCATCAGTTACAGCATTTTGGATTATGTTGTTGCTGAGGTGTTAGCAAAGTAAAACACTTGATAAATGTATTAGAACTAGAATTGTAATAGTACAGCCAAATAATTTGAATGAATACATTTATATGCTAGATTTTTTTTTTCTGCTTATGAAATATCCAAATGTGGAATCAATGCATTTGGTTTTGGAGTACAGTAAACACTGTCTATAAATTAATCTCGATCTATTTATATCTGTATGCAGATTTTGTGGCTATTCAGAATATCTGATTTGAGGTGAGTTGGGTTCATTTTCAGTGAGCGTGTGAAATGTACATTAAATTTCAGTCTCCTAATTAATGATATAAGAAAGATTTTGGTGCTAACATTCCCAGTTTTATTATATTTCCCTAAGACGTGTTCTATCTGAAAGCAGTCTTGCTAGCTATTTTGTTTACTCATTCTTAAAAAGTAAGTAGAAGAGTATGAGGAATTGCTATAGCCAACTTTTACTTACAGCGTAGAATTTGCTTGTGGTTATTAATGCAGCTTTGGGTAAATGTAATGTTTAGCTATGTGGAGTGTGAGTAAGCGAGTAGTAAAAGTATCTCCAATAGAATAAAATGTTTATGTCCAAACTCATTCTGACTGAGTCCCTGCACCTCATATATGCTGTTGGCTGACTGTCTAGATCTTTGGAACTGCTTCCTTAATAGGAAACAACAGCATAGAGTAGAACATTAAATTTAAAAACATTTAAAATTCTTTTAATATTAAGCACGTTCTTCATTGCTGATTCACGGTGGCTAGATTTGGTCCTGGAAGCACTGTTGTTTGTGCATTTTATTCTTTTTTTGCACTGAATGGATAGAAGTATTGTAAAAGTCATGTCATCTCTCTGGGCTTCTCTTTCCCCTTGAAAATAGTAATACTATTTCATGAACGTTGTAGACACTGAAAATTATGCTTTGGGATTTTTTTTCTGCATAAAAGCTCAATGATTTAATTGTACATAGTTGTCAGCGCTTATAACTAATCAGAGTTTTCAAAAGTAGTCATATTGTACTTCCATCTCTAAACTTTCAGTCCAGATGAAGATTTTACTGGCATTATAAATCTTTGTTCTAGTTATGGTTAGAAGTCTTCTACATGTGTTTTTTCAACTATTTTGAAATGACCAATTAGATTAGGACAGCAATGCGATTTTGTTTGTGTCACCTTAAAGGTAAAAGTACCTGGAGGAGAGTGCTAGATTATCAAAGGATATGTTTAAAAGGCAAACAAGAGTTAAATGGTTTGCTACAGATATATTAAATTTTGTGACCAATTGTCCACAGTTAGGAACATTTATTTTCTTAAAATTTTTGTATCCTTTTCCACTAAGATAAGTATTACAGATTCAGCATTTTAAATTCAGCTTTTTAAATAATGTATATCAGCACCTTTGTTTATATACAAAAGAACTAAGATAATTAATTTGTTTATTAATGTCTTTCTGTGGACATTCACAATATCCATATTCACAAGTTTAAGTATCAGAACCAGTGAACAGGCCTGGGGCATTTTTTATCCTGCATGTTTCAAAAATAGCTTATCGACATCTCCATAATCTTTAGTTGTCAAGTGGTTATTTCATTTACTGCTCAACTAGAGTGAAAACTCAGCAAATGTACACAATAATTGGGGCTAAGGGTCTAAGAAAATTGCAGAAATATATAGGCATAAGGGCAATATAACTTATGTAAGGAATTTAATTAACAGCTGCTCATAGTAATATAGAACATCATCTACTGGTGAATGATAGTCCAGACTTCAATATTAGTCTACAGAGAAAAGCCATTGGCTCTGTTAGCACAGCACTTTGCAGTATCTTTTAAATTAGTCTTTTAAGCTCTTCTAGGAAAGACTACCTAGGTAACGGCCAGCAGGAGCTGCATGTTGCTATAGCTTGTCCTTCCTGAAGACAGGTCTATGCCAGGCTTGCATAACTTTTCAGAACTGATGGGAATCACATCACAGTTTGCTGTGGCTGTAAATCATTATTCCATGGGAATAAAAACAAGAGAAATGCTGTTAATTCTGTTACTCAGCTTTTAAGCCTGACCACTTTGGGCCAAGTTGTCTGACCAAACTTGAATTAGTCATTGATTTCTTTGTCATGAATTTATGGGAAGTGACAGTACAAGAAAAAACTTCAGAATGCTTCTCTTTGTGATATTAGTGATAGCAGCTTTAGGAGAACTTTAATATCCTGTTCCCATTTTCTTATAGGAAAAGTTAGACAATAACACATAGAAATAACTGAAGCAGTAAATTATCAAAGGGAATACAGTTTTAATAGAAATAAATCTGTAAAACTATTGCATATATCCTCCTGTTCTAGGGGAATAAAATTCTACATGACTTATTCAAATGAAAGCATTTGCTAGGTATACACACCAAAAAAACCTTCCAAGCTAATGAAAGAATATGACTTCACTATTGTTGACACTGCTTTAACAAGTTGTGATGCAAAGAGTAAGGAAAAAAAAAAAAGTTTGCCCTTAGTTGATTACTTGTATATCTGCAGTGTATCATCCTTGATTCTGCGAGGTTTAAATTACATTGTTGGTTCCAAACCTCACCTCAAAAGAAAGATTTCTTCCATCATTCAGTTCCCGCTGTCTTTAACTCAGTCTTCTGCTGACTTCTGGTATTGCCCTTTAGGGAATTCTTAGGTTTAAGAATTTATTTCAGAGCTAGAACTATAGTTCTTCTCTGTTCTGTTTCAGGTTGCATGCAAAGGCTCTTTCTATCTCTACATGCATATAATAAATAGGGTTATCAAGTATTCTAGTTTGTCTAGCAATGCAGGCTCTGTCCTGGTATTTCAAGGACTGATTTCTGGATGCTGTTTCGTCCTAGATTATCTGGATGCTCTTTTGTCCTGGATTATTATTAGGGATATTGACTTTTACCAGTTGTTTGTCCCCTCTCATGCTATCGCTACTAGGTTCCATGGCCTGACATGAAAGATGAGTTTTCAGTATGTTACACCACAACTTTGTGCTCCATTTTTTTTAAATTTTAATTTTAATCTGACCACTTTAAGCAAAAGCCAGAGACACTCCCTCAATAGACACCTCAGAATTTTGTAGTCTCAAAATTAGTGCTGAGAGCCATGTGAAAGTGGAAGGCTATTTTGTGTGTATATGATGGTGGCACAGGTTCTGAGTCCTGTTTGTGGGAAGAACCACAGCATAACAGTGATGTGAGCTGAAAAGAGCCTAGCTCATCTTTGAGACTCTAGGGCTTTGCAAGGTGGTAAATGAGAGATAGCACAGTTTTATCTTTGAATAGAGCAGATATGAAATTGTTAAGAGACAAAAATAGCTTAAGATAAAAGAATCACTTCTTACAGAAGTGAGTTTCTATCTCTCTCCTCTCCTCTTTCCTCACATTTTTTCAAAAGAAAAGAATGATCACCAAAATACTTTTCACAAGTTCACAAATTTTTCTGACTCAACTCAGAAAAAAACCCTGTGGAATACAAGCTTGAAATATCAAACTCAAACATGCATGGAAAGAAATAGCTGTTCACACACAGATCAGTTCTTCCAGTCTTCTCTGGGTACAGTTGGCAGTGCTTTTCTGGTTCTGAATTTTTCTTCATCTAAGTCTTGCACCTCCCAGATTTCTCAGAGACGTTTTCATCTTCATTATGCTCTTAATGACACAAATTCATAATTCATTTCCTTCCATCCTTCTAATTCCTACATCTAGACATAAACACACAGTATATATTTAGTTTGTAGAAGTTTACAAGTTGTAAGCATGCGTGGATGATGCATCTCTACCTCATCCCTTAGCTTTGAGATATTTCTCATTATATGCAGGCCTGTGAAACTCTGAATGAGAGACCAGTGCTTCAGTATTAGCTTTTTTAATATATAGCAGCCTTCCTGCATTTACAGGTCATCCAAACTCTACTTAAGTAGTGACATCCAGTGCACAGGTTTGAGAGGCTTGTGGGGTTAATTCTGTCATTACTGTGTTGACATGAGGCATGTTACAGCTTTCAGCTGAAAATGTTACTTGTAATCTTTTAATCCCAAATTAGGTCAACATTTTATCAAGTTAATCTAACATGAAGATTAATTAGGCTAGTTAACACGCGCACAGAGGTTATTTGTTTTGAGTCTACATTTAATCAAGGAGTTAGTCCTTAATACAATAGAAAGCCTCCCCCCTGCCCCCTAACCCTAGCTACAACTCATTCCATCATTTTGATACCATGTGCTGTTTTAGGACATAAAATTAGGAAAAGGCCAAATTTAATTTCTTGTGCAATCTACCCACAAGCCCAGCTGAAACAAACCCAGTCACTTACAAGGGATACAAGAGATGGATTTTCAAAAACTGTATAATTTGCAAAATTAAATCTATCATAGATTCATTTAAATTTTTTTTTTAGACAAAAAATGCCATTAATATTAAACTGCCTCAAAATTTATTTTAAAATAATTCCATAGCATTCCAAAACAATTCTTCATGTAAAAATTATCAGCATTTGAAATGCAGAAGATGCATGATGTTTTCTAAAGCAAGATTGATACTACCATTAAATTCTTAAGGCTACAAAATGCAGAATGGTGGAAACAAACTGTTGAGAGAAATGTGACAGGCAAAGTTGAATATTTATCAAGAGAGTTTCTGAAGTCTGCACTGAAGTTTCTGAAAATCAGACTGTCTCAACAGCTAATTCTATGCCTGCTAGATCACTCACCTGAGACGGAAGGCCCTTGTTTTGGACTAGAGCTACTGCAGCAGGTCTTTGGCTCAGTCTCTCAGTCTCATAAATTTTAGTAACCAACAGGAACTATAAAGAAAAGGAACTTTATACACTTTTTAGAGTATTTACCATTCTGAAAACTGTTTCCCAGTGCAGAGGAAAGCACCCTTCAGTTTTGCAGGTATACTTCTACAGGCAAGGAAAACTGTTCTTGATAGTAGTGAAAGAAAGTTTTCTCCCTAGAGCAGGATGTCTTTTAATAAGAAATTTTGGTTCTACTAGGACCCTTGAAATTATCTGCTGCATTCATGCTGTCTTTTTCTTTTTGTTACCCTCAAAACTTGTTGCTATTGTGGATTTTTGAAGAGTAAGAACAATGGCATAAGCAGAATGGAAAAAGAACTTGTCTGGTTTCTTTCTTTACCATTTTCATGTCATATCCCTTCTGAAAAAATACTATTCAGTATAGTTACTCTCAAATTAAATATCCAAAAGGAGGAGAAAAGAAGACAGTTTGTATAGAGGGAGGTGGCATAAATCTGCTAACAGGGGTCATTAGACCGGACAAATGCCTTTCTCCCCTGAGTTTCCTAGATAAGGAGAACCTATCTAGTAGTTAAAAATTCCAAAAGTCATTCTGGATAACATTACCGACCCCCCTGGGTGTTGCTGCAGAGTTCATGCCCTGTTTCATCAAATACCCAGTGACATTCACCAGGGGCCATGCTAATTATAGGGATTTAGCAGACAATGTCTAAGAACATTTCATCACAAAATAGCATGTCTTTGTCTACAAGTATTGGTTTGTTGATGTGCTAAGTTAGCAAAAACCTGGAGGTAAAATGATCCTGCAGTTTGTTAGTGTATCTTTACAGCAACATTAATCAACATATTGAAATGTTAAGATACAATCTCTCCGGCATGTAATGCCTGCTAGTGTGCTATTTTGCAATTACATGAAGGAGAAAGGTTCAAGGTAGCTTAAACATTAATGGATTATACATTAGTTCAATGTCATCTAACCCAACTGTTTTAATGAGATACATGGTTTATTCACTGTAAAACTTTATTCTTAGGCAAGAGTTAGACAACCCTCATCTTTTACTTATGCCAGACCTAGCCCGTCGTCTCTTTACTGAAGTCAGGGGGGAGGGGAGGGCGTGTAATGATAAGGGAGGCAAATCAGACCATTTTGCTGCACTGCCAGTTGAATTCTTTGATTCTCAGAGAGCAAAGCTTGTGATTACGGAGTGAAATTCCTTCCTCAGGGCTAAGTGCAGAAACAGACATAAGCAACGCTACAAGTTAGCTTTACCAGAGTGCAATCCATCAGCTTGCCTTGTGCAATATATGGAGGCTGGGTACCTCCAAAAGCTGTAAAATAGCCAGCTTCTGAATGGTGAACAGCCTACTCCAATCGTCTGAAAAAGCTATGAAGAATACATTTTATAACCCTCCAGGCAGAGAGGGGCTTAGTCCCAGAGGTCACATTGCCATTGTCACTGAAAGTCTCTCTCAGAGATAGACACATGACTCCTTACTATTCAAAAAGAAATAGAGTACAACCCATCCATTACTTGAAAAATGTTGCCAGTGACTGTGTGATATCTTCAGTGTTTGGGTCGCACTCTGGCCTAGTCATTACATTACAGTCCATACTCACAATTTAACTCTATTTTTGAAAGGGAATAATTCCAGCAGAAAACATGCATTGCCCTACTCACAGTGGACTAAAGCATGATGCTTCCTGTACTATCTAGGGAGCTGATATACAGGAGGGTCAAATCAGTACCACTCTGATTCTAAGAATACCCTAAGTGTTGTATCCTGTCCAAAATGTGCACCTACCTACACATGACTGCTAGGCGTGCCAAAAATATATTTTCTCCATCAGATCCATAAGGGGATTTATAGAAGGGAGTTTATTAACATAATTCAAAGGATTCTAGAGATGATACAAAGCCTATTCAAATTTTCTGTTTCCAGTATACTTTATGTAGTTTGTGCACTGTGGAATAACTTTAAATTAACAGTCAGTCTCTGACACATACATTTCTACTTATTCATAATATTTATTCATTTTTATTCATCATTTTACAGGACTTTCATGCTTTATTAAGCATTTATGTGTGGAGGTGACAACTGACAGCCAGGTTGGACTCAGTTGCACAGGCACAGTATAGACATTATAAAATGATCATACCTGCCTTTTAATGGGAGCAATCAAAAACATTTACTTGGTTAATAAAAATTCTGAATTGAACTTGTAAGTGGAGTTAAAATTAACTGCTATAAAAGCATATGGACATTCAGGACTCCTGGAAATTAACTCAGCTACCTATGAACCTTATGAGAGTAACTTCTGGCTGGCAAAAGTCTGCCAGATGTATTAATGATGATGGAAAGAGTAATGAGATAAATGGGCACAAATGATGAAGCAGAAGACTTTGAATTGACAAATAGCTAGTGGCATAGCAGCAAAAATGGCACACAGCATAGAAATCACCTACCATTGAATTTCAAGAATGTTTGACATTGCTAGTAAATACGTCATGATCATTAGGAGGCTATAGCTGTTTCCCTCTCCTCCCCTCATCCCCATCTCTTCCTTCACCTTTCTTTTTCCCGTTATTATCACCTTTTCTAGACTGAGGTTCATCTCTTTTGCCTTTTTATATTTTCTGAGAACAGTTTCTAAGAGGCACATTTTTGTCACTCTGCAGTGTAGCATTTGGTTGCAGAGCTACATTGGGCACAGGCAACACTGTTGTCCAGGAAATGGCTCTGAACTGGGGTGCACAAAGTGTTTCAAGCCATTTTGACACTGCCTGTATCCTAGTTGCAGCTTACCTAAAGGGTTTAGGTGAGAACAGTCTTTATGTCCTCCTCATTCTCCAAAGCAGAGGACCTGTGATTAGTTCTGGTCACATGATAGGGCATATAAGTGTGAAGAGGATTTGTGTGGACAGGATGGAGAGCTTCTGCAACCAGCTCTCACTCCTCTGCATTCACAGAGAGTATAAACCACAAACAGCATTTATTTATTTAGTGGTTTTATGATGGCTGACACATGCAAGTTTAAGTTATGTAACTGTACCATTTTTGTAAGTATCTTCTAAATTTTTATCCTTGTGATTAAACAATTGGAAATATATTTAGTTCCATGACAACTGAACTCTCCACAATATTTATTTCTCTAGGAATTTAACCTCCTTTTTGAAATCTTCTTGCAATATCCTATTATTGTAATTTCTTTTCTTTTTAACTGTGGGGAAAAGCTCTACAGAACATTTCTAGTGAGCTCACTGAAAACTGTCAAATAAATGCATTGGCAGATATGCTCATGTTCTAATGACTCCAGGAAGTGTTACTGAAAATTCTAATCATAAAAGTTTTTGCAGATACACTCAAACATAGAGTATGCAGGGTCAGTTCACATAATCACACCAGGTCTCATTTTACATGGTGGTTAGCTGGTTGGGTTTTTGTTTTGGTTTTTTGTTTTGGTTTGGTTTTTTGTTTTTTTTTTTTTTTAAAAAAAAAAAAAGGCTAATGCACTTATTTGGAGATGTAAAGACTTATTAGAGGTTAATGTGATTTTTTTAAATGCAAAAGATCATGCAATGAAAATGCCAAGAGCCTGAGGAGATGAGGTGATTTCTAAATTATGGTGCTGAGAAGTCATTGTTTTAGTTAATAAATCAGAGAGCAGTTTGAAGGCATACAGATTTAAATTATTTGTATTTCTTCCTAAAATATTTCAGGATTGTTGTCATCAAAGAGCAGAGACTTTGATCAATTTGTAAATCACTATTTTCCTACCTTTCTGGTGAGAAATGGACATTGTATATAGTTTTATTCCTGGAGGTGGCCCTAAGCAGAACACTCATTTTGTTATGAGAGTCCAAGGGAGACTGCACTCTGTTATACTCTAATTACAAATAGCCTGATACACAGCACTCTGTGTAAAGGGAATGTATACAATTTTATGAATGGGATTTTTCTAAAGCTCTCTGAAGTTAAAAGGAGACCAAAACAAGTATTTAGAAAGATAAGGAGAGGAAAAATTAATTATAAAAGAAAAAAAAAATCTCAAAAGCCTTTTTCCTATATTTGTAAAGGATAGAACCTTGTCAAATGCTTATTACTCTGATCACCTATAGGATGTACATTTATTTTTTCCAAACAAATTTATTGCTTTTGTACACATTTGGTTAATGGGCTTCTGTGACATGGAAGTGCTACAGGGACTCATTGTCTTCATCTCTTCCTGCTGTCCTTTAAGTCAATATTAGTTTATAGAGAAGTGCCACAGTGCAATTAATTTGTCCTTCGAAGAATTCAAATTCATAAATCAGCCTCTTTCTCCCTCTCTTTCTCTTTTTCTGCACGCTTCGTGGTGAGGTAAACATTTGCAACAGCCAAACCTCAAAAGGCTGAAAGGTCTAATTCAAAAAGGGCTTCCCAAACAGGATGCTTATCTTAAACATACAAATTTGTCCAAACCTTTGCAAGCTTACCTTTTTCCATGCACCATTATTTTCTTTCCAACTTACTCAGGCTATACTCCTTACCCTCATAGTGTTGTTTTGGTGGGGTTTTTTGTTTGATATGAATGAAATAATTTTTTTAAAAGCAACTCAAATCTTCATTGTACTGAACAGAACACAAAATATTTCTGGATTCATCAAAGCTCAGATAAATACTTTCCTGCCTCTCTGACTTCAGTAGTCTTCTTTAACCCTCTGTCTTGCTAAAATCCTTCCCACATATCAGAGAGGCTGACAATCTCCTCTGCTCAGGCTACTGTCTTCAGATCTTGTTGGTTCTTGGGAACCACAGGGAGACCCCAAGTGTTAGGATGTGAATGAAGTAGGCTACCAGAGAAGGTGACGGGTTGGAGACATGCACCTCATCAGTCACATCACACTTTAAGATTGGGGCATATATCAGGTCAGGTAACTCACTAGGTCAGGTTGCGGGGGTGGGGAATGGAGTCTTTTGAGGTTTATAAGGTAGAAAGAAGAAGAATGAAATGAAAGTGTCAAAAGTTTTGGGGAAAAAGAACAGATGAATCTCAAAGGACAGGGGCAAAAGATCTTAAAACAGAAAGAAGACAAATTTCTCAGAAATTTTTCAGAAATCCTTCACTCCTTACCTGATCAGTACCTTCATCTGTATTCCTTATTTATCAAACTCCTTCAGCTATCTCCCATGACTCCAGAGAAACTTGCATCCTGTTTTAAATCCAGTTCTCATTATGCAATGGTGGAAGTTAAGGACAGAAGGAAGGTGTTGCCATTACTTCTTCTCTCCTACTTGATTTAGGAATGAAGTAGTTTTTTCATGCCTTTTATTCTTCCTTCCCCTTCTACCAGGACTACCAACAGAATTCTCATCAGAGAGTAGCAAATAAAACATAAGTTACATACTACTGTGTTAAATTTCTAGGTCCAGGGGTTCAGGTTTTCTTTGCTTTTATTTTCTTTTCCTGCTCTTTTTGAGGACTAGATTGCCAGGATTTCTGGGTGCAGAGGTGGAAGTAATTCCAGTTGAATCCACTTCTTGGGCTGTTCCTTAGTTACTGTGGAATAAGTAGTAAGTGATACCAGCAGCACATATTTCTATTGCTCTGCAGTTGATACTGCATCCTGATGAAATATACTTGATGAAAATTCCCACTTCCCAAAATAACTTTTTGGCATGTGCCATTATTACCAGACTGGAGTATTTTTCAGCCTTTGATACAAGGGATTCTATCTGTAATGGAAGGGGAATAAAACCTCTCTCTAATAAAATATTGCAAGCTAATTACAGCAGTGTCCTGATGATAGGGATTCAAACCCCTCTGGGAAGAAGGAAAACCAAATTTAGGTTCCCACATCTTTAACAAAGCTGTACCAACAGCACTAGAGAAAACCCAGAAGCACAAGGACTCTGTAAGTACAACTCATTCCCTTTAAAAGATGCAATTACTGTATGACCACTCCTGAAACTTTTGAAAGCTTTTTATTTTTGTAGAGCCTTTGTGCCCATAGTGGAAAAATTACAGTTCAGTGATTGCTTGCAAAGCAAAGGACATGGACAACCCAAAAGCCACAAGCCATGCTGACAGCTAATCAGTTTCCAGCATGACAGTACTCAGGAAACTTAAATTTAGATCTTCAAAGAGTTCTTGGAGACTCCCACTGCAAGGGGTGATGTTCAAGCACAAGAGCACCCTGTTCACTCCCTGAATCAAACAACCTCCATTATTCATAGAATCATAGAATCATTTAGGTTGGAAAATGCCTTTAAGATCATCAGGTCCAACTGTTAACCTAGCACTGCCAAGTCTATCACTAAACCATGTCTCTAAGCACTGTATCTACACATCTTTTAACTACCTTCAGGGATGGTGTCTCAATCACTTCCCTGGGCAGCCTGTTCCAATGCTGAGAACCCTTCCAATGAAGAAATTTTTCCTAATACGAAATTCATTCATCCAAAACTCAGATGCTACATCTTTGAACACAGGCCTCTTCAAAAGTGCTGTGCTTGTAGCCACATGCCTTTTGCACTATTCCTGAAATAACAGAAATGGAGAAATTACAAAGGGGAGTGGAGAGCATCATAAATCTAAATATTAACCTAGGAACTAAAACTCTTCTGCTAAAAATTAAAAATATGTAACAGGAAAAATGTAGAAGGGAGAAAATGTAACAAGGTTCTCTTTCCATTAACTCTGCAAAAAATGTAATCATTAGAAAGAGAAGCTTATATATTTACTAACATGTTTCCCTTTCTAAATACAAAACCAGTTAATATCCTCACAGCCCAGTTTTGTCAAAGTGCTAAAGTCCTAATTTTTTTATAATCTTTTCTCAAAGTGAATAGAAAATTGTGCAACATAGAACTCCATAAAATCACATCCATATCCCTTTACGTATGTGTCAGCCACTAAAACAAAGAGAAATTAAGTCATAGTAGTCAGAATATTTCCTACAGGTATTAACATTCATATATATAAAGTGAGTAAAATGTATATAAAATGTGAGTGAATGTCTCAGTCCCACTGTCATGTTTTAATCCAGGTCTTAAGCTTCTGAGGGTAGAGAAATAGTCTCTCAAAGATTATTTCTATATCTATCAGTCACCTGAATAGATGACATTGCGAAATATGCCCTCCTGAGCACTCGGGAGAAAAAAAGGGAGTTCCTGTTAGAAAATTGACTAGAAAAGTTTAAAAAATTACTTGCCATTTTCTGCAGAATAAGTTTGTGTACAAATGTTGTTACAGCAAAATAAAAACTCTCTGCAGGTTCACACCTCCTCTTATTTTATGGTAGCTTGTTTATAAATTCATATTGTGAAACAACAGTTACTCAAAGTACCATGTTTTATTTTAATTATGCTTTATAAAGGAATTAGGGAATCAAAAACACTTCCCTGAAGTTAGATCTATAAAGGAGGCAAATAAGAAATTGAAGTGGCAGAGGAAGGAGAGGAAAAAATGTAGTGCAAGTTCAAAGTGAGCTTGGGGTAAGCTATAAGGATGGGGATTTAGGAATAAGAAACGTGTAACTGAACTTGCTACTAGGGCTGGCTGAAAGCTGAAATTTCATTCCTTAGATAATGCTGCTGTCATGTTGGGGTTTTTGTGTGAGCTAAGATGAGAAAGCAAAACAACTAACCTTTTTTTCACAAAGCAAAGGTTAAAAAAAAAAAAAAAAGTTTTTCCCTTTTTTTGTCAATCTGTCATTAAACTCTGTGAGTTGTTGCACTGTCCCCCTCTTTCTCTACATAAAAGTGCTTATTTTACAATTGTCAAAAGCATCTCAACAAAGTACTACAACCAGCATTCAGAACTGAACATCCTTCTTGTAGGATTGTCTCTCTCTTCAGTATTTAAGGCATTTTAGAAGAGAAATATAAGGGGGAAAATGTGTTGATCCATTGTATGCAACTGTAAAAGAAAATCACAGAACTCTGGTAGACTCATATTAGTTACTATTAATGATACCATGCAAGTTAGTGCTAAAATATAGACACCCAATTTTGAAAGAGAGAATTTGTTTACCCATGTTTAAAAGCTAGGTAACCCCCTAATTAATACAACATTGTTTAAAAATTCAGTTAAAGGAGATTATCTGAGTGGAAGTTGTTGTTATCTTTATTGGTGAGACATAGTACTACAATTCCTGCAACAAATGGGGTAATTTTTTCCTAGCTGCATGTTCCAGTCAGGCTGACATCAAACATCCTGATTATTTTTGGCAAAAGAATCTCTGAAGGTTATTGACCTATTCTGCAATATTACTTACTGTTTGGCTTCTTGCGACTTTATACTGTTTCTACTCAGTACTTAGCTGGAACTACTTTCCAGGAATTTCACAGGAAGATTTTGCTGCCAGTTTAAACTCTATTTGTTTCCTTTTTCTTGTGTCCCCGTGATCCTATTTTCCACAATAGTTAATAAATTGTTTATTTTAAAATTTGTATAGCATATTCTATGACCAATCAAAAGCACCATAGTTGATCTTTGTATAGGGATCTATCTGTTTCTTAGGGATGGATAGTAATGTGATGTCTGAAAGTAGATTTATGTTTAGAATTTACTCCTTTATGAATTTGGCTGTATGATACCAAAGGAGAAATGACTGCCTCTACTTATACATAGACTTACCTAATGCTTAATGATTAAAGCAAATGCCTTCTCTTTTTCTTTCCATTTGCCATTCCTTTTCTTTCCATTTTAAATCCACCGTATCTGTTATATAGCTTTTTGTTGCAGATGTTAATTATTTTCTCCTCTGATAATAGAAAGTAAAAACCTCAGCTTCATTCCTTGGTTGAGCTATGTTTACAGTTTGTTTGTAGCACCAAAATGAAAAAAAAACCTGTAATTATAACCTGGAGGAACTGCAGACAGAATAAAGTTGGGCAACTTAACATACAGTTTAGATAGTGGACAGTATTTGGTGAAGTGCTCTATAGGAGGCAGGTGGGACAGACTGCTATTTTGCAGCCTACCACATCAAAGTGTAGTGCCTTTCCTCTCTACTGTTAAAAGGAGCGATGGGAATCGGAGAATGATAGACAGTCTTCTTAATTCAGGCATTTGAAAGTCAGATAGTCTCAACCTATTAATAAAAGAATATTGTGACCATATGTCTCATCTGTCCCATATCATCTGATGGTACATGCATACACAGAGACTGTATTCACATATCTGGGAATTGCCAGTGGCCATAAAGTACTAACATTTTTCTTACTCTAAAATGCCACATCAGAAGAAGCTGACTACAGTTTGACAATAATTTATTTATTTGTTTGTTCTTACTAAAAGTTTTGGCGATTGTGAGGTACCCGTACCTTCAGTTCTTTCAAAAATGGATTTTTCTATCATCTATATTTACTTTGCTACAGCACTAGCCTTTAGCGCTACTGAAATATGTCCAATTACAATAGTGAATAATAATTTATCAGTGTCTCATTCCAGAATAAATGAATAGTCAGATAAAATCCCAAAGGTCAGGGAACAAAGTGAAGCAGACCACCTGGTCCTGGTGCTGCATAGGAGAAATGGGCTCTCAGTCAAGAGACATTTAAGGTGGGGAAAAAGGTGTTCCTGAACTGATCATCAGTAGGATGTCATGCTGTTGTGAGGCTTATGATGTACATACTGCTAAGACAGGAGATGAAAATGAGTCAAGTTCTGCAAACATGAGTTGGTGAATCTGGATAGATTTGTATGAATACCAAAGAATCTGAACACAATCCAAGTTTCAGACAGTTTCTTTGCAAATTTACAGCATCTGCTGGAGTTGGTGCAAATCCAAAGGCTGAGCTTGATTCTAGTCTGGTGCCCATTTCATGAACGAAATGAGATGGGATTGACAACAGAAATCTGACTTGGAGGGGAAAAGGGTATCTTCTGCCATTAAGTTGTACATTTTGTACTAGAGCTGAGCAAATATACAGGACTGCATTCCACCTTTACAGCCCCTCTACCCTGATTCCAAAATGATGAGGAAATTTTTCCAGTCTCTGATGTAAACTAATGCAGATTAGCTACAGTTCTGCCTTTTGGTTTTGTTTCTCACTCAGAAAGTTATTCAGTGGCCAAGCATTAGCTAAACAAGATCTTTAAATACACCCATTCCCCGACCCTACTCTGAGCTGACTTGCTATGCCACTTAAGTGAGCCTTGTGCTGGGACAAATACCTAGTATCTTTCTTCTCCTTCCTAATTTACTGCAGTCAGCGGTGTGCATGGCAAAAAATAGTGCTTCTGATTTGGGAACTTGATTTGAAATTTCAGAGAGATCCTCACTCTAAGATGTGCATTTCAAGTATAATTTGTTCTTGGAAAATGCATGTGCTGTTCATTGACCAGAGCATGATTCAGATATCAAGTCAGTGTGTTTACCTTCTCACAGGGCTGGACATACTGGGGTACATGCTGCTGCTTATTACCTGTAATCTAAATCAGACTTCAGTTGTGTGAGTTGTAACAGGGAATTGACATTTCCTTACAAACCTTTCTAGCTTTGCAGTTACTGCATTAACCTTGCAAAACAAAAATGATTAGCCTGTCTGACCTTACAAGCCATATACCAAATATTCATATGGCTGAGCTGTATTTGGCTGAGTACATACTCTAGGAGTGTGGCAAAGGATGATGGGTGCCCCACAGCCCATTTCACATGTGCCACACTTGGGAATTTGGCTGACTCCAAGTCTGACACAGTGATAGTGGTGTCTGCTGGCTCATTTCCTCCTACCAGTGACAAACTGTCTGTTCTACTGCCGCTCTCTGCAGATGACATATTCTTGTTTCAACACAAATGTTACAACTGAATTGCTTGCAAGTCAGATGTGGCCTGAGGGCCACAGGTTGGCCACTCTGTTCTGTGAAAGAGGAGAAAGTCTTCTGTTAAAAACTGAAGAGCTTTTCACTGGTTGGAAAAGCAGTTTCACTTCTGAGAATACAAATGTAAAAATGTATATCAATCTTCAGAGAAAGCAGAACTGTCAAAATTTTCCTTGAATAGAAACACTCAAGTAGTTTCGTGTCAATAGTATCCTAATATCATATGTGAAACATTGACATGGCATAATATTATATATATGTTAAACATAATGTATGTTCATATCATAGTATATAACTTCTAGTACGTATAGGTTATGCTGGATATATCACTTTATGAAAAATGTAAAGGTTGTAGTAAAAACACATATTCTAACTGAAAAAGTGCTACTAAAAAAGTTAGCTGTCCCTGTCTAGAATTTGCAATATATTCGCTATCTATAGGTATACACACTTTTGTTTACTTTGAATTATCTGGCTCTGGTATCCTAATGAGAGAAGTGAAAATTACTTTGTCTCTGAAATTTTAACAGAGATACATGTTTATTTCAGTGGGGAAGAGGACAGGAGGGAGAGGGAAATTCTTGCACTATTCATTTTTTTTTCCTCTTGCACTGTTTCTTCTTCTTTCTTTTACTTTCCTTTTCTTCTTCTCCTTCACCTTCTCCCAATCATTATTTTCTTTAACTCCCCGAAGGGATTTTGTCATGTAGCTAATACCAACTTGTCTGTCAATAGCAGGTGTTCATAGAATCATAGAATGGTTTGGGTTGGTGGGGACCTTATATATCACCTAGTTCCAACCCCTTGCCATGGGCGGGGACACCTTCCACTAGACCAGGTTGCTCACAGCCCCGTCCAACCTGGCCTTGAACACTGCCAGGGAGGGGGCAGCCACAGCTGCTCTGGGCAACCTGTGCCAGTGCCTCACCACCCTCACAGGAAAGAATTTCTTCCTTATGTCTAATCTGAATCTACCCTATTTCACTTTAAAACCACTGCTCCTCATCCTATCCCTACACTCCCTGAGGCAGAGTCCCTCCCCATCTTTCCTGTAGCCCCCTTGAAGTACGGGGAGGACACTATAAGATCTCCTTGGAGCCTTCTCTTCTCCAGGCTGAACAAGCCCAACTCTCTCAGCCTGTCATCTTCGTAACTTGATCATCTTCGTGGCCTCCTCTGGACTCACTCAAACAGGGGGTATAAGATGATACCTGGGGAGCCCCAGAGACAATGTGGGCACAGCACTGCAGGTGTGGTCTTACAAGAGCAGAATAGAAGGGCAGAATCCCCTCCCTCTACCTGCTGCCCACACTTCTCTTGATGCAGCCCAGGATACTGTTGGCTTTCTGGGCTGTGAGCGCACATTGCTGGCTCATATTCTGTTTTCCCTCCACTAATACCCCCAAGTCCTTCTCAACAGAGCTGCTTTCAATCCACACATCGTCCAATCTATATTTGTGCTTGGGATTACCCTGACCCATGTGCAGGACCTTGCACTTGCACTTGTTGAACTTCATGAGGTTTGCACAGGCCCACCTCTCCAGCCTGTCCAGGTCCCTCTGGATGGCACATCCCTGCCCTCAAGTGTGTCAATCGCATCACACAGCTTGGTGTCATTGGCAAACTTGCCAAGGGTGCACTCGATCCCACTGTCCATTTCACCAACAAAGATGTTAAACAGTGCCAGTCCCAACACTGATCCCTGAGGAATGCCACTCATCACTGCTCTCCATTTGGACAATCGAGCCATTGACCACAATTCTTTGAGTGTGACCATCCAGCCAGTTCCTTATCTACCAAGTGGTCCATCCATCAAATCCACATCTCTCCAATTTAGAGACAAGGACATGCAGGACAGTATCAAATGCTTTGCCAAGTCTGGGTAGATGACATCAGTTGCCCTTCCCTTATCTGCCAGCACTGTAACCCTGCCACAGAAGGCCACCAAATTTGTCAGGCACGATTTTCCCTTAGTGAAGCCATGTTGGCTGTCACCATTCACCTCCTTCTTTTCCATGTGCCTTAGCACAGTTTCCAGGAGAATCTGCTGCATGATGTTTCAAGGGACAGAGGTGAGACTGATTGGCCTGTAGTTCCCCAGGTCTACTTTTTTATCTCTTTTTAAAAATGGGGATTATGTTTCCCCTTTTCCAGTCAGCGGGAACTTCACCAGACCACTACAACAGCTTTTCTTGATGCTCTTGAACATCCCTGACCAGATTTAATTCTGTTGGGACTCTGGCCTTCCTAACCTGATCCCTGGCTACTCGGGCAGTTTCCCTGTACTCCTCCCAGGCTACCTGTCCTTGCTTCTACTCTCTGTAGGCTTCCTTTTTGTATTTGAGCTTGTCCAGGAGCTTTTTGTTCATCCATTCAGGCCTCCTGGCATTCCTACCTGACTCCCTCTTTGTCAGGATACATCAGTCCTGAGCTTGGAGGAGGAGATCCTTGAATATTAACCAGCATTCTTGGGTCCTTCTTCCTGCCAAGGCTTTATCTCATGTTATGTTGCCAAGCAAATCCCTGAAGAGGCCAAAGCCTGCTCTCCTGAAATCCAGGGTGGCAAGCTTGCTGTATGCCCTCCTTGCTGCCCTAAAGATCCTGAACTCCACCATTTCATGGTCATTGCAGCCAAGGCTGTCCTTGAGCTTCACACTCCCCACCAGCCTCTCCTTATTGGTGAGAAACAAGGTCCTCTCCTTGTTTGCTCCTCTATCACTTGGAGAAGGAAGGTATCATCAACATATTCCAGGAACCTCTTGGATTGGTTATGCCCTCCTGTGTTATCCCACCAACAGATATCAGAGTGGTTGAAGTGCCCCATGAGGGCCAGGGCTTGTGCATATGAGGCTGCTCCTATCTGTCTATAGAGGGCCTCATCCACTCAGTTTACAGGTCAGGTGGCCTGTAGCAGCTCCCCACTATAACATCTCCTATCCCTGCTTTCCGTTTTATCCTGATCCACAATCTTATTGATTAGGAAGCTGAAGGAATTTAACATGTTCTAGATTAACTCCATAAAGAGGAATAGTAGCTATAAGACAATTCAAAATGGCAACAGATATAGTCATCAAACACAGACTGGAAGATAAGATGGTGTCTGTGATACAGTGATAATAGAACACATACTATGTAATGCTCAAAGCTAAGTTTTATCCAGATCATCCTTGACCTTCACATACTTGTCTTTCTGTAGAGGAGGTTAGTTATAGATCAATTGATAGATATGTGCATATGCACAAACATGAAAAAGCATCATTTTGATTTTCTCATATATATAAAAAAGAAAGATATCACTAATTGTATGTTGAGTTCCAACAACAACAACAAAAAAAAGCACTTTTCAGTCACACACACACACATAAAAGCAGTCATAAATGCAGTAGCCATTGTTATAGTTTATTCTTGGAAGATATGTGCTGAAAATACATGTTAACTATCTCTACTCTGAAAATTGCAATGTATTCACAAATTATTGCTATATACATTTTTATTTACATTGATGAACACTACTACCAAAGAGAAAAATGAAATAAACTTTCTTATTATATAGAGGAATAAAGAAGTGGGCACAACCTTTTTAATTTTCATTTACAACAATTTCAACACAGAGTTCAAAGGTGAAGTAGACTTTGTTTTATATACTCTGGGTCTTAGAGTTAGTAAAGACTGTAAAACTAAAATTCAGAGGCTGAATATTTAAACTAGAAGGAAACTGCATTTGATTTGATTTAGATGTCTGTAAATCCTACTATAGCCACATCTATCTTGGGAATTGAATGTGAAATATTTTCATTACTAATCTAGTGTTGGTGGAAATGTTTTATGATTTTGGCATGCCTACTATCAGATTAAAATGCAACAAGATAGTAACAAGAATGGGTTTATTATTCTTTTCTATTTCACTGCCTGTCTATAAGTGTCTCTGTGCAACTATTCTATTAATATCATGACAGAGTAATTGGGTAACCAAAGATGTCTTCCTGGTTTAAAAGCTCTCTAATAATCAAGGTGAGGCCAAATTGCCAACTGTTTTGCCCACAGGTGCTTTGAAGCACAAAATTGAAAACGTAGAATGTGAAATCCATATGTTGTATTAGATTAAATAATCAGCATTGGTCTGCAATGAAATGTCTGGTCTAGTACACACATAAATTGTGGATTTGGCAGCAGATCTTGTAAAGAGCATGAAATTTATCTGACTGAAGATCCTTCGTTATCAGAACAACAACCAGTATCTAGACAGGACAGTTGATGTTTAATTCTGGTTTTTTCCATACTTACTAGTCATTTTACCCTGTCTGTTGGTACTCCCACAATGAAAATTTCCCAGAATCAATGTTTTTCTAGACTATCAAGCATTTACTCATTTGTCATACATAAAACAGAGGTTCTCTTTCCAGCAATTTATGGTAATAATGAGGAAATGTGGAGATATTCTCACTTAATAGGATATAGTGGAAGTACATAAGCTGTTCTAAAGCAGGCTTATCTGTGGCTCTACAAGCAGGAGAGGACTACTTGACAGCCATTACAAGATTTAGCACGTGATCACTATGTTTTTCATAGAAACTTGGCAGAATGTGGCAAATTCTCTCTCATTCTCTTACTCTCCCTTCCTTTTTTCCATACTTTCCCGCTGTATATTCTGTATCCCATTTCAGAACAGCAGTGAGTGACTTCAGACATTTCTCAGGGATTACTGCACTTCATGGGCAGCAATATATCCAAGGCATCTAAAACCACCCCAGAAATGCTTTGCTTGGAGTATCTTACTGCTAAAATGGGGCTAGCAGTACTCCATCTCACCTCCTACCTGCTGAAAAAGGCAGATAAAGAGGCAAGATAACAGAGTTGTTCTTGTGCACAGGAGAGAACCAAAGCAGCACATACTACCTCAAAAATAATTGAATCAGAATCAGGAAGACTGAATCAGTCTTCCAGAGTTCCTGTTGACTTTGATGGGGAGTAACATTCATCCACACTTCACAGTGTATAGTCAGCTTCTTTCAGAAACCAGCTGTCATAGACTAGCTATAGTTTGCTGTTTTGCTCTAGAGTACAGTTGATGTTAAGAGAAATACAAATCCCCATTTTTACCTGCTGCTGAGAAACAATGAAGGGGCCATTTAAAGACACTAATTTAAACAATTAAGGTTTAGGTCACATCCATTTATCAGAAGTCCAGTGTAGTGGAAAAGACTTCCCCTACTGTGCTGTTTTCCTGAGATTTATTGAGATACGCCTAAAACACCAGGATGTACTTTAGAGGTCACTTCTCTATTAGTGAACCAGGCTGACTTCAGATGTAGATGCGATGTGGCATGTCGCCTGGGCAAGAGCTACAGCTTTCTGTGGGCAGTTCCCAGCATGGGCAGTCACCAGCCAGAACACCTGCCTTTACAGCTTTGCATCACAGTGGTTAGTCTGAGTTAACTCCTCTACTGGTTTCCTTCCTTAAATTTGTCCTTTTCCATCATGAAGGCATAATGTGGGAAAATCACAAAAAATGACTGCTACCCAGTGGGCACACCTTTTGCTGCCATTCTCAAATTGAGAATTCTAGTGATGCTATAGACAGTGTTGCTTAATATGTTTATTAATTATTATCTCAAACTGTATTATATCCTCCATTAGCAAAGTGATGGACTTGTGCGAATGTAAGTGGGCGCAGAATTTGACCCTAAATCAAGAAAGTTGTATGACCCAGTAAAAGAAAACTATCTGCCTGAAAGTATTCAGTCATTTGCAGCGAACTGCCTTGACTTTTGTAAACCTAATGGAAAAAACAGCCTTTTTTTCTGGTTATTCCTTGAGCTGTTTTACTACACTGACCCTTTCTCACCTTAATTTCACCCCTCTCCTAGTATAAATCCAATTTTCTTGCTCAGGCACCATCTTATCTTTGGCTTAAAAATTCAATTCATACCACTGACTTTGTACAGCTTATGCGATACAAGCCTCTCACAAACTTCACCACTACATGCTGAAGATACGGTGAGACTGGAGAAGTAGAAAAACATTCCTGCTTGACACAGATGGGAAAATAAAAACCTAGGTTTTCATCCCCCGGCATGTTTTTATGAAGTGACCCAGACTTTTGTTATGTTTCCCTTTTCTGCATTTCAAAACTATCCAGAAATTGTCAAGACATTGGCATGATATTTTCCCTTTTTTGCCTAGGAAGAACAGTAAAACGATGCAGCAATAGCTTTTACATTCCATAATAATGCTCTTGCTAGAGTGGGTTTTAATAATTTCCATGCCTATAGAGGCCTGCTTTAGACTATATATCATGAAAACAATTTGAGTTAAAGGCAAGGGTGAACTTTCCCCTTGTGAACAGGCATTTGCTATAGAGTGTCTCAGTGCACCCAAAAGTCTGCACTCCCCTGCTGGAATGTGTATCAGAGAAATGTGGATGCGAGGAAAGGGATAATCAAGAGAGAATGAAGACCAGCGCAGAAAAGGGCAAAAGGAGCAAAGAGAGCTCACAGAGCTTCTCTTCTCTGTTGTTGAACTATTTAGTGTCTCATAGTTAGAGGTACCTCCTCATCTTCTGGACAATCATGCTGGAAAATATCCCACTGTCACCAACTCTATGTGGGAAAAGACCAACAATTCATCTTTTTAAAAGTTCAATTTTTCCACACTGCTGGACTTGAGAGACCACTGACTTGGAGGTTTAAAGTCAGCGTAAATTTTCCTGACCTTCTCCAGCAAATCACACTCTTCAGATGTCCATCTGCGCTTTGTGCTCCTTCAGAACTCCCCTGAAGGAATTTCTTACCTGGGCAGCTTGGTATGTGATCAGCAGAAGGGCATGGCCTAAGAAACTGTAAAATTCATTTATATCTTGATGAAAACCCTGAAAAAATAGTAACTCAATGAGCAGATCGTGACTCACAAAAGGAGGTTTCAGTTTACCGTTAACCCTGTACATTTTCACTACTACAGTAACTCATTCTTCTCAATTGATTGAAGCCACTATGGATTGTGGGAAGTGATTATTTGTCAGGGAGACCTCTAGAACCACATCAGGGCAAAAAGCTCAAGTTGCCAAAGTGACCTCCTGGATCACTTGCTTGTGTTAGCCCACAAGGAGAATGTCACTCCTTCTGTGGCCCACAAAGCCCAAGGGACTGCTGGAATATGGACAGTGCAAGACTGTTTATCTTAATATTTATGGGTAAAGGGATTGGAGTTGTCTTCCCTTATGGAGTATCAGGCCTCTTCTTTTACATCATCAGTAAACAGCAACCAGCGTATAACAATTTGGGGTGGGGGTGTGGTATATTCTTTTACAATTTTATTGGTTCTTCAGACTGCTATGCAGAACCATACCATAGCATAGCATGCATAGCATGCATAGAAGCAGGATGACCCACCTGAACCTATACTGAAACACTCACTATGCAGTGGAGACGAGAACCTATCTTTCCAGAGATGGGAGGCTACTGAGCAAGGTCAATGTCGTTCCAGAGAGGTGCGGATGCTGCCTTCAGGCGAGCTGGTAAGCCACCTGGTGGATTGGGAGCACAGAGCCAGCCAGCCCGTCTTCTTGGCAACCTTTGTGTCTTAGCTCCAGGAGGAGCTGAAGTATTTCTGGCATAGGTTATTAATGGATAAAAAGCATGTGAACTTCAGCGATCAGTCTGCTGCACGATGTCCCAGGGCAAAGATGAGCAAGGAGCACTTCAGAAAAGAAAGGCGAGGGGCGGGGGGGAATGAATTGAGCCAAGTGGGGTCTGTACTTTGTTCTTATATTTTTACTGGCAGAAATGCTGCTACAATCTTTTACAAAGCTTCAGAGTTCTCAATTTACTCTGAATAACTCTTGGATCAAGCTATCAAAATGCAGTTTTAAAAAACTCAAGAGATTCAGAATATGGAAATTATTATGGCATATACTAGCCAATCCCAAGATTTGTTTTAAAACTTCAGGGTCTTATAAACAGACTCTTCTGCCTTCTTAATATCTGTGTTCTATAATTAATGCTCCATGAAGGATATGGGACATGACTTTACTGTTTATCTGTCTAATTTCTTATTCTGCTTCTGTGATTTCAATATCACTTGATCACTACAGTTATTAGTAAGCTCATGTTTTTGTGTAATCATACATTCCAGTTTTTGCTGTACTAAGGTCCCTGCATTGAAAACAGTTTTTTAGAGGAGAAGGAAGAGAGCTGCTGAAAAGCAGTAACTTTTTTGTAAAACAATCAAGAATTACTTAATGTATTTAAATTTAATTTTTCCTATTTCTTTAAGTGAAAAGTAGAGAGGGGGGAAGAAGAAAACCTTTTTTGGCCTTAAGGATCATATAAGTGTGGTGTATAAGTACTTTAATAGATATGTACAGAAGGCAGAAGTATTTGTTACTGGTAAAGAAAAGTATCAAACAGGAAACAACCCAACTGTGTTTGCACTCTGTTAAGGCAAAGAATTTTTTTTTCCTTATTATTCTTTAAAAAAAAACCAAAACAAAACAACAACAACAAAAAAATCCCACAAATATTTGATATAATTTTCTTTTAGTTTGACATAGTGTAATTGTTTTAAAAGATCCTGAACTAGAAAATTAGCCTAAATGAAAAGATACATGCATTTAATATATTTCAACCTGAGAGCCAAATAACTATCTCACATATACCTATTCACAGTGGTTCCATTTCAGCCAGTGGGAATACAATGGTGTGGGATAAGTTCTTGCTCTGTCAAGGTCAGTCATCTAAACAATATGTAAAAACCATACATTTGCAAGGAAAGACAATCCTTTAATTGCTAGTGGAGGCTGGTGACATCTGAAAGTGGAGAGGCAAAACTGTCATAGGTCCAAGACCAGAGCCAGTTCAGAGCATCTGGTAAAGATCACAGAGTGTTAAACTCGCATCTGCCTGTGACACAGAGCCTTGTCTGCTAACTGCAATCCTGTGTATCAAGTTGCACAAACAAATCCGGATTTTAAGATTGCTCATTAGGTGGCTACTTTGTGAACTCTATTCTCAGTCTTCAGTTTTAGTGCAGTATCAAACATTTCAGGGAACAGATGGTTAATTCTGAAGCACTTTTATATTCAATGGTGTAAGAGCAAAAATATTACTTGGACTCTCTCCTTTATCCTTTTCTCTCTATATATATGCATATATTATTCAAAGATCATCTGGTTTGTGTATCTGTAAGCAGTAAGAATAGTGTTGAACAAGTAATTATATAATTATGTAATAAAACTTGTCACAGAGTAGCAATAAATATGAGTAACTAAAGCTCTTGGAAGGACTGGCAAGCAAAATTATGAAGCCATGCAAAACACCCTTTTTAGTTTTTTGAAAAATTCAATTTAGTAAAGCAAGATATGGATAAAGCTAACTGATTGTAATGACTTTTAAAAAATCTTTCTTACATGTGAAGTGGCTCAGGAAATTCATAATAATATAACCTGAATTGTAGATGTGAATCGGTTTGGCTAATATTCTTCTGACTAGCTGACATAGCCCTTAGGGATATGGTGTAGTTGAGAATGGTCAGTTTTAGGTTAATGGTTGGAGTAGATAATCTTCAAGGCATTTTCCAACCTAGATGATTCTGTGATTCTGTGATTCTTCCTGTTTTTCAGAATTTGTGTTTGTGTTGGTTATTTTCTCATTAACAGAACCACACAATTCACAGACATTACAATCTAGTATCTTGTTCAGATTTGTCCTCCTGCAGGTGCAATATATAGCCCCTTTGACACTGCACAGTGAACTGATGCCAAATTGAAAATTAGGCCCTGAAGTTGTGTACCAACAATTACATCCAGTAATAGGTAATAGCCATTCAAATTGCCACATTGCAACATCCTCCTTAGCAAGCAAGCAAAGTATAAGCACACAAACAGTGACTGCAGTAAAATAACTTCACTAATAAGTGAAGCCTTTAACAGAGTTTCTGTTGAAGGTCTTTTCTGACTGCCTACTAATTTATCAGGGTAGGGTTTCAGCAATTTAGCGTCTGAAGATAGGACTCCAGGTTTTATGGGGCTTTGTGCTGGTATGTGTGCTGCAGCTCTCCTGATGGCTGGCTGAGCCCACAGAACTAGGCAGAACCTGTGCAGCTTCTGTCCTCCCTCCAGCTTTTGAGGTTCCCTTTTGATGTCCTAAATTTAGGAGATGAATGTGAGACAATCTAATTATTACTCACAGCTCAGATTGGGGAGGTTTACTGGGAAAAGGCTGAGGCATAACAAAACCTGCAAATCAGGACATTTGCTTAGTTATGGATGGAATGACATGCAATAGTAGAATATTGTTAAGGCAAGGGCACAGCTCTGCCTCCCATGGTGTGAGAAGTGGTGACAACACAGACAAAATTGGGCAGGCATGGGATCAGACGGTGCTTAGTCTGATTAACATATTTTATCATATAACCTCGTCCCGATTAATTCAGCCACAAAGAATCAGGATGGCTGCCTGTCACTGACTGCTGCTGCTGCCTGCCCTCATGGTCTGCTTGCACCCTTTGCTCAGATCCACGGATACCTTCTGCTCACTCCCGCAGATCATCTGTAATGCAGGACTCGGGTGAAGTTGAGAGAAGGGGGACTATGAATTGAGCTGTTGCTCAGTGTAAAAGTGTCAGATGAAGTACTGAGGAGCTGGGAAGTTTTCAGAAAAGCTGGTAGAGTGGCAAGTGAAAGAGAGGGCTTCATCTCTAAGCGGATTGTATCTAAAAGAAGCTATTTTTGGCCTTGATTTTTAGAAGCTAAAAGCTGCTTGGACTTGAACTTACACTGAAACTGCTTACGGAGAAGCTGAAAGGCCCTGTCTAATCCTTTTGCTTTATCAGGTTGTTCTGGGAAAACAATTGCTTAATATGTTATATGGAGATCAGTTTTGACGGTATTATGTTAATACAGGTCTCAGGGCAGATAGCAGCTGAGGCAAAAATGTTGCATAGGAAAAGTTACCTCATAACAAAGTCCTACACAGTAAGTTTTGTAGTTAGATTTATATGCTGAGAAACCAAGTAATCACTGATGTTTCATGCAAGTGTCTCCAAAGCTTGGATTTAACTGGATCATATCAACTGAGGGAGAAGAAACAGAAACAGCTTTCTAAAGCTGGAAAAAACAGGACAGGGCAGGAGTACAGTACAGGAAGAAATGATGTGTGATGCACATGGCATCTGATTTCAATATGATGACTTTTTCCGCCCTCTTTGAAAATGTATCTGGAGTATGCCATTTGTTTTAACGTCCACGGATTGCTTATTAAATTAAACATGACCTCTCTGTTCCTATCAACTTAAGAGAGAACTGCTGCTTTTGTAACTTTATAGATGGTTTTGTCAAGTAGATTTATAACCCATTTATTCAAAGAATTCTTACTACCTTCAAAAGTTAGTCCAACAAGTCTGGCACCTTGCAGCAACTTTGTACCTTTGCTGTAATTTAAGTGAAGAGCTTGAAGACGTTTCTTTTCCTCACTCTGAGATACAGTCTTTCTGTCCTTACTCCTGTCTGTTTCTCCCCTGGTATTCTGACTGCCAGTTTTAGTTCCTTGGACAGCACTGTGGTCTTTGAAGTCAGAAGAAGAATGTATTTTTCCACATGATCAATAGACATTTGGCCACAAAGTCTCCACAACACTATTTTTAAAAACAATTACAGAATTTTTTTCAAAGAGAGAGAGGAGAATAAATTCTTGAATGGCTAGGCATTCATCAGATGAGGCTGAGATAAGCAGATAAAATAGGGAAGTTGGATCAAACTGCTACAGCATTAAATTTTTATGCTTTTACTTTAAATTTTTTTGCTAGATGAGTTAACACTTGGCCCATTTGTACTGTATATTTAGGGGTTTTTTATTGTAACATATTCTTCCTTTTCTCAGTTGGTACTAACAAATAGGGAAATGCCAACATCTCCTCTTAAAGTTGTAGCCTCTTAAGACATATTCCAGTTGACATGCAGAACTTAAACAACACAACTTCTCCAGTGAAATTCCATGGCTGTGATAGCCAAGGATCCATGGGCTCAGCTTACCAGACCAAGTCAAACACTAATAGTCAAGAAGTTTCAGGGGACTGAGATTCAAATGTAAACTGGGGGGACAGGAGTAGAGGAAGCGTGAGAAAAATGAATAAATGAACCAATATGGTATTCTACCTGACAGTTGAATACAGTAGAATATTTTCAGCTGAAAGGGACCTACAGTGATTAACTGCCTGACCAATTCAGGCCTGACCAAACATTAAAGCATGTTAAGAGCATTGTCCAATTTCCCCTTAAACACTGCCAGGCCTGGGGCATCAACCACCTCTCTAGGAAGCCTGTTCAAGTGTTCGACCACCCTCTCAGTAAAGAAAAGCTTCCTAATGTCCAGTCTAAACCTCCCCTGATGCAGCTTTGACCCATTCCCACACGACCTGTCCCTGGATCCCAGGGAGAAGAGATCACCACTTCCCTCTCCACTCCCCCTCCTCAGGAACCTGTGGAGAACAATGAGGCTGCCCCTCTGCCTCCTTTTCCTCAAACTAGACAAGCCCAAAGTCCTGAGCAACTGCTCATAGGACACCCCTTCCAGCCCTTTCACCAGCTTTGTTGCTCTCCTCTGGAGCATTTGAGTACCTTCAGATCCTTCTTAAATTGTGGGGCCCAGAACTACACACAGTACCCAAGGTGAGGCCACACCAATGCTGAATACAGTGGGATAATCACCTCTTTTCACTGTCTGGTTATGCTGTGTTTAATGCACCCCAACAATGTAGATTATGTCTCTTAATTAAGTCTCCTTGCCTGCAGTCAGACATCTCTGTTTAGTCCCTTTAAATCAATGAGGCTATGAAACTGGTGAGGCTATGCAACTGGACCGAGATCCTCCCCTAAACGTATGGAGTAGGAGATGAGGGCAAATGACAAACACCAAATGATTCAAAGTCTGATTTTAAAATGTGAAGGTGTGTTCATCCTTAGAAATAAGTCTTTTATAAATCTGCCTCTTCCAAGGGTCTATATGGAAACCAGGAATGTGCAAGAACAGGATTTTTCAGTATATTGATTTATACCAAATATACACAGTTCAGAAATTGAAAGCAAAACTAGCCCAACTGTTTGCAGACTTTAAACATTGTCTCAGATGTGTTTGGAATGGGGGGAGGAAGTTTTCAACTCATTAATTTTAATACATGTCAATTTAACATATTTTGCTTACTCTGTACATTAGACTCCAACTATATTTTGATTTCATATACGTAATTGCACTGAGGTACTTAGCTTTTAACTGTTTGTGCTAAAACCAGTTATTGATGTGAAGACTTATGCATGCTCCCCCAAAAAAACTCAGCAAAATAAACAGTGAAAAGTAAGAAAATCAAACCAAAACAAATGGCAAAGAATTTCTGGTCCCTGACAGTGTTTTTCTTGAGCCTTTACTGTTACTCCTGTATAAGAAACGTTCATCTAAAGGGAAGTCCTTAAGGCAAATGCTGCCATCTAGAGAGAAACAGAAAGAAAGTGCATGATTTACGTAGTGATACAATTTTTATTTCCAGGGAGCCCCAGAAGCTGGACAAGACTCCACAGACTGGACTGCAGTGTCAGAGATGGGAACCATTGGGATGCCTTTCAGTCAGGTAGTTCCCACAAATATTGAGAAAAAAAACATTCAGAAAATCCTGAAAAAGGGTCTTGAGTATGTATCAAAGCTACCAAATGCTTCTTCTTAGCCAGTTATTTCGCATTGCACATTTTTTTCTTAACATTTCCTTCTTTCCGAGAAAAGCTTTTACTCTGAATTTATTTTAATGGAACAAATACAAAAGAGACTTGCATTATTTGCTGTTTATTGTTCAGCTGCCTCTTTTTTTCACATCACAAAGGCTGTTTACTCTTCAGCTGGTTTTGAGAATTAGGATTGCAAGATTCAAATAGAATGACAAACACAAAGAAACCACTGAAAATACCTGAAAGACAAGAAAGAAAAGTGGGGATTTACCTTGTCTCAGTGTATTATGTGTGCAGCTATATAAACATCCCAGTGTGTTCAAAGACTGAGCTATGTATGTTGAGCCTGAATGGCAAAAATGAGTTCTTGTAGATACTTTCAGAATTCTGCTAGCAATAGCATTTCTCTGCGTATAATGAAGATGATTCATTAGGAACTAGTGACTTAGAAGAACCTGCAAGTAATGCTACACATGCTCAACCTTGTTATGCCCATTTATTTCACTGAAATTATTTGTACAGCATTAACCTAGAGTGATTCAGAGTTCCAGTTTGAATAAGCACAGTAAAAATACTTTTTTTGTTTTATATAGACAAATATGTTTCAATGTCAGTGTGTAAAACAATGTAATGAGTTGGCAAGTTCTCTCTGGGGTTTATTTTTAATGACCAGCTTTCATCAGGATGCTGTGTTGTAAATGGTAAACTGTATGTTGTCTTGGTAAAGATGTAGGTAGGCATCATGTGAGAAGGAAAATAAGGCAACTTCTGTGTCTGTCCTCTGAAGTACCCAAATAACATTTGCAGTCTGAGACTTTAGGATAGCTTAGCTTCTTCTCCCTAAGTGGTGTCCTGGAAGTGGAAAAGAAGTATGGGAGAACCTTAATTTTTTCCAAGTATGTGTGTATTTGCTGAGAAGTGTGCTTACAGCATGGATGAGTCTGTATTTTAATCTGAATACTGTGGAGGAGCTGAAGGCACTTTGAAGTACTAATCATTCCTGTATTTTATGTATATTTATAACATATATAATGCTAGCAGATTCTCTGTGACTTAGGAATTTGCTGAGATTGAGGGAAAGACGTTTCTCTTTATTTTTTATGCAAACTAAAAATGTAGAGATCTTCAGATCTCTGTAATGAACCCAAAGAAGATCATTTTACAAAGCAATACTGTTTTTAAATATTAGTTGATAAGTGGGACATTTTCATAGCAGTTGTAATGCATATTGGCATCGGTAATATTTTCCACCTGGAAACATTTTCATCCTTCATATTTCATATCCAAAATCCTTTCTGCAGTATGATTATATTGTAAATTTCTCAAGTATAACCTATACACAACACGATGGAGTACACCATAAAATATTCTGAAATCTCAGAACAGATTATTTTTTTTCTCCACACTTCTTCCTGGATTTTTGATACTGACATTTGTATCCAAAAGCCTAGATAGATTAAACTTACTGCTCCTTTGTTCTTTCAGTTATGATGTTATCTGGGTTTTAAGCACCAGAAGTGGTAACTTTCATAGCCCAAAAGCAGCACTTACCAGCCATTTTCCTTTCACTGATGAGGAGACTTCAAGTTTGAAGTTGCAATAGAGGAAGCTCAAGCTATCCCTTTAACTACACAACAAAAACAGTATGTTTTTAAAGATATTTTCTCTCTGGCTGCCGTAGAGGATTAGAGAAATGAAATATACATTTTACAGTGATGCAAGGGCATGTTTTGAAGTGACAGTTCCATATGTTGCCAAAAAAAAAAAAAAAAAAAAAAAAAAAAAAAAACAGATGCCTGAAAATGATGGGAAGCTTGTGAGTTTCCACAAACACATGAAAACTTCCCAAAGGCAAATTCCCTGCTCTCATAAAAATGCCCATGAGTGTCTTCTATTCTCTAGCATATGGTACTGCCTGTAAGACACTTCAGCCTTCCAGAATGCCAGTGATGCAAATAGAATCCTGCATTCCTGCAGTGGGACATATTTGCTCTTATTTAAGGTTATTTATTTACTTTTCCCGGTCTTCTTCTCACAGTTCTTTTGTTCAGTATAGTCACTTGTTTATTATGACTAGGGAGGGTGATGTCTTAGGAAAAACAGAGATGAACATAATAGTTAAGATAGATTAAGAATGGGTTTGAAGCACACCAAACCTCCAATTATTTATGAGATTTTGAAAAATCAGGTGGGATCTTTTGTCACCCTCTTCATTTCTGGTGCTATGTGTCTGGATTGTCTACTTTTTCCAAGATTCGATGAACTTAGTAATGACATTGTTTGGAAAAGGATGATTATAAAACATCCCAGCACAACCTCATATTGCAGTTACTAACTTAGCAAGATTCAGAACTATAATTTGAGTTCATAAAAGCAACAAATCCAGCACCTGTAGTAATATTCCCAAACCTTGGATTTAATTAGGAGTTTGGAGTTTCTCATTTAGCTGACAAATTCAGCCTTCTACAATTAGAAGCCCAACCTAAGGCATGTCCTTGTTTGGTTTGGTGTTTGTTTGGGTTTTTGTTTGACTGGGGGTTTTTGTGTATCTGAGCATGTTATTCAAATAGTTAGAATTAGGTTTATTACTTTAGGGTGAAAATTCCCTGCTTTTTGCTAGTAGCATTTTTGTTAGGGGCAAGATGAGGAGCATGCTGAAGCAGGAGGGAAGGAGCTGGACACAGAATTTGCTTTGGGTCTGTGAGCCATTCCTAGTTGCATGTGGTAGAATTATCCAGGGGAGGCTGCAATTCAGGGCAGGCTTAAGAGACAAGAAAGAAACAGTGTCTGTTAATGTGTGTGTGCATCTGTATTTGCTGAGTCTATTTAGCTGAAAACTGCACAATATATGCTACAGATACATTTTCTTTTTAATGCAAATACAAGGAGACCAAAGCTGCACAGATTTTGAATGCCTAAAATTAATTCAATTATAGGAAAAAACTTGTTATCACAAGATGTCAGTGGAAAATTTGCCACAAATTTAGTAAACTGCAGCTTCCTTATCTACCGAGTTTTTGTCTTACCATGTTTTCAAACATATTTTAAAACAGCTTTTCAGACAAGCCAGTATCACTGCAATCCAGTTTATGTGAAAAATCTCCAACTCGAAATGTCTTATTTCTGACATCTCTGTACTATTGACAGACTGGAGATGGCTCTAGATTCAGTACAAATTCAGGTCTAAATTTGATTTAATTGTAGTTTTCCATAAATTAAGGTCTTGGAATTAAATTAATAGCACATTCCAATTTAGATAAACATAGTACAGTATTAAAAAGTATATATATTTTTTACCATACTCACTAGGCATATCTTTGACTTTTAAGCAACCTTTTGCCTGAAACAGCTGGAATATATGCAGTGCCAATAAACAGACATAGGCATGCACAAATGCATGCATCAACTAGACAGTGTGCAACTGTCAAATGTGTCTGACATAGCTGGCATCAACATGAGTAAGTCTTCTCTTTACTGTTCCATTCTTTTCCTTTCCTTATGAGTTAAAGGACAGTACAGTTTATTCCTACACATGTCTGTTTAGACTTAGTGAGTGTGGTTGTCTCCCATATCACCACTCTTAGGTTATGATCCTGTTGGGGTTTTATTTCCATTCACTAATATATTATAAAGGTAATCGTCTTCGCTTTTTTCCATTGAAGAATCCATGCTAGCTACATAAACTTTGTCTGTTCATAAATATAAAACATATAAAACCAGATTAAAGAGATCACAAGATCCTTTTAACAGTGGTTTGTAAATGGTCATTTTACAGGAGTATACTTTTAGTAGTCATCCTGTGTCCTACAGCACCCTTCTTTGTGAATGTGTTATCAAATACAACTCCATGCAAAAACAGTATTACTAAACAGCAGTGCAGTGCCACAAGAGCAGTGGTAGCTTGTAATCACTTTTTGATACACAAAGTAACTGGACTGTAATGTAGATATGAAGATCTAAGTGAAACTGCAGTGAGAACTAAGTTATGACAGGGTCTGGAATCTGTTGAAGACCAGAGATAAAAGCACTTCATTTTGGAACAAGCAGTGAAAAATTCTGACTAGTTGGGACATTGATTTTATTTTGTCTAAAAGATGGCATCCCCAGGATATAAATTCCTAACTCTATTCCAAAGTGCTTGGTTCAATACTGACATATAGGGAAATCTTCCAAGAAATCAAGGCCAAGAACATCTATCTTATTTGACATAAGCATGCGTTGTTTTATAACCATTTTCAGTGACATGGCTTGAGCCTGGTTTTTCAGCTGTGTTCTGCTTTGTATATTGACCTTTTCTGTCTGCACTAGATTCTTTGGGGATTTTATAACCCTACACCATTGTGTAACATGATTATTCCATCCCATCAGATACTGATTATGACAGAGTGACCTACACAAAGGTTTGTGATAGGAGTTCTCCACCTCTCTCTAGAAAATGTGACAAGGGGAATGAATTGTTGACAGGTTTCAAAAGACTCCTCAACTCTTCCTTCTGAAAAAAGATTAATCAGTAAAATTCAGAAGAATATTCTACTTTCTGCAAACCAATGGGTTTGTCCTGTGAGTTGAACTATGCCCCCAGTCACTCCTAAACCATTGTTGTTGCCTGATTTGATTGTCCAGTGACCTATGCTTGGCTTCTGTTTGTGCTGTCTGTGCTTAATGTTTGGTTTCCATCTATCATGATACCACCTTTCTCCTGAATGATAAACTCTGCATTCAGCTAATAGAAAGAGCTATAAAAATTAACCTTGTTAACTTTTATTAGCTTGTTTTGGTCAACTACAAACAGGGTGCGACAAGACGCACCCCTGACCTGAGCACCTTCATCATCAACTTCTGACATGTGATGTGCCTGCCATATGACAGATATGTATAGCTGATTTCTAAATGCCATTTTCAAAAATACATGTATTAGGCAGTCTCTCACTTTACTTGGAAGTGAATGAGCTATGATTTCCATAGTCTACAAAGCAGAGCATATAATATAACTATGGAAGCTACTGTAGCTTCCTAGACATCTGGACTCATCTGGCCATATTCAGGTATCTACAGCTAAACTGGTTGCTATTGGCAATCTGTATGCTTAGAGGTAAGTGCAGTGCAGGACATCTCGGTCTGAAATACCGGTTGAGACACATCAGATGAATAACACATGAAAATTGTCTATAACTCTTTATGGACCATAAGGAGGAAATAGGTAATCTGCTGCGACTCCAATCTCCAGTGTGGACATCTTTAGTTAGGTGAGCTGGATCCCATTCATTAAACCTTTGTTAGGCCTATTTACTCATCCCTCAAGACATATATGGCCGCAGTGAAAATACCTGTAGAGTCTGCTGCTTTTCCCTTAACTAAGATAAGCTGCCTTTTCTTCAGAACATATACCATTATTTTTTGTTTTATTCTTTTCTAGATATGGTTGCTATATTTTAAAATATGTAAATTAGAAGTGCTTTCAGCTTCCTCTAAATATGATCCCAATGGTTTAAAACATGTAAATTAGCAGTGCTTTCAGGTCCCTGTAAATTTGCATAGCAGGGCTGGTATGCAAAGAACAGCCTGTGTTCTGTGAATCATTAAACTACCTGCACATACCTTAATGTCTGGGCAGTAAAACCTAATCTCAGGGTCTGGCCTGTAATATAGCCACTGTTTCTCATGATTCAGAATATGAAGATTTCCCTTCAATTTATAGGTTAAATCCTTGCTACAGATACTCTCTGCTGGATTAAGGGAAACACTAGAAGCCTATTTTCCCGAAGTGCAGACAAACTGCCAATCCCTTCCTACTCACTTCTTTCTGAGGCAAGAATCACATTTCTGAAGGGAAAAATCAC
>NW_020799099.1:14630689-14668844 GCF_003259725.1 Athene cunicularia | reverse complement strand
GGGGGAAAAAAAAAAAAAAAAAAAAAAAAAAAAAAAAAAAAAAAAAAAAAAGTGTGTTGCTTAAACACCGTGTTTCAGGATTTGGTCTTGGATTGTTCTAATATTTGCATATATAAATTTAGAGATGGATGCATCTGGATCTAAAGACTGAGAAACAGAAGTACAACTTAAGTTTGTCAGGTGATAGAAAATTATAAGTCTCATTAAAGAGATTTCAGGATGACACCTGCATGTCAGATGATTTGTTGCTTCTGAAAAAGCAACTAAAAGCAGCAAAATTATTAAGCAATTAGAGAAGCAATCTCAGCACAGAAGATTGTTACTGCATCAGTGGAAATAAATGCATAGCATGTTAACAGAAAGAAAACAATATGCTGGATTTCAGTGAGAGGGTTTTACAGCTTTCAGAAATTCTAGGAGATTGATTTAAAAATTATTTCAAAACAAATTTGAAAAGTGCTATAATTACTATTCTCATCCAGGTGAATGGAAATTAGATAACTTTAACTTAACAGTAATTTTTATCTACTGCAGTTTTCTTAGACATTTTGCTGGTCTGTTCTACAGTGAACTAATGTGTAACTGAAAGCATGTTAAACAACAAAGGCTACCTCAGAAATAACAAGTAGCTCTTTTACTTTCTCCTCTGTTAAACAGGCAAACACATGTAATTCTTAGCATTTTGTAAAGTGGAGGCTTCAGTTACTAAATGAGCATACACATGTGCAAAATCAGTTTGGAGTTTTCTAAGGCTTTGTCTCAATGTCCTGGCATTAATGCATGGAGGAACTCACTTTTCTCACTGAATAACCCTATTCTCTCATTCCCCTCTCCTCCCCCAGCATTGCCAAATGCGTCTGTAGTTTGATGGCATCTTTCCAGAGAGCGATGAACAGGTCAGATCAGCAACCAACTTTTTATCCATTGACATACAGACTGACTGATGGAAACTTCTAACAACCTTAAGACTTTAAGCCTCAGTACAAGAGTTTACATCAGACCCTTCACAGAAGGGGAAAGCCGTTTAATCCCAGAAACTGTTAAAACTTCCCACAAGACAAAATAAACTACCGTGGTATAGGGTTTGTGTATTCTATTTATTATTTCTAAACAATTCAGTATGAAAGATAATAAACTTAGATCTCTGTGTGTTTTTTCTGTTTAATCTGGCATTGGTACTTGAGTGATCTGCTTCAGATGGCAAGACCTTTATCCTCTGCCACTCACAGCTTTTGCTCTGAGTGCCTTCACTTGTCAGGTAGTGCTGGGAATATTGCTCCCTCATTTCACTGCAAAAGGAAGATTTTTAAACCTTGAGTAATTCTGTGTTACAAGTTCAATTTCCAGCTATCACTTAATTCTAAAATAATTTCAGAACATACTTCCTGTATTATTACCTGACTACAATACCAATTGAGATTTCAAATTGCAGTGTATTCAATGGAATGATTTTACAATAAAACCTATGAGATCTAAGAAGCCTAAATGCAAACCTACATGCGCAGGACCTATGGTCCATCTCTAGTAACAGATGCAAGAATTATCTTGCATTCTGCTCGCCAGTCAGCAGCTACAGCCACACTGCTGCCAGCTGACATTTGGTCCCTGCCTACAATGGACATGTTCTCCTTCTGAAAACAAGAAGGGTTTTCAATACTGTTTGTGTAGTGTGTAGCCCTAGAGATTAGATGGCAGCATACAGTTTCCTGCAAGGTACAGCCATTAACATAGGAGTGTAACTTCTGCTAAAAATTTCATCAGAAGACAGTGACACACTGTTGGGGAGTTCATCAATAAATTAAGATTGTTCAGACGTTTTTAAAGCCAACAAATGTGTACAAAATAACAAAACTTTTCAGATTTTTCATTTTAGTCATCCACGTATTCAAAAATTATACAGCAGCACACCCTCTGCACATTATTTACATTAGTTTGCAGTTTAATATGTAGTTGTATGTCATCATTTGAAATCTAGGCCAGCATACATCATCATTTGGAGACAAATTTAAGAGAACTGTCCAACTCCTGTTGTCTTAATTCTCACTCTGAAGAAATAAAAATATGCCTTAAAGAATTTGCTGTCCATTTTTAAAGCTTTTTGTTTGTTCATTTTCACTCAGCCTAGGCCTCATTTACCACAGGATTTGTGTGGGATCCTTCTGGAGTGCCTCGGAGTTGTTAAGTGACAATCTAAAAGCCGATTTAGGATTAGCTAGCTTAACCAGGTGAACTGAGGGTTTCGCTTTGATTGGGTAGAAAAGCTGTAGCTGTGCTTGGAAGTCCATATTGTGATACTGAAGGGCTTTATCAACATCCTGAGAAGAGTGCATTCAGAATAGGTGATGATGCGAATCTCACTAATCAGTGAAGGATTATCTGAGGCTCAAAGCTATACTGCTTCTAATTCCTTCTTCATGACGCTGTTCATGCACTGCAAAATGATCTAGTGCAACACCAGAAGTATAAATATTAGATGAGACTCTTCAGTATCTTAATTAGCACTTTCTAAGGGAGCAGTTCTTCAATAGTCAGAGGTAATCAGATGTTTTAAAAAACCCCACAAAATCAGAAACAGCAGAAATCCATGATGATTTCAAATGTACAGTGACAGACACCATGTCATGTGTATACCACTTACTAATTTTAAAAACAGTGCCAGCGTCAACTCTGATGGCAAATTATTGACAGGATTTAGTACTTCTAATCATACCATTACTGTGTGGAAGGCAGCAATTCTGCATAATTCCTTATTCTTACTGAAAGATGTTAAATTCTGCATTGCCGGACAGCTCCTATATGGATTAGGATTGTGCTAACACCCCACACAGTGTAATAACACCCCACACTTAGAATAATTTTGCCTATATGTGTTTGTTCATCTGGGGAAAAAAAAAGAGAAAATTACTGAAACGCTGAATACAAGGGGTTTTCGTTTGTTTGTACTGATTCTTTTCCCAATACATTTAGCAGAGGGTAAAGGGGTATGAAACATGGGACTGATAACAAAACAAAATTACCATTTCCTACCACAACTCTACTGAAATCTTATGGTTGCCCTTACAGTAAATGACAGTTTTTCTGAATTGGAAAAGTTACGTACGTATTTTAATGGAGTATATATTGGTGAAAGAAGACTTCCCTATTTTGCTTCACTACACACATTGTCAAAATGACAGAACAAGATATCTTTAATTCCTAGCATTCAATTAGGTCCAGTATCTACAAGACCACCAACAGAGTGAGGGATTGCTTCCCAGAACTTCTTGTATTGTTTTATATTCTTTAGTTTCTGTCATTTCTTACCATCTTCATTTTGGTCTTCTGGCCTCCAAGAAAAGTATTTACAAGACATTGACAATTGTTAAAATATGTTGTTTATTAGGCCCTTTCTCCCCACCATAATTTTAAGTAAGATATAGAGGAAAGATAGGCTGTGAATAAAACCACAGATTTGAGGAATCCAAGGCAATAAAGAAACACATTCTGATTCTGCAGTATAGGATCATTCATAGAATACCTTTATGTAATAAAAATCTTTAGATGAGTAGTTCAGGCTTTTCATATTACAAATTTTTAGTTCAATTCACTTTTTATGTAAATGAATTTTTGTGGTTTTACCACGCAAGTGTTATTACTTATTATCAGAAACATCTATTTAAAATTCAGAGAAAGTAAAAATAAAAACTGTCTCTCTTAAAGTGGAGGTTAATTTAAGATTAAATTGTATTGCTGTACTTAAAACTGTGTTCCTATAGGTATACTTCTGCTCATCACGGAAAGTACATACTTTAAAGTTAGCTTGCAATATTTCTATGAAAAGCAATAAAATAAACATCTTGGAAGCCAGACATTATAAACACAAGTAATGTATTTCATTTTAATACTGTTTTCAAAAGCAGATAGCAAAGTTTTATCTCCTACTTTCTATGATACCAAGAAAACATACATCCAGGTAGACTTCAGATATTGTGTCAGAGGGCTTCCATTTCTATCACTCCTTAATGATGAATGAGGTGGTTCTTCTAAACAAATAAGCACTTCAGAGAGTTACCCTTGACAGGGCTGTTAATCCTGGGAGTCTGCCTTATCATTGTAGAATTCAAGGGCTGAAGCTGTACAGTATCCCTGTACTGCCTGTCTCTTACGCTGCTGCTCTGGCTGAAAGTTGGGACAGGACTATTTCACATCTTGGATGTAAAGCCATGCTCAGTGCTTCTGTTCTGGTGTGCTCACAGATAGAGAAGCTTATCATCTTTGTAGGCAATGGGCCTCTTAATATATAGCTGAGTTTCTCATTCAGATGGATGCATTACTGGCCTGCTTCCAGTGGTGTATTGTTTCCTTTGCTGTCTTTCTTCACTGAATGCAATGAATTTTGGACTATAATACAAAGCTTACCTTGAGCACTACAGAACATTAAGGCAAGTCAGATCACACTCTCTTGTCACAAATGAATTAAAGATATGGCCCTTAAACACATCAAGACTTCACAAAATGGCAATTTTGTAGAAATACAGAAAACCTCCATCTTATGATTTTGCATACCTAACAGCAGCTCTTGTGCTTAATATCACTATTATAACTACAAAGCCTTTAAAAATCAACAGGTAATGGTGTTATTCTAGTGATTAAGGGGAGAATCTAGACCCATTTTCACAGAATTGGAAACTGTTCTCAAGCATCTTTCCAAATGTCTTTCATCCTTTCTCTCCATCACCTCCCAAATCCCTTCCATACCACCTACCATAGAAATTTGGAACACCACCAGGACCATCTGAAAATAACAAGTGAATATTTTTTTATCTCCATCAGTTTCCTTATCCCTTAGAATGCTTAGAACAGGCATGTGATTTCAGCTGCTGTTTGAAAATCAAAGCATAATGTGTTTCCAGTTTATAAATTATAAAATATTCAAAAGCACAGACTAACTTCAAGGAATTGGTTACACTGCTTGATATCTAGAGCTGTTTGTTCCTTTTATCTCTGTTGCTTTCCCCTCCTACTCCCTCCCTCCTTTCCTTCTTAAGGAAGAATGCAAAGAAAATGTAAATTTCGATGCCTTGGGCCTTGGAAAGATAGGAAGGAAAAAGATAATGCCAAAAAATAAGTAAGGGAGATGGGGTGAATAGAGGGTCTCTTTTGATGTGACACCAGTAGTTCCATTCACTAGTTTCATTCCTTGTCCATCAGAAAGATCCCTAATGAAAAATATTAGCTTTGTAAAGACTTTTCTGAACAGTAGGAACAGAACCAGGCATTTATACTGTACTAACTTTCATTCTAGTCTATCAAAGCTCAGCATAAATATTGTCATTGATGCCATGTGAGATAGATATTTTAACACCCACTTTACAGATAGGATACTGGGAGGTGCAAATAGTTATGAAGTTGAAGGAAACAGGAGAGCATTCCAGGAATACTGAACAGAAAATGAATGTTTGGGTCTGATCTTCAGAAGCTGTTTTTCTCTAGGGACAGGGAAAGCCCTGCACTCATAGCTGATAGAAAATACGCATACCATCACCCTCAGCTGCCTGTGCTGAAAAAGACAAATTGTTAGATGTAAAAGGTGAAATCTTCACTGAAGTGATGAGTAACTCCCTGACTTAAGCAGAGCTGAGCTTTTCTTTACATGCTTATTTCTGCTTAGTACGTAGTTTGTCAAAGCAAAAAAGCAGACTTAGGTTGTAGTTTATTTTCATGGGTTTGATAGTGGCAAAGCCACTATGAAAAGTTCTCTGTCCTTCTTTACTCTAGCTTCATAATCCCACATCACAGTTTGTGCCTCCTCAGCTGTGCTGAGGTAACTGTCTGGAGAGCCAGGCTATAAACCAGGCCACTGAAATGATCCTGATTATGTTTTAAATCCTCAGGCTTTTTTAGGTGAGATGAGGGGAGAGGAAGATTTAGTTGGGAGTGTTTTGGTTTTTCTAAACCTAGATAATTTTACTGATCTGGGTTACAGCAGATTCATCAGACAGCTGCAGCAAGTGTTACAGGTAGAGGTAAACTGAACTGGAGTGGTATTGCTGCCTGGGGAAATATATTTAAAAATGCCCTGAGAATCAAAAGCATTTGGTTGTTTCTGTACTGCCAGTTCACAGCAAGCCTACGTATTTGTATAAGTCCTAGAGAAATGAAAGCTTGATGCTGATTCAGGTGTGAAAACCTCCCTTATAAACCTTTATTAATACAATTTTTTTGAATTAAATAATGGCATAAAGATGTTAGCATTTAGAATTTGGTCTATCTGCTGTCAATGACAAAAAATAATGTGATGAACCAGGCATTTAAGAGACTCTCCATAAACTCTTGTGCAATGGGGGACATGTTACTTCTTTCCTATATGTCTTGAAGAAAGGTGACCTGCAATTTTGAGTATACTATGCTAAACCTTGTTTTCTGTGTCATATCTCAGCTGGCTTTATAGCCCTTTATCTTTTAGCTAAGCAAATGCTTGAATATTTGCCGTATCCCTGACATTATGTTTCTAAAAGCTATAAATCAGAAGAAAAACTGCAAATTAGACTCAGAGTAGTTTTTGCTGATGAGAATTCTATTTGCTTTCAATAGATATGTACCGATAGAGAGGCAAATACACCTCTGCCAATTACTCTTATTTTGTCTTCATGTATCTATTGATTAGGACATTTATCTGAAGAATAAACAGAAGCATCTTGGACAGTGTTATCAAACGTGATGTAATCATAGCACACAGAGATTTAGTTGTATGTTTTCCTAACTTTGTTATCTAGCACACCACATCATTTTCTGTTGAATTCTAGTCTGAACTCTGCAATAATTAACATTCTTTATTTTATAATAGGATAGATGTAACTTATTTTGCTCTAATTAGCTCTTATATGTAATTGATTGGGGCAAATGATGCTACTTAACTGTCATTTAGTGATTTGGAACCTGTGGGAAAGCATTATATTGACTGGATTTTATTATAGGATGAGTATATAAAATTGATTTTGAGTGATATGAGGTTCATGCTCTCCATGTAGCGCTTTTTATTATAAATGCCTGTTAGTGCTGGTTTACATTTTCTTCCATCGGCCAGGCAGAAAATACATTCTTTTTCTCTTTTGTATTTTACAAAACCAAAGGTTTGACCTGTAGTTAGAGTAGGCAGGAGGCTAAACCATCACGTCTGGTCTTTGAAAGCCCCAGGGACTGCTGCAGCTCCTACTGAAGTTGCTGGGAGTTTTGCCATAGATTTCAGTGGGACTGGGAGGAGAGCCTATGTTTATTGTTAACTGAGATATACTGAAGCTCTGTTCACAGTGAATTAGAATGATGGGTCTGAATTGTTTCAGAGGTTTATTATGTGCAGGCTGCAATTCCAGAGAACCTCTGTTTACAGGAGGAAAAAAATTCTGCATTCCTTGTACAGTCAGAATTTCCACTGAAGTCAATGAAATCTTGGCCTGAGTAAGGATAAACACTTGCAACAAAAGTAAATGATTTAGTAAAAAATAAGCACATTACTGCAGTGCCTGTTGGCTACGTTCCTGTCTTTTCTGTCATTTAGATTTGAAAAGTTATCCAGTACAAGTAGGTTGTGGTTACTTATGCCCACTTACTGATGGTCACTTTACTTTACAGCAACTACACACCACTGCCTGTCTTACAAAGAGTGTTTATGTGAAAAGAAAGAGCACAAGCTCTTTAACTGGATTCTCAGACAAATACTGGTTGATTCAAAAGATGCTGTCATGCGCTCACTTCATTTCTTGTTGCTTTCTGCTGAGAACCTGATGGTTGTACAAGATCCACAATGTACTTGCAAATTTGTGCATGCCAGGGCTCCAAGCTTCCTGAACAGTAAAGACTTTGGGGAATTTTTACTGCCTTTGAACACCCAAGCTAAGTCAGCCATAGCCTGGTCCCAAGCACTTTTCATGTATAAACACACTGAACCCTTGATGTCTGAACAGTTATATCATCACAAATAAACTTCTCAGTGCTCTTCCAGGATTAGTACTTTGTGGCATGTGTGCTGAGCACTGCAAAACTGGGTCACCACAAACTGCCAAGCAAAATTTGAGAGTTTGTGAGTAATTTTCTACTGAAACAGAAAATAAAAATAGGTGCCTTACATGAAGCAGAGTAGAATTAGAGATTAATCTGGCTTCCCTACTAACTCTAAATCTTCAGAGGAAGTATAAAATCCCAGTTTGCCCCATATATGTATACAATAGAGTTTTGAGTACCTTCTTGGTCAGGGGCTTAGCAGCAGTGATCCCTCTATGCCTTCACTGTGCAATGGGAGCCAGTCAAATTCTGCAGCAATAGTAGTACAGTAGGGACCTCCACAGGAGGTGAGGAGTGGGGTGGAATTACTCCCATGTGTTTCAGACTGTTTCAAGCTTACTGGTCTGATGTAAAAGAGAAATGATGTTCCTAAGATACATGTTAACCCTGGGTTGGAAGGCAAAAGTGCTTAGAATTTGCAGAGAGAAGCTGTTTTTAAAAAAATAACAAAATCAAAAAAGTAATTTCAAATTGGAGATGATATACTGCACATTGAGAATAAGAGATGCTAAGAAAACAAAAGACTTAATTTGAAATCATTAATTTTTCCACAGTCTGTATTATTCTCTGTCAAATATACTGGGAGCACAAATCTGCATCTGCATTGATTGGATGAATTTCAAAGACCTTTTACCTGCTCTCTGTTTGTGTTGCCTCATATCTTTATGACATGGAATGAACTGCTTGGCGCCGTGTTGCTGTTATCCATTAACCATTCCTGTTTTCCTAATCATCTTAGACTCCATCTTTCTCTGTCCTATCTGTTATTGTCTTCTGCAAAGAGATGTGATGTTCCTGTAGCCTGTTCTGGTTTGCATGACATGATTTGTGTTTCTGCCTACAAGGGTTTCTCTACTGAACCCTGTACATTATCTTCCCCCAGCCCCCCTCCTCTGTAACCAGGAGAAGAGGGTCATACATCTGTAAAATGACAGCACTTATGAAAAATGGGAGTTTGGTACACATGGCTCTCATCAGACACAGACTCATCTTCCATGCCACAGACACTACTTGTTTCCTTGCAATGCAGACTGTAGCTGGAAACACAGGAAACACCTAATAAATTGCTTGACCTATCAAATTAACAAGTCATCAAGAAACTATTTTGGTAATCAATGAGCAAAGCAGAATTGTTTGCTTTCTGGCCAAGCAAGAAGAATGCATGGAGATGGAGCAATTTCTTTTCTTCATCCCTCTTCTATAAACAGCTTTTAACTGGATTGTAAATTTGCTGCAATACAGGATAAAATGTGAAGAATCTATTTTTAGAATTAGAACTCTTAGACCTAGAGTCGTGCGGTGGCCTGAGTTTATGGCTGAATACAGAACTCAAAGAAACTCAGATACACTCGATATGTTGTATTGTAATTATGTCATCACTGTTTCCAGTGAAGGTGGTTTAGTGCTGATTATAATAAATACTTAACAGATATTAATTTTTCTCGTTTTAAGCATGTTACAAATTGAAATAAATCTCAGTGCAGTCCCTACTCTTGCAGACTAGCAGAAAAACTACAAAGTGTAAATTTTTCAGCCCTCATCTAAAGCACCTTATTAAAATTACAATGAGTAATTAATAATAAATGAAGAAGCAGACATTTTCTTCTTCTGCCTGATATGGCCTGAGATGCAGAAACAGACTGGCTTTTACTTCTGGTTAGAAAAGGTAGATTCTTGGACCTGCTGAAAATAAATCATGGTGGTGGTTGTGAAGGCAACTGCCAAGGATAGTTGGAGCATTTACTGCCCAGTTGGCCTAATGCAGCAACGAGCTGTTCCTATGAAATGAGACCAGCATATGAAAACATGAGACAGACTGGAAAATTGTGATTAAGTTATACCTGTAACTGCCAAGGATGTTCTGCCCAGTGAAGCTCGTACAGACAGCAAGGTGCCAAAGCAGGTGTCACTTATGTTGTGAGCTTAGTAGCAGACATCTGTGAGTGCTCTGTCAAATTGTGGTCTCAAAAATAATTAAAATATTTGGAAATTGATAGAACACCAGTAATCTTGCTACTGCTGTGACATCCTTTTGCCTTTCTTGGGCATTTCTGTGGTGCTGAACATTCTGTTTTGATAGCAGACCTTTAGCAAGTCTCCATCACATTTGTAGGGGCCCCCAAAAGTTTATGCATCGTTCCAACTGATCATTTACTTCAAGCATAATTTGTTTTCCTTATTAAATAGAAAGTCACAAAGTTGGAATCCTGATGGTATGAAATAGAGCTCTGTAGATTATCAGGGGTTTATCTAGGAATATAATTTTCTCTCCCTTGCCCTTCTGACAATGAGAGGATGGTAAGATTGATATTGAGGAGTAAATGGGATAATGCAGAAGTCCTTCTGGCAAGATTATAAATACACATTGTTGTAGAAATCTGTGAAATGCCTGTTGCAAATTCTTATTTATTAAAAAAAAAAAAAAATTAAAATTTCTTTGAAATTATGTGTACTTTTTCTAAACTGTCTAAACTCAGTTCCTTGTCTGTAGTCCCATTTCAGTAAGATGTTTAAGCATATGAACTTCAGTAGCCTTACTTATGTTTTAGATCTGTTTTAAATAATCTTGGGGAAGTTTTGTTGTTATACTCTGGTGAAGGGATGAGGGGTGGAGTGTGTGTAAATTGTCCACCTCTGTCAGTGTTGTGATTATGTTTTTTTTGGCTTTGTTGTGCAGAATTCTTTTTGTTAGCATAAGTGAAGCTTGTGAAGACTGTGTGATGCATGTATACTTTAACAATATTCTTATGCATACAAATAAGTACTTTTTTAATGCCAATACCAGATTATAGGGTTCCTCTCCCTCTGTCTTTATGTAAACCATGGTCAAGCAGAAGAAATTATACCTCATGTGCTTATTATAAAAATTAAAATTGGCCAGAATTAGGATTGGAAATTTGGCACTAGATCCCAGATGGGATAAAAAGATGGGTTACAGTGATGCTCGTTTACACCTGTCTAAACCTAGAAGTACACCAGAGTCAGTGACTCATGGCCTCATCCCACGTGTGCTGAGCAATGTCTCCAATCTGTGTGTTTTCCCCATTGATGTAAATTCTAGATTAGAATATTATTTGCCAGTAATTCTGCTTTTCTTTAGATTAAATTTGTGAGAATTTAAAGAAGAATGCTTAAAATAAAATAAAAATACAACACGCTCCCACTTCATCCTCAAGACAAAATGTCTAGTATATCAGAAATTAGCCACGTTATGTACTGCAGTAGCATAAACTTGGACTTAATCGGGGAGAACTTTAAAATTGTAATGTTGCAGGACTTGCAAAGAGAAAAATTAAAATTTCTGGGTATTAATGGATTATTTAGTTTTTAAGAGGAAGAAGCAGTGAATAAACCAGAACTAAATGGCTAACTATAGCATTTAATTAACGTTTTAAATAAGAAAAGGTTTTGTTAGCACTGAGTTATGGTTATTAAGTTTCTATTTTCCAAAATATCCTAACCAGAAATTGTATCTGATACACATCAAGATATGAGAAAGGACAGTAATTACCAAAATATTTGTTGAAGGCAGCATACTTTCATGTAAGATGAATTAATAAATTTTAAAAATACTTGCATCACAGAAATGCTAAAAGATTCTTGTGTCCATCCTCAAACCCTGATTGAAAGACAACAGAAATAATTCGGTTTGCAACATTAAAAGTCCAGGTTCACCATATAAATAGCTGACAGGAGAGCAATGAAAATGTTGAGTTTAGTTTTATTTAAAAGTAACTCTACCAGTGAGTTGTTTTGCTTTTTGCATTGTCATCATTTTGCTAAGTTTAATGCTCCTTGATACAGGACTATTCAGTTCATGGGAGTTATGCATTTCTAAATTCAACTCCTGATTTAACAGATGTTTGTTTTAAAAGAGTTCCTTAGCAGTATAAATTATAGCAGACTAAATTGCTCATTTAAGGGCATGACAAAGTGACTCTCAGAGCATGCTCTGGTATGTGAAGCAAGTGGGGTAAGTGCAAAAAGCAGCACATGGGTCTCCATGAAAAAAGTCCTCTTTCCTATGTTTTAGAAAGGACTGTCATACAAAAGTTATGCCTCCTGCTAAAGTAGTTGAACCAGCTGCATCCCATGTGCTGAAAACACTCTTGTCTCTTATTTCTCTTGTTCAATTATTGTGTCTATAAATTGCCGTGGGCCACCTGTGCAATGCACTCATCCAGAATAGCCCCAGAGGAAGCATTAACATATCAAGGCTCATAAAGCACAAATCCTTAAATGTAAAAACTGACACTTTCATCCTACTCCAGCCTACATCTATATAGACATTAAAACAGAAAGGAATAAAGAATATTTTACTATGCAATTTGAAGGCCATGCTCTCCTCTTGCAGAGGTCAGCAGCAAAACTCCTCTTGACTTTTAGTTGGGAACAGGATGAAGCTATAAAAAGCATGAATTCTAGTTACATATTTTAGAAACTTATTCTGACTTGTGCCATCTATCAAGTTTGATGCACCTATTAAAAAAAGAGAGAGGAAGTCTTCTGTTCTTGACATTAACCATATTTTTATTATTCCCAATCTAAAATAATTAAATCAGATCTCTCTGGGAAAGGGGTCTATGGGTTTGGACTGTCTAGAGGATCTCCAAATTAAAAAACTGCTTCTTCCAGCTCTAATTCTCCCTCTTTATAAAAGGTTTAAGAATGATTATTCTTTTCTTGACATGTCAAGGATAAACCAACAAATGCTGAGACTGTTTTTTCAGCCTCTGGGCAGAGCCACTGGTCAAAGTGAGTGTCAAGATGGCAGTTTTCCAGTTGCTGTAATCTGCAGCACAGGTAACTTTCAACAGGGACAGATTAAGCTGAGAGAGACCAGCCATTTTCAATCAACTTGAGGAATTCTTGATCAACATTCTTAAGAAAAGCAGCTCTCTGGAGAAGCAGCCATCCTCCTTAAGTGTCCAAATACATATGTGTGTCTTTTTTTTTTTTTACTCTTCTTCTACATTTATCTCCCGTGATACATAGTACCACTGATCAGTAAATAACAGTAATAACTGTATTATGGGGACTGCATTTCTGCGTTCTTGGCATAAATTGGTAAGGTGCCCTTCTGTTCCACTCCATTCCTATCTCTAAATTTATGTATGCTTTCAGTTAAGCTTTGCTACAGGATAGTGCATACACATGTATATTCTTAATGACCTCTTACAAGAAGTGTACTACCACATGCATGTACCACGTGTTGTGCTTTGAAGGAAATGGGTTTGGATATAGAAGCTGAAGAACATGACTGCATTTACAGAAGGAAGAAAATCAAGGCAAGGGTCTCAGAAGGTGAGCAAAGAACTGGGTGGTGCAGATATTCAGAAATAAGACTCAAGCCAAATTCTTAATGCTAATAGCAAACAGGGGGTTTTTGGAGCTGGCCATAAGGATTGCATACCTAAGAACACACACTCACCTTAATCTCAGTTTGAGATTCTTTCTAAACCAGTTGCACATCTCTGACCTTAGACCTGCCTTTCTATCAAAATGACACCTTTCCCTATCAGTATATTCACACTGCCGTGTCTTGTACATTTGACATGTACTGATGTGGCTGTCTGTTTGCCTCAGCCCTTCATAAACAACATTGTCCTTCATTACCTTGTTGTTTAACTGTTTCGTTCTCTTTCTTTTTTTTTACTAATTCGCTAGTTCCAACTCTTAAAACAGTTCCTAACACATCCCCACATTGCAAAGCTTCTTCTCTCTGCAGCACAATTAGACCCCTGACCTTCTATTCCCCAAAGCTAAAGAAATGCCAAATTGCTGCAAGCACTTCATTATGTTTATATATTGGTCCTATGAGACTTGAATTTTCTCTGGCTATCCACATCCTTCTTTTTATTTCCTGTTTACTAGCATCATACAACTTTTTGTGATATCCAGTGTTCTTGGAATAAAATATATTTTATCAGGTAAGGTTATTAGCACTTCGTGATTTTCTCTTTTCTCCAAAATTGTATCTTGAATATTAACCAGTGTGCATTAGTGACTATTACAAAACCTGAGGATAGGAGAAGGAAAGTAAAAATCCAATAGTCTTAAGCATAGTACAAGAAGATTTTGTGGTCTTGGATCAAGATCCAGGATATGTGTGCTCAGTATTACTCACATGAGTAGACTCTGTCTTCAGTGCATTACTGAACCCTTATTTTTCAAGTGCACTCTTGCAAAAGGTTCCATATTAAACTTTCCTAATTGCAGATATAAAACTACCCAAAAATGAATACATTTTCCCCTGAAGAAGAGAGGTCAGTGAAAGTCATTCAGTAAAGGATTCAAATGACATTTCATCAACTTTAATACGTATTGTTACATCTTCTGCTAAATGAAGTCATGAGGAATTACTGTGGCTGTGAAGCATGTGAGATTACCTGTGAGCCATGATCATGATCTTTATCCTTAACTCTGCCCTGAGGAAAAAAAAAAAAATCCTTTCTTATCCTCATAATATATAATCCTTATGCTTGCTTCATGGTATAAAAAAGGTGTCCTCATCTATTAATGTTAGAAGGAATTCTGGCATTGATTCAGTGAATAAACTTTGTTTTAAGATATCATTGCTCTAGCCTCTGAGATGAAATGCTTCTGTAGGTTGGCTTCTAACATCCTGCTCAGATCCATTTTTCTGTTGTCATTCTAGTTTCTGCTCTTGATATTCACCCTTCCATATATTCCCAACAGACTCTTGTAGGAGGCTCTGGTAGCTTTTTTCACTGTGCAGTTCCTGTTTCAATTTTTTACCTAGTTAAGAACAGCATATGTAACCAAGAAAGATTGTCCATCTTTATGCAAGATATGCTGCAGTTTAAATGCCATTTTTGGGGCACAAAACTGTGTAAGATCCCATGACCCTTATTAGAATGCTAGGTCAGGCTAAAATTATGATAATTGTCACTTCTGGGCTTAAAATTTATTAATCTATTTTCATTATTTGTAACTAACTGACATCAGAATTATGTGGGCAGACATGGCAGTAGAATAATAACACCCTGTTAGCTCATGCCTATAGGCATCTTGAACCAGTGGATAGTTCAGCCTTGACCTGCCTTGGAGGTAAGAGTGCCAACATGCAGAGACTGTTCTTGATGGACAGCTCTTCAGCAGAGGGGTTTTCCCACCACACTGATTCTTTACTGCTTTCTTTTAAAATTCGGCCCGTTTTTCATAGCTTATTCATAATTGTAAGAGTGAGCACTGGCCTTGGTGGCTGATGAGCCCTACAGGTGGGGTTTGAAATTACCAGTACAGAGTGATCAGTGAAAATGTGCACCTTTCTGGGGCTTTCCTCTGTGTTGAGTCAGCGGTTGTTAATTTGTAATATAATAAAAACCCAGTTTGAGATTCTGAACTCTGAAATTAGGTTTGGAAGAGAACTGCTGCATTTCTTTGTCTATAAAAAGTTTAGATTTTGCCTATGAATATCTTGATCATGTTCAAAAAAATCTGTTGCTTAGCTGAGCAGAGCTGCCTTTCTCCTTGAGCAGACAGCACACATCATTTGCAAAACATTTGTATTTATCTACTTTATGGAGATTCAGAATTCAAAACAGGCTGAAAATTATCCACACGCTCAATGTATTACATGGAAATTCTGTGGGACTACTAACAGAAAGATTACAGTCCAGTTCCATGAGATCCTGCTTAGGCTGATGCAGAGGAAAGGAAAGGTTTGAAACATGGCAGAAAAGATGTGTGGTATGAAGAGATGCATTTTCAAGGGGAAAGGTGTAAAAAGTATTTGTCTCTTATAGAAAAAAAATATACATATATATATATCCCGGAGAAACAGTGAGCCATATTCTCATTTCTGGCATTTGTTCTGTTCATCAAGTCTGCTTTTTTTGTCTTTTCTGGGAATATATAATGCCAGAGGGTGGGTGGAGAATATCTAGGCAACCTTCTTGATGACTGCCTCTTAACTGGAACTCCTTTTAAGCAAGCAGTTGCCCTATTTCTCTTAATTTCTTCTCTTCCCATACTTTGGCAATGGTGTAATGGGAAACATCAAACAATTCATGCAGACTTTTTCAAACCTGAATTTGCATTTTTTGTTGGTAACTACTAAAGGAGTATTTATGCAAATGAAAGCAGCTGCCCTCTTTTTCCCTAGCCTATAGAAATGGGGAAAATGGGATCAGTTCAGTGGTGCCACCTGCCAGACTGTTTTACAGCTTAGTGTCTCAAAGTCAGTCACTTTTTTCCCAGAATTGCCAGTCATGACAGGGCTTCATGTTTTAAGTCAGCTGCATGTTTTCCTCATCCCAGGAAAGAGGAGTGTTGTGGGCAGTCATTCTTTAGCAGTTATCCACTGACAGAGAACAATGAAACCACATGGCAAGCCTAAGCCATTTGGTCAGCTGGCTTCTGCTTGGCGCCCTGGAATGGTACTGCACAGTCTGCAGTGCAGAGCAAAGGTAACAATCTCATATAAAAAGTAATCATAAATGGAGGGCAGAGTTTCATGAAAGAAATGATGACCAGTGACAGAGGGCAATGCCAAACAGAGGCGATGCTGTGAGTGTAGAGCCTTCTTTCAGCAGCCCATGAGTACCTGTTTAAGCCACACGCGTGCTGCTCACAGGGTTTCCTATGCAGCTGCAGATGTTTGGAAGGACAGCGAGGAGACAAACAAAAAAGGAATGATACAAATACAAGTGTCCTTGTCCTTCCAATAACAGAACACGATGTAGGTATCGAAAATGTATACAAGCTGCCTGTAGCTTGTGTGCTAAATCAGAAAGGGTAATGACAAAAACCCAGCAAACTAAAAACCTAGAGGTGTTGTTCTGAAGTTACTTACAGAAAAAACTTCACTGAAAACTGTAAAATTGTAAAACACTGCTATAAGATAGTATATGATAAGATTGGTCCTTCAAATACCTGTTTTCTCTCTTTTGTGCAAGAGATGCTAGCTGATGTAATGAGAGGACTGTATGTCTTGATTATAATATCCTGGAATTGCTGGATCCCTGGCAAGATTGATGATACCATGCACTAGGGAATTTGTATGCAAGTGCCATAATTTTCTGTCAGAATGGTGTTACATTGTGCTTACCAAAAAATAAGGTAATATTCTTGGTGGTTGGAATCTGGTCCTGGTGAATCTTTATGCTACCAAACTGGTCTGAAGAATTAATTGAAATGGTATTGACTGGTCTTTGAAGAAATCTGAGGCAGATACAAATAGTAATAAAGCCAATTCTCACTCAGCCTGTCCAGTGCACTCTGCACATGTATTTCAAATGCTGGGTATTTGAAACCTGGATATAGTTCTAAAATTTATATGTAAGACTTAAGTCTGGCTTCAAAAGACCTTGAGTGACAAATTTTGAGAGTTACATAAAAGTACCATGGAGCAATCTCAACCTAATTCACTCCAGATATAGTCTTTCTACTTCAGTGAAATTACAAACTGGATGTAAAGTCAAACCAGGATGAAGGCAGGAGATTTTTGGATTTGTACAAGTGAAAACTCAGTTGCAAAAGACTCATAGCCAAGTCAAACATTTCAGAACAAGTAGAAGGGCTGAACTCTGAGTAGTTTGAGAGATATATATGGAGATACAGTAATTATCTGCATAGTAACAAAAAGGTATCTTCAATTAATATCACCACTTAAATCCAGGTTCAGATTTTCAGTACTCACAAGCCTTTGGAGTTATCTAGAGCCCCACTTAATGAATTTCAGTGTTTTTCCATTGTTTCCAGGAGATTTTTCTGTATTCTATTTTAATAGGTTTATCATCCCAAACTTCCTTAGAACTGAAAGATAGTTTTCTTTGGTAAATAGTACACAGTGTATATTGTTTATTTGGTCAGTAATTATTGCCACTTTCTACCTTTTGGTATATGTCAGCTGGCACTGAATTCATCAGTCTCCCTGCCCTGGGATACAACCATGGGATAGCAAGGAGACTGTCCTTGGGAAGATTAAAGAAAATAGCAACATTTCTTCATAAGTCACTAAAAACACTAGGCTGTCCCACTGTGACCTCTAGCCGCTCTTAGTCACACATGTGCATGGAGATGAAGTTTGAGACAGAAATCCTCTTTTGTAGCAGAGTGCACCTGCCACTTCCATCATGCAGCAGCAGCAGCTCTGCAGCAAGCAGTAAATCTGTCAGTGGGATCAAGGAGTGGATGGCACCAGTGGTTTCTCATCCAGCTATTTTGAGTCAAGCAGCCGAGTGGCTTTTTTCCCTCTGAGTTGACATAATGCTATGCTAAGAAAACAAATTCCTTTAGTATTTCTCTTGTTCTGTCCAGCCCCTAGTAGGCTTTACATTCTAATTCTTTCCATTTGGGATTCCCAGATTTTATAAAACAGATTTTTAAATACAGATTTCCTATTTCCCAGCACAATGCTCAAGAAGTAGATGCCCGTTAGACTTCCTTCTCAAACACCTCTTAGTTACTGAAGACTGGCATAGAAACCAGTGAATTTAAATGCAGTTCACTTAGTAGACTTATAAACCACCAGTATTTCAGAGAATCCAAAGAACTCCAAGACAGAGACCAGACAAGTCCAGATCCCCTGAGGAATCTCAGAAACACAAGTCTTATGTGACTTCCATCAGACTCCAGGGGCCTCCTTTACTCATTAAAACCCGCCCAGCTATGGCAGCAGTCTTAAACCTTGCAGCATCTGATTTACAAAACAAAGCCAAAATATAGAAAAACCTGAGAAAAGCATGTCTAAATGATAATAAGTGATGATCACATCAAGATACAAAATTTACCACAGTATCAAGCCAGAAATTGTAAATCTAAGCTGCATAAGGAAACAATCATGCTTTCATGAAGATAGCATAATAAAAAGGCAGGCCTTAATAGAGTCACTTTATAGATGCTTTTCAAAATAATAAAAAAAAAAAAAGGCAGAAATGTCAATTTAACTTAGTGGCTTTTCTACTGTAATTCTTCCCTGCTTCCATTTCTCCAAGAGGCATCACGTCTAGACTCCCTTTATGCTACTACAGACATGATTTGCTTTTTTTAAAATATGTTAAAAGATAAACTAGATAAATAGAGATAAATACAGCCTCTGTATTATCATTAGAAGAACTTAATTTGTATTTACACAATCATAAGCATTTGTCATTTACACAGGAATAAATGTGATTTATATTCACTACTGCAAGACTTTAAATTGTGAGAATAGTGAAGATGTTGGCTAAATGGACCTTCCCTTTGTATGAAAGGATAATGTAGTACTTGCATCCTCATCAGTTCTTACCTAAAAAGAGCTTCACATGGTACCTGCTGAATGGTTGCTTTAGTTAAATGAGTACTTGTCCACTAGTCACTGAGTTCATCTTTTTTAATCAGAAGGGTCCACTGGGAGTGTAGAGTCACTAGAAAATCTTCAGATAAGAGGGGCGGAGCGGGGGAGAAACCCACAGATTTTTCAATCTTGCCAATAAATGTGTGTTAAGGCAGAACTAAACAATATAGCAAGTCTGCTGAAAGTATTTAAATGTATTTACTGCTCTAAGCAAAGAAAGCTCCCTGCCAAGGAATGAATAACAGAAAGAGTAAAGGACAAGTTGAAGAATAAACAAATTTGCTTAGTGTTTTTTAGCTTATGTTTCATACTTAATGCTTGTGATGTCTCTTTACATTCAGAGATCTCTGATGAAGACTCCTTACCTAAGGTTTCACGGAGGTGGTTTAAACTCTCTTTTCAAACCTGTTCTGACTTTTGTCTGGAGAAGGCAATATGTCTAGAAACAGGTGAAATGAAACTGTTTAGGAAAATATACTATTTTGCTGATAGCCTCTAATATGATAGCAATCCAAAATTTGTTGTGTTTTAAATACTGTATCTGATTTTTCAGTCATACAAAACGTTGCAAAGTCTGTATTTTATGGAGTTGCAACTGAATTCTACACAGAAACAGAGAAGATTTGGGCTGCTTATATTTGTACTCTTGCTTTTTATACAAGAGGAGAAAGTATATTAAGGGTGTTGAAAACAGTGGTCACTGTATATACATGAAATTTGCCCAGTCCTTTCTTACATGATATCAGAGTAATGATCTTCCCTAGAATCAGAAGGCAGCAAATTTAGAGCCAGTAAATTTGGGGGGTTTTTGTAATTCAAGACTATAATTAACCTATGAAACTCCTTTCCACAAGACAGAAGGGTTGTGAAAGAAAATGAATTATTATTTGCATTAAAAATACTTATGTCTGTAATAGTAAACATTTTTAAAGGACAAGGGAAAAAGAAGAGAGAAACAAGAGTGTAGACATTACCTACTTTCAGAGGGTATGAGGCAATTTTCTGTGGCAGAGGCTTATCTGTGACCACCAGTTGGTCCTTCCTTAGAAAGATCTGGTATTGACCACTGAGGGAAAGGCTCTGGGCAGAATGGACTGTTGCTCTGATTCAGAATGGGAACCCCTATGTTGTGTATCACACTTCTAATTTCTACAAAGGCTTGGGGGGTGGGGGGAGTAAAACTTGCAGGAACTGGATTGTCTCTGCTTTGGGCCTCAAGATTGGATATACAAAAGCCTTTCCACTGAATTCCTCAGAAATTTGTTTTGAATTTGCTTTGACTGGGAACAGGGTTTGACAGCACTTGATGCTTAAGTTTTCAAGAATTATGGTTTTGCAACATAATTTGCAAGCTGAACTGTGGCAAAATGCAGTGCAATGTCCAGGCTTTGAATTCTTAAAGTTCGTCCTGTGTTCTGATTGGAACTATCTCAGTTTAGCTGTGTGAAAAGCAGTGAAAAGTCCCTGGCAAGCTTCAAAGACAGACTATTCTTGGCCCTCACAGAATGTCATGTACAATCTGCCTCTTTTATACAGTAAGCCTTCCTCCTGGTCCTCAGCAGGACTGAAGAGAAATTTGAGGAATATTATCAGGCCTGTCTCTAAAGACACTGAATATAAAATCAGGAGGTTTAAAAAGCCTGAGTGTCACAGCAGTTGGTAACAGTGTGAGGAAAAAAGGCAAGAGGTAAAGTCCTGTATTTGAGAGTATGTTGAGTCTTCATAGCATCATAGAAAGGTTTGGGTTGGAAGGGACCTTTAAGCATCATCTAGTGCAGCCCCCTTGAGATAAGCAGGGACACCTTCCAACTAGATCAGGTTGCTCAAAGCCTCATCCAACCGGACCTTGAATGCTACCAGGGATGGGGCATCTACCACCTCTCTGGGCAACTTGTTTCAGTGTTTCACCACCTTCATTGTAAGAACTTAATCCTAAGAGGGCAGGAAGGCAGAAAGCCATCAGTAAAAAATACAAAGAAGGTACAGTGTAAGTATTGTCTGAGTCCAACTTCTCTACACACACCAAATCTGGGGATAGACCTCCCATGTGATGCTGATTTGTATTCAAAACTGAAAGGATACAGCTAATTTTGGACACCACATCCCTATATGTAAATTGAGAAAAAGAGTGGAAGTTCATACATAGGGTAGGAGGCTGAACCCACAGCTAATAAGAACCAATGACAAAGAGATAATAAACTTCTCTTATGAAACCTACTATCATCATGTTAATAATTGTATGCACATTTCATCCAGGAAGCTGAATCTTAATCAAATAATGTGTATCCTCTTTGAAATGCCTCTATCCTCTTTGAAATGCCTCTTCATTTTGCTTTGAAGTGCCAGACTGCAACCAGAAGAGTACTGCATTTTTTACTTGACATGCTCCCATCTGCTAGCATCCAAAATGGTCTTTCTCTCCCTCACTTTTTTTCACCTCCTCCCTTCCTGCTCTAAACAAATATATTTTTAAGATGAAGACTAAACGTTTCTGCACCTCATAGGGCAAAAACATGTCAACTGCATCAAGCTTCATGTAAACAGTGCTGCCTCAGGGATAAGAAATTTGAAAAGTAGCAAGAAAGATAATCTCCCTTTTATTGGCTTCATTCATTCATATTGAAATGTATGATCAGAGTCAAAGTCTTAATCTTCACCTCACTTTCACAGCTGCTCAACTAACCTTAGTGTGTACCCTAGCCCTCTGTGAGAAAGCAAGGCCCCTCTGATTGGATTAAAAGTCAAAGAAAGGGAATGTCGTGTTACCCCGCTAGGCAGCCCAGGCTCTCAGGAGGAAGCTCAAATAACAAAAGGCAAGGAATCTGACCCAGCAAAAGCATGGCAGGCTCCAGCAGACTTCAGCCGGCTGCACCAGCTACAATGAGGTCACTTTTGACACTCCGTATGCGGTGACTTCTCAATTTGTACTAAATCCTCTTTCTCCACAAGGCAGGAGGAGGTTTCTCCACATCTTCCTACTGAGACAATCCAATCAGTAGCCCAGAAAGATAAACCAGAGCATGGAATCTTCCCTTGTAAGGCCTCCTGTTAACAATTATCAGCTCCTGAAGTGCTAAAGAAAAATACTGATTGCAGTTCACAACATGTATTTATCCAACAGAGTGTACAAAGAAACTTTTTCTGTTTTCCTAATGCCTGAGCCTAGCAGTGAAGCTAAGCCCAAACTTTGGTAGCTTCCCCATTACAGTTATTTCGCTCCTTACAACAGAAGTTACTAATAATTAGCTCGTTTGGATTTAAGAGTATGCCCATTCCCAGACAAAAAAAAAAAAAAAAAAAAAAAAAAAAAAAAAAAAAGCTGGAAATTTGCCATTGTTCTTGATGAAGACATGCAAAGGGAAAAAGACTCTATGATAACAAGGCTCCATCAAAAATAATTTCTTTTAAATAATTACTGTATTTCCACAAGTGTAAATTGCCCTCTCTTAGCAGTAAGTCTCTGGAGGAGTCCTCAGTTAGGCCACACTGTCTCAGAGGCTGCCCTGCCTTCAGTCGGATCAGAGCTGGGAAAGGGCAGTCAAAGAGAGGCAGGTTATGGAGAATCAGTGTTAAGGAGGTATTAGAGAAGAAAAGGCTGTGCGGTAATGCCACACACTTGAATACCTGACTCCAGTATTGACTCATACATTTTTTTGAGAGGAGTCTTTTAGTCAAACTTGTGAAAACATAATGGGAACAGATATAAACCACAAAAAAATACCCTCTGAACTGAACTGCAGGTGCTTGCAGCAGCTGCATACCTTTTTTAAAAAGATGATTTTCTAAATTAAAAGAAAAATTGAGCAAAATGAAGAATGTCTGAAATATCACAAAACATGCAAATAGCAGTCATTTTAGAGAGAGGTCTCACCTCAGTACATGACAGAACTCTGCAGTGAGAGTTTGGTGAGCTTCTACATCCATCAAGCTGGGGCTTGGACCTACCCTGGCACTCGGCGTGCCTAGGGTATGGCAGACAGAACTTCTGTAATTAACAAATGTTAAATCTCATTCCCCAGAATTAATCCTTGACTCAAGCACCTACAAACACTTGATACTGCAGGCCTATCATTACAAACACAGCTCTGGCAGACAGAGATGCTGCTTTGAATTAATTGTGTTCAGCCCAGGCCCTTGGACAGACTCCCGTGGCTAACTCCATTCTAACCAGCCATTTGTAAACCTATCCTTTGTTAGAGAAATCCTTAAGGGATGCAGAGTCACTTCTATTTCAGGTCACCTTGATTTCTGTTGTAGGTCAAGTCTAGGTAGTACCATGGTTACAGTGTCCTGTGAATCCCTCTGTGTTCAACACCCAAAGCAGGATCAGGGTCACATTGCTGTAGATTAGAGCTATCCCCCAGGTGCTTTGTTTTGTTGGCAGTTATTGCTTTGATAGTCCAGGGTTTGCAAAAGTGGTTTAAAAATGCCTTTACCCTCCATTTCCTGATCTCAAAGCAAATGCTGGTCAGCTGGACTGAGGGATATAAGTATCAAAGTCTGCTTTTTACATTCAGCAGACTTGACTTTATGTGAAAGCTTTTTTCAGTGCTACTGGAAAGACGTGCAGTCTCTTCTCCTCCAGACCTGCACTTCAGGACTGTAAGTAGACAAAATATCTAAATTCAGCAGTACGGCTTCCAGGAGCTTGCTGCTGTGGCAGCAGTAATGGAGATGTAGTTAGTGACATGTCGATCAGCTCCCTGCTGCTCTTTTGACAAAAGAGACAAAGAGCCAGTGTTTATTTTCAAATAACATTTTTGCTGAGGTTCTAGAAAGATGGATGAACTGAAACTGACTTTGATTTGGAGCTAATGGCCCAAATCAATCACTATAAGAGGCCACTGCCTTACCTCAGGTGGAGGCATGAGCTGATGGTGTTTGGGCAACATACAAGCTGACAGCCTTATATTTGCTGATGTGTTTACCTCAGCCATAAACAAACCTTTAAGAGATTGGCCTATTGATATCTGGATTCTCGGTTTACATTTATTATGATAATATATGTGTGAATAACCAGGGAAAATATTTTAAGCCTAAAAAGTTATGATAGAATGTATAGAAACAGGGATCATATTTTATACAGTGGAGGAAAAAAAGGGCTTGTAGTCGACCACATACAAATTTGTACCCTTTGCCTTGTGCTAAGCTGTAATATTGGCTTTCGTGCAGAAATTAATAATAGCTTTATTCACCCTCTCTAGATTGCCCTAACATGCTGCAACTTGATTAAGGGCATGAATTCAGGGCATGAATCTTCCTGATATAGTGAGATTATTGAAATTATCCCAAAAGAGCATGTTTGCTGCTCTGCATGCAAAGATCTTCCATTGTCTCCTTAAGAATACACAAGATAGGTCAAGAGAAGCTTAATTAATATGGAATTAGCACAAGTCAATTTTGGTTTTTTATATTGTCTTGCCCTTTGTGGCCTTAGGGCAGCTGGCAGTTGGAGGAGATCATGCTCATATAAGTGTATTGATCAAACGTTATTAGTTAAAGCTTATTTGTGTGCTATCTTTAGGGTAGCAGAACAGGAATTCTATATAGCACAGTGCTAAGCAGAAATGACCAACAGGTTTCTCCATTTTGGCAAGTCTGATTTAGGGCTAAAAAGTAGCTGAGCTTTTCAGCAGAGAAAAAGCAACAAAACAAGGTTTTGGATTAACTCTGTAGCTACGTGAGGCATTTCTTGCCTTAACAGCTCCCCCTTCCAAACTAGCATGTCTATGAAGGATCATTTAATATCCTTCAGTCATCTGCCGGGTTCCAGTACCTAGTTTGCAGAAATAATTGGGCTTCTTTAATGTCATTTGTTCTCAAATTTATTGGACAAGGACAGGCAAAAAGAGGCTATTCATCTAATTGACTGAGCACTGTACTCTTCAAATATCATATTACCATTATGTCTAAGCTCTCAGGAGCCAAACTTAGCATTTGCCAAGAACTTATTTCTCATTATTTATCCATGTTGCATGACGGCACAGGGATTCAGAAAAGATCATTCTGTCATCTTCACTATTCATTTCTCTTCATAGTTGTACCAAGTTCATAGGGAGGGAACTGAATTAATCCTTGGATATTTAATGATGCTGTGCCATGCAAAATTCTCATTGACTCAGAATCACAGAACTGAGTTGGAAAATTCGGTTGGAAAAGACGTTGAAGACCATCTAGTCCAACCATTAACTTAACATTGACAGTTTCCAACTACACCATATCCCTCAGCGCTATGTTGACCTGACTCTTAAACACCTCCAGGGAAGGGGACTCAGTGGATTCACTGTGGAAGGTACTGCACAACAGAAGGAATCTATTCTGGAAGATGCCTTCTCAGCAGTCCTTCTCCATAGCAGCAAAAACACAGCACAGCCAAGTGCCTTGGAGACAATGGATCCATGATAATAAAATCCCTGAACTACTGCAGTTCATTTGTGCTTGTGGAACATTTCCACAAAGTTTGTGATGGATGCATAGAGCATATTCTTACATGGCACTGGCTGCCCTGCATACAACTTGATGTTCCTCAGGACTTGTATGGTTCCTCATTTGTTTCATTCTTAGATTTGTAAATGTGCTAATCATACTTCTTCTGTTTAGCTTTATGGAAAATATCTTCTCTGGGTCATCAGTTCTTTGCAATGAGTTTATTCCTATCACCAGAATCACAATGCTTCATGGTTTAAAAACAAAGTTACTTTTTTTTTACACAGTTCTTCAGTCAGAAGGGAACATTCACCCACAAAACCTCAGGAGTATTTTAGGCTTCCTATCATGTGCCTGTGCAGTTGTGCCTTTGTCAATCCAGTCTTGTGTCTCACCCAGATTTGGATTTTGGAGTTTTTGGAGAATTTGTGGGAAGAAGGAGAGAGGAGAAGATGTCAGTTGGGGCATTTATGATCTTTGGGGAGGGGATAGTATGACAGCTATCACATGCCTTTCACCAGCTGAGAAAACAAACCTGGACAGGTTAAGAAGTCCCCTTAACATGAACAGATATAAATATACACATGCAAGCACATGCTTCATCATTTGCTCTTGCTCTCAGTTCTGCTCTTTACATCAGTGGAATTAACATTATTAGCAATAACTGAAGTAATTTGACAGTAAGCCCAAGCTTAACAATGAACTTCACATCTAAATCAGTTCCATGTCTCTGTTAGTATATGAAATGCACATGCAGAGCAGAGAACTGACAGGAGCAAACCCCTCCATCTGAAAATGAATACTCTTTCCTGCCCTCATATTCTCATATAGATTATTTCTCTACATTATTTTTGTCATGGCTGGGCAGCTCTTGTTTTGTAAACTGGAAACTTGGTCACTGTACATTAGAACAGTTACCTCCATCTATTGTTACACAAAAACAGCAAGAAGCAGTATTTAAAACAAAACAGAAGTAATTAAAACACAGTGCAGAAGTGGAGCTAGGTGAAAATACTGTCTAAGAATAATCTTTGATGTAAATTATAAAAATTATGTCAGCATCAATGTCTAGACATTTGAATCTGCGTTCTGCAAAGCTGTGTAGTGCTTTATTAACACCCACTCCAGAAGGCATTTGTTAAAAACCTCTTACGCTGCCAGCAAACTAATGTCAGTCATTTTCAAATGTGGTAGGAAGAACAAATTTTCACACACATTTTTATTGTCATCAAAGGTTTTGTTGCTGTTTATGGTGCTGTCTAAGATGGTTTGCTTATTTCTTGTCATAGCTGCTCAGAAACATTACTTGGGTTTTTTTTCCTACGTTTCGAAGCAATTGACTTCATATTCAGAGCAAAACTACTTATTCCAAGAAGATCTTTTAACAAAAGAGCTGCAGTACCTAGAGCGAAACAAAGTCTGAGACAGAACATACTAAAGTAATTGGTTTGGGTCATCATTGGGATACTGGTTTATATCATAAAATGTTCTGATTCATTTTCAGGAAACATGGCTTATTTTTATGTTAATGTTTTTCTTTTCTCCAAAGAGGCTCTATGAATTATCCCAAATAGATTAACGTGCTGACCTTTGATCCCTAGAAACCAGAGGCTGGATTACAGCTGTGCACGCCTTGAAAAGCTTAAATTTTACCGTTTGGTTAAGATGTGAGCTGCAAAGTTTAGAGATGCCTGAACTTGACCTTCTAAGGAAATAGCAAAATTAGCACAAGATTTTTTCCAGGACTATTTATACATCTTCTGAAATACAGAGTACAGCTGATCATTCCCTTTGAAGAGTATTCACAGAAGAGGCAGATCCACTGCTGGAGAGGAATAAAATCTTGCAGTCATTCTTTAGGCTTAGTGAAAGTAAAACTCTTACAGATTTTCCTATATGTGCTCAATCCAGCAGTATTTTTGAAAAGACACTAGTAGCAACTGCAAGTCATCTTTGCTTATAATATACATACTAAGTGGGTGCTCTTTCAACGAAGTAGGTTGTCCTGTCTCTGGGAGACACCTTGTCCTCATGCAATACTCAGCCATACATACTTTGGTTAATAAGGTCTTTATCTGGTCAATGTTTGGAAAACAAATTAAACATCTAAAGAGGAGGACTGCAGTTTATTGTAACTCAGCTAACATAGACATGATAATTCCCCTTGTATTCACGCAAGCTCTCCCAGTCCTAGACATGAATGCAAAGGGAAAAATGGTTCCTTTCTCTCTTGAGAAAAATAGCATGTGGGTGAGCAGCCTGTGGAAATTAAGGAAGGAATAAGGTAAAATTTAGCCATTTTAGTTTGAGACTGACAAACTACAATGCTTCTAGAAAAACAGGATAAGGAGAGTTGGGAGGAAGAAGTGACAGGTCTGATAGTTATGTCTTCCAGGAATACAGTCCAGCAGGTATGGCAAATGCCAGCATATAAGGTTTTAGACAAGACTGAAGATAAAACTTGACTGCTTATGAGCAAAACATATGGACGATTTTTGCAGCAAAGATAGGTGTGATTGTCCACTTCTCTTGGCAATTTTTTTTTTAAAAAGTTTCCACAATACGGTACAGAATTGTGAGCTTCACTGAAACCAAAATTTCTCAACTGCACAGGATTTCAGTCCCACAAGCCAAATTAAATGTCAGCCATCAAAGCCAGTTGATTCCTTGCATCCCTGCATAACTTGAGATAAATATGGTGAACTCTAGTGTGTTGGTAAATGAGTAATTTCCAATAAAATACAAATCAGAACACACCAGTTCTAAGACTCTTCTCATGGCATTTTCAGCTTGTCTGAAACCAGGTAGTATCAAAAGTGTTACAAGAAAACCTGTTCATAACACATTTGATTTATAGACTCAAAAAGGTTGGGCTGTGTTGAGATAATTTCATTTTCTGGAAGGTGATCAAAACAAAACTTTCAAACATTCTGATGTTCACCCAGTGCTGGAGGGTTGAGTGGTTGCCATTTCTACCATATGCACTATATCAGAGTTATTCATCAGCTGTCTTTTTGATATATAGTGTTCATATGATACAGGGAGTTTTAGTCTTTGGTAAAGTCCACATTTATTCGTTTCATTTTACAGTTCTAAATGTTCTTCAAGCATTAGAGCTAATTGCAAAGAAAAAAAGACTTTAAAGTATCACTTAAAAGAAGTTGTACTTATCAATTTCACTGAAAAATCCAAACTCCATTATCAGAATTTGATTGCCATTGTGTAATTGTACAACAGCAGTAAATGTAAAACATTTCTAGCAGATAAAACTTCAGCAGTTTTTTATATTTTCTTTCATTCACCAGCAATTCAGTGTGTGCATTAGTTGCCACAATTTATGCTAACAGTGGAGTGACAGCAGTCCTACTCACAGAAAAAGCATCCTAAAGCTGCCTTTCTGAGGTGTTTATTCATGGATGACTCTGTATGATTGCAGTTAGAATTAAGCTATTTTACTTCCAAACTACAAAGTATATTACATAGAAGTAGGCCTGACAGAGAGCTCATGTTCTGCTTGTTTTCATAAACGCTAGGAATCCATTTTTATGTGAATCTCGTGGCTAGGTTACAAACTCAGTATCTCATTCTTTGTGTGGTGCTTTTTTAAGGCATTTTCTCTCACAAGAAATATTTTACTTCATTTTGATTTGACAAAACACATAATTAACCTCAGGTTTGCTTTGAAGAACTGTAGGTGTACAGCAGGTCTGCAATGATTAACAGGTAGATCATGCTGACTGAAGAATTATAACAGCTCACACAGAGAACTAAACCAAGATTTGGAGGTGGATTTGAGAGTCTCACACCCAGGTCCAGATCCAGCTTCTGAGTAGTATGTGTTTTTTAATTAAGGATTTCACTTTTTCAGTAGATTACCTGAAATTGTGATGAATTCTTCATGTGCAATCTTTCTTTCAGGCTTGTGTGTACCGTCAAACAGATCTGATGGTTTGCTCAATCAGAAATTAGAAAAATCATCTGTGTGGGTAACCAGGGGTCAATGTCGTGCCTCTTGGTCTGAAGCTTTATGAAAGTCTGTTGTTACATTACCATGCTATTTGCTGACCACAGATCTCAGACTAAGCAAACAACTGGTTGCATTGCAAAACTTACAATCATGTCAAGTAGACGTGATGACAGCATCAAGGAAAACTATAGGGCTAAAAGACTAACTGGCAATAGGAGAGAGTTAAAGTTTTTCTAAGTAAGCTGTGTGGTGCATTGGCTGTGTATACAGTAGGTTCCTTAGAATAAACAGAGGCCCAGGAGCCCAGAACTTTAACTTTGCTATCTTTTTCAGTGTAGCAAATTCACAGTATAACTGGTGAGTGGTCAAAGTGATGCTTCAACAAATCAAAGTTAAGACAAAAATTGAGCTCTAGGCATCCCTAGATGTGATTTTGAACAGTAGCATAGCTTTGGGATTTGTTTAGAATGTAGTTTATTTGCTTGCTTGTTTGCTTTTAGAGGGGTGAGTCTTATAAGGATTTGTTGTCTTTGTACTGTTCAAGCACCTCAAAGATACCAAACATCAAAACATTGTCAGTTGATTTCCTGCTGGGAAAAACATCTAGTTGTCACAAATCACTAGAGCCTGCTCATACAGCCACCATCTCTTACTCTGCTTGGCACAACAAAGGGTACAGAAAAGTTCTGTGTTTCCCAGTGTGTTTCTTCTCAAACCTGTATCAAGTGTGAGCAGACCAGTGAAGGGGAAGAGGGACCAAGAGAGGTGGGAAGGGAGACCTTCATTTATTCAAGTCTGAAGCCATGATTCCGTCTTTGTGTGTCCCAGTGTCTTAGAATTCAAATCCAAGTATTTCGTATTTGCACAGTCCTTCATTTGTTTTTTTGGAACAGTAAAACATTTAAATCATACAAACCCTTCCTTAAGCTTCTTTATTTTATGAATCAGTTGTAAATAACCTTTTAAATACATTAGGTTGATGGAAACCATTTGTTTGTTTGGAAAAGGTAATTTTCACAAGCTCAGAGAGGAACAGGCAGTCCTGTCTAGCAAATCCTTTGAAATGCTGTGAGAAATTGTGGTATAGATAGCTGGAGTGACCTCTCGTGGTCTTCAAAGGAACTAAGGCAATTCATTTCCCCACTTCCTTGATGTCTTTTTAGCAGATGCGGGTCAACGATGTTGGTGCTAATTGAAATAAGGATCTAGAAGCACAACTCCATCCTTACTGTGCAGGACAGATACATGATAAACTGTAGCTTGCACAATGCTCCCAACTTAATTGATATCCTGACTGTCACTCATCTGTTCTCAGCTGCACCGGGAAGGGGATATTTTCTAGATATGGCAAGTTGGCTCACTACTAGCAGGTCTCATCTGTATTTTTTTAATGTTGGCTAACAGAAGTACAGGTCTTCCAAAAAGGAGGTTGACATCCTCCTAAGGCACTGGAGATGGGAGCAATCAACCCTTCGTGAAGAGTCAGTGTAGTAGTGGAGTAAGTAGCTGAAATATCTGTAACAGATGCCTGTGTTACATTTCACTGTTACCTTGCTTTTATTTCACCATTCCTGTGAATCAGCTTCCAGCTGGTTCTAGATAATGGTGAGAAATTTCTATCGTATGTTTACAGACTGGGAAGACAATGCAAATTTTCATTGTAGTAGCTTCATCTCATCACTCAAGGAATTGTTTTTGTTTACTTTGAGTTTTTTGAGGGGGAGGAGAGGGAGGGTTAGGAGTGTTGCTTAAAATGTCATAAAAGTATGTAGGTAAGGAGGGTTTTTCTTAACTTTAATTAATTCCATTTGTTAAAACCCAATTGTTTCAGACCAGATGCCCCCCCCATCACTTCAGGTTGTCATATGCCATGTATTGACAAGTCCAGTAGATGCCTGGGAGAGTATTTATGATATGTATGATCCATTTCTTGAGAGGGACAGCTATTGCACTAGGATTCCTCTGTCTCTTCTTCATGCTGTACCTACATTCTCTAATTTTAAAATGAACTGGTTTATATTGTTACTGAGTAGAGAAGTTAGAACCAAACAAGAGTACACAACCTATTTACTTCCCAAACACTACAGTGTTCAGAGTCCAAAGCCAGATTCAAGTTTCATACTTTGCCCATGCATCTCTATATCCACAGATATCCATACATCCCTGAATAGAAAAATCCCCCTCCTAACCATAGTTTAAGTGTTGAACATTTGAAATCCAGATCATGATCTTAATCAGTTTAGGCCTGTCTCTAGTACTGATGGCTCTGCTTAGGTGGTAGAGAAGAGAAAATTGATAGAGCAGTAACAGAATACCCCTATCCCTACGCTTCTCAGTGGTAGGGGATAAGGGAAAAATTAACAATAGTCTCTAGAGGCACAAACAAGTGTATATTGAATGGCTGTTGGATTCATTCTCACTGCCATCTGTTCTTTCAGTCTTCCATATGAATATCACATACTGAAACAGCATCAGTGCAATTGTCAGTTCTTTTAAATTTCTGTTTTCCCTTATCTTTTTTATTATTTCAGTGCTGTCAGACTGACTTTTCACATATTTCTTCTTTAAGTTTCTTTTCCATATGATTCTTGCTGTGGTTTTTATAATGTCTTAGCTTTCTCTTAGATGAAGCTCAGCATCAAGATAGTGAAAATTGATGGATATATTGTTTAATAATAAAGATCAGATCTTTCATTATTTATAACAAGATCTTTCCAGCTATTTTCCAGACTTCAGACACACATAGTATATACTAGAAAAGATCAATTATTTTCTCTTATTTCCATCTCCTACAAAAAGGAGAAAAGTGTCCTACATTCTCCTAACACTAATACAGTAGCTTTTGAGATATGAGTCCAGACATGTCAGTTATCTTAGTGCAGAGAACAGGATGTGCCTCAGTACAACACAGACTGTCTGAACTTACTGCCAAAGCCCATCTGACTTTTTGTATAAGAACTTAAGTTAGCAGGATATGTTATTTTAAGTGAGTAAGTTCTCTTAAAACTTCTCATCTCTTCAGCCAAATCTAGCTCTCAGGGGACAAAAACCAAACTAACAAAACAAAACAAAAAAAAAACACACACAAAAACCTTCCCCAAAACAAAACAAAACAAAAAATACACAACTCTGACTGCAACTCTAAAAGCAAAAGTTCTTTGACAGACTTATCTGTATAGGCTTCATTCCTGTTCAATAGGGTGTACAATAGGGCAAAACCCTCTCATTGAAGTCTGTGAAGTTTCAGCTGGTATAATTGAGGAGTTACATGATACCTGTTTTCTACAGCTCTATGTAGGGTCAAAAGACAAGACTCTGAAGTCCTCTTAGGAAAGGAGGAGCATTTATTAATAATATCTTTAATTCATTATTTTCAGTATTATCAATATAACCTGTTTCTAGGAAGGTAGCAATCTCCTACAAGCTGGTAACACGAGCAGGTGATTCAGGTGTCCTTTGTTATTTGGGATGTAGAATAAGGCTAGTAGCAACAATTAAGATTCAATGCATTCTTGCTATTAACATCCACTGTAGATCACAGGTGAAAACACATGTATGTATGCATGCATGAGATGTCTCTCTGTGGTTGGATTCTGCAGAGTTTTGCTGTTATTATTCTTACAAGTATAAATATTTACAATATTTGCCTACCTGGCGAAATAGTCTCATTTCCATGCTTATTTAAATGGACCAGCTTGGCTGCTTTTGTGGTGCTTATTTTTACAGTGAATAGAAGCCTCCAAGAATTTGTTAACTGAAAGTGCAATCCAAATGTTTAGCATATAGATGAGAGACGATATTTTAGGGTCATTGCTTTGCTAATACAAGTCTTCCATTTCATGTTATCACTCTGTTTTGACTTCCCTCCTATTTCTTCCATTTTCTTCACTACTGAGTGGGATTTTATGACAGAAGATGTGCCAAGTTGAATGTCACCACCACACCACCACAGATTTCTATCACAGGTACTGGAAAAGGATGGAGAGTTAAAAAGCAGTTGATGGAAACTTTATTGGGTTTTCTTTAGGGAAAGGACATAGAAAATAATGTAGTTTTGAAACTGCCTCATGGGAGCCCCAGACTGTAACAGAAGGTGGAAACATAAACATAAAAGACTTGTTTACCAGTATGTTGCTGTTGCAACAAAGTTAGCTATACTCTTCACAATGAAGAAAATACACAAAATCTAGTGTGAAAATAATAAAGCTGGCTGAAAACAAAACAAAACAAAAACAAACAAACCAACCCCAAAGTGATATTCTGCATGAGTAAAATAATTTCAAATTCAATATCTTTCCTTCAGGCAATTTTTTACTGTCATTGCTCTCTAAGTCAGACACAATTACTAAGTTTTGCAGGGATCACATCATGTACATACATGCAAGTCATTATTAATGCAAATGAAATCTTAGTGTTTAAAATAGCAGTATAACAACTTAATTATCCTTAACTGTTTCAAAACATACCTTTGTGTACATAGAAAGAATGAGTAGCAGTAGTGTAAGAATTTCCATTTTAAAAGTCCTTTTCCATTTCTTGCAATGTCAAATCTCCAAGGCCTTGTTCCTCCCTCCTCCGCAGAAACTGCACTTTTAATTCTGAGCTAACGTGTCTAAGCTTTTCCTCAATATTAACTAGACGGTAGCAATGTCTAGTGGTCAGAGCTACAGAAAGGGTTCTAATAAACCTGAATTCTATTCCCACTTTTGAGCTTACTGAATGAGTTTGTAGTCACTTTGCCTGTTTCCCCAACTATGAAATATTGCTGTCCTGTCCAAAGAAATTTAAGATCTCCTGATTTAAAAACTAAGCAAACAGAAAACTCCCATCTCACTGTTGCTTTTGTTTAACAAAAGAGGTAACACACAATTTTTTGTGGTTACAAAAAATGTTTGCAACTATTTTGTTTGGGGTTTTTCAATAAATCTGGTACTTCAAAGTGTGAAAAGTATCTCAAAGTGTGAAGACAAGGCAAAAAAGAGGTTGTATTACTTCAGTTGGTGTTCTGGTGAAATCCATTGAAGTTTATAAAGATTACAGGACTCTGGGCCCATGCCACGAGTTTTAAATTTTTTAAAAATATATGTATATTTGCAAGTTATTTCCCACTACTCTGTATTATGAAGTATTAATACTAAAAGTTCAGTGCTCACAGGATGAGCTCTAGAGACCTTTGGAGTCAGGAGAATTGTTCCCATCACATTTGGTGGGCTTTGGAATCAACCCCACTATGAGCAACAGAAGGTGCGCTGGTGCTGTCTTCAGAGCAAATCAGTAGAATTTTTAGTGGCTGTTTCTATTCCTAAGACACAGTCCAGTGTCATCTTTTCAAGTTTCATTTACCTTTTTCAATTCAAAAACCTAGGAAATTAATGACTCTACAGAAGATTGTAAGGTGAAAATTTTAGAAATTCTACAGTTAAGGCAGTCTGCAAAACCTTACTTCCATTCTCTAGTACATTTTATTTTCATTCTCTAGTACATTTTGCCACTCTATTCTCCTATTTACTTTCTGTCTTTGATTAGAACTTTCACTGCAAGTCTGATGCTGCGAAATGAAAAGTGTGGGATATATAGCAAACTACATGAGAGCTTGGACCCTAGCTGTCTGCAGTTTCTGAGTCCACATGCAGAATGTCTGTGTAGTTATCCATGGACTTCAAACTTGTATGGGCTGCAGTAACTGATAAGAATAGTCAAGATCAAGACTAGGTAGAGTTACGTTCTGTATGGCAAGAGTGAAGACTGCTGTGCAGTGGGGTAGATACCCTGTCACCTAAATGTCATTGCTATACCTATGGGTGCCTATCACCTTCTTAAAGTGCGTCTCTACCTCTTCTCTTCATCCCCACAGTAACTGGAAATGTGGCATGTCAGATTCCACTAGGCAGCCTTTGAACTTGAGGGCAAAACTTTCTTTCACTTCAGTTCTTCAAAGCCAGAAACATTTTTCGTTTCAAATAAAGTCAACCACAGAAAATGAGGCATTCCGGAAACAGCTTTGCTCCCACTGGAATTAATGGCAATAATCCATCTACTGAAAAGTCTGGCTAGTAAAATTCACAGCTGCAAGAAAAACTGAGTAAGATCAGACTTTGTTGTCCCATTTTTTCCTCAATGATTTTCATTTCCTTTCTTTTCCAAAGAAAGAAAAAGCAATAAGCAGCAGGATGGACAGATAGACACTTGCTTGAAGTTAAACTTACTTAAATAGATTAAGTGCTAATCTTTTAAGAGTATTGCCAAACATACCACAATAAGAATTGAAATGGCTCTGGGGTGCAAAAAGCTGATGAGATGTGGTAACAGCACACCTCAAAATGTTTCTAAGTGAGCCTAAGATTTAAAAACATTACTTTCATCTTACTAAAGAGTGCATGAAATCTCAAAAGGTTTAAAGCTTTCTTCTTATTAAATGTTTCCTCTTTTCTTTCGACTGAAGGCTTTTAATACTAGAATTTTTTTATCTTGATGAAGAAATTACTGCTTCCTCAAAGCAAATAGGGAAAAAAAATCCATCTCCAATCGACATGAATTTAAATAAAACACTTCAGACTGAATCTTTCATGAATTTACAAACCAAATTGTTTGCATTTTGCACAAGGTGTTTCTCTTAGCTTTAGGAATCAATAGCTTCTCCTAGGCATGGAAGTCAGCAGACAGCGATAAAAAGTCTTCCTAAAAATGCTGATATCACTTTTAAAACATAACTACTCTCATTCTGTGGACATTTCTATTTTCAGCCTGCCTTTATTGGCATCCCAACAGGGATTGAAGTGTAGCACAGGTTCAAAATACCTGTCAATGTGAATTAGAAAAATCACTTGAACATCACTGACAACTAGATGTGAGGGCTGCTTTTGATACTTACATAAAGTAACTTGAATTATATTTTCAGTCAGCCAAGCCTCACTCAAATACAAAGCAGTCAAATTCAGGGATGAGTGTACTCTTGATCTTTGCTGCTGAGACATCCATAGTGTTATTATTCACTCAGCTCCCTAAATCAATCAGACTTCGTTCTGTTCCTGTACCTTCAGGACACCTGCTGACATGTAATTTCTGTTTTGTCTAGAAGTCTCTAGATGGCTGTAGTGTATAGGCTGACAGACTGATGGAAAAAAATGAGCTATACCAACCTAGAATTACCTAGAATCACTCCTGATTTTATTCATAAGGGCATGCCTTAAGATATATTAAGCATTTTAGAAAGGGCTGAAAGAGGAGACAGGCTTTTTGGAATTACCATGGTTCCTTTATTGCCTTCTGAAGAGTAGAAAGAAATATTTCATCCCCCTTCTACTTTAAGTGAAGGTATAATTGACTTTCCCCATATTTGAATACATAAACCCACTACTTACAGACAGCACCACTGATTTCTCAGATTATTTTTTGGTTTACTTGATGTTCTGAGGAATGAGAGAGGAACTCTGTCAAATATTACAGCCACGGTTTCTGCCCTATTTTTCACCTCTCTGTGACAACCTCCAGCCCAGGAAAGCCAGCTGAGCTGAAGTAACTCAGCACAAATTACAGCCCTCCAGCCAAAAGCCATTTTCCTTGACAGTTTGAGCTGAAAGACCAAAGTGAGCTGAGCACTCTCCCTTCTGCTACCTGAGCTATGGAAATATAGTAGATTGCTGAGGATGTTTACTTCTTAAATTCATAAAAATTCAGCAGTTTATTCATTAATGTCCTATATCTCACAGTTAGCTATTTGCATTGAATATGCCACTTGTTTTTCCTTCCATTGTTTACCTCTGTCTTCTTTTCTTTACCACAGTGAATGACCTCAAAGCCTTAGCAGTCTAATGACAGTGATGTCCACAGTGAACAAAGGATAAAATCATCCCTTTTATTACCCAAGTCATTATCTGAATATTTCTGCTAATATTTCAGGAATGCTGTACTTATTGCTGTTGTAAATCAGAAAATAAATGTGAGATATACAGCGTACCCTGAGGTATTTTCACACTGTGCCACTCAAAAAAAAAAAAAAAAAAAAAAGCACTGTGAAATAGTTTCCACAAATTTCAGGCACAGGACACATTCCCACTCCCTCGCTCTGACAGAGCATATTTGTCCTCAAAATTACAAGTCAGTTCATTATTGCAAGGTGCAGGCTATAACATGGACAGCCTTGAGCATTTGAAATTGCCAACAACCTATAGAGGACTTAATTTTATTTAGTTAAATTAGCAACAAAAAACCTAACATATAACTTTCTACCGGAGTCAGAAATAACATAGGAGAAACCCAGTATAACAATTCATGTACACAAAGGTCTGATTTCACTACCATTTATGTAGTGGGAATGTATCCCCAGTTAGCTGTAAATTTCATCTTTATAGCAGTCTTGTTACATAAGCTCTATCAAGATTTCTGGCTGTTCAAAAAAAAAAAAAAAAAAAAAAAAAAAA
>NW_020799099.1:14589298-14630639 GCF_003259725.1 Athene cunicularia | reverse complement strand
TGCACTCGACATGCCTTCTATGAAAGGGCCTACTGTCTCAATGCTTTCAGAAATTACAGGTTAAAAAATAGTAAATTGTGCCAATTAACGAGCAGCTCACAAAGATTTTGATCCTATTTACTTAACTTTCGCTTAACACCTACTTTCAGTGTCAAAATGCTATTCTGCATTAGGCTTTTAACTCTCCTGCATAGTCCCATCTGTAAAATATGAAAAAACTTCCCAGGTGAAAGAGTTCAGAGGCTATATTCATGTTTTCAAATCACTGCAAGACCCTCTGCCTGGGTATGAATGCCCCAGAATTTGGGGATGGTTTAATTCTGAGAGGGAAATTCACATTCCAATCCCAGAGAAATGTATGATAAGATTCCCATGGATTTTAATTGTGCTGTTATTTGTCCAAAATCATAAAGTATGCTATTAATTTACATTTGTTGTTGATAAAACCTAAGCTGTTTTCCTAAGATACAGAAGCAGTCTTTCTGGATATGAACTGGAGCATATTTTCCAGTGTCTGTTGTCTGAATCAATAAAATCTTGGGAAAGGAGTTGTGTGCTGCCTACATACCATTTGGAAGCCTTCATTTTGAGAGAACTGTCACATTATTCTGGCCTGAAAGTGTTGTCAGGTTAAAATAACTGAAAAACCCCACTCCTTTAACCAGGCCAAGCCAATGCCCCTTCTTATCTAGGAATGTGTTATGGTTATGTCTAATAAGCCAATTCAATAAGGACAGGATAAATTCAGTTTGTCAGTTTAATAGAGTTAGAGCTTTTTGAATGTTTAAGTAATTGTAGATGTATGTAGATATAATTGAGAGGAACCCTCTATTTCAGACAGCATGTGCAAAATGGATTTAATTTAAGTATGAACATACAGGAAAAATACCTGTTTACAGACATGTGAATGAAATATGATTGAATTCAAGAAAACCTTAAGGTAATTTGCACTGGCCTGGGAGACATTAGTTTCAACTGACATGTTTCTTAAACTGGAAAGCGTGATAGGAACAGTTGTCTTTTATCAGATGGAAAGAGAGACAAGGGATTCTGCTTTAATTCCATCCTTTCTATTTAATAGGGTCCTATCAAAATGTAACCTAGGTAGTGTGCATCATCAGAAAAAGGGGAACAATTTACAGTTGCCTAGATTGTTTGATTTGGAAGGGATTCAGAGATTCCGTGAACTGCACTCATCCTGTTTGTAGCTTAGACACTACTAAGCACAGATGAAGCACAATTGACTTGAGTGAGCTTTGTTTTCTGTGCCATGTGCAGAGACCATATTCATTTGACCCTGAAATCCTGCAGTATTTATTTATACAATGCAAAATATGGATTCGAGGTCAAATAACAGAGTTCCCGAGAAAATGCACAATCTGAGCTGAGTATGACATCACATTCCACAAAACAGTTTTGGTGAAGAATGCTCTCATTCTGAAATCCACTTTTCGGTTCATGTGGATACGATTGCCTAGAATTAAAAGAAGAGTGGATAGTTATAACACTGGGACTTATCTATTATTTCTTAAGAATTTTTGAGAGAAAATGTTACTTTAACTCTTCAATAAGTTAGTAAATCTTATAGAACAGGTGTAAAGGCCAAGGCCAGTAGAGTCTCAAAAGGGAGAAAGGCAGTATGAGAATGAATTCTCCCATTGAAGCCTGAGGTGGTCTATGCCTCTTCCTGGGTAATGAAGTAATTTTCACAGTTTCTGTGTCAGAATTGTGACTATTGAATTGGGAGGTGTGGCAAAATGGGAACTACAACTGATCATGTACAGGCCTGTTCAGTACCTCAGTTTGGAATAATGGTAGTTGTCCATTTATTACAACCTGAGTCTTATGCACAGCATTAGCAATCATCATAAAATAAAGGAAGCTTGTAAAACTGGCAATCTATTTACAAACACTTTGAGAGAAGAAAGAAACAATCTGTCATATAAAAAAATGCAGTTGTGTTTTTTACAAAAGTTGCTTGATACTGCATTTTGTACCTCAGTTGTGTATATCCAGATAGCATTAGGAGTTCTGTAATGACTGACCAAGATAATTTATGAACATCGCAGGTGAAGCCAGAGGGTAATGACTTACATTTTAAAGTGAGACCTAAGGTTGAGATAGGGTTCTAAAATATTACAGATGTTGCAGGAGAAACTTGATAAAGTTGGCAGTACCATGCCTAACTGATACTGTTTCATACAATTACCTATTCCTGACTTGATACTGGCACCATCTAGTCATAATGGATCCATACTGTAGTGTTTAGGAGAAGGCCTGATGGTGCTCACAGTTGCTGCAGTGAGGAAGGGTTCTGAAGTCTTCACCAAAACCTGATTACTGTTTCTACTTGGAGATTACATGAAAAATATAAATTTGCGCCCTGTTAAAATGAGATGTCTAAATTTGTCTGTCTATTAATCTAGACAAATAAGAAACATTTACAGTTTTATCTTGTAGATGAACCAGATCCAAGAAAAAAATCTTTGTGCTTAAAGTAAAATATTTCACCTACCATGTCTGGGTTACTGCTGGTGAGCAAAATGTTTGCAGGAACAGGGGAGCTCCTCAGTGAATTGGAGAAAATATTTCTAATCCCAGTCTTCTAAGTATTAAAATAATAGATTCAGTCATCACAGACTAAAATTATTAATAGCCACATTTCCTTCAGGTAGTGAGACACGACATAAGTGTTGTTGTAATAGCTGTCATCCACCCTTACTATTAATTAGTCTAATTAGTGGTTAGCAGTTCACATTGCCCTTCAATCACTTTCAGATGTCTCTTTAGACAAATGTCAGTTGCACACAGATTTTCTCACGGCTCAGTATGTGACTTGGCTGCTAAAGACAGGGGCTGAAAAATAACACTGTTTGATTTGCCACCACACTGAAACAGCCACTGTCAGAAAACAGAGCTCATATTTGCCACCCACTGATTCTGGGCTTTTCTGTCAGGACCCAACACACAATTTGTTGGCCATTGATACACCCGAACATCTTATTATCTCTTCATTTTACCAGCTAGGTGGTCGAGGGTGTGCTTCCCTCAGGGGAAATGTACCTGTTAAGGCAATATTTCTTTTGGCTCTGGTTCTAAGACATAGGCAGAGGGATTAGTGATTCAGCTTTTAATTGTGCTTGTCTTTTTCTTTTGCAGATGGCAATCATTCCATAGCACCTCTTATGATACGAAATTTAAAATTGGATTAAAGCATATTTTTGATTCTTGACCAACCTTTCCAGTCAGAAAGGCACCTTGTTTAAGCCAGTGGGTGTACTTATCAGCCAGTTCAGGCTTTGGCAACTGGGTAGTGTTGGCAAATATTGAGTAATTTCAAAGCAAACCAGGCTTCACCTTCTAGAGAAGAACAGTAAGACTTGTTTTGTGTTTTTGTAGACAACATGAAGAATTATTTAGCATTGTTCATTTATTTATCAGCTTCAAATCTTTAAAGTTTTGACAGATTAATAACTTCCTTCAGGAGTTTTAAATAAACATGATGTATTAACAAACAGACCAAGAGCCTACTTAAATTGTACAAACATATAAAGCAGGCTGCCTTGTCTAATGAAAACCTGATAAGAAAAATATCTTTAAAAAAAAAAAAAGGTTGTGTCTCAATTTCCGAGAAAATAATTTATCTTTATATATCCACTGGAATAACAGATGAATGGAGTCAATCACAGTTTAAATAAACCCCAATTATGTTTTGCTTGATAATTTGATTTTATCGACACTGTATATATTTACTTTATAGCTTCAATTATTTAATATTATAAATATGGTGTGTTTTGACAAACTGAGGTTAGGTTTGTCATTTTTTAATTTCAGCATAACTTCTGCATATGAATATAATAAAGAGGAAATATTCCATGCAGAAGGGTTTAGAATTATAGCTTCAGCAAGCCTTATTAGTACTGCAGCTTTGCTAGAGTCTCAGCGTCAGAGGTTGTATATTTATGTAAGTTTAATTGGTATTTAAGAACAAGCTGAATTCATCCAGCCATAGTCACTTAGCACAATTCATTTGGGGAACTGGTGTGGATTTGGGGCCAAATGACTGAATTCTCCACAACAAAGATTGTTGTTTAGACCAACAGTATGCTGTGGTGGTAGAGCTGGTGATTTTCAACTCCAATTTTTCAGAGGCAGAAACATGGTTGAAAGACCCCTGTGCACCCGATTCCCTGCAGACAGGGTAACAGGGTGAGCAAAATGTCACCATTAAAATACAGTTGTAAATCTTCCAAACTTGTGCTCTGCATATGTAGGGTGCAGCTAACTTTAGCATTTCTGAAGGGAAAATGAGCAGTGAATTCTTGTTCACGCCTTCTGAAACAGCCCTGGATCTTTGCAGTGCAGGGGAGGAAGCCATGGCTACTGTGACAGTTTGGGGTGCCAGCAAGACTGGTCTGGCAGAGCCCATCACTGCATTTTGCAGGGAACCCCCAAGTCCCAGCTCATCCTCTCTCCTGCTGGGACAGTGCAGGAAGCCCAGCTCTGGCCATTCACATTCAGCTCTCTCTGAGTTCAGGTCTGCAACAGATATAACTTGAGTTTTACTGACAGTGTTCTGTTTACACTGATCATTATAATATAAAACAATGGCATGGGTTTATAAGCATCCTGTAAGAAAAAATTACTAGATTTTGAAATGTCTTAACAGGTTTAAGAGGAGAGTTTCACAGGAGCAAAAACAGAAGGTGCAAGCCACAGAAACGTAATGGCCAACAAAGCCAATGCCAAAACAAATGCCAGTAAATACAGAAGGACCAGCTTGTACAAGTACAAAGGTAAAAATGATTCAAGAGGTTTTCAAGGGTCAGACAGCAGAATGAAATGTCTTTTCATTTTATTTGTCAGAACCGTTTAGCACTTAATGAAATAAATATTCTTTTAGCAGGACCCCAAGAAAAATTACAGGTAGTACTTGTTAGTGGGAGGCATTGCAATTTGGCCCAACCAAGACCGAATGCTTTATGTAAAGATATCCCTGGCATTGAACTGCTTTTGAAAAATAGATTTTTCTTTTTTTCTCTGTGATTTTTTTTATATAAAAGCTTCTGGTCTCGTAAAACTACTGAGTTATATGTCACTGAAAAAAAATCTTTGTTTAGAGGAGACATTTTGTAGTTTGGAAAACTTCGTCATAGAAATACTGGAGTGCTGTAACTTTAAAATACATTTTTCAGGCAAACAGTAAAGCCCCATGCAATTCATTTTATACTGAATTAATAATCCTGCTGTTTAAGCAGTAACACTATGTTTGTATCAACGTTATGGAAGGAACATAAAAGACGTCAACATTTTATTCTTTAAAATTATTGCATTAGAACACTAGAAGATGCAGAGATAATGCATGTGGGGCTTGGGGTAAGGGCCTAAGTAGAGTGAAATTTGGTTACCAACATTAGTTTGAACAGTATTTTTTAGTCTAATAGCTGTGTTGTTTTCTAGAGTCAAATCAGACTGCTTCTGGTTTTATTCAGTCTGTTTAATAGGGACACTATTTCTTTTGCAAAAAGAAATTATAAGCATGTGAAGGATTTTCAATTATTTAATTCCTCCTTAGAGTAGAAAGCCTTCAACAATGATTTCTTCCTTTCTTAAAAAATGTACTTGTTACCATTCAACACACTACTAAAACCATAGTATACATTTTGATTTATATATTTCATTCAGGATCTGACTTGCACCATTTTCTAGGAAATTTAGCTGAGAGGTTTTTTTAACAGTTGGGACCAAAAGTTCTGCAGGGGACAGTGGGAAAATACACAAGGATACCCACCCTACACAAAAATTAACACATCAGCAAGGAGCTTAGAGGAATGAGAAATTTCAGAGACATGACAAAACACACTTACACCAAGGGAGTTTTTAGCTGTGTGCTTCCTTTTGAGACTTTCTGTGGCTTGTTTTGTCTGTTGCTGTTTCTATTAGATTTGTCATTTAAAGTTCTCTCCAAATGGAATTTCATGAAATCCCAGAAGATGAGGAGATTGGTAAACCTGCTCTAACTGCTCTAACAATATCATGAAACAGGGTTTGAATTACCAATACACCCGGGAATTCTAATGCAATTATGAGTGTTTACTTACACCATGTGTTTCTCACTGAGCCTCGGCTGTATCAGGATAAACCAAAGGGAGCTAATGTTTTATAGATGGTAAGACTCTGTTTGTTTTCAGTAGGGCTAAGTCTCCCAAAGCACTCAGACACACTAATTAAAGTAAACTGCAGAGGCCCATAATAAAATATATGTGTTTGGAGACTGTGAGATGAACTCCACTGGCTTATTAAAAGTCAAAAGAAAAATATACATTATTTATGACTTCAAAGGGACACATTGTGAGCTCCGGTTTATTTAAAGGATTAACTAAGCATTGGTTATTGGTGACCATCTGAACAGCTTTCCTTTCACAGTTCATTAGTTATGTCATATATGTGGGAAGTCATAATTTGGGTTTAGATCAAATATTATTAATCAAATAAATTATGGAGGGTACACCAACATTATTAAATGTAATCTTTAGGAAAATAACACCTCACAAATCCACTTTTCTCCAGTTGCCCAATTACATTTCAATACATAAACAAAAATCCAACAGATGTGTGGCAAGTTTTATAGAACTGCCTATCTCTGGAGGGGATTTTTTTGTCAATAACTACAGCACACTCAAAATACAAATGGAATTGAAAAGGAAGCGCTTGGTAGGCCATCAAGGGCTTAGCGACGTATCAGAAGTACAAATTATCCTACTGTGAGTACTTTTGTAAATTACCTAAAATGTTTTGGTTTTTTAAAAAATTGCCCTGACATATGAGAATGAGGGGAAAACTAGGGATTCCCTTTCAAACACATACACACACACACACACACACTCACTCTTAAATTGTTCACCAGTGTTCACAAGCCTGGAAAGACATTTATTTTCATTACACTCTTCTGTCTCTTCATCTTTCTCACTTAGTACAACTCAGGTTTTAAGGGAGATGAAAGGAAAAGGTTCAGGATGCTAGCAATAAAGTTTAAATCAAAGATATCAATAAATTTTGTATACGCAGTTAGTTATATAGAGTTTACTGATAATTTGTCTCTAGAAAAGTGTTGAAGTTTCATTTTTTAAAGTAGCTGTTTAAATAACTTAAACTGACTTAAGTCAAGGTTAGGAAAACACTTTCCAGAAGGGGTTGTTGGGTGTTGGAATGGGCTGCCCAGGGAGGTGGTGAAGTCCCCATCCCTGGAGGTGTTCAGGAGTCGGGTCGACAAAGCGCTGAGGGATCTGGTGTAATTGGGAACTGTCAATGTTGGGTTGATGGTTAGACTGGATGATCCTCAAGGTCTTTTCCAACTTAGAGAATTCTGTGATTCTGAGATTATTCTTATGCTAAGTATTAATTCACAAGAGTGTTTTGAGGACTGTTTATATTTTCACTGACATGACTTAAGAGAGCAAATGGAACCTGCAGTCCCTTTTGTTTCAAATATTATGGGCTGAGGTATGTTTTTTTAATATTGCATTGTCATCTTTGGATCAGCTAAACAAATATGCCAGCATTGGTACTGCCTCAAGCTTTGTTTTTATATAAACTTTGGAGGGAAGGAGAATGATTGCAACATGCTCTACTTCCCAAATGAGCATTGTACTGCCATCCCAAATGTGGAAACTGTAAAATCCTGAAATTAGTGGAGACTTAGTTATCATTCTTATTTTTCACTCAGTGATTCAGCAGGCAGTCTGTGTTTCCGCAGATAACATCTCTTACGAATTAACAATAAAGTATCCAGCATGAGGGTCTATTTGTTGTTGCTTTCAGTTCAGTCCTTTTGCCCAAGCTGCCTACAGGCAGTAGAAGTCACTTAATGTAGAAAGAAATTCCAAGATAGCAAAGCTTTGCCAAAATGTGTACAGAACTAATACCAGAATTCACAAATGTGAAATGTGTATTAAAATATATTATGTATAATATCTATTTGAATATTTGACATATATTTTTATATATATATATATATATATATATATAATTTCTATGTCTAAAAAATATAAAAACTGTTCCATAGGCCACATGGTCCCATCACGCACCAGATCCATTTTACAAATAAAGGACACCTTACAGTGCTGGTTCTCATCTTTTCTGTTTCGGTGGTGCATTTTCCCATGCCACCCTTCCCAATCATCTGACATACTGAGTGAAGGTGATCATGACTCCAGATCCTACATTGGGCATTCATAGGCAAGCAACCATTTTGTAGCACACAACTTGCATGTCTTGGGTGGAGGTGTGCCTGACACTTCAGTGCCCCTTCACCGATGATTCTTGACAGGCTTGTGGGGAAATCTGGATTTTTTGCCAAATGTCTTCTCTTTCCGCATCATACATAAACAAATGATCTCTCAGTTTTCTCTGTGATTATATTTTTATGAAATCTTTAGAATTATATGTCCTGAAACAGCAGGATTTCGTTTTAAAAGCTGACCTACATTTGGAAAAAAAGAAAAGAAAAAAGAAAGAGGGCAAAATCCTTTGAAAGGATTGAAGCTGAAATACAGTAAAATTTTTAAAAAGTTTATTGCAGATGAGTGATACTTTGTTTTATTAAACTATTTGGGACGAATTTATAGTTTAACATAAGATGATAATTTATCTCAGCCAATAAACTGAAGACTTCATCTTTCACATAATTCTGTCATTCATGTTTTGTTCAGCATGAAACAGAATTTTGGAGATTGGACAAAGACACTTTTCAAAACATTACCCCGGTTCTTCATCTTCTGCTATGGACTAGTATACAATGAGAATTACTATACTCTTCCCACCTTCGTAGCACTCTAAGTGATGGTGCAAATGATGAGACAAGCAGCCATAGTAAATTGATAAATTCATTTACACCCAAGCACATTTCACAGGAGACTCAACTTTGTGGACCTTGTTACGAAAGATACTTCATTTAAATTAACTTCTAAACTTCAGGAGTTCAGAGTAATCCTGTATGTATTTTGAATAAAGGCAATTCATGTGCTAGGAAAAGTAGAAGAAGAAGTGATTTCATTATGCAATCCTTTGTCACCTAACAGTGCATAATTTATATAGGTACATTGTAAAATTATGAACAATTCATTTTGAAATGGTCACTGAACTTAGAAACAACAGTACATTTCAGCAGGTGGCCTTCGATAGATTAATGATTGCTCCTGCCCTCCTCCCCTAATGATTGCTCTGTAGCCTAATTTTTCTGAGGAAGGGTTGTCTTTGAAGTCAGGTTTAATTTACTACCTACGAGTCCTTTAATGGATGTCTCCACAGTAGATATGCTTAAATGGAAAATCTTACATGGAATAGGTTCATACCTACAGCTAGAAAGAATGCATTATATATACCCTTATCATAAAATTGATAACTGTGGTGTTAGGAGGTTTGTATGCAGAGGCAAAAGATCAAGGTCAATAGCTAATACAAATTTCTTAAGCTGTTGTTAATTGATAATTAAGCTGCAATAAAAGTAATCCAGGTAAGCAGATGTCCTCATACATTTGTCTTTATGTTTCCCCTTTTGCACCAAATAGTGTAAGCACAGCAAATTCCAGTGGCAGCAAATTATACACTGTATTTTTATTAATGCTGAATTATGTTATTTTCCTGCTAGTCTTTTTTTCATTCTGGAGTATAGTAGATAGATAAAACAAGTTTCTTAAGAGAAGGCGATTGAAGAGAAAATTATGTTGACTAATTAATTTAGTTACTGGTTTAAGAACATAGTGTGACTTTCTCTCCTTGGAACAGATAATATAAAAATACTCTTAGAATTGCTAAATGAATGCAATGTTAACTTACTTGAGCAACTGTAGAATGTTCAAACACTGAGAGGAAAAAATGGTACTCTTGAGTACAGCAACTAAGTTGCTGTGAATAGATGCTGTCCAGGGTGTATGATAAGGATTTGATTACATAAAATCCTTTTCCATAAATTGAGGACAAAGGGAAAAACTAGTCCTAATTACCATATTTTTCACCTATTATTCCTTCAAATAAGAAATTTAGCTTCTGCTTATAATTAAGGTATTATAGGTGATAATTAGTAATGCTGATTGCTGCTCATGTATGCTATATATATATATATGCTGGTGGAACATCTGAGCTAATATTGGGAAATTTGCCCCGATCACAGGAGCTGAAAAGGAAAAAGTGGTCTTAAGATACAACACTAAAATGAAGATTAAGACTCTTTCCAAGATATTATTTCCTCCAGATTATTTTATCTGGAAGTCCAGTTACAGAACCCGGCTGGAGAGTGGCTGTAAAGCAGAAAACCTGACTCCACAAAGACACATGGGCAAGCAGACAGCAGAAAAGAGTAAAGCTTATTTGCTTTCCAAATCCAGGAGTATTTGGGAGCATGTAACTATACTCTCAAAACAGAGCAAGACCTCTGCTGAATCAGTAGCTGAAGCCAGTTATCAAAACAGAATCTGGCAGAACAGCCTAGCCATGAGAACTGAAGATTAGCAGAGGTGAGCAACTTTGCCCCTTTCTTCTCTGAGAGACAGCTTGACATGAGGGTATAATTTAGGGAAAGTGAGATTTGGGCAAGATGTGCCATAGTGGAGACTGGGGGACAGACTGCTGTATACCTGCTGGGTTGCCCTTTCCTGTTTGCACAAATATGCTTACATACAGAGATCTCACAGGTTGCTTTGGAATACATTTCTTTTCCCTCTGAAAATATTTTTTTTGTGCAATACCTTTCCTAAAGAGCTTGGAAATAAGAAAAGAAACAAATCATCTGAAAGGTTACTACTTTATTTTGGGGGACTAGAATTAAAAGCATTTATTTACTTCAGAGCCCAACTATCAGAGGTAAGCAATGACATCTTGACATAAAGCCTGGTTTGCTTCAGATGTATGCTTGCAGAGCCTACATTTATTATTAAAGTGAGAAACTTTACTGGGGTAAAACCACAGTGATAGTCCTGTCTGGAAAGACATCAAATCTTCAAGTTGATTGGGATTTATACAGGCAAACTTTATCCCTTTAAAGAATACTCAGTAAATATACAAATAGAAACATGTTCATTTTTCTTAGAATAAATCAAAATGTGGATGGGAGTCTACATCACATTCAAAGATAAGGCTGCAAAACCAGGAGTGCCTTCTCGCAATCCATGGTAATGTTTCTTAGAGAAATACACAGAATACTTCTATATTCCTAAAAATCCAAATTTAGGCTTTTTGCAGCTTCCAGAAAAACAGTGATATTTAGGACTAAAGCATGTAAAATAAGAAGCACAGGCTTTAGAATTCAGTTTTGGCAGGAGAGCCTGTCAATCCTGAAAAGCATCATCTTGTGTACCTTGTGTAGTTTCTACCAAAGCTACATGAAGGAATAGTACTGGGGGACTCCTAGTACCTGGTGCTGGATACTTCTGAGACAATCCAGAATTACTTAGGGCATGAATAATGCTCTGCCAGTCTGTGTGTCCTGGGCCTGCTCTTTGCAAATCCTGTGCATTGTTAAGTCCCACTAGTCTCCCCACTGTGCACCCTGCTCAGTGGAAGGTCTGCTTAGCCAGTCAAAAAGTGCCATGGCAGACATTTTATTTTTGTTTCTATATGAGATAATCCTATCTTTCTCCTAGATAATTTCTGAGAATAAATAGTTGTTGTACTCTGATGATTTTTCACCTTACAGATAGATTCTTTACATATTCTTCTAGTTATTCCCTCAGGCTTTTCCATTACTAAGTATGTAAAGGGTTTACTCATCTCCAGTGTATTGATACTTCTACCAAATGCCTGAGAGAGGAATTGCTAACTTTGCTGAATTTTGTTTGTTCATAATTAATGATAAACCTCATCTTTCTTTAACTGTTAGAGCTTTTTGATCGTTTGTCTGATGATTTTTACTTATAGAAGGTATAATATGTTGCCAGATAAAATCTAAGCATTCTGACATACTTCTTAAGCTTTTCTGTTTCTGTATTGTATCCATATACAGCTTCTCTGACAATAAGGTCAATGTCAATGCCAAACAGGAGGAGTGAGAGATTGCATCCTGATTAACTCCTAATTTAGCATTCTGGGATCGTTGTGTTCCAACAGAACAGGGTGAATAATTCATTATGAACAATTGACCACTATTTGCCTGTTTTTCTAAATGGTCCATGAGCTGATCATGTTTTAACAAACCATTTCTTTGACTGCATTAGCTCTGCACCCCTTCTCAATTTTTCCTGTTCTCTAAATCAGAGATCCCCAGCTTTACTGTTGCCACTCCTCTTCAGAAATAATTTTGTTTACTCCATCCCCTTTTTAGATTCATGTGCCATGTACACTTACTCCTTCTAATTCACAAACAGTAGCCAAGTGATAATAGATCTTGAAAGAGAGAGACTAAATGGCACATCATGGTGTGTCAAATGCAGTGTCAGATCCAACAAGGCCAAGTGTTATAGTTACCTTTTGGCAACACGGATGTTCCTATCCCTGGAAGACCTTAAAAAGATCCAGGAGTACCAGCCTGTCATGGTTATGTCCATTATCTTGCCTTTCTGTGAGATGTTTCACTCACTTATCATAATTTTGAGTCATGTCCATACTTTTTCCCTCTGTACTGTCATACTAAACACAGGATACAATGATGTACCTTGTTTCAGAGGTCAAAAGGACACTTTACCACCCAAATATTGGCAATTGTTGTGCCTCCTAATTGGGTACAGCCATCTATTCTCTATTAAGAAAGCTCTACTCCAGATTATCTAAAAATTCATTTAGTGCGTTTGTCACAGGGCACACAGAAAAGATTTAATCATTCTCTTCCCTGGTTAAACAATCAAAACTTTTAGAATTAGCTGTAAAAAACCCCAAAAGATTTGCAGGAATCTTGTCACTACTAGCAGTACTTTTTTTTTTTTAGATCAATTATAGACATGAATTGTATAATTGTAGAAAATGTCGAAGCTGCAATAGTTTTATTCTTTTAATTGATTTTCATTCATGTCAATGTGAAACCATTTCTACCTTCCAAAATGGCCTTATATTGCAAAAATTTCGATGGATCTTTATCCTAAATTGATTTATACCAGGAACAGAGAAAATATATTAGCAGAAAAACAATAATATGAGAGGAAAATAACTTAGAATTAAAGATCCTGGGGATGAGAAATGATGTTTTCTCCAGTGGAGAGAACATTTCCCACTCAGTCCTGATCATATACTTCTTCCCTGTCCTAAGCAAAATTCAGTGTTATGTTGCTCTTTTTTGATCTAAATGTCATTCACTCTTTAAGTTATTAGAGCTGTTTCTAGTGTTTGAGTGGATAACTACAGAACCACACAACCTTATTTTCTTTGAATGTTGTATCTCTGTAAATTCATCCCTTGCCAGTCAGCCCAGGTACTGAGCAATTTAGATTAGGAGTAAATGGTCTACCCTTGTATGACCATGGAGTATAATTCTTAATATGCAGAAAAACTAAACAGAACATACTTATTTCTCTACATTCATCAAATATTTGAGTGAGACTACATCATTTGAGGACACCAGGAAATAAAGACTATGTAAACCTTGAGCTAACAAAGAGCTGGTTTTGAACCTAGGCAGTAGGGTTTCACAGGCATCATGGCAAGTTTACCACTACTTTGCCAACAAATATGGAGATGTAATAGGATGTTTAGGATCTTGCCCCAAGCTTTCTAAATAGCTTCCTCTGAAAAATCTTCCTAGCTTGACACAAAAGTCACAATCAGGAAGGAATGAAGCAAGACATTCAGTTTTTGAGGAAGGAAACAAGGATAAGTTTGGGCTTTTTTCAGCAGTTCTTTCTGGCAGCTGTTCATTGCACGTGTGGCATTAGAAGGACTGTGGATTCACACAAGTGTTTTGTCATGCTTACGTGTTTCATGTGACTGAACATTTGGCAGATCTATGTGATTGCAAGCTTTTGCTTTGAACTTGCAGATCAAGTAAGAAAACATTTCTGAAAATTGGACTTAGAATCCAAGATTTCTCCTGTCTCATTCAAAACTGGCAAAGTTCACAAACACTGCCTGAGTCCACCTGTACTCCAGCTCCAGTTTTGCATCAGCTGTGAACTGAAGCAAAACCCTGCCCCAGAGCACCCACCTGCATCACAAGCATCCAGGTCTTGTACCTTGAGCCATCTCTAAATATATCTTCCAGTAAAGCCATTTTGCTTTCTTTTCCGGGTTTGTAACAGGTGTTTCACACTCTTCTAGTACAAACAACCTCAGCCTAGGAATGAAGTATGCCTGAGTTTTATTTTCAGAGGTGCAGTAAGTCTCTTCCACTGTCAACAGCAACTGTAGTTTCAGAATGACAAATACACAAAGTACTACAGTCATGTATCATCCCTGTGGCTGTCTTAGGGTGTGTAGTACTTGAAATGTGTCATAAAGATGAGTAACTCTTACTACCTCCTTTATGGTGGAGACAGCAGAAGGTTAAGTGATTTGACCAGGTTGTCTGAAGAGATGGAGACAGGCAGTGCCTTGCTGAACTTGCCATTCTGTGCGTGTATTTGTGACATACTGCCTAGCTTCACAAGCAAGTTGATTCACATTTCCTGATACAGATAGTCGGAAGCAGCATTCAGGTATAAACAGTGAAACAACTGTGATTTCTGTTCAACCTTCAATTTTCTGATGACCTTCCTTTTATCTCACAATTTTCCACAAAATAGCCTGATATTTAAAATGTCATTCGGTGTCTCTGGAAATGTGGAAAACAAGCAAATGGACTTCTTTTTTTCTTTTCCCTCAGAGAAACACATAGTTTCCTCAACCCTATATTAGGCCATTTCTAAGGTAATACACATAATTCAGTGACAAATCCACTTCAGCCTTCATAATGCCCTTCGTTTTTACTTCAAAACATTCACTGACTCTCGTGGATTTGTACTATTTAACACCCAGATAAAGGTAAGCTGTCTTTTTTAATAACGATGGATTACATTTTCTCGTTACATGCTCTGATTCAATTGGATTTCTCACTGTGAGCCCATCAATTCCAGAGAAAACAGTAATGCCAGTGTGAGAATAATTGTAGTTATTAGAAAGATAAACAAGATGAAACAAAAACTAACATAAACGCAAGTTAAATTACTGCTTTAAAGACCCACTTTTCCTTCCTTTTGCAGAAGAATCTCTACATTTCCCTTTTCTTTACGAGCATATTATTAGAAATGATAGAGACAGATTACTTGATGAGACCTTTTCTACTAGACTAGGGCACTGCCAAAACTCTCCCACAGAGGTGACTGCTAGTGCAGAGGAGAGCTTCCATGCCCTTCAGAATAGGGCTGTTCCTTGCTAGTACCCCAAGAAGGATGAAGTCATGATGAGATAATATCCCCAAATCATCTCTGAAGATGGCAAGACAACTCTCGTCAGAGGGATACTGCAGTGGATGTATTTCTGCACATAGGAAAACTGCAAAGGTTCCAGTGACTTTCTGGCCCTCACAAGTTCAGTGCATAACGTGAAATTTGATGAGTGGAGTCCTGTTCACCTACCTGCACCTAGCTTTGAACACCCTGCAGTGCTGCAAAAGCCTTAAATATGCACTGAGTCTTAAGTATGTGAGTATATCCTTCCCCATTTAGGAAAGCTTTTGACCATATAGCTAAGTCCTACGGGAGTAAACAGGAGTTAAATGTGCACCAAATTAGTGAGTTGCTTAAATGCTTTGGCTGAACTGGGGCCTTAGACCATCATTGTTTCTTCATATGGTCAAAAAAGGTCAACTCAGTAAAATGTGTACTTTAAGTGGCTTCTCCACTGAAATTCATCCAAGAAGATTTACACACTCGAATATATTTAGAGATGTTCCTTTGGGCAGAATACCAGGCAGCCTGCACACCTGTCCTGCTGGACAGATGATCTCCAGGGCAGAAGAGCTAGTAAAGATCTGAGTATTTGTTTAGCCACCCCGTCTCAGCCCTATGGAATTAAATAACCTTGTTTTTGTAGGATTACTTTGCTAAAATAATACGAATATCACATTTTTTCCTCTAAAACATATCACAATATAATGTTGCCCTGAGAGAGAAAAGGGGAAGATGTGCAGCTCCTCCTGTTTCATTTCCTGCGTTCACGGATTGTTGTGTTACTAAAATATTTTTATTACAGAAGAACTTGAAGCAATATACAATGTTTGTCAGAGGATTATTTATAGTCCCTTTAAGCTGAATTTCTGTAATGAAATCCATTTACAGACATTCCAGAGTGCCCTATGGTTACTTGCTTATGCAAATGAAATGTGACCCTTGAAATAAGCCTCTTGCCCTTGCTGTCACCCTCCTTGGCTTCAAAGGTCCACAGACAATCACTTCTTAAGTGAATGGGGATTTTTTATTTGGTTTTGAGTGGGGAAGGAAGAAAATGAAAAAAGAAAAACCTTTCCATTGCATGGTATTCTTGCAGAGATTCATAGTGACTGACTGGTTGTACATTTATTTGAGATAAAGCTCATTTATTTTAGATGTTAACATAGGAATCCTTTGCTCATAAACATGCTTCTTAGACTATACTCTTCAAAAAGTGAGATTTTGCATTAAAATTTCAGAAATGTCCAAGTGAGTTAAGTGCCTGGATTTAAGTTCATTTCTTCTTCACTTGTGCATTGGATTCCTAATTCAGATATCTTGTTTCAAAGGTCTTACTTCTGGGCTCACAGATGTGAAGTTTCAGCCTGGCATACTTGCAGAGCTAATTCTACAGTAGTCCATGAAAAAAAGGGGTGTAAAATTCTGCCCTGTAAAAATGGTCTTATTGTATGGCTATGCTTGCAGTAATCTACACATATAAATGAATGAGTAAATAAATATATAAGATACAGAAAAGAGATGGAGACCCAACTATTTCAGAGAGGTAGAGAGGATAACTTTTAACAAAATGAGTCATTCTACATCTTTAATTATTATAATATCCTGTCAGAAAAGTCAAGAAAATGAACTATACCAGAGTAATAAGGGCTACATTTCTCTTTACCTCTTTTAAAGCAACATCCGCTTTAAAAAAAAATAAAATTTTTAGAAGCTTTAGGATTGTGGCTTTTTTGTTCAACTCTTTACAGATGCAGTTTTGGTACAACAATTACTGTCCCACTTGGGACTCTCTACAGTGTAGGCTGTGATATAATGACTGAGAGCTGTCAGTGCAAACAAATTTACACTTGACTGCAGGTCACAAGCCACCTCTTTACTTGTGTTTCATATGTTTCTTCAATACTGGCATCATGTTAAAATTTAGCATGCAACATCCAACAATACTAGTTTTATGATACTTTTTCAGAATATTTCTAATAGTTCCTCAAAATAGGCATACAAATAATGAGACTTTCTGGATGCAGAGGGTTCTGTAGGGATAGAAGGATGAAGAGAAATATACCTTGAGGTGGTTAGTTATGTTTTTTCAAAGAAGAAAAATTCAACAAAAGCAGGTGGCAAAATCACTTCTTTCCCATTTTGATGTATGACATCTGTAAATAAAAGAAACTAACTTCAAATGAACCAGACTGTCCATAATGATGCTATCTCAGCTATAGTACCTGCCAGTAGCACAACAGAATTCCTTAAGATTCTTTCTTTCACAGTTTCACTGTAAGTGCAAGTTGACTACCTGGACTTATAGTCCACTTATGGCAATTGTAGATACTTCATTTACTTCAGCATAATCACAGAATCACAGAATCATCTAGGTTAGAAAAGACCTTGAAGATCATCCAGTCCAACCATTAACCTAACACTGACAGTTCCCAACTACACCAGATCCCTCAGCGCTATGTCAACCCGACTCTTAAACACCTCCAGGGATGGGGACTCCACCACCTCCCTGGGCAGCCCATTCCAACAACCAACAACCCCTTCTGGAAAGAAATGCTTCCTAATACCCAGTCTAAACCTTCCCTGGTGCAACTTGAGGTCATTCCCTCTTGTTCTATTGCTTGTTACTTGGTTAAGGAGACTCATCCCCAGCTCTCTGCACCCTCCTTTCAGGGAGCTGTAGAGGGCGATGAGGTCTCCCCTCAGCCTCCTCTTCTCCAGACTAAACACCCCCAGTTCCCTCAGCCGCTCCCCGTACGACCTGTGCTCCAGACCCTGCACCAGCTTCGTTGCCCTTCTCTGGACACGCTCGAGTCATTCAATGTCCTTTTTGTAGTGAGGGGCCCAAAACTGAACACAGGAATCGAGGGGCGGCCTCACCAGAGCTGAGTACAGGGGTAAGATCCCTTCCCTGCCCCTGCTGGCCACTCTATTTCTGATGCAAGCAGTACATGAGAGTATAGACTCTTGCATGAGAAGACTTTGGTTTTGCTGGATCTTTTTTTTTATAGCTGATTCCAGCTAGTTTTTATTACAAAATATTTGTATCTTAAGGCCATGTTGAAGATAAATAGCCATGACCCCACATTATCCTGGGGACTTTTGTGATAAGTGATGCTCCCAAAAGATGTGAGGCAACTGTTGAGTTTATCTGAATAGAGGACTGCAGCCCTGCAGTTATATTTTATGACCTGCCCAAGAACATGTGGGAGAGGTTCTGGAGACTCCATAGACTCAGTGCTTCTCATCTCTTCCTGGGCTCCTTCCAGCGAGCACAAGAAATTCAGTGTTGTTCCCCTGGAAGGGTGAACTCTGTGGGACAGAGAAAATAGTGTGTGACTACCTAAGCAGCATGGGTTCTCTCCTCAGGACAGGTTCTCAAATCCCTAACTGCCCTTTTGAAAAGAGCCTTTTTAACACTTAGGAAGGATGTTTGGTTCTGTTGTGGTAGATTGGGCTACTTGCAGTTTCTTATCATAAGACTTATTTTTACATGTTTTTATCTTTTTCTGCCAAAATCCAAATATTTGTTTTTTCCTTTTTTATTTTAGTCAAAATGATTAACCTCTTTCTAATTACGAGGATTCAAAACCAAACTAAGATCAGGCTATTTGTTTTAAGCAGAAGAACATCTATATTGCTGGCATGGAACATGACACTTACCAGGAGAATTATTTTTGTGTTAGAGATGTGCCTTTTCTCCCGAGGAAGACCTCCCAATTCTTGATCAAGGTTTTGAAAAATGTGTCATTTATATTGACCAACTGAGCATATTCTGTCACCTCTCAGCCCCTTCCTATGTCTGGACAATGCAGGTGCCCATCTGACAGTGTGCTTGAGAAGGTGTGGGTCTGGGACACCAAGGCTTTTGCCGCAGGATCTGCATCAGATGGAGGAAAGCTTATGTGAGAAAGCTAATCAGTACAGTCTGTCATTCTTATGGTCTCAGTGGCTCTCACTTCTGAAGCACTGTGGTTGAATACTTAACAAATATTCGAGATGTTTTCTGCTGAGGCTGTGTGGAGAAGAGAAACCTAGGACAAGAGGTTTGGACCAGAATGGTAAAATCAAGGACTTGTTTGAAAGGGGTAACCAGCTAGGAAGAAGCTGGGATGGGAGATTTTGAGAAGGGGCCTGTGAGCTGGTGAGGAACAGGAAGCCAGCAGCTGTGGAGAAATAGGAGAGTGTGGAGACAGGAGAGGGAGCGATGAAGGATGACATGAATGGCTGAGCTAAAAGACAGGGAACCACGGGAAGAGGTTGAAAGGAATTGGAGAGGAAGGAGGCACAAAAGAAACAAGGGGAAAGGAGAGGAACAAGTGGTTAGGAGCTATGGGAAGAAAACTGAGCAAAGAGGTGCAGAGAACAGGCCAGAAAAAAAGTGGATAAGTGAATACGGGGAGTAGAAACAAACAGAACTGGGACTGGCTGAGCAAGGAGAGAAAGAGTGGATTTGGGAGCAAGTAAATGGGAATTTAAAAGAGAGTGAGGCACTGAGTTCCTAGAGAGATGATGAGTGTAAATGACTGGCAAGGCTATTCAGGTGGTTTTGTCCAAGACCATTTAGCTGGAGGTGCATGCTAGCCCCATTTTTTTCCAGGTCAGCCCATAGTTTAGCACATGGGATTAGCTTCTGAGGGATTAAGAGAATGATATGAAACACAGGATTTCCCTTGACATTGCAGGGAGCATATATGTCTGGACCAGTCCCTGCAAAATTTATTCATGATCCAAATGCAGACCAAATTCAGTATTTGAGTAGACCTTCTCGAGGAAATGGGACAGTGACTAGCCAAAGGTGAAGGAAAGATAAAACTGGAGTAAGGATTGAAGAATGCAAAAGAATGAGAGAGGCTGAAGCAGAAAGGACCCAGGAGACTAAATGTAGCAAAATTATATGTACAGAGGATGGTTTGTACCCAACAAAGAACATTGTCCATGGACCAGAATGGAGCCTGAGATCCCAGTATTTCACCATTCTGCTGCTTTCTGCAGATGTCAGCAAAATGGGCCTCCCAACCCACTCTAATGTTTGTTACCCTGGTCGGGAATTCAGTGTGAACAGAGGATCTAAAGTTCCATCTCTGTGACAAGCCACAGAAGCACTGACAAAAAAGGCAGTTAGACAACTAGTGAGTAGGGAAAGAGGGACTTGGTTTTGTTGGTCCATTGCATATATGAAATTACTTCAAAGAAAGAAGAAACAAGATGGGAGAATAAAGGTGGCTTTGAATGAACCTTTGGTTCTTTTGTTTTAGGAATTAAAAAATGTGCAGTAACTGAAGCACGGACTGGCAAGAAGAGGAAGGAATGTTTACCTAATTATTATAGGGAAATGATTCCATGGAAAAATTACCTTTATTTTTGCATCTTCCATAGAATTCTCCTGAGGCAATGTAATAGGAAAGTCATTTTAAAAGCAGGTTTTTCTACTTTTTCATTCACTTTCTTGAAATGACTATAAAAGAGGGAAGACAACTGAAGTGCACTCTGAAATCAAGAGTTAGTGCCTCTCAGTCTGGTTAAATGGATAAGCACATGAATCAATATTTTTAACCCCCATTCACCTCCCTTCACAATGACAGGTCAATATTTGTGGTAGAGCTGGACACTGTATGGGTAGGACTATGAGGAAATGAATCATTTAGAATACATAGCAGATCAAGAATAACATTCAGTAAATAATGCCTAGAGCTATTCCTGAACAGTGACACTAGGACTAATATGACTTTGCTGTAAAGTGGGTATCGTCTATCCTATGGCCCCTGTAACACACAGGGTAAGTAAATACTGTACACCATATTGTATGGCTATAGGAAGGCTGAAGTAAAGTTGTACAGATTTTCCACAGCTATGGAAGCTTTTGTGTCAAGAGAAGGCCTCAACTTCCTTGGCATATAAAATTTGTGTAAATACCTCCTGGTGAGTGAGTCGGCAGAGTAGGTTTTTGAAGTCCTGCAGAGTGAGAATGCATGAAGACATAGATCCTGATGAGCTCAGTTATCTTCTCCCTGTGACATTTACAGGGGTTAGAGTTGACAGTACCTATGTCAATAAAAGCATGATGTCCTACTCTTTATGGACAGATCTCACTGAAATTACTTGTCATTTTAGTGTGATTCCAATTTTAGGCATTGTTTTCTTCCATTAAAAGTAAACACTTTACTGAATAAGAAATGCTTCTTTCTCTTAGTTTCTTGCTCAAGTATCATGTCTCTTTTACCTGACTTTTTTTCATCCAGGATTACTTGCTTGCAATGAAGTGTATCAATATGATCCCCCAGAGTACAAATGCTTCCATTTTAGGAACAGTACACATGATATCAGTGTTCATTCTTCTGGATGTTCATCACTCTTAAGTGGAGAGTTGAGATGCAAGCTCTTAATTCACATAAATATCCTGGTGTTCCCACTTGAGTTAGCTAGCTGGCTAGATGCAATAAAAATTAAGAGTACAAATGCTGTGCATACTTCAGCTGGCAGCCACCTGCTTTACCACAGAGAAACAGGCTAATCCTTTTGTCTGATGAAAGTCCTCCACCACTTTCCCACAGTTCCTTTTGTGTTCCATAGAAGCCAACAAGTTGTCCTGCAGTCCTCTGAAAAAAAAAAAAAAAATATATATATATATATATACAGAGCTTCACTATACTGCTGAACAAAAGCTCAAAAGCTGGAATCTACCCCACAAAAGCTGTAGTTCCCCACCAGGGTTGCTCTGAGCCCCAGTGGAAGGCAGTACATACATAGAGCTTTATACAGCCATCTCCACACTGGTGAACCTGCTGTCCAACATTCCTTGCAATGAAGACTATATCAGGAATTTTTCCTGTCCATCTTCTTCAGGGATTGCTACTTCTAATCAAAGAATGGCTTAAACCAGCCTTTTTGGCGTCTGTTTTGCCCTCACCAAATGTTATAAAACCTGTAACTGAATGACGTGCCAGACAGATCTGAAAGTCCTTTTTTAATATGTGGGTTGGGAAGAGGAGAAAGAAAGCAAGAATAGAGTTCACATTGATAGAGCTCTAAGAGGCTCTCAGAATTACTTTTTCTTCTTGTTTTCAGCACTCATTTGTTTTTAACATTAAGCAGAGAGATGGAGTGTAAAACCAGCTGTGCTTATTTCTGTCCTGCAAAGTTAGGTTAGATTTGAATTCTTTGTACTGAAACCTACTCATCTTTCAAACATATGTTACTCTTTTTTTAAAAAAAAAAAAAAAAAAAAAAAAAAAAAGAGTACGATCTCACCCTAGCAAAATACCACTTGCGTGGATCAGTGAGGTTTGTTGCCTCGGTAAGGACTACTGCGTCTTTGTCACAGAGAATCCAGCAGAGCTATTTATACAAGCAAGGACTATCGCAAGTAATTTTCAGGATACAGCTGCACTGTGAAAAGTACTGTATAGTCTATAAAAATAGTGGGCATGCCTTGTAATCTTAAAGTCCTGGTATGTTTGCATGGAAACTTCACTAACGTCCTTACGTGGTTTCTTATGACCTCACAGAGGAACAATGTATTTGCAGGAGGGCTATTCCCAGAGCTTGCCAGGGTCTGACATTTTAATCATGAAAAGCAATTCATCTTGTTTTCAATATTAAATTAAGGATGACTTAATCAAATCTCAAAAATATACCTAATGGTGCTTAATTACATGACTTGAACAAAAGAAAAAATATATGATAAAATGTAACTAAACTGTGATAATCGTTGTAACATTAGAATTATTCTGATATCATTGAACTAATTGGAAGGTTTAAGATTGACCTCTTGGGTAGGCAAGATTTTTCAGTGAAATACAGCTTAGATGCTTAATATCTCACCTTTTTAAATGTTTTATTCCCAGTCTGAGTTTACCTTAGAGAATATCATATTAATTAACTACAGTTATATGGAACTGTGAGGTTATATTTCTATGCCGTAGTTCCAAGGCAAACGAATTATTTTTTAAAGATCTTGCTCCCCTATTTTGATGATGTTTTGGGGTCATATTCTTTAAAAATCAGGTATTCCCAGTGGTCCTTCAGTGATCATTTCCAAATTCTCCTGAGTGGAAAATATGGCTAGAGCATTAAAAAACACTACATGAATAATCTGTAGATCATTGTAAAATATATCCCATAAGTACCTTCATTTAAGGAAAACAATCACTTGGTTTCCACATATAGTCTTCCTAAAAGCTAACGAAATGATATATGCAATGGATTTTGCATAACAATCTGTGCAGTGTGCTGACTATACTAGTATGGTATTAGGACAGTGAACTCTTCCACAGAGAAAAACTGAGAACTAGTCGAAAAAATGACAAACCTTTGACTATTTATTTCTTTACTAATAAGATTAAAGGAAAAAAGTAAGGTGTTTTTACATATACACCAAGAAAAAACATATCACTTACTATCTTGGCTCGCAGCACAGACCGGTACGTTTTGAGGTACAGGCAGTCAAGTATATTACCAGATTTGGGGCACGACTCTTTCCAGCTGAAAAACATCAAGGGTGCCTTGTTTATAAGAGAACTACGTCAGTTTGTGTTGTGTCAGCATCTGATGTGCTTGCAGATCTTGCAGACTTAATTTCAGCAGTTACACCTCCCAGGAAGTTCTATTCTTGATCTGAGAAAGACCATACTGGTAGGAGGGCATTTTGAGCACATGATACTGTTAATTTATCATTTAGGGCGATTGATTATACACTATATTCATTTAAAAATATATTAGTTGCCTGCTGGACAACTTCAGACTTAGCACACATTTCCTGGGTGACTGTACTATTGTAAAACATTGATTTCACCGTTGGTTTTGCTGTATTTGGAGTTGTCTATGATATGAAATTATTTTCCAAATTACAATAATGTTATTTACTAGTAGTGTATGATGTTAGTGAGAGAGCGAGCAAAGGAGAGATGAGGAAAATAATACTAGGACAAAATGGGCTATAGATAAAGCCCTGAGAAGCTAAACACATCTCTAAATCGAAGACAGAGAGTTCTTCAAGTGCTGAGCTACTTCTGTAATGCTCAAGTTTGTCTTTTTCAACCTTACATGTCTGCAATATGAGAAGCTGCATGAAAGAGGCAGTGCCGAGTACCCGTCCTCTGCGTTCAGCTAGGTGAGAGGATGTGTTGATTTCCTCCTTGAAAACCCTACTGCATCACCCCGGTTTCCCATGGCTGTCCCTTCCCAACAACAGTGCCATGGTCACATCCTAGCATCCACTTTATTGCCAACCCTGGCACGTGAACAGCCCTTCACCATATTCTCATAGTCACCAGATAATTGTAACCCTGCCCTAAATTCATGCTCTCCCCTCTAATGGAGAAAGCGCATCCTCCTCCTGCTCTTTAGTACCTAGTTGATCAAACCCTTGGCCCTTTCTGGCATTACAAAATCCTGTATCACTGAATGGAGCAAAGGCTGCCTGTCACACACCTGGTCCTGTACTAATAGTTAAGCAGATTTTAGTTCTGAGCCGTAGACCCGCATCCCTAGCCCAGGTCATCTTATAGGAGAACAGTATTAATAACAAAACACAGCAGAAAAGGAAGTTTTCAGGATTCAGTTATCTCTGTACTGAGTGAAATGTTTGTGCTTTAGTTGTCTTTATATTTTCCAATGACTATTACCAGTAGTAATCAATGAATTACAGAGGCTTCCTCGGGTAAAACTGTATAATAATACACTTATTTAAATGTAATCTTCAAATTACTGGGTAGATATATATGAAAATATTTTTGTTAAGCACTAATTTTGTAGACATTCCCTTCCAAAGGACTATTGACAGTTGCTTTTCAGTTGCTTGTCATCAGCTTGGTATTTGATTATGAGTTTTATCACAATACAGTGTGAATAAGAAGCTAGCCAGCACTGTGTAGCTGGTAATCAAGGAGAGCTTATGCACTGTCCTGGTCGAAACTCAATATTCCTCTGTGTCTCTATAGCTTCCAGCTTTGTAAATGTTTCACAGAAAGTTGTAGACCTTAATATAACGTTTCTAAATAGGAAATAGTCAAACAAAAGTCCAATAGACAAACAAAATGGGCAGATTGTTGTCCCACAAGACAGATATTGGGACTGTTCAGAATAGCAAAGGAAATAATTCTTTGAAGTTATATTAATTATAATTACTATCAATTCTTAACAAATATTGCTAATTAGTGACTTATTATTCCTTGCTAACAATAGGGAGAATCTATAATTAAGTACATATTTCATTGTACACCACAAACAAATACAACTGCATGTATTGGAAAAGTAGCTCTCTCAAATGGTACCAAGACAGGGAAAATATGTGTACTTTAACAATTTTCAAGGGTTAAAATATCAAGGCACATTATATATACAATTTATGCCAAAGGCCAGAGGGGTAGTAGCCCCATTTCATAATCGCTGTGGCATTTTATGGAACTTCTGCCTCTTTATGGTTCTGTGACTTCCCTCATTCAGGGAGGCCAGAATGAGAAAAGGTCAAAATAGATGTCAGCCCAAGCAATTATGAAGAGAGAACTTGGACATGACCCTGAGATTAGAAATGGTGACCTGTCACAGTAACAGGGGAAAACCTGCCATGCTGCCTTTTTGTCACATACAAACTACTATGGCAGTCTTAAAACGTACTGTCATTTATTTGCATTTTAATCTCTTTCACTTCTAATATTGGGCTTTCCTTCTCATCTTCTCTCTCCTGACATAAGCAGATGGCTCAGATGGCAGAAAATAGGCACAGAGTTTAGAATATCCACATCTGCAAAGAAAGATCTTGAGAAAATGGATCAAAACCATATTTGTCTGGACATGAGGAGCAGAAATAACACAGTAAACAAATTGTGGCCTGATTCTGGATGATATAGGAAATATTCTAGGGTTCCTTTAGGGTCAATGAGAGATTCATTTCAGATACAAAGAATGCTCAAAAACTATGTAAATAGGAATGGAAGAAGAACCTGAACAGAAGAGGATTTGAAAGTGAAACTTTCCCTGTATTTTTTATTTTTTACATATCTAAGGTTTAATCATAGTAACAACAAAAATTCCTGCTATTTTTGTTTATTCACAAAGGAGGTATTTTTTTCAGTTTGTTTGGTTTTTAACATGCCTGATTTGAATTAACCGTGTCAGTCTTTGGAATTAATTCTTTTCATATAGAAGCGTTGCCTCTGCAGTACATCTTTTATTTCACAGCTGACTATCTGTGGAAGGAATATTGTGGGAGAGATATAGTTCATTTTCACTGATAAAGCATGAGAACGGAGCAAGCAAAACACAGGGATGGAGTGTTTAACTGGGCCATGAGTTAAGGATCTAGCAGCAAAATGGCCAGTTCTTACTAGGGAATGGGTTTCTGCTTGCAGTTCTTTAGTTTGCCACTCTTTAGCCAGAGAAAGGGTCATATTCTCAAACATCATCACCCCAGCCCCCAAAATTCGATATGCAAAGTAGCAATGCTTTCATCTTAGAGAGTTGTTCTTTTTCACCAGGACAAAAGTTTTAATTTCCTTACTATTCAGCAAATTAAAATGTTTAGTAATTGCTGCTCTTTCTATGCAGCCTTTTTAATAGGTTTTATGATGGTTGCACCCCAAAAGTTCCTTTTTTTCCTCCAGGCTATTCCTATGGCAACCTTTCTTTCCTGTCTCAACAGTAGAAAAGTTCCTTTTGACATCTGTAGATGCTTTCTGTAAACAATCCATATTCACTATTCAGAATGGCAGATGGTTCATTATAACTTTTTCACTTTCTGCAAATTAATACAATAATGTTCACATTGTGCATCTAAATCTAATCTCCTAACAACTACCTTATCGTCAAAGCTATGAGTGAGTAAGATTAGATCTGTCCCCTCCTGCCTTGCTGTGACAAGTTTGTGGTTATTCCTAAAGGTGTGGCTTGGTTACAGAAGTCCTGTTTGCCGAAAAACAAATGTCTGGAGATCAGACATATAGGAGTGGTATTCTTGATAAATTTAAACTTTGCCCTCCCGAGTCTGAACCACAGATGTATGTGACTGCCCGGGATCAGTATCTTTTTTTTTGCCCCACTCTTGAATAGCTGCTATACCAGGAATAAGAAGTGGAGGAAAAGCTACCCCCTGTAAAACAACACAAATTGAAAATATGAGCTAGATCAAATGAAATATTAGAGAAAAACCTTAAGGGAAAAATTATACTTGTTACATTAATTATTCATTAATATAATGAATTAACTATTGTCAGTGTTCTGCCATTTTCCTGTGTTCTCCTCTAACTTTTACTATGGTAAACCTTCGAATGACTGTCGAAGGTAAAGGGCCTTTTTGCTGTGGAACACTGTCAGCAGGGAGTCAGTCTTCTTTTTCTGTCTATGTATCTACTGCTTGCGAGGCTTCATGTATGAAAACACACTGCTATATGAATAATAGGACAAATCCTGCTACTGCTATTAAAGGAAAGAAAGGCTGTTACTTTTAAAAAAACAAACAAACCAAACCAAACCAAACCAAAAACCCACTTAATTCTGTCCTCAATTTTTTTCTGTGGCTACCTTTTCCTAGACCCTGAAATTTTGTCCAATGCACATATCTAGTGAGAATATTAAAAATGATGTGAAGACAGCTCCCTGTATCTGTATCAAAATAGCTGCTCATTGCACATATGCTTCACAAATATAGTTACTCCCTGTTGGTACCTGCTGTACTTCCAACTGCTCTGCATTTCTTCAGCATGTCACTGAAATGTTGGCTAGGAAATGTCTGCTGATCCTGGTTTGGGACAAACCCTTCTTACATTTACTATGATGTAAAGACACAGAAATAAGTATGTCAGTAACATCTGAACCTCTATTTGACAGTGTGGATATTGCATGTAGAATGTAGCTCAGATTCAAAGCATATCTGTTGTACTCATTTATTTTTCCAGAATTCAAAATTAAGAAATTATAAGGTCAAAGGATATGTAGAGACCATCTCAAAATTGCTGCCCTTTGCTTCTAAACTTTGACAGGAACATCTAGTATGCAGTGTATAGGCATCTTTCCCAGTTGCATTGTCAGTCTGAATGTACATTCGGAACATCCACTATGATTTTTGGCAGATGTTCAGTGGATCACAAGATGCTCCCATCACACAAGAGTAAAAACAGAAGTATGCTGTGTCCTTCAAAACCTGCTGTGAACAATGTATGGCTGTTGAAAATATGTGTGTGACCATGCAGGTAAGAAGCATAATTTGTATAAAAGTGAATAAATGCTGTAAGCAATCATTCAGATAATTTTATTTTGCACTAATATTCTTTCAAGATGTGTATTTTTGTGGGGGCTTGTGTAAAAATATGGCATTTAAAAGCTCTTGTGAGGTTCCACTAGTTTGACTCCTATCCCTTATTGTTAATATTGGGAAAAACATTGAAAAAGAAATACATACACATGCAATTAAAAACTCTCTGATAATCGAATAACTACAAGGCAGGTAAATTTATAGTGTGTGGGCAGTTGGTTTTAAACTGGAGAAATTGATCTTGCAGTTTCTTGGGTGATATAAATATAATAACTTATTCTTTTACCCTAAGAGAAGTTGTGATTGCTTTTAAGAAATCAGACAAATAGGTGCAATTTTTTCTTGAAACTGTCTGATTTTAATCACTCAACCATATTTTTTAAAGTAAACCTTCTACCCCAAATACACAAGTTACCTGTTATTCCAGGATGAGATTCACCCATGCTGATGTGAAACCCATCTTTTCAAAGTATGTATTTGTATTATCACTAGGGGAACAGAAAGAGACGATGAATGTAGTAATCCTATATTCATAAGGTCTTAAATTAAATATACAATGGTTCGTAACAACCAACTTTTTACAACCACCATAACTTTTCAGTTTCAGCCTTTGCAAAACAACACAAACTCCTGTGAAGTAACAAATAATTACAGTGTGTGAAGAGAAATAGCCATATAACTTTCATACATAAGGCATGTAGTAATAACTCAATAGAATATCTTATTTCACAATGCAAATAAATTATAAATGTAAAGAGCAGTACCAGCACAATAAAAAGAAGTGGTGAGGCAGCTCTCCAAAGCAGTGTAGCTGAGTCACCTATCATTAGGTTTTGATAGCCAGTGGTCAAGACCAAGCCCACAGACTCCTTCATTCCTGTATTATTGGGGGTTTAAGGCTTTTTGTCATCTTCACAGCAGAAAGCCTGTGTGTTCCTCTAAAGATTTGATCCCAGGAGATTTCTAGTATGACACAACCATGGACCTAGTGCCAACCTCTCAGTGTGAAAGTGCAAGCAAAATCTGCTTCTTTATTGCTTTCTACTGACCATCATTCAACTCCATGCCCATGCCCCAAGGCCTTTGTTGCGTTGTAAAGAAGGTGGCCCTCCCTGGACCTCAGCACAGACAAACATGAAAGAGTATTAAAGATATCAAGAAGGGAGCTAGTCACTGCCTGGGAAACATTTATTTGAGCAGACACATATCTGGGAGCAGGTAAAAACTGAAATGAGTTATCTGAAGAAGCTACTTTGGATTTGGTGGGAGGTTGTTACAGAAAAGTAAAAGAAACCCAGAAGGATGTGTCTGTGGCCCTAGCTGGGCTGGCTGAGGAAGTTAAGACCAAAGAGAACATCAGGTTGGATTGCTGACTTAGCCTTGCTTGGGATGATGAAGGCTGCAGAAGGTGAGGGCAGGATGCCTGAACCCAGGTAGCACAGAGCCTTGCTACTGTCTTTTCCTGAGCACATCCATGTAGATTGTTTTGTCAATGACATTAATGTTGGCTGGGAGTGCAGAAAAAGGAGTCACATAGCTTGTCAGACTTGACTGTCAGCAAAATGTTTGATGAAGACTTAGCCATGCTGAAAAGAATTGCCTTGTTGCCTTAGCCTATGCTCTCTTGCAAATCTGACGGAAGGAAGGAAGAAAAAAAAAAAAACAACCTTGATGACTGAATGATGTCTACAATGGCTTCATGGTAAGTCTGTCAGAAGCTCTGTAGTGGATATGTGAACTGCAACAGACAGCTTCAATGGATGTGGGTGAGAGCTGGAGGGGAAGAGAAGGGCTATTGCGTCAATATTCAGTGATCGCTATATTCGATTCTCTCAGCTGGTCCCAGATGCACATGAAGAATCAGAAAGGAGCTAGTCCAATAATCAATGCAGAGAAATAAAAAGTAAGAGAGTCTATGAAGAGCCTGTTAAGAAGATAAGGGAAGGAGTCTACCTGGAAGTACAGGAGTGGCTGGTTGAATGTATGGATGGAAAAAGCTCTGGAAAGACAGAAGAAAGAGACAGTCGAGTACTGATAATCTGTCTGGGACTTCTGAGTGTTGGCACAGTGAGAGTACACTGTGAGAAAATGCCTCTTTCTGTAGCACAGCACTCAACTGGGGAAGGAGATAAAAGGCAGACCTGGACCCAAAGCAGATGAAATAATTTTGACTTCAAACTATATTCTGGAAAATGCCAATTATATGTGTCTTTAAAAATACAAAACTTAAGTCCACTGAGAGTAGACTTTCATGAATCATACTAACTGCATTCTGTTTACAGAATGAGACATTTTACTCAACAGACTGCAGTACTTCGTAGACCAGAAAGAAGTGTACAATATTGCATTTACTTTTGTCTGTGGTACATGGAAACTTCATTTATTACTCCAGCACTCAGCAATTCTTTGCAACTGATGAAGATTTATTTGAGTTTAACTAATTTTCTCTGTCATAGCCTTCTTCTCTCTGATCTTCTGTAATGATATATGGATATACATTTTAATACATTGCAAGCTCAAACAACTCTACCTAAATGTGATTAGAACAAGTTTTGGATAGACACATGGAAAACAACTGCAGCAGTTGCTGATGAGCACACAGGGAGGGAATAGGTTTTTGTGGTGTACAGGGGATTGGGTTTTGCACTGGAATGTCTGCCCTCAGAAGCTTTCACATATGCATGTCAAAATTGTTTGTAAGTTCTTCAGGAGTAGAACATAGGAAGGATAATAGCTTGGGCCTTGGCTTATGGCTCGGGATTCCTGAAATCAGTTCTCGGCTTGACCACCACAAAAAGCAACTGACAAAATGGGTTCAGGAACTTTGTAAGTTTAAGGAAGGTTTGGTCAAGAGAAATCTGGACTTTCCTCCCTGAAAATCACTTGGCTCTTCAGCCTTTCTTTACCAGTAAAGCAGATTTAAACTAACAAGGGGAATTCACCTACTACCAGCTTTGGTAAACTACTTTTCTCTTTTTCTTGACTGCAGTATATTGCTGTGCAGTGCACAGCTTGCTTTCTTGTTAACACTGCTTGGATTTTTTCTGAAAATATTCTTCTTTCACTTTATAATTACTCTTCAAAAATACTATTTCCTGAAATTTTTTTGCTAGCATCAAAGTACTTAATAAAATCAATTATACATGCATTTGCTTAATCTAACTATTAATAACAAAACAATAAGAACTAATATAATGCATGTGAGAATGTCACTTGTAGTTGTTCTGATAGACAAAAATTTTGCTTTACAAATTTAAAAATTTTCCAGTTGTAATTAAATCCATCAAAGATTCTTCCTCTTATACATTTAAACTTTGAAAAGGCATGACTTCTTTCTTCAGTGAGCACTAAAAAATATAAATCATTATGAGGTTTCAGCACTGGATATGGGAGACATTGTCAATCAGCCAGAGTAAGTTGTCCGCAATAGTTGTCTAATTCTGATTCTGATTCTGATTAAAGTACTTTCATTAAACTAAGTATTTTCTGAAAAATTAGCCACAAACTGATGTCCATATCTGGCTTGCTTGCCATTCATATTTAAAGCCTCAATATTTGTTTCTAGATAAGATTAAGTTTTAAATTGGAAACTGATCATTGTAGCATAAAAACTTTTTTTTTTTTCTGATACTGTAAAATAAATGCCAAATAGTCTGTTTTCCAGCAAGTAAAAAGCTCCCTAAAGGTGTAACAACAGATATGCTTCTACATACACTGCAGGTAAGGAGGCAGTTTTGTAAGCCTGGAACTGCTCTTTTTCTTCAGGTGAAATCCAGCAATAGCATTGACAGTTGCCGTACACCTGGGGAATCTGTGAGCAATAAATTAAAACATAACATAATTGGCTAGGTAATACAATCCTCTTTTTGTCTGAGGTCTTTCCTACTAATAAAACTGAATCATGTCAGATAATGGGTCTTGGTTTTGAACTATGGATCCAAATATTTTTCCAAAGATAATTTTGTTAGAGACCTCTATGTGTGAATTGCAACATAGAGCTTGCAAGGAGGGAGTCTGTACCGTATGGCATCAATTTAAAAACCTCCAGATGAAATTTTCAGTTGATCTTTTGGTTTTAGTACATTCTAATGCATATCAAGAAACCACTGAAACTACGTATTGCTTGCTTTTTTTAAATAAAAATAAAAAAAAAGAAGCAAAGTAGAAAAGTTACCAGTGGCTATTATATGTCATAAATCTGAATACAGGTTTGTCAGTGATGTTGGATGACACCACAGCATTTTCATTAGTGGTTCATTCAGCTAACAACAATTTTTGCCTACAGTAATGCCATCGACCTTGACCCTATTAGAAGGTTCACCTTTGGCTCATAACACACAGTTCAACTTGCAATCAATTACACCCAAGCAAGCGTCAGCAGCTGAGAGTGTTGCACAAATTGTTTATCTTAATGTTTATCTGATAAATATTCACAAAGGCAGAGAAGAGAAATCACATGCAGTCAAGATAAACAGTTGGTCAGAGATTCTGAGTACAGCAGCATTTGTTTTCTCTTTATAATTACCTGAAAACCTTACAGTTCTGTTGAACATATGACCAAGGAAATCTATGGAAATACTTTCAATTACTCAGATTTCTGGTATGCTGTGAACAGTCATTTCTTCCTTTTCCCTTTTCTCTCTCACCACCTATAATCTCTCAGGGACAATAGTTAGTCAAACCTCAAGATGCTAGTGACTGAAGAGGTTTTTCAGAAGTACAAAAGATATGATGATGGAGCAAATGAGATTTTTCAAGACTGTTTTGAAATAGGAAAATATATAAAAAAGGAAAAACAAAGAAAGAAAAAAAGAACAAACCCAAAAGAGCCACGGTAGATTGCTGATGTTCTCTATTTAGTAAATCCAAACAATTCACTCTAACTGAATGAATCAGAGCAAACTATCTCTGTGGTGAGAAGCCAAGAGCAAAAATCTGCAAGACATATTAAAACATGCAGAGAAATGATCTCATTGCCTCCACCCAAAGGTAAAGCTAAGGCTTGTAAACTTCCTTGAGAACGTTGGGCATGACAGGGAAGAAGATGAAGTGAAACATTTCCTTTCAGACATAGATCTTGCTGCTGTGTTCTGTATATTCATTGTCTTTGAGAATGGATTTCCACAGTTTGCGCTGCATGACTCTACCTCAGCTCTATGTGCAGTATTGAGACACCATGGAAAACAAGGAGGCTGCTGCTCAATGCTGCTGTAGAATGTGGTACCAGTTTTCTGATTTCTGTATTGTCTGTCTTCTGTCAATAGACCCTAAGCAGTTAATTGTGTTCTATCCAGCAGTCATTCCTGTTGCTGTACTACAGCATCTCTGTTGTTGTACATCTTGGTGCTGACAAATGAGAGTAGGGAACTGCTGCCAGATTTTTCATGAAGGGCATTGGCCTGGATAGGGCAAGGGTACAATGGGAAACCTTTAATAAACTGAGTCTATGTGGTCTCACATGGATCTGAAATCAGAATTTGCTTTGTGAATGCTGACAATCCTTTGACCAAATTAACCTTTTATATCCACTGGCTATTCCAAATGTCAGTAATGGGCGATGGGCTTTCTTCATTCTGTGCACAAAAGATAGTGCCGTGCTCCAAAAGAATAAGTATTTGTAGGTATGTTCGATGCTAGTTACCCTAAAGGGTAAAGCACACCCTGGGTATTGTTTCTGCTTTTGTTTTTGTTTTGAGACTTGATGAAGCTTCAGGATTTAAGTCTGGTAATTAGACAAGGTGTAGATGGTATTTTGAATTATTTATGCAGTGCTCTTTAAAAAGTTAGATAAAAAATTAGCTGACAGCTTGCTTATATTCAGATAGGTGGGTAAGATTAATTTTTTTGATGACAGCACTGGAGCTTGATTAAAATCTCTTAATTAAACTGGTGCAACTGAAAGAAAAAGGCAGCATGTGATTGTATGTGTGTGTATGCTTGTGTGAGAATAGTACAGCCAAAACTTTGTCTAACAGCACCACAAAAAATAGTAATTGTACATCAGCTAGGTAGATAATCCTGGTAGATAATCCATTTAAAGTAAGTAATGGATTGAGCACCTTCAGGCAGTGCTTACATTGCATGTTTTCTCGGGAGGAAGGTGAGAGCCACATGAAAAACTAAGGTTATAATAATGGCTGTCAGTGAAGCAAACACAGGGACCCGGACAAATCCTTTTTCCAGTTTCTAGGAAAATATGTGTGTTCTTTCAGATACTGTAAACCATAGTAGAGACTATATATATGTTGAATATGCGTATAACATGTTTATATGTGTACTTGGACAGCTTTTATGATTACTTAGGCCCTGATTCTTCCAGTATTTATGCACTGCTTAACTTGCAGCATGTGAATCATTTTTGCACGCTGAAGGATTATGAAAATCCACCAAAAAAAGAGTGTGTTGCACCAGTAGCCATGCTGAAAAAAGAAATCCTATACAAGCATACTGCTTGCTGGCTACATTGAACCCGCTTTGAAAATTCTCCCTCATGGGGATAAACTTGGATTTGCAGAAGGCAAGAAGATTGACATCTGTAGCTGTGCATAACAGGTTTTCTGGCATGATTAATGGAAAGAGGTCAACTATGAATATGACATGATGACAAAATCTGATCAGTATGACAACACATAGGCATAAAATATGAAAAAATAAAGAACTCAGATTGGAGACTTTGACCACTTATAAAAAGCATACATAAATACTATATTGGTAAAAATACAAGCCTCTTGTCAGTTAACATTCATTTAATGTTTCATTGACTTCACTTCTGGAATGAAAAATTTTGCAAGTACTTGTGGAAAAAATGGTATATTCCTACTTTTTAAATTTATTATAGTGTTTAGGAAATCAGCAGATCTATTTGTATATAATAAAAGTAACTACAGTGCTTGCTGCAGTGAAGTTTGTGTTGCAGATAGATATGTCCTACAGAAGTTTGTAAACAGCTCCATCTTCAGGCATCATGCCCTGTTCTACAAAAGAATACGGCAACAATTGTATCACAAGTTTTCAAAGACCTGTTAGCATTTTACCACTTACACCAATTTTTATGACTTAAACCACTGTAATTGTCTCATATAACCACTTCCCACATATATTAAGTTGAAAGAAAATCATTGGGATTGAACCACGCATCTAATGAATCCTGGTAGGTCAATGGCAGAGTAGATGTATGACAAGAGTACATTTACCTATATCTAAATTTAGACTGAAACTGCATTGCAACCACTATAACGTCTTTCTGTCAGCAGACCCCAAAGTGCTCAAGTAAAGCCAATTTTTAAAATGTGTGTGTGGCTAAACAAAAATGAATGAAGTGAGAGAGGCAGCACTGAGTAAATGTCATCGCGCAGCAGATGAAATATCTAAAAATCTTGGAGAGGGTACATCTCCCAAAAAGAGGCTTGCAGAATGGTCTTTTGACTATCACTCAGTGTGAGAATGAAAGATGCAGTTTCATATGCCAGCAAGATTGTAAATGAGGCATTTCTTAGATACTGAGGGGAGTGTAATGTCCAACGGGTATTTTTCTTCCCAGTGGCAGTGCCTGAATAAACCAGTGAAATGGATCTGGGAATAGATTTTTTTTTTTCCTGCAATATGTTGAAATAATTGTTTTTTGAATTTGAAAACAATTTGGGATACAGTTTGCCTATAAAGTGGCTAGAAGGGATGGATCTCTGTTACATAACAGGATATTTGGTAGTAAATGATATGATCATTTCTAGAATTATAAACTAAATTGAATATATTAGTCTGCCAAATATCAGTATGTTTGGCATTTTAAAATACAGTCTTTTGTCTTCACAGTTATTTTATATTAATCCTGCTGATCAGATCACTGTTCCTCTGTATGTATGTTTGTGCCTTCAATAGATGCATATGATCTGCTTCTGTGTGTGTGTGTAGATATACATGAAAGGTCCTTTTGTATAAATTGTAATTTTCTCCACCAATCAGATATAAGATAGATATAAATCTTTTCAATAAATCTATCACTAGTCCTTTTAGGACATATAAGTAGGTGTCATTTTCTTACTTGGTTAAAAGTTGGGGTTTTTTTCTTGTTCAGTTGTAAGATTTAGATCTAAAAACTATCAGTAAATTTTTCCAAATGCTTGTTAATACAACAAATATAGCAAACATTCATCCAACAATTTATTTCAGAAGTAGCTGTAACTCTGTAATATATACACCTTGAAATTATACTAATTATGTAAATTTGACAGCAACTAACTTGGCCAGAGCTTTTGTACTTAAGGCAAGTTTTTGGTGTCTCCTTCCTATCCATTTGAAAATTAACTAAGGACTTCAGAGTATTTGATGCTTTTCTGAACTGGTCATAATTCTACTGGGTTTACCTGAAGTAAGTGGGGGGGTTTATTTTAACCCTCCAGCTCTCTGTGCCCAGAGATACAAAGAGGTAGCAAAGACCTAAATAGCTGTAGGTTTGAAAATCGAGTTATCTTAAGCCTTTAGTCTGAGTAATATGGAGGAAATCCATGTGAGTGTAAATTTATTCATAAGTGTACATTTATTCAGTTGAACACTGTAAAAATATGCAGCCTTTAATGGGAAGATGAAGAGAAAGAGGGAGAAGCAGACTTGTAAAAGTACATTCAGTTATCCCCTTTATCTCCCACTGCATGAAAAGGAATACTATTTTTTTTATATTATTATTATTTTCGTATGGTGATAGAAGTTGTGTGCAAAAACATCATATGGAATCTTGAATTTTATAGAGAACATCTATTAATGGAATTAACTGAGTAGAAAGCATACCATCATTACTACAGAAATGCTTCACAGAAATAAATGCAAGGTGTTTGTTGACATTTTTAACTAATTCAGAGAAGTCCAAATCTGATTAGGAGTCCAGTCCTTTACCTTTAGATTCCAGTGGAGCTTGATTAAACTCTTCAGTAACTGAGAACACAAAAGATACATACATTGCTTCTCTAAAACCAGTGATGCACAAAGAAACATTTTAGTTCATTTCATACAGGTTCTAACTTAACCATCTCTATACATATAGAGCCAGTCCTATCAAATTAATGGGACTATTTCTAATCTGAAAATAGGAGCATGTTTGTATAGTTTACTAAACAAATGAACTATATTTCACACACACACCACACCCCAAAACACTTCTTGTGCCAACAGCCAAGGAAACCGAGTGTTTATAGGAAAGTACTATAGAAGGTACAGGACGTGGACCCAACAATCTGTATGCAAATTTAATACATGCCTAGAGACGTTATTCCAAAACCTGGTATGGTAACATGCTGGCTTCACTGAAGCCTGTAAATTTCCATTGACTTAAATGGAGCCTGCATTTCTTTTGCATCATTTTCTTGCTGTATTACAGAAATGCTAGACAAAGCTATTGAATTCAGGAGGATAAAAGTACTTCTGTGACTACATCAATGGGATAACAGCATTTCTTTGAAAGGTGGGGTGGGTTGTTTTTACAAAAAGCTTTTATTTCTTTCTCTATAGACCCTACAGGACTTTTTCAAAGGTAATGGTAGAGTTATATTATTTTTTTATTAAAATAAATATTTGATAATTATTGGAGTTTATTGGAGTTTAGTTAAAATGTTGGAGTTTCATTAAGTTACCTCAAGAAGAAAAGAGAATTCATTTTAGTCATTAGAAAAGGGTACCAGTAGTATGAGTTTCTGATTATACATCTAACTACCACCGAATTGTTCTTTTGGGGAATATCCCCTAGCCTCTCCTTGACTCATCTGCTTTAGTTGCATGGACAAATAAAATCCATTCTGGTAGTGCTGCTAAACTGGTTAGTTAATTCTTTGTAGAGTGCTTCAAATACAGCATTGCAGGTATGCATTGTAATATTATTGTCAAAAATGGGATGAGTTCCCCAGTAAACCAGCTGTCACATACCAGATATATCTCTGCAGTGCCATACAAATCTGTGGCCTTCATGATTATTTCGGAAGCAGTGCTCATCAGCAGAAGCAAGAAAGAAATTAATTATGGGTGACAAAACTTTTTCAGATGTGAAGTCAGCTCCTCAAGCAATCTTTCTTTTCTTTAAAAAAAAAGTCCAAAACTTTTTGTGACATGATTATCTAACTTGTATACAGTTTCTGTAATTTTTATATCTGTGTCACTGAAATTATTGTCCTAATCGTATATTTCTAAGTAATAAAAGTTTTGAGTAAAATGCTTCTAAAATAATCTGAATAGTCTTCCATATATTTGAATTTTAAATGTAGTAAGTGGCATATAACTCTTCTCTGAGACCTTCACAAGAGAATCTGAAAAAATTAAATCACTGAAGTGGCTTTTGTCTATCTCAAACCAGTAGTTGCTAATCCTAAACTGGACTTCCATAAGTAACTATGGAAAGATTTTGACCCAAGTTGGCATAAAGCTTGGATTTATTTGAAAATTCTTAATTTAGAATATTCTGACTGAAGGAATTGCTTAGATCACAGGAGCTGGGTTGGACAGAGCCCTAATTCAGATTATTGCTTAGAAGGGACTCAGAGTTACTGAGGACCTGAAGTCTCTGGCAGGAGATGTATTTAATTCCGTATTTTTTCAGCTATATTTTCATATCCTGCTGTTTTGCTTGCTTGCACTCTCTTTTCTTCTCATTAATAAAGTCAGGAGTAGAAACTCCCTCGGACATTCTCTCCATAGGCTTTCACAGTTGACAGTATTTCTTTATAAATCACCTCCCTGTGTAAGCTTTCATTCTGGTTCCTTGAAAGGGGTTTTCCAGCCTGTCTGGTGACGCATGTGGTGCGTTGCCAAGCAATAATGGAAATGAACCCATCAACTCATGGTTCCCTTCCCAGGATAATCTGCCGCCCCATCTGCGCGTTTGCAGCAACTTCTGCTATTGCAACATCTGCCCAATGGTTATTATACGATCCATTTAATATATTCTAGAGGAGCCATAACCACCGCTGTGCCTAGATGGGATACCAATAAGGCCTCAGCAGACATGCCAGAGCAGCCTCTCCAGGGGATTGAACTGGAGCCAGATTCACCATAGTCAGTTAAGTACACATTCCTTTGGTACATGTGTGGCTAATCTACTTTTAATTGAGCTCCATTGTTTTCATATATTTAGTAAACAAACGTGCATAGGTACAAAAGCTGCTGCTTGTTGACAACACAAACAGTATGCAGCTTGCTGGAGCTTTGGACAAGCACCCTTGGCAGTAGATGTGGTAGAGCGTATTTAATGCACAGACATATTTCTTTGTGCTTTTTGCCTTTTTCTTTCTTTTTTTTTTTTTTTTAACATTTCCTGGATTTTTCTGTCCCAGCGGCCTATTCTGTGTGATTATCACAGCTGAGTGTAGGTGCAAACACAAGGTCTTGCTCCACACAGAGACATCTGTGTGCCAGCATTGTTAGAGGGTATGAACTGGGTTTTGTTTTGGTTTGCTCTCCCTTTTTTGATTAATATTAAGCCTCTTTAGACTGGGCTAAAAAGGCAGGGTTTTGCCACTGTGATGACTCTTTTATTGCCTTACTGGGAACAGGAACATGTCATTCACTTTTCACCTGCCTTTAAAAGAACAAGCATGCTATATTTTACTTTCCCTATTGTTATTCAATATTCAGCATATGATATTTTGAGAAACCTCGACATCCTTTTTTTGGTGTATTAAGTAACAGTTGACTGCCAAAAGAATAGGGCAGTTCCAAACAAGGTTCTGTCACCTACTTCCCTTATTTGGAGATGGTTTTAATTTGCTTCATATTGCCTGTAAGGTTCTCTGGGAAGAAATTTCCACATCGGGGCCAGCACCTTGTTCCTATTGCTGGGGGATGAGAGATGTTTGGGGCAGTTGCTGGATCAGCGCTTTGTTTGGATCCATCCAATCTCCCGTGGAAGCAAAGGGGAGCTCCCCAAGAGCTGTCCCTCTTCCTACCAAGCCTGACCCTGTTCCTGCTGTTGTCACTGCAGGGAGGACAGAGTGGACTGTTGGCAAAACCAGCGGTCTCCTCACTCCTTCCCTTGAGAGCAGCACAAAAAGTTTCTACTGGCTGGGTAATCGTTGCTAGTAGACATTTCTAGATGGCGGCTCTTCTCCTGGCAGGTGGTTATGTATCTGTAATCAGCTTCATTTTGCTTAGTATACCCCAGTATTACATTCCTGACTAGGGACTCCTGCTGCAAGACAGCTCTCTGCCCATCCTCTTTGCAGTGGGGTAGGCTGCATCTGTTCATCAGGATGCTGCCCTTCATTTTAGCAAAGTCTCAAAGTGACATCTAGTGGAATACCTAGTCTCTGTGGGGAAATTTAATTAAACCACAGTCCCTTTATACCAGCACAAATATTGTGAAGGAAAACAACTCAACTCCTTTGACATTTTTACAAATAGGTTCAGTGGAAACTGCTGTGTTTACTTTAACTGACATTTGTTTTTTCAGTCAATTATCCCTCAGTCTTTTTTTCTTCCATAATTTATTACATGCAGCTCAGCCATAATAATAAATACAAAGTTGTTTCCCCTTTCTGTTGTTGTCTTGCAGAATGTGCTATGAACAAATGAAATAAAAATGAGTCCCCCTAATCTCCCTTGCTTTCCCATCTCTGTGGTAGCCTCTAGCTATTTATTACGGACCTTAGCAGTCTCATATGGAGTAGAGGGTAATCCCAAATGTGAACAGAAGATCAGTCTGCAACTCTAGTATTTTTTCCTTATGCTAGGTCCTGCTCCAAACTGTACTAGACACTAAGAGGTTGGGGGG
>NW_020799099.1:14544766-14589248 GCF_003259725.1 Athene cunicularia | reverse complement strand
GGGGGGGGGGGGTGTGGGGGTGTTCTACTTCAGTGGTCTTTGGAGTCCCTTAACCATGACACTTAAACACAGCTTTTAGCCAGATGACATCTTTCTGAATTCATTGCTCTGTCTGAACTAAAAGACAAACACTCCACCTTGATGCAGTTCTTCACTTCTCACTTTTAAATTTGTTCAAGAATTTCAGGAAATCTTTAGAACTCTCCAAAGAAAATCTACCCAAACCCCAATTTGTAAAAGAGGGCCCTTATAATAGGGGATGGAATCACAGGCTGGACTTCTGCGAGTGTTTCCATTGACTTCAATGCTTGGGTTGTAGCCAAAGCTGCAATGACAAATTATTTTTCTAGCTCTTCAATCAAAAGCTGCTGGGATAGAGAAGAAACATGATTTTTTTTTTCCTTGCTGTTTAAGAATGAAAATAATATGTTTGCAAGGGCAGAGCATGTTTCTCACAACTCTTAGGCATGCAGCAGCTGTGCTTTAAGTGTTTTAAGAAAAAGCAGTGAAATAACAGAGCATACTATGCACTCATTTAATCCATCAGGTACTGTCATGGTGCTACTTTTCTTTGTGCACAAAAATAGTCTGATCTTTAATTAAAAACTTTCATCAAAGCAAACCAAATATTTTACAGCCAAAAATCTTCAGCTAGTCAGTTTGTCTGAAAATACTTCCATTTTCTGAACAGTTATGTTTCATAAAATCCTTCCAGTTGAAAGCTATTTTCTTCCTTTATTCTTCATAAAGAGCAAAAGGAGCATCTCGAGAGCTACATAAAGTTTTATATTCCATCTGGGAAGCTCATCAGCCATCCACAGAAATGAAGCTATTTAAAGTAACAGTAAATAGAGATGTGAACATTTGGAATTTGGAAAGCTGAATCCACTGGAAAAGAGTTATTTTTCAAAGTTCTTTTCAATATGGCTTTTGCCAATAATACAGCGAATCTGTGACATATCCGATGATTCTATAAAAATCCTTTACGTTCAGTCTCCCAAATAATTAGGAAAACAGGAGGACAAAGAAAAGAGATAGGAAATCAGTATAAAAATCGGTGGTATTTTATAAGGATATAACACAATTTTTTTTTTATTCTTTGTGCTTAAAAGTTTACATGCATCTAGTTTAGAAATGCTTCCTTGACATAAAATGCTTTTCTTTGCAAAGAAAATCAAGTAGGAAGAAGGATTTCCTTTGATCAGCTTGACATATAAGGTTTGGAGAACTGTTAAGTTTGCAGATCTGTTAATTGGAATATGCTGGAAAGTGCCCTTCAGGTGACAGTTGTCCTTGTGGGCCATGGATTTCTGCAGTAAGTTCCACAGCTGTCAATGGAAGAGCTTGGTATGGCTCTAGAGGAGCTGGAAGAAGGCACAAAAAGGAAAACCAAAACTAAACTGAAAACGCAGTATGGATTTACTTCACTATCTGTCCTATGAGCCTGTTTTCCCTGGTCTAATACAAAACCTGTTTGAAGAGCTTAACTCCTCTTACTCTTGACTGACTCTGGTGGAACTTCAAAGAAATCCTCTGACTTACATTAATGTAAAAGCAAAGCAAAAGACTAATTAGGACATGTATATTTAAGTTTGCCACACAGAATACATGCAGTCATGCCTTTGCTAATGTAAATTCCAAAACCAATTTTTTAACTGGAGAAGTAGGCAAATGGTGTGAGTGCAACTCAACACACCGTTGAAAGCTTGAGCAGATAGTCCTGCTCAGAGGAAAGTGGGGAGACAGCCCAAAGGCTCACGTTGTCATCCAGGGTAGAACACTGAAGTAGAGCAGTCAAAGAGAAGAGGAAAAGAACTAGAGTCTGCATTACCATGTTTCATTTCACATTTAAACACTTCTCAAACAAGCTTCTCTTTTTTTCTTTCTCTTTTTTTTTTCCCCCACTTTAATTTTGAAAAAAAAAAGTGGGCCAGCTTTTTAAAGGTTGATTTCATTCAAAATTAAGCATTTGAACAGCTCTAAAAATCTGACCCAGGAAGATCATCTCCAGTGACATTGCAAGCACACCAAAATAGCTGAGCTATCCTGCTGCAGCTTTTGTGAAAATATGAGTTCAAACTTTGAGATTGAATTGCTAATTCTGTATCAAAATATGTAAAATGATATAACCTTTTTTTATGAGATACTATTTGATAAGGATAATTTTATTAGTTCTAAGGTAATTTGACTGAATGTATTCATTGAGACAGGATTTTAAAATTGCCATTCCACATTTTAGGTTATCTACAGAAATAAAGGAACAAATGATCATCACTTCAAATAGGGACATTTGTCCTAGAATAAGGGCCAGATCCTGCCAGTTCAGCCCAATCTAGAAACTAGTAACAACCTTCTGAGTATGCTTCTGGCCCTGATATCAAAATAAAAAAAAAAAAAAAATGACCACACAAGAGAGAACTACACTTGTGCTTGTCAGTAAGAAGTTTCTTCAGAGAACTAAGACTAGCATGTGACACAGACACTACTGCATATAATTTCTAATTTCCTGAGTACCAGTTTACTTTTGACCACCAGCAGGGTTTCTTTGTTTTTCATTAGCACATGGCTAAAGCTCTCTGTGTAACCATATCCAGATTGCTAATGAAAAAATATTGTCTGGAGTCGCATATGTAATCTGGAGACTACGGGTATAATGAGGGTAGGGAGCAGTGTATCAACCTGTGCATGTACTGCGTGTCTTTGTTACCCATGCCACTGCCACAACTGAGACTATATTGTGCTGCTTTTTTTGGCAGTTATGTGTGAACATCTGCCTCTAGGTGGAGTTCCCATAGGCTTGTGCTTTTGTAGACTTCAAGCCCTTTCATCTTTCCTTTCTTCTTTTTTTTTTTTTTTTTTTTTTTTTTTGACTCAGTGCCCTATCCTCACTAGTGAAAATTTTATTGAATTCTAATTAACTTAATAGGAATAACACAGATCCTTACATTTTGTGAAAAGTGATACATCACAACAAAATTGCCTCCCATTTTTCACATCTCGCTCCAATCACAAATGGTGCTCATCATGTACTGTAATAATTTTTGGTGAGGACTGTCAGATTTTCTGACATGGTTCTGTGCAATAAAAGCTATATGATAAGGCAGGCTGGGTGGCAGATCGTAACAAATGTTCTTTCACAGCATTTACAGCCAGAAAAGCACAGACTCCTGCACGACTACAAAACCAGTGTGGTGCAAACTTAGGACAGATTCCTTCTTGAAACCAGAACAAAAAGGATTCTGATGATCTGAGGCCCTCTGAACTCACTGTCTATTTTACCAGTAAGGCTGTTGCTGCTGTGAGATACACCATGTGCTTTTGGGGTGCTCTCCTGTCTTCTTTTTACTCTCTGCTCTCCTGTGCCTTTCAGTCGAGGTTTTATCTACAAATACCCCCTTGCAGATCAGACTGCACCTCATTCTTATGGTGGTGTAAAGTTGATGCTCGAGGCACAAAGGAAGAAGAGCAGAAGAGGGAAGCAATTATTCTCCTCATACATAGACACTTCTTCCTTCTGTTCCACGCCTTAGAAATACAGGAAGTTCATCCTCAAACCATATGGTACCTAGAGATACGCTGTGAGTCTTGGGGGAATGCCAGCGCCCAGCAGTACCCTCGGGGGCCAGGGGGCCCTTCCTCTCACCTCCTCTCCCCAACTTTCTATGGCACGGTTTCCTTCACGAGTTTCCTTACCACACTTCTGCCAGCACGTCTCCTTCCTGGCCCGCCACACCTGTGCTGCATTACAGTGCAGAAAACAATACCCACACTGAGACAGGCAAACTGTATTTCATTTGTCAGCCTCGCTCAAGTCCAGAAAACCCAGTGGAGTTAATCCACTATGCAGCCTTTGATAGTCTGTTACCGAGAGGCTGGGTGGAGGTACTGGGGGCACTCCAGGAAGGGTTACCTCAAGGCCTTTATATGGAGGTTTGAGAGCACCAAGTTACGTTTGAACTGGGCGGCAGTAATTGTTTCATTACTGTGATGTGCTGTTTCTCTCTAAGCTATCCATTTGCAATGATGTAATCAAAGTCACTTGACATGGAATTGGCGGACACACAATGGTTTGTCTGCTTTGGCATTTGTGATCCACTTTGTTAGTAGGACCTGCTTATAATTTAAAATATATTATTTCCTTCAAAGTGGCATAGTTTTGAAAAATAGCATGTGATGCACTAATAAATTATTCAGTCTTCTGAACAGGCTACATGAAAAGCACATTTTTCCGCCTGCATCTGGCTAGGCATTTGCAACTGTTTCTCTTGGATCTGTACCGCAGCACACTTAGCCATGATTTTGTGACCTCCAGAAAGGATTAATGCAATATGTTGTGCATGGGGCTGCTAGTGAAGGTCACTTGGAAATGTAGGCTAGCGTGACATGTGGCTGCCCACCTGCTCGGTGCTGTTAGCAGCAGGGAGCACGTTACTCTGTGTCTCCAAACCGTAGTGAGCTCATGTGCTGCAAACAGCGGGCAGAGGGCCCAGTTCCCTTCTAGCCTTATTCTAGTTAAGTGCCACAACGCTCAGTGCTGCTGGGTCTCCTGGGGTTATTTCTCACAGGACCAGTAATAGGAGACTACCTACAGTTATTGCAATGCCACTTACAAAAATCAGAACTTGAGATCAGACCCTTAAAACCTGTTTTGGGGGACAAAAAGGGGAACCTGCTGTAACTGCTGGTAATAGGGAGGTCCTTTATTATCCCCATCAAACTTACACAAGGGGTTGGTACTATTCCCTCATTATCAAAAACTCATCCTTTGTGCTTTGATTCACTCTCTAGAAGTTGGTTTGAATTAGACACTACTTTTTATTGCAAGAAAGATGAGATCAGCTGCAGTGCTCAGAACCCCAGTCTAAACCCAATATGTTCTTAGAGGAGAGGCATCAGGATGGTGTTAGACCAAGGGAACCAAAACCTGTTGCCAGCTCAGACCACCTTTTCACTTTCTCTTTTGCCTGGGAAATGGTCGTGTGCAGTCAGATCTGAGATAGGAAGAGTTATAGTGGAGATTTATTTTTTTTTTAATTAATTCATTGTTTTTATTGTGTACCTGCCTTCTACATTCAGAGCTATATTTCATCAGTCAAATAAGTAGTATTTGTACATGAAATGACTACTGGAATAGTTTGCAACAACCTGCAGAAAACTAAAATGGTCTCTGTACCCTTGAGCATACGGTTTCATAGGCGGGTATACTCTGTTGTTAGGTACTAGATAAACAGTGATGATACAGACTGAAAATAGAGCCACACAAAACATTTTATTTTTGTGACAAAAGCTGCGCAGTGTGCCAGAAACATAACCATGGTCACATTCAGCTAAAATACATCAGGATTTGAATGATCTGGGCCTTAATTTTGATGAAAGACTTTTGCATACCACCAAAAAGAGAAATAATCAGTACTGCCTAGGGTCTGGCATCAGTCAGGCTCAGAACAGTTTCTTTGCCAAGGTAAATACATCTTTTATATCTTGGGATAGGCTAGATTTCCAATGTGTTGGTACTAGAAAAAAAAAAAAAAAAACAAAAATTGGGCATGTTTAGACTAAGATGAGAAGCTTGAGTCCTGCATGACAAAGAAAAGGTGCATATTCTTGTTAACTCTGACAGATCTGAGAAATCAGAATCCTCAATAAATGTAAGAAAAAAAATAATGAGGGAAAAAAAAAAATAACCACATTTTGCACTCCTATTATTTTCATGCACAGTTTAGTAGAAGGAATATTAACACAGACCACAAACAAATATGATATATTGCACTTTGTCTAGATACATCAGGCACAGATTTAAAAGAAAAAAGGTGAGGGAGTGTGTCACCTCTCTCTCCCCACCACCTGCATCACCACACTGGGGGAAACACGGACAGTGCCATCAAGATCATGCTGTTACCTCCCAGCTCAGACAACTGGTCCTCAGCACTTCTCTCCTACAGCCTTCACCTCCCTCCATCCCAGCATGGCACTGCCAAGCGTTTCCTGCTTCAGCTCCACATCCATAGTACAGAAAGGTTTTATCAGTCCCTTCCATAATGGCACCTCAGTTTAAAAAAAAAAACAAAAACAATCCAGAAAGGCATAATTACCCAGATGTCATTAGCACTACTGCTTTTCCCTGTTATGACGCCTACCTGTGCATGGATTGATATGCAGGATCTCACACACAGAGAAAGAACAGCTTGAGCTGTTGGTCATACATTCTCCTGGACTCTTCTGCTGCTCCTCCTGGCTGGCATCCATCCCTGCACAAAACAGGCTGCATAGACAAGAGGTCTATCGTGTATGCTAGAGCCAGACAAGAAGCATACATTCATGATAGAGGTAACTGAATCCAGGGAGACTGGGAGTGAAGAAAACTCATGGGATCAGGCTGAGAAAGGGTCTTACCATTCAGAAGCAGTTACTGCCCCAATAATTTGGGGGTTGGGGTACACAACTTTTTGTCATCTTCTGAGCAGTGATGCTTGTGTTGCCCATATCACATAACCCAGCCCTTGACTGCTTCAGCAGATAGCCAAAGGATGATATTTCACAGCTCTGCAGTAGCTAGGTTGACCTTCTGCAAGGCTCTTAACCTTGAGCTAGTAAGTATTGTCCTTCAAGGGCTAAAACATTTAACTGCAGCTGTTTACTATTTACACAAAGGGACTGACATGTGAGCCTTCCCATCATGCAGTTTGTCCCATGTGAACTTTGTTCCAAAGAAAAGAGGAAAAAGGTTCAGATTTTTATTATGTTTGCAACTTAGAGGGTGGACTGTCCTCAGCTGTCGCTCATGAGCTCTTTCTTGAGGTTCGCTCATTGTCAGAGGCAATATTAATTACTTCAGTCATTTTCTTTTCCATTTATTGTTCAACTCCACACCATGAAAAATGAACACTGACGTAATGATTGATCATGAAGCTAGGGGTTGAAAGTGAAGGCTAGAACTGTTGGGCTGTATATGAAAAGGGTTTGGGGTTTTTCCTTTTTTTTAGATGATAATATATTGTTTGTGAATGGGTTATTTATTAGAGCCATGTGTAGTCTAAAAGGTTTGTAAAGATGATTACTAAAGCATATCCATATGTGGAATGTGTGTGCATATTTGTAAACTTGGCAATTTGTCCAGAATTTTTTTTTAAGGTTTGTAGAAAAAAAGGTCTCTGAAATTGTGTAGGATTATTCTTTTTCTTAATAGTAGGCAATATATTTTCAAAGCTATTGTGCTTTGCATAACTTATACTTTAGTTCTGACATCAAATGCATATGTACTGTTGTATACTTCTAAAATGATTAATAATCTAAGTATTTGATAGTCTGGCATCTGTCTTAGCAGAAAATTGCTTCTTTGCCAGAATATAATATTCTCCAAATATTGTATTAGATCAGATACAGGCCTCTTAATGCATCTGTGTTGGAAGGTAACAAAAACTGGGCATGACTAAACTACTGTTGGAGATCTGAGCACCTTATCACAATGAAAATTGTCATGGTTTTGTTAGATTTTGGAATCCTAGGGTACCAGATTTTTCTTAAAGAAATTTTTGGCAAGATCACACCCTCCTGTGAGTTTTTGGAAATAGAAATGGTGGAGACTCAGACAACAGACAAATACTCTTCTTTCCTGCTCTTAACTAGTGGGTCTAAATGCCGAGCTCTTGAGCTACAGTAAGCAGAGAAGTTCAGCAAGAGCACTGGTGGGGCTGAGAACAGGACTTTTTCCATCATATGTTCCAAGACACTGCAAATGTTAACAGGAGTGGGTTCTGTTGGGTCTGACGGCATTAAATCAGGCTTTTACAAGATCTAAGCATTGTACAAAGACGAACATCCTGCAGCGCACCTCAGAGGCAGGCTGCTATCTATTAGTCTCATTTTAAAGGAAATGAGGGAAGCAGCACAGACAGGTGCTCCCTAGCAAGGCACTACAAACATAAAAGGAAATCCATGAGCTGATACTGCAGAGAGGAAACGGGCTTGTAACTCAACATTGACAATAGTCAACCAGTGGAAAGAAACTCAAGTACTTGTGTATGCAGTTAAATTCAGGCCCAGGGCTTGGTTGCTACTTCCCAGTCTGGGGAGATGTGCAATTATCTGCAGTAATCTCCCCTCGCTGCTGTTCAGAGCTGTGCAAATGCACGAGACTTTTCTCTTCAAAATGTCCATAGCAGCACTGCGCTGTCGCTCTGCGGATCACCCTGTGAAGTCCATGTGTTGAACTTTTTTTGACTATGTGCGTAAATGTCAAAGTAACAAAACGGGTAAAAGCAACTTGGGAAAGCCGTCTCAGATCCTTTCCATGTAGTTGAGAGTTTATATTTCAGGATCTAAGGATGTGATTAAATTAGGTATGTAGTTAAGTGCCTTGTTTTATCAAAGCATAAATATTTATTTACTATACTCATATAAATGAAGACAAGGATCATTTCAATTCATTTTCAGGTTGCTAGCATGCCTCACTGATTTGGACTGGAATTAAGAAAGATCAGAAGGTCATGTCACAAACACACCAAATATATAAAATACAGGTTTACTAGAGAAAAAGATCTAGTTAAACAGGCCAATCTGAAACTCAGTGAGAAACTTAAAAGGGATTTGGGAAGTCAAACACTGGAAGCTATGATTTGCTTTTCATGTTAAAAATAGCCCCTCCTTCACATCTCCTTAGGATCAGGCTTATTTCAAACAATTCTAGTTTATGGAGACTGTTCTATGGAAAAGTATTTAATATATTAATTTTCCTTTAGGCAGACACTTCAGTTGCAGTAATAAACAATACCTGAATTTTATGAACGAATTAATTTTACATCAAACCTATGGTTTATGCCCATATAGAGTTTTGTGTTACAGTCCAATGTGGAAAAATTATTTAGAAACAGGGAAGCATTTAATTCCTAAAATATTCAATAAATGTCCTTGAAAAAGTTATACAGCATCTTGTCGGTGACGCTGTTATTTATCTTCAGGTAACTGTTATTTTGGGGAGCAAATTAAATATTTAAAATTAGTAACAGCAGTGAATAGGTACACGAAATAATTGCAGATTTTAATAGCTGACAGTTATGAAAACATATAACTAGGTTCTAATTTTTCAGCTTGGTCATAGCTTGTATCTAATTTTGTACCAACTATCTTATGGAGGAGGGTTGGGAAGGGCATTGCAGTAATTGGGGGTGTGACTGATGCCAGTTTAAAAGTCTTCAGAGCTGGCTTGTTCATTTTAGTCAAAGATCAGCAATGGTTACATAGGGTTTAAACCATTACTGAGTACTTAAAATTTCTCACCAGATGTCTGTATGATTATGTTTTCTAGCCTGATGTTTAATTGGGCATCTAAGCAGTATCAATGGCCCTATAATTCTTTGTGTTCACAGAAATGGAAAGTAAATCCTTACTAAATTCATCAAATTAAATCCTTAACGCATCCCATTGTTTGGTATCTTGCAATGTGGAAAATTTACCATTCTGTTTCTGTCTTAGATTATTCTTTCATCCATCACCATTTACTTTCATAACTTTTTGCTTTGTGACTGTCTAGGGCTTCTTTAAATTATTTAAATGAATTTGGGCTCATTTGTGTTAAATTATTGCAGCTTGTCCTTTGTACGCTGTGATGTTGGATGTGTACAAGACATATCGGTGGCTACTACACTGTAATGCTTGTTCAACTGCTCCTCCCCCAGGGCATTTGTACCTTCTGTCTGAACTTTTACTACTGCCTGTTAAACTATAGCAATAGCAATCCCATTAATGCCCAACAAAAGTCTTTGTTCTGGAGTTGTCACTATATATTGGTCTTCTCCCAGCTGCTGGTTATGTAGTACCCAATTATCTCAGATGCAGGTCTGGCTTTACTTTGGATAGGTGGAGCATCAGAAGTTCTCCAGCATTATATCAAGAAACTTTCCTGTCTTTTCTACACTGTGTATTCAGTCTCTAGTTTCCCTCTTGGCTAGCTGGCCTTGTATGCTGGGAGAGAAGTGTAACAAAGAAGATTACTTTAGAAATGTTTTCACAAACTCTGTTAGTCATCCATCCGGATTTACCATTGTTTCAAGTATGAACTTTAATCACTGTATCCATTTCTCCCTTACATACCACTCCTCCAGCACGCATGGATGATTTATTTTATTTGCTTTGCTGAGAGCTGAAGGTTCTTGGCATTTGAGAAAGTAAGTTCTCAAACTGGCATTCCCAGTCCTGTGATTGTCAAATACAGATAAGTATTCCCCTGCAGACACTCAGGGAGAGTTATGTTTCTTGCTACCTGAGCTGATAGGGTTGCAAATATAAATGCAGTATAAATACAGGTTTGGAAAGCAAGGATGAGCAATTTCTTACCTTTTCCATTTCAAATTGTATGTGAGAATGTCTGTCCCATTACCAGTAGTTTTTGCACAACAAACATCGGATTTTTTTCAGGCAGAAATGAGGTATCATTTGGTTGTAACTGTCTCTATTAGAGAATGGTATCAGTAAGAAAGCACGCTGGGTAGTGTCATAATCTAAGAGTGCTTGCAAAAACATCATATTTGACATTTCATAGAAGAATGTGACATGGTTATAAGGTCATCTTTCAGTATATATTACTGGTAGGCCACCTATCCCCTTGGTGTATCAGTAGGCATTCCCTTTATAAAGAACTGCATCTTCAGTGAAGTGACAAACACCAAAAGCAATTAAATTCAAAACACATGAGATACAAAGACAAGGGTCTTCCCAGTGAAATGTTTTAATTTCTGTGACTATGGTCTGTACTGCAGGTTTGAACTAAAGTCATGTGGCCAGGCTTTTTCCCATATCCTGGAATGATGACAGACTACTGGAGAAGCTAAAAAGTTTGCAATTTCAATTCCTGGTTACTACATTGTGATTATTTGCTATGTCTGGTTTTGTGATGGTCTTGGTAGTCAGTGTAGGACTTCTTTGTCTGAGTATTAATGTCTAAATTTTAGGGCCACTGGAGAGCTGGGGATGAGAGAGTGAGACAAAGGAAAGGAGGAATTATCCTAAGTCTGTAAAAGACGTATAGTCATCAACAAAGTGAGGGAAAGGAACGAACCATTTGATAATATCTAAAAAGAAACATTTGGATGAAAGCAGAGGAGGATAGGAAGCTTCCCCCTTCCCCAAGGTGTTCCTGTGACGTCACACCAATGGTTTAATAAAAAATGCACTTTCCATCTTTACTGATTGACTGTTTTGAAGGCGCCTTTCAAATAACCACATTGTGAAGTTGTACTTGGGCTGCACCCCGCTGTGCTAGGACACCTGTGTGGGCCACTCTTCATAAGGGATTTGCTCGCTGGAAAGGCCTAGTGCTTTGCCTGCATATATATGCAGACTAACTGGCCTGAGAAGCTATTGTTTACTGAATAAATGTCTAATAAGCACAAGATATTAGTGATCAGTACAAAAATCTAATTGTATTAATAACTTGGTAACAGTTCCAAAGGTGTCTGTGAAGCAGGACGCTAACACATGCAGCTTTGTATTGTATCAGTGAAGAACATCAACATCATCTTCTGTGTCTAATAGCATACTTTTCAGAGAATCATAGAATAATCTAGGTAGTAGGGACCTCTAGAGTGACCTTATCAAATCTACTATTCAAAGCAGAACAGACTAGCTCAAGTTACTCGGGGCCTTGTTCAGTATTTTGTTCAAGTTGAGGTTTCTTTTAAGTGTAAATTGTTCCATGTCACACCAGCTGGTCCACTTCTTGTGCGCCTGTTTCGCTCCTCGATAGCTCCATCCATGTCACTCAAGTTATTCCTCTCTTACATTGCTTCAAGAAGAGAATGGCTTTGGACAATTTGCTGTACTAGTGCACAGTACTCTCAAAGAACACAAGGATTTATGAAACTCACACATCAGGGAACTTCAGAATATTTTTTAGAGCTTTTTCAGCTGAATGCTTATCCCAAGAAATGGTTATTTCCAAAGCACATCCGAGGAAGCCCACAAATTTAACTGCAATATGCCTTAAGTAAGCCAAATTCTTGTCTGCACTAGTAGTGTGGCTTGTAATTATATGAAAGAAAATAAGGCTACAAGCAACACTTATCAGTAGGAGGAGGACATAAAGGAAGGGAACAGCTTTGTCTGTGGATGGTCTGCACTTGCCTCTGTGCCATCCCTAGTCTAGTTCCATCCTGTACCTATGGCACATGATGGCCATATGTTTCTCAAGAAAAATTATGATCTAAGAGACTGAATCTCTGAAATCGGTGCTTAATGCAGAAAACATTACCAGCATTTACTGCAACAAATGGACTAAGTAAACATGCCACCAGCCTTCCTGAGAAGCAAAATATTAACCCTTTTATTTTTTCACAAATGCTAGTCCAAACGTCTCTTCTACTCCACTTCCATAGCAATAATTATTAAATCCTAGATAGGACAAGAGTGTATCAGGCCCAAGCACAGTTCATATGGTCTGTGCAAATGCTGGAGGGAAAACTGAAGAACACCTGCATAACTATTTTATTACTGAACAGGACTCTTTGTCTAACCTGTCAACCACCCTGCTGGGAATCTCTCATTTTGACACAATAACGAGAGAACCAGTTTTACAAATGAATGTTCAGATGCTGAAAAAAGCAAGTCCCAACTCATATGCTCCACGTCACCTTTCTGTTTAATAAGGTGTAATTTAGATGCCAGTTTAGTGGAGATTTCACCTCTTGCTTTTTCACTTCCAGTTAAGCACGTCAGTGGGTTGAGATGTACATACCCTGCAGCTGTGGCAGTCTTCCCTGACAACAGTGTAGAAGGGATTAGCCACAAACACATTTTAAAATAATTCCTCCTCTTGGTTGGTGAGTTTTCCTTTTTAAGTTCTCATTGTAATCATTTGACCTGCTCACCTGGTTTAACACCGCAGTGAAGACATAAAAGTTGTTCCTCTGGGAAACATAATAATGTAACTCTCACCATTCCAACGACATCGTCCCAAGTTATATTTGCCGATCTGTCCCTTCATTTCCAGGAAGTCAGGCAGCAAATCTGCCGATCTTTTCTTCTATGTCTGATGAGCCCTATGCACGTGTCAGATGCCTGCCAGGTTGCTATAATATGTTCAAGTCTGTAGGATTTGTAGTCTCCTCCAGAAAAATGATCTCACTTGTTCTGTCTGAGGTGCCTTTTACACCCACGGTTGGAGTACGTGTGCACGTGCAATCCCTGCAATTGTAACTGTCAAAGAGAGCTGTTGGATGTGGGCCCAGCTTTAGAAAAATTAGCTCTTCCATAATTTGTGATTGCAACACTTATGAAGGTTTGATGACTCTGCAGCCAGAGACCAGCTTGAGGCCACTATACGCAGAGGTGAGTGACTCAAGAAGCCTCCATTGCCCCTGTCTGAGGCATTGAACAGTGCCTCTATACAATGGCAGTCCCCAAGAGCTTTGAAATCAGGCAGTGCTTCTCCTTTAAAGCATCAGTTCTCTATCAGCAAAATGAGTGGAGGTACAGAGGGACTAAGTAAAATTAGGAGAACAAACAAATGGTGCTGGGCATAGTCTCAATGTTATTGAATGTAATGGGTCAAGAAAAAGAAGACAGTAACAGTGGCTTGAGCCAGTGATAGGAGTCCAGACAAAAGAGGCACAAGCAGAGGGTGACAGGGAAGGGACACTAGCAGATATTGTGTCCTGAAAGGACCAAAAGTTCAGCATGGTCAGTGGGGAGAAACACCAGCCATGTAGGAGACAGAGAAGAGAGATTTAGTGGAATAAGAGAGGAAATCCCAACCCTTTGAGAATGACAGACTCTTGGTGACAGACGTGTTTTTCCTGAGTGATTAGTTGATCAATTAGGTAGCTTTACTGCAGCTTTTGTGTAGATGGATGAAGCACTAGCCCAAGGTAAATCAGTTGCTGACAGAATCTTTGTCCTTCCTTAGATATTGGCAGACATAGCTGTGCCTCAGCAGGGAAGGGGACTTTGTCAGCATTTGGATGAAGCCAGTGGCCACCTGCATCACACAGTTTCACTATCCGAGACCATTTTTCGTTTCAGATATGGCCTTTATCCAGTTTTATTTCTATCTCTTAAACTTTATTCCTTGTTTGTCCACTGTTGGTTGATCTTAGGCATTTTTTAAATCTACATACCTCAGTTTCTACATCTGTATAATAAGCATAAAATAACTTGTCTAAGGATGCTCTATTAAGCAATATGTGGGAGCTCTGATCTTAGAAGAGAGAAAAAAAAATATTAAAGTACCTTTTAAAAATCAAAACATTCTTTAATGTATTTCCTTTCCATTTGAAATGCTTTTTAACAACTGTTGCGTATAATTCATTGGATGTGACTTGTGTCTTATCTACCTTATTTTAGTTTTTACTTTATTTGACTACAGAACAATTTGAATAGAATCCAGAGAATACCAAACATTGGGTTCATCTGTCTCTGATATTGAACAGCCACATTACGGTGGTTGTGCCTAGCCAACTAGGAGATGTCTATAATAATGACAGATCCTGACTCTTTCTGAAAAACAAGGTTTGCTTATCTGACACTAAAATCTCTGGCTCTGACACCCAACATTGAGAAGCACATTGAATGTCTGAGAAGCATATGTTCTAAATCAGCTGTCACTAAGTGACCGAGCAAATGCATGGAACAACGCATTCTTCACACATTGCAAATGCATAGTTTCTTTCTCTAATTTTTAAGTTTTTCCTTTAACTCATGTTCAGATGGAAACCTCTCCAAAAGCCAGGTACTATGGTACACAATGGGAAAATAGCACCAGGAGTGATTGATTGCAAAAATGGAAGATGTATTGTGTAATTGTATGCCGGGAGAAGGAGCAGGCAACATGACTTGGTTTCCATTTCAAATAAATAGACAGTGGAACAATCAAGAAACTGCCAAAGTAAATGAATTCAGCATGGTTGGAACACCAGCACATCGCTGCTTCAGAGAAGGTTTTTGTCACAAGTTACAACATCAATGGTGAAAGACACAGGTCTTCTGTTTTATTTTTCACTTCCTGAGCCACGCTCTGCTCTCTGTTATTCTAACTGACATCTGGAGGAATGCCAGTGAGTTCACTTAAATTAGTCTGGTTCTAAATTATTGTAACACAGATCAGATTCCTGCCCACTGTCCTTGAACCCCCCGAGATATGCAAAATGTGTGATGGACTCTTTTCTTATGGGGATTTATAAACAGATTTAACTGTTCCCGGTGGCTTATTTGCCACATTATGAGCTTTAGGGGAGAAAGAAAAATATCTTTTAACTATGAAAAAGTGACAGAAATAAAGAAAAATTAGCTACTCTCATGGAAATTGTAAGAGGTCCCAAGGCCATATCAAAGCACATTATTTAAATTCTTTTAGCTATCATCAGCAGTGCAGAACTTCTCTTTCCAACATGTCCAAATCTGCATTTGATCTTGTAATTTGAGATATGTTAAATTAAAGGTTATCATATTCCTTTTCTTTGAAATCTGTCACAGGGCTTCTTGTAAAAGGCTTTGATTTTGCATAAGCTGAATATAACATGCACACCCTTGACTTGCACAAAACACTGTAGCTTGACATACTTCAACGCTGTTGCATATGTGTGTAAGCAAGGATTTACCAACACTAGGTCATGCACAGCTTGTGTCAGAAGGACGGAGCGCTCAAACGGTATCGTGATCTAATACCTGACATGCTTTATGTGAAAGCAGGGTGCTCCTTCATTAGCTGAAGGTCATAGATTATAATAATGCTTGGCACTTACAATCCTGAAGGTGTTGTACTCCATCTAATTAAAATTTTCAGATATGTAGGCTTTTATGCATAGGGAAAGTAAAGCAGAGATTTCCCTAAAGGCATAGATAGAAGAGGAAACAAGTTATAGGCACAGAATCCTAATTCTAATTTAGTTCCTGAGCAGGAGTCCTTCCTCAGATTCCTGGCCACACTTTCTAATAATGAGGGAAGAACTGGAATTTCATCCAAAAAAAGACAAAATGAGCAATGAGTACTGAATCTGCCACTCATGCTAAACCATGGCATGATATTTTGAATACCAAAGGGTTTTTTTCAGTTTTTTTCAGGTTGGGTTTGGGGTTTTTTTAGAGTAGAAGGGAAAAGCAGAGCACCCACTGGTGTTAGAATTTACAGGATTATTACAAGTCCAAAGTGATCCCTTATTTCTCTTACTAGTTCACCTCTTCTTTCCCACAGAAAATTCATAGAATATGTACCAGCAGCTTTAAAGAATATTCACCCTGCTGCATATAAGAACATGTAACACATGTCAATGCATTTATTAGGTTGAGAACTTTAACATTATTCTTTAGCTTACATTAACCATGAAAGTAGAAGGGAAACCCACATCTGACCAATTCCATTTTTATATTCAAGACTTTTTATTCCTTTTCTCCCAAGTTTTACTAATAAATGCATACTTCATAATGAAATATTCAATACTTCAGAAATTGCCGTTGCATGAAGTGCCGTTGCACTTCACCTGGGAGTACAAGTACCTGCCGTTCTTCACACTTGACTATGTGATGTGAAAGGCGTTCACAAAAGCCAGCTCCTTTTGCTCTCTCCATGCTTATCTGAGGTTGGCTGTTACTAGTGTTTGGAGCAGCTATGGCCATACCCCTTGTATTGAGTCGCCAACTGAAGGGATGCGACCCCTTTGCTCAGAAAATTCCCTGATACCTGCAAAGTTAAAGAAAAATACATTTATTTTCAGAAGCATTTTGGAATTTTTTTTGCAAGAGAGACTCAGTAGTAGGAGACATGCCCAAGTGTTCTCTGTGTTTGGGATGCAACCTTGCAGTGTCTGTTCAAGCAAAATGCCATGGAGCTTGGCTTAAGTAAGAATGTAGGTTAAGGCTTCTGTATCTTATTAATCAATAAGGAGAGAGGCTGTAAATTGCAGAGTACATGCCATTGACTGACTGTAGCTTTCATATAAAGTCTCCTTTCCTGTTATTTTGTAGGGCAACATCATTAACTAGAAATCTTTAAATAATCACATATATTTTAGTGTGTCTACTTCTGCCCTTAAAACTGAATACATCTTCAACTCTTCTAAAAAAAGAGTTTCTCCATTTCATTGATACTATCTTAGAGAAGGTCTTAGCACTTAATACTATCAACTTTTCAAACCATACTTTGCACTCCACTGTGCAAAGCATTGTCTAGTGACATCTGAAAAGTATGCAGATATCAACATTCAGTAAGTGCATTACATATAGCTTTTTACTCTTATTCAATGGCCATAATTTCAGTTCTTCTATAAGGAACAGACAGAGCAGGCTTTCACCACCTCTGTAATATTTTGTGGGTACCATCTTGGGTTTTTTATGTCAAACTGGAGAACTCATGAAGGTCATTCTTAAAAGCAACAACTATGGACAAGATGATTGTATCAAATAATTTTTCAAGAAAGCAGAATGTTCTCTCACTGTTTCGCCTTGTGTTTTAAAACAGAGCAATACATTGGAATAACTGTTCTTAATAGGCTACATTTGCTTTTGATAAATTGAAAACAGTGAAAATGATAGTGTGGAAAGTCAAGAAGTTTTTCTCCTCAAAGCACTAGCTAGAGAAGATTTCATGTAAGAGTGTGGAAGACATTTTCAGGAGTTGAATAAACGGGCTCAGTTATTTATACTAAAAAATTCCAAAGATCAGGCTTCTGCTTTTTAATGTCTCCTCCCTAAAAGGTATATGATATATGTGTTCACTTTGTTCTTTTCACATTTGCTCTCTAAGTGCAGAGTCCATTGATAGCCATTTAGAAAGCACCCAGGACTTGAGTGCCATGTGTTTTAGCAATCCTAACAAGAGAGAGATTTTAGATATAAGGACTAGTGTTTTAAACAACCCCGTGAAATTGCTGGTTTCTGTACACTGCCAGGAATCATCCTGGGATAGGGGGAAGCAGGGAAGCTTCAGAGGAAGTCTTAAAGAAAAGAGCAGTAGCCAATGCTGTCATCAATGCCAGTGAGAGTCAGACTAGCAGTTTAGTCAGGGTTAAACTGGAATTTGGACACTCCTGAACACAAATTGATAATGCCAGGGAGCTCTCTAGCTGACTGGCACTTCGGCCAGCCATACAGACATGTAGAGTCTATCCTGCCATGCATGACATGTCTAACCTTTGGAGAGAGTAAGGGATCAGATGTACACAGAGGTGACAACTAGTTGCTTTTTTCATCCTGTCACATGGGATGGTCAGAATCATATTTATCCTTCTCTAACAGTGGATTTGCACATATCTTTTTAAACATCTTATGCCTGCAAAGAGTTGTCCTTGCTGCTGAACAAGGCAGGAAGTCGCAAAATTATTCAGTGCTTCAGAGAGCTGTTTAAAATGTAAGCCACCAGGTTTAATGAGGGAACAGGCCTTTTCCAGAACTCACCACTTCTCTGAAACTTTTTCCTTACTTTCTCTGATTTTGCGTGGCCTTGCAAAAGACCTTTTTGGAAAAGGTTGCGTATAATGCAAGAGTTTCTGGAGATGAGTGCAGTGTCAAATTTGACCCACTGCTGTGATTTGATTGCAGTGTTCATAGTGGCTGAGGATGCCTGAAATGCCTGAAGATGTAGTCATCTTCTGTATTATTATTTGAATTGGACTACCAAAGTCATGAAATTGAGGGTGTAATTTAGTGAGACTTGCCAGAGCTCCTGTCAGCTGCTGAGGAACAGAGTTCCAGAGAGATTGGTGGGAATTGGTGGATCTTGAGGTTTCTCAGGATCAGACCTACATCCTTTAGGGATGACAGTTGCCCCATGATTCATATATTTGCACTTTTTTTTTTTTTTTTTTAACCTAAACTACAGTGAGAGCCTTGGTCTAGGGCACTTCAGTGGCATGCAAAGTTGGCAAGAACTGGTGGTCTGTGACAGAAGCATGGACTACTAACCTCTGACTCCCATTAGTTCCCAAGAAATGCCTAGTGATAAGTGTTGCTTAATTAATTTGTAGTGAACTGACAGGAAGACATGGACCTGTTTTCTCCTAAATTTATAAATACATCCTTTAAAAACCTTGTTTGTGTTATTCTTTAGACTTTTGACCTCCCATTCATCTTTCTCTTGCCACACAGCAGATGGACTTGAATCTAGCATGAATGGTGTCAAGTCTTCATCTGGTAGGACCTCTCACCACTATTGCTCCTAGCTGCTCTGGCTTGCAAACACCCGGTTTCAATAGAAATGAGAAAAATGCCTTTATCCTCGTTTCTCTGTGAAATACAATATATTGGAAGATAAGACTAGACCTTCATGTTAATCATAAATCAATTATGTTTATCCTTAACCAAGAAAGCATGAAAATTCCTTCTTTCCTTATTGCAAAACCCAGTAGGATATTCACAGTAATTATGCCACATTTTATACAAACGGTAAGTTCGTATCATAATCATTAGAGCTACAACTGAGTAGTTGTCTATCTTATAATATTTGAAATGTCCATTTCAATTGCAGTGGAGGTTTGGGAATTTATGTATTTTTAATTGCTGAAGTAAATAATTTTATTAACCAGACTTCCCCTTTTTATTCCTTATGTAGCCTTTTGAGTTTAGTCAGACTTTACACAACAGAATTCTGCATGAAGAAAGTGAGAAGAGAACCACAAGGTTAAGCCTGTAAAATATTATCTATGCCCAGTGCCACTGAGCATTGATTTGGCAGATAAGCACCCTGCAAGATTGCCTCTTACACCTTGAGTCTGTAAATAGATTATGTCAGTCAAGCTGTCCCCACTGCTTGTTATTTCTCTTACTTGAACCGTCAATGTGTTTATCAGATGGAGACCTCCTCTGAGTTAAGGGATGTATGAGGACGGTGTAAATGTGAGAAAAGGTGGGATGAAAGAAATATCCTTAATTCTGCTATATATATAAGCAGCTGGGATACAAAGAAAGTAAAGATTCTTCACTGTCTTCATGCTCCCAGATTTTGGGGGTTGGGTTTTGGGGTGTGAGTTTTTTTGTTGTGGTTGTTTTGTTTTGTTTTGTTTTGTTTTCCAGAGGGGGCAGCAGTATTGATTCCATCTGGAACCCAGAGTTCCCAGCTTATAGGAAAATAGGTTTGCACATACTATTCTATTTCCAGCCATGTCTGAAAAATGGCTAGGTTAATCATGGGCTCTCAACTCCCTTAAACCAACTTACCTCGTGTTGATACTGAGGTTCTAGGTTTGGCTCACACTGTGACTAGCAGTGCCAGAAGAATAAACCCACCACATCTTGTCTCACAGTTTAGCTGGCAAGATATCAAATAAGTACACTTCTTATGAGCGTTCATGTTTAATTGTCAATGTCTAGAACTCAAGCACCAGAAATATCCCTTTATTCTGTGTGCTTTATGAAATAGGTATCATGGACTCATTTGTCCTGTTCGTCTTGGAGACTGTGGAATGTATGCATGATCTTATGGTCAGGCCCTGCTGCCCTTTCCACATTAAGTACTAAACTGTCAGAATGAGTGGAAACAGGTGGATGCAGAGAAAGAGAGATGGCTATATCTGAAAGAGTGATTTTGATTGTTGCAGCCATGGATGAAATTAAATCTGGCTGAGAAATGCAACCAAAATTTTTCAGGCTCATTTGTGCACCATCATGGCTCATGATATATGTGCCAGCAAACATGTTACTAAAAGGGCACTTCAGGAATCCTCCCTTCATGGTAGTGCCCATTTCAGTTGCATGTTACTACTTCTTGAAGACTCTCTGAAGTATTTTGGCTTTCTATGTCAAACTTTACAGCTCTCTGTCCCCAGTCCATATTCTCTCATTTCTCCCTTAATGGTCAGAAAGCATTTTTTATTAAGATCAGAAAGCCTACTTTATGCTAGCAAAGGGATAAGTGGGAATAGCAACTAGCTTGTCATATTCAGTGATACAGTAAATGCTAAAACATGCCCTTTGATTTAACTGGCTTCATAACAAATGACAGTGAGTCAAAATAAATATTCTAAGTAGTACTCTGGTGAAGTATCAGAGATGATAGTTCTGCCCCTGAGATGTCATTTCTTATTTCTTATTCAGATTTTTAAAACTATGTGAAGATGCATGAGCTCAGCCCACATTTTGCACTTTTCTGTGCAGAAATCAAAGCTCCCTAATGTGTAGGCCAAAAGATTTAAATGTACCCGTTGTCTTTCTTTCACTTTCCTGACAATATGTAACTAAAATCAGGCACCTGAAGTATCCCACCGTTTCCCATGTGCTGTGAGATAGGCAAGGAGGTATCTGCTCTGCCGAGATCAAGCTCTCGAAATGTAAAGCACACTTTGAGATCATGTACTCTTCCTGCAGGCTGAGGCTATTACTTACTACGTCATACATAAAAGCAGCTACTATTTGTGTCAGAGTGGTAACTAATTTCACAGGATATTTAGCAAAATCAAGAACCGAATTACAACAGAGGGGGTTAAATTGCCAGTTAAATCGTCTTTTGTCATGACTTTGGTGGGGAAACGGTGACATCTGGTGGGAATTCTTTGTAAATACTGAGCAAGGCAATTTCCTACTTGAAGCAGTAGGATAGAAATCCCTATGGAAGTTGTATATTCTGAGTAACTGTTAGATTTTGCTGAATTTCTAACAAAGCAGGTTGATTAATTAAGGTGTATCAAAACAACACAGCATAATGTTTTGCAGTGCGTGTACTGCAAAGCCCTCACTTCCCTTTTATCAAAGTCACAAAGAAGTATAGATAAGCCTGGATGAATGCCCAGTACCCTCTTGTAAAGAGATTCTTACAAAAGGTCTGGGAGAGAAGGGGTGAAAGAAAGTCTGATCCAGAAAAAGCACTTAATACTTTTTGCTCGGGGTTAGAAAATAAATATTAGAAATCTGCAAGCATTGCATGAGTACATAAGAAAGCAAGATGTTGTGGTATTCGCTAAGCCTTGAGTAGACATCTTCTCAAGGATTATAACCTGCTTAATCAAACCTTGGAAATGCAACGAGGCAGGAGGCAAAACATACAATAATACTTGAGCATGACACTTCAAAATAAATTGCAGCCGATTAAAAGAAGACATAAGAATTCTGCACATCCAGGGTACAATGCCCAGTATACTTTGGCCCATCATGTAAATAATAAGTAATGATTGCATTTATTGATAAAGAGGAGGAGAGCTACAAGTCTTTGTTGTTTCCATCTTCTCTGATCCTTTCCTAGCAACAGTCAGTCTGGAATGTGCAGCTTTGTTCCTTCTGCTGACATTTCATAGCTTCTGTCCCATTTTGTGATGATCATCTTCAGAAAGTATCCTGCAAGGAAGCAGCTCCAGGGTGAGAGTTTCCCACAGCAGTCACAGAGTGAGAGCTTCGATCTTGCTGTGGGAGCAGCAATGCTGGGAAGTCATTCCCTGCACAAGCATTGCCACGCCGGGCTTTGAGGAGAAGACAGCCAGCATGATGTGAGATCTTGCCACTGCTGCTCTCTCTGTCAGGCCTTCTTGCATTGTGGCTGAATTTCACCCCACTGAAAACTGGGTGAATTTCATTTCCATGAAATTCTGTGGCAAATAGACACATTTATTTTCACCAAAGCATGCACAAGAGATCTGTTGCAAGCTGAGAATTGAAGTGAGTGTACTTCTTTTTCCCCTACTGCACTGCACACCATATTTCACTTCTTTGTCTGAATCATATTCTGTGTCCCATGGCAGCATTGTATACTTTTAGCCCACCACTGTTACAGGCTTATATTTTTTTTAAATATTTCTCAGTTCTCACTAAAACATTGTCTCCAAGCACATTCCAGCTTTATCTGCAGTCTTTAAAGTGCAGTAAGGGACATCAGTGCAGACAATTTATGCTTGCATTTGCATTTAAGTTAGCATTAGCATAAGGTCTTAAATCAGATTATGATTAGCTTGCTTTTGCAAAGCTAAAGCAGAACTTTCTAAGATAAACTGTATCTTGCTACTATCCAAAAAGTTATTTCCATATAAAGTATGTTTATTAGATGTGCCGAACTGTTATAAAGTTCCCTTAAATTTATGAAAAGACTAAGAAACTGCTTGGCAAGAATACTTGAAATTACAATATATATCATAAATGCCTTTCATACTATATAAAGAACAGCATGCAAAAAGAACAACTAAAAAAGTTCAGCATGTTCACTTATGCTCCGAGTATAACATAAGCCAAGCTGACCTCATTTTATATGAGGCCATTTTATACTCAAATATACCACTGAGCTTTATTTTATCTGTTGTATTTTCATTATTTTTGGCTAAATCTGAAATGAGAGCATTGAGGCTTCTGAGCCGCCTGATAGAGAGGAATTTAAAAATGGAACAAGGTTCAGAACTGACTCCTCTGATGGATACAGAACTTATTTTAAAAGATAGGCTTCTAAGCTAGCACAAATAAGTGATGCTAATGTTGTGGTACTAACTGGAATGCCCATTTTAATTGTCCGAACTTCTGCAAATGGAGTTTCCATTTTCTCTTTCAAAAGTGAGTGACCTCATAGTTTGTTAATTTTGTCAATCACTCTCTGGGTAGTTTAGTTCTGTAACACTACAACTGGCAAGTTAAGCCATTAGGAAAATTATTACGAGTCAAGTGCCCTTTTACTGTCAAACAACGAAGAATAAGATTTCTTGCACTAAATCTTCAGTTCCCATTGGTTCCTGTAGGGTTTTATATCAGTGATGCAAAGTCATTTTTAAAGGCAGGCTCTCACAGCTGGTGGTGGACAATAAAGCAGCTCTGTGAAACACCATTTCTCACACAGTTATTGCACTCTCCGGTATGGTACTAGTTTGAATAACTTTTCTGTTTAGAGGTGTGCCCAAAACAAAATTCTGGATTTGAATGCCTGTTAATCAAGGAATAAAGTTTTAGCATCTGAATCTGAATTTGTTTCTTCAGTTGATAGGTGAAAAGGGAATGGTAGATCATCTTCACTATTTCTGAGAAAATCTCAGTGAGATTGTTCCCATGGGGAGTCCACTGACGAAGCTGTATAACTGTTTTCAAAAGAATTGACCAATCCCGTTTCCTGTAATTAAACAGTTTAGCATGCTTAGAGAAGTAGTCAAATTCCAGCATTAGTCTGGTATGTTCTTCTAGTTCTACACCGTATTAGTCCAATGAGATTTTTTTTTTCTACTTTTCTCTGAAACACTGAATATTCACTACTTGTAAGTGAAAAATACTAGCCTTGATTGAAAAATCATCTGATGTGTTGTCTTAGATTCTGCCTTCCTGAGAGCTATGGTAGCTTAACAGCTAGGCCGGGTGCTTGCACTACCAAAAAGCCAGCCGAAGGGCCAGTTAATGCCTGGGCACTGAGAGGCAAAGTATGCAAATGGCACCATCCCTGCGGATTGCTGGGAGTTTCCTTGCAGAGTCCAAAAAATAAAAGGTTTGCATGACTCTCTGTGTGTGAGCACATACATATTTTTCAAAACAACTTCAGATTTTGTGAAAGTGTAGCCATCTGTAAACCTGTTCCTTGTCTGACTTGAGCAATTTTAATTGTCCCCGACTCATCCATGAAATGAACAGGTGACTGAGATGCAGTTGCACTAGGGAAAAAACAGGTCCTTTGAAGTAATAGGTGGCATCAATCTTCAGCACAAAAAATAAGTGGCAAGTGTTTGCAATAGAACGCTTATGCACATATATAAGAGATATTGTTAGTGATTTGGGTTAAAATGATACTAGAGTTAATGTTTGCCCATTCTCTTCTCAGGAACAGTGCAATGAAAAAGATGTATCTATTTTTTAATTGGAGTTTTCTGTCAAATCTTGTATAAAAAAATCCAAACTCCTTTGAACTACACAAACAGAATCCATGACAGATTAATTTTGTATGGTTTAGGGTTGCTTTTGTACATCATACAACTGGACTTTCTATAGCAGACTGGCTCCCCAGCATAAGGCTGTTGACAACAACTTAAATGACCTGTCTCCAGAATGTACCCAGCTGAAGGTGTATAATACATGCATACATATGTTTCATTATGAACTCTGCATAGAAGTCTTCCATCATCCTGGAAGATTAAGGCTTTTTCTTTGGCTCCAGAGAGGTAAAAGATATTCTGTGGGAGAATTCAGAAAAGGAAACATTCATTTGAATTGAAAACACAGACGGGGAAATACATGACATTTATAGCACAACAGTTTATTTCTAAGGGATTAGCTGATGAGATTTTAGGAATAAATACAATGTACATTAGGTTTAGAAAAGGCTTTTCCCTAGATTACCATAAGAACATTATGCCATTGATTTCTGACACTGGATTTGTAAACTTAAAATGTAGTGCTGAATCAGTAAGCACAGCTTTCGTGGAAGTTAAAAATCATCTCATGCAGTAATTGTTTCAGCTGTAACTCAGGCACCGGCAGAAGTGTGGGAAGTGTGATTCCTGTTCTAAATGTATGATGATTGGGCTGAATTTATTAATTTCAATGTAATTCCACTGAATTAATGAAGCTATGCTAGAAGAAAATCCTTTTCTGATCTAATTTTCAACTGGGTCTTTCTTCCAATTGTTTTAACCAAAGATAATTGTGAGATAGCTGTAATGGTTGCATCTGTAAATGCTCATGCTAACTTAACAACCCTATCATATTGTATAGACCTTGTTTAGGTGATAGAAATATTTACAAGCAGGAGGACAACTTAAAATACCTTTGAGATAGTCTTACGGTTATCGTTTGTCAGAAAATAGGATTGACAAATAAGATTGTTTGTGAGAATTCTGGCACAACTGTTTGTGAAAAACATCACTAATACTAGTTTGAGATTAAAGCTGGAATAACTTTTTGCAAACACGTCTGCTTAACGTATTTTAGGCTACCCTACTTGGCAGAAACTGTCTCTGCTTGGTCTTTGTTCAATTTTTTCTATTTTAATGAAAAGAACAGTCATTTTCACATCTTGTGTAGGAGCAGCATTAACAATTAAATATTTTCAGTGGTACTAACAACTAAGGAGATGTTGCTACAGCTACAGGAACGATGTACTGATACTGAAAACTCTCGAATCTGCTTCTGCTTAGAGTGGCTAGTGGAAAGATAATGTTGAAAGTAGCACACATTTCTCTTCCTGCATAGAAATACCGACACTCTTTTTACTGTTTGTCAGGCTTACCTCAGCGTTGGAAAAATATCGAGGAAAATGTGCTATTTAAAATCTCTGAACTCATTCAATGAAACGAAAGCCTGATGTTTCCTGCTACTGCAAAGTCTTTACTGTCATCAAGATAAAGCTGACCTTTGGTAAACCAGAAACTGATATTTCACCATTCTTTGACACTTTTCTCCTCTCTCACATTCTTCCATTATTTCTTCTTCCTATTCCTTCTCCTTTTTCTTTGTCCATTGGAGAACATATATATGTTTAAATTTATGTATAAACATATCTATATATAAGTAACCTTGCAAAAGAAAACAACCATCAGTAGCTAAAATTCATTTCTCTGGAATAACTGTGCTGAGTACCCATGAGGAGCAAGAGAACCCCAAAGCACAGGAGAATTAACGGACTCTTTGAAGGCAGCTCAGGCAAACCAGTCCGTGTGCTCTCTCAGGACCAGCTCCCAGGATACAGAGAGAGAAAATGCTGGAGTGCCTGGGCCTGCCTCAGGGTGCCACCAATGCTCTGAATCATTCTAATTTACCACTGCATTGTTAGGAAATACTTATATTACAGTAGTGCACAGGAGCACAACTCGAGATAAAGCACTACTGTGCAAGGCTCTAAAGCAAACTTAGTAATAGCATACCAACTGCCTAGGAAAGCTCTCATCAATTTAGAGAGCCCTCAGCAAAGTCACTCCTGTAACAGAAATTACTCATCCTCCGAAAATCAAATGCCCCGTTAAGCTCTGAGATGTCCAGTAAGACACGGTAATTGCATTTTACCCTGAAGCATCTGGGAGTTAATAGTTCTTGTAGAGAAAATCCACCTTATTCAGTTGTCAGAGGAACTCACTGTCCACACAGCCACCAGATCAGTCCGGCTTTCTTCTAGAGGTGTTGCTTCAAAGAGACAGCAAGTATTTCATGCTGTATGCTGGAATGTAATTCTGCATCATTAACTCATAAAAAGATAATAATCAACAGTGATATAAGTGACAAGAACTTCAGTGGCGATGGATAATACTTGGCCAGTACAAGCCGATAAGCGTGTGTGGGGTTACAGAAATGTTGCTTGGCAGCTCAGGCTTTGAGGATCACACTGGTTTCCATTGTACACAGTGCTGGGTCCCATTTCTGCTCCCCAAGAGAACTAGGGCCAGGCACAAGTTGGGGGCTGCTCACATCTCCCACTCATCTTGCTGCAGGCATGAGGTGCTTTCTCTCACATCCATGGCTCTGTAATGGTATAAACCTACTTGAAGGGAGAGGAAAATCAGGCTTTTACTCTCCCTGTAGCTCAGTTCCTCCTCTTTTAGGTGCATTTATTTAGTATTGTTTTAAAGTTCAGATGCTTTAGTGACAGAGGCCTTTTACACAAATATTTGGAAGCTGTTCTTATGCAAGCTTTTAAAACTTATCTCCTCTGGAGTACTCCAGGGGTCTAGACAGATTTATTCCCTTCACATATGCTTTCTTTCTCTCTCTTTCTCTGTTCCTCCCCTGCCTATGTTCTGTAAAACATATTAACTTCTTTGTCCCAAAAGGTATTTACTTTTAACTTATTCAATAAATGGTTCCGAAATTCCATAGCTACATGAATTAAACATTATCTAGTCTTTGGAGCTGCAAATGTTGCTATGGTACCTTGACTCTATAGGGGGTTACAAAAAATATTTTTCCCTCTTTTTCAGTGACTCATTAGGCATTATTCTGTATTAAATATCTCCATCCACTGACTTGCATATTTAATCTATGGTTATAAATATCCTGAATGGGTACAAGCCAATCAAATAAAAAAATACAGCTGATTCTTGGCTCTTGAATGAGATCAAAGACAACAATAATCAACCATTCTAGAGCAAGAGTTAAGTTTATGCAACTGACAAATTTTTATCACAATATATATTTTTAAAGGGGAGGAAGTGCTTTTAATTCCTACCTTATGTTGCCCCAGAGTTGTAATTATTGCACCACTTCTTTGGATTTAATCTTTTAATGATTTTTTTATGTCTCTATGTATCTAGTTCATAAATTCCCAGGCATTTTTCCTCACTTTGGATAACTTTAGCTCCTTTTGGAATGACGAACCTCAGTACCATGGAAATAAAAAAATAAGCTGTTGCAGAAGAGACTGAAAGATTGATGAAGCACAGGAACTAATAAATTACATGGAGTGGGCATATCCTGCACTTATTTCACATAATTCTTTAAAATTATTATGACATAATGATTTTTTTGTTCCATAAAGAGAGCTTTTGGCAAGAACTTGCCCAGTGAACACATCCTACCATTAAGCATACACCCACTCTTTTTTTTTTCCTGACAGGAACTGGCAAAAAAAAAAGCACCCTATAACTGGGAGGAGGTCTGCTGGAGGACAGCACCACTGCCTGAGCTGCATGTTCCTTTATTGGGTTCATCATCACTCAGGTAAGCCACATGCTCTAGAAACCAACCCCTGAATTATTGTGTTATTTAAGTTACTTCACTCAGGTGACTGTTTCATAGCGTTCACCTCAGTAACTTGGTATTTTTCAAGCAGAAGTATGTATCAAAATAAATTGTTTTCAGTCATGGAGTAATCTATAATAACAAATTAAGACAATTCGATGCTATTAACAGGTACTGATCAGTGCTACAAATGGTAAGCAAACAGCAGTAGAAACTGAGGCTGACTGGGCTTGTTATTTTCAATTGCAGTTTGTGTAAATGTAGTTCCATATATATTCTCTCTGATTTCAGGAGAACTGTCCAAATTCTTGTCAGTTATGCATGCAGAGACTTCGCATTTTTTTCTGGTTAAAGAAGCTTCACATATTGTGTCACAAATCTCACCTTTGAGGAAACAATGCATTTAAAGGCAGGCATGAAAGACCTCAACTGCAGAGCTCCATACAGGAGGTTTACGTTGAAATAAGGGTGGAAATGGTTTGGGCCCTTCCAGGAGCACCATCTGTTTCTACGGCTGGTCATTGTTTGGATTATTTATGACCATAATTTCAGATTTATCTGGTTAACCTTTGGATAGCCTCCTAAAATAACTATTGACTCTTTGAGTTTTCAGGGTAATATATTAAGATGCAAGGGTTTAATGTTATTATTTTACAGAAAGAACCACAAGCTTTTTTATGTAATATATCAGTCCCTACAAACTGAGGAAATAGCTATACTATCAGATGGCAAAGGGAAGTCCAGCATCACATATTTGTTGTTCACACCATGACCTATGCTAATTGAAATTTCTTCATGAAAAAAACAGAAAAGCAAAGGACAGCTTTTTGGGTTTTTTTGAGACTTCCCCTCTTTCACAGTGCTTACTGCAATATCTATTTTCATGTTATGGTTCAACAGAGAGAGCAGAGTAGATGGGATGAAGGTCCTCCAAAAATAATAGAAATTAAAAAGAAAATGGGTCTTGAGGATTCATGACTTGCATCAGACTTTAAATGGATGAAAGGAGATGGAAAAAAGTCTTTTCTGTATTAGCCTGTATGATCTCATCCCACTATTAGAGGTGCTGGGAGTCTTTCCATTTTCCTTGAGGGATCAGGTCCTACAATTCAAAACTATTGTGCTAAAAATGGACAGAACCCTCATTTGTTTTGCAAACGTTCATCAAAGGTGGTTCAAATTAAGGTCGAAAATAAGCTAATAGAAAACAGTATTTGTAGGGAAGGTTTTGTAAGACTGAGGTAGTTTTAGCTGGAGTATAATTACACTTTTCATGCTCACTAGGTTATGCATACCAATATATAGATTTCAGAATTAAAGAGCATGAACATTGATGAATTTGTTTGTATTTAAAGGGCAGAACTCCAGTCAAATGAGAACATTTATAGAGTTTATTCTTCAAAAAGGGTGAGCCCACAATCTGTAGCTTTTGACTCCTCTCTGTGTAACAGGATAAAACCCTGAGATTAAAACACCTTACTGTTTCACTTTGGACTTTATGGCTTATGTCCAGTCTCAGTTTAAAATTTGTTTTACAATACTCTAAATCCACAAAGCACTCTACAAAATAAACATTGATAAGGATGTCGGCAACTATTAAAAAAAAAAAAAACAAACAAAAAAACCCACAAAACTTTAGAAAAATCTACTGCAAAGGAACGTTAGTCTTTTCTTAGCAAAATGAGGATAAATTGAGGGAAACTTTTTAGTCTTCCAATAATGTACTATATTCCCCTTCCCATCAAAGAAAATATTCTTAAATTATGAAAATCTAAAAAGGGCTTTCTTCCTGGTGATCTCCCTGCATTCCCCCATCAATAAAACGTAAATCCAAGAGAGATACTGCAGTACAGTGCTACAACAAACAATAGCGCCGGATATTTTAGGAGGAACTAGACATACCTGGTAGAGCAAAAGAACATTAGATGAGGATCTAAATAAAACATTAATTTAAGTCTCCCAAGTGGTACTGCAGAAAGATCTGATTGTTTCATTTGCATGAAAAAGAGCCAAAATGCTGCATACCTAAATTTTTTTGTTACTTACCCAAATTCACTTTGGCATAACCTTTTTAGTAATCAATAAAGGCAATCAACCACATTATCACGAGTGTGCTGAAGTCAAACACAGCAGAGGAAGTGAACCAGGCTGACATACTCTATTACAGCTGGGAGCTTCCCAAAATGCACTCAGTATTGTAACCTGTAGTCATATAATCTTCTTTTTTATGATTCTAGCCCTATAAAATTAATTTATCTTATTAGACACATTGAAATTTCCATATTCATCTGGAACAGTAGCAAAAATGAAATTAAATTATATCAGTGTGTTTAAACGCCCGTGAGAGGGAATAAAGAAGAGGGAGCCAGGCTCTTTTTCTGTCATTCTCACTGACAGAACAAGAGACAATGGGCACAGGTTGAAAAACATGAAATCTGAACACAAGAAAGACCTTTTTTACTCTGAGGGTGGTCAAACACTGGTACAGGTTGCCCAGAGAGGTTGTGGAGTCTCCATCCTTGGAGATACTCAAAACCTAGCTGGACATGGTCCTGGGCAACCTGCTCTAGGTGGCCATGCTTGAGCAGGGGGCATGGACTAGATGACCTCCAGAGGTGTCTTCCAACCTCAGCCATTCTGTGATGCTCTGAAAAGAGGAACTTAACCCTATAGCTAGTCCATCTAGTTCAGCTCCAGTGTAAGACTGGTAGCACAGTGTGAAAAAGTTGATCATATTGTAGTTCTTTAATCTAAATAAGATTCCTCAATGACTAAACTGCATTTTTTTAAACCTTACTGATCACAAACAGCTAAGGTAAGGGAAAAAAAGTTAGGTTTGGTTTTTTTTTATGTACCCTTTGTCCTTGTGGTTAATTGGCTTCCAATAATGTGGAACCTTATAAGACATGTTTTGTTCAAAGTGTCTTGCTGATTTAATAAAGAGGCATGAAAATGTTTTACAAAATTTCTTATGGAGCTGGAAAGTGTTCTGAAGTTTGCTATAAAATTGATACAAAACTACTGGTTATTTTTACCTTACTTAATCTTATACTACCGCCTAGTGGCTAAGATCTAAATGAGTCTATGTACAACTTCACTATGTTTTATATAGGGATGAAGATAGTAGTAGCTATGTATCTTATAATACTATTTTCATTCATTTTTAGAAACCATATTATATATCTTATATATCCACACAGTAACAGTGTTTCCAAATATAGTGAAGACCAGAGAAATTTCCATGTTCAAGGATGCTGATATTCATGTTGAGCACTACTAGTGATTGAGTGCAGTCTTATTGTCATCATTTTCACATAGTTAACGGTTTGAGATAGAATTACTTTTAAAATGAGCTATAGAGGACTTCAGCCAACATGTTTGAGGTATCGGTTGTCATTGTTAGAAAGAAATATTTTTGGGGTAGATTTTGTTAAAAATGTCCAGTGAGGAGTTTTTTGCATTTTGCTACAAAGCTCTTGGGGCCCAAACGTTCCGGGGCTTGGTGGTGCATAGAGTTTATCTTGCTCGGTGTAACAGACCCAGATAACAGTAAGCCTTTGGGTATCTATTTCCCATTCACTGCTGTGGTTCCTGTACCTGTCTAGGTTCACAAAATCAAGCCATCAAGCCCCTAAGTGTATTGAGCTTGGACAAGCGTAAATCATTCAGGAGTTCCAGGATATCGCATTTCCTCCAAACAGCATGCCATGGATCCTAGCAACAATATACAATGTAGGGGAAAAAAATCTGGCTCTTTCAGAAGCTTAGAGGAAAACACTAGTAGTAAATTTACTTCTGCAACTGACAGTGACAACAACTAGTTGGAGGAAAAGACTCCTCCTCAGGGAGGTGCGTTTCCAGCTACTCACACTGTGTGACTTTTAATTCTTGGCATTTTTTATGCCCATCACAGAAGCTGCTCTTACAACTGTCGGCACTCTTCGTGATGACAGGAGTTATGGCAGCAAGGAGCAACAGATGTGCACTTTGACTGCGTTTTTAAAACCAATGTATCTATATAGAGAGCTATATATAGCTATAGAAATTTAAAATTAATTAAGTCTCTTCCCTAGAGGCTTTTGTAGCTCAGGTCTTGCTGGAAGGAGAAATTTTATTATGCAAAGTTCGGTGTGGGAACAGAAAAAACTAATGTCCTTTTGTCCACCAGGTGGCACTTTGTCATCGAGCGTCTACGTTCAAAAAATCACCTGAAGGCAAAACAAACCTTAGATTATGATTATACGAGATGCGAAGTATTATTGAGCAAGGATCTTTCTGTTTCTGGAAATGTAATATACCCAGACCTCTTCTGGGGAGGGGATTTTGATTTTAATGAAGGGAATGGGATTTCTGTCATTGACGTAAAAGAAAAGCGACTTGGCCTCAATTTAGGTGGAAGCGTTAAGGAAACAAAATCTATTTGCAGTGTGCAGGACAGACTATTTTTCTTCTCTCTGATTTTTTATAAGAGCTATATGAATGATAGTGAGTGATTTATATCTAATGCAACAGAGAAGGGAAATGGAAAAGGAGACAGTCACTGAGTGGCACAAACTCAGAATTTTGGACAATGAATAAGCCAAACAGTCAGTACAATTCATTCTGCAAGAGCTCCCTGCACTGGTGGAAAATATCCTAGTATATAACTCATGAACCTTTATTTGGATGCCATTTTTGTTCAACACACACATTGTCTGATGTTCCTTTTCCACTGTACCAACTTTGTTAGGCTGCATACATTAGTATAGTGTAAAGACATTTGTACAGTGTAAATGAGGAAAAAAAATATCTCTGGTAGGGCAGCACAGTTTGAGTATTGAAACTGTTCTTTTAACAGCCATCTGTACAAAACTGGTACTTTAATGTTGTTTTAAAATGTTTTATTCTATTTTGCACAGTTTGCATGATTATGTATGTTTAAGTAAATGTAAGGTGTAGATGATGTGCAATATACTGATGGAATCTGAAACTCTTTCCCCAGTGAAACAGATCCACCTCATGTGGCAGCAGCCAGTGCACCCCAGTATCCCCAATCAGTACACCCACAGAAAGATAACTTCAGGCCTTACCTCTAGACCCTTTCAATCCTTTCCTCTCTTTCCGTAGCAGCTCTCTGACAGTAACCGCTTTCCCAGAAGCAACACAGTGAGATCACAGAGAAGATCTGCCAAGGCCTTTGTGCTAGGACAGGTCTCTGACACTGCCTCAGCTGGTCATTAGGGAATATCATATTGATGACATGGAACTGGAGAAGAGGTTTCACCACCCGACTAGCCAGCCCACATTTTGGCCTTGTATTTGCATCAAGGGTGATTTAGAACCGTTTGTGCTTTGCTACTCCATTTGCTTTCCAGGCATCTCGGAGGTTGCTGAAAGCACCTTACTTACACATTACTTCTTGTTAAAATAATGGAAGTTTCTGTCTCCTTAGTACAGTACATGTACAGTTCTTGAACATTTCCTGAACCCTAGTTAGGGGTGTTCTGCAGAAAAAGCAAGTTTTAATACCAATAGCTTGTAAGTGACCTGGAAGAAGGCTTTGAGTAGATGAGTAATGATTGTAAGAACACCTACAAGAAAACAATATCTAAGGTATCTAGTTCTCTTTCTTAGAAACAATAAAAGGCTCCACCCTGTCAATGCACAAAACTGGCATAAAAGTCCCATTTACTATGACCAATTTGTTTCTGTTAAGGAGAACTGTTTCCATGGCATTTGCTTAAATCAGCTTTTCTACAAAGTGCAATTGTGTGCTAATCTACACTATGCAGTAGGAATCTGCCTGACCCCGTACCATCACTGGGAGCAGACACTGAACTAGAAATGATAGGTCCAATTAGTTTACAGTTGTAGAAATAAGCAGCTCAAGTAATAGCAATTCCCAGAAACATAACAGCACCTTTGAATCATGCTGTTGCTATTTCTGATGCAAAACACTTTTCCTGTGTTCTCATGATGAATTTTAGCTGAGTTAAAAACAAATACTGAAATGAATACCAACACTTGGGTCTTGCATATGGAGACAGGCTTCTCTTAAAATTTGCTGTATCTGCTATGCCTTAGAGCCTCCAGATGCAGTTCTATTATTCCAGTTATTCTGCCACAATTGAAAGTGTTGGAGGGCATCTGCATGGATCTTCATTATACATGTCAGAGGAGCGTCTTCTGATGTAAAACCTGTCTGCAAAGGAACAATTTTGAACCTTTTCTTTGCTTCATCCTGCTAGTTCCACCCTACTTCTGCTTCTCTCTCAACCCAACATTAATATTGGAATGTTTTACAAAAGCCATTGAAGGGGAAAATTTCCTGCCTTTACCAAATTAACTCCAAAAGGTACTACAGGAATGGTACTCTAAAATGGAGAATAAGACTATATCATTGTTGCCATGATGATCAAAACTAGGACAGTAACCTTTTTTCACTTTTTAACCTGTACTTCTGATATGCTGAAGAACTTGGTCCCTGGACAGGGGTCTGATTGACTGCGGAACACCAAACAAATCTCTGAGCCATGAAAAAGAAAAGAAATAAAATGTTTGAGGGTTTTATGATTGTATCTCCAAAGAGGAAAGAGAAAAAAAAGGGCAAGGATGAGAATGTGCTGCTACTGAGAAAGGAGGGATAGGTAACAAAAGAGAGTAAGGATGAGGCTAAGACATGGACATACAGAAGCCTTTTAAGTTGACAAGGAGCAGGCAGTTCTCTTAATGCTACCCAATGCCAGGCTTTTGACCCAGGACCTCAAAGGAGGGACACTAATAAGGAGTCATAGAACAATTTCCTTGATATATTATTCCAGGCACGTATATTCCCTTCCAGACTTCACTTCAAAGGAAAGAGATCTATGAAAATTTGGTTCCACCTCCAGTCCTGGAGCTGCAACTGATAATGTATTTTTTCAGTTCTCCATGCCAAGGGAAGGACTAAGTTTACACACATTTTTACAAGAGTAGAAGTGCATCAGTATTGCGCATTTGTGAACTCTATATACCAGTAACTCTCATAATGTCTGTGTGTTTCATCAGAAGAGGGTTTCTTTATAATGGTATGCACTCTTTGATTGCTATTTTAAAGGATTCAGTGGTGTTTCAAGAATCACATGTATACCATAGCCATTACTAAATAATTACATAAAACAATGAAAACCGTAGTCAAAGTTCAGCTTTTTAGCAGCTTTTTAGCATACAACCTCAGCATTTTATACTGTGGTTTGCAGAAAGTTTATAAAGTTACAAAATCTCTCAGCTGACATCAAGAGAAAAAAGCCAATCAGATAGGAAGGGTAGGGAATTCTAATTGAAAAACTAAGGATCATTTAACTTGGTAAGAAATTCAAAATTAAGAAAAGCAGGAAAGGCATTGAATTGAGCAAGTAATTTGAATTCAAATCGGGTTTAGTTTAACGTCACAGCACTTGCCTTTCCAAATTTAAAGATCAGAAGCTTTATTAGATAATATATTTAGGAACTTTTCAGCATAACCATTTCTTAAAATTAGGCAATAAGTCATCTAGGCATGGTAAGTCTTTTCATTGTATCTAAGTACAACCTCCACTGAAGCCGAACCATGATCCCTGAGTGGCTTTAAAGTCTTAATAGCTGCTTCTCTAATATGAGTTCATAATAATCTTTTATATTAGCTCTCCAACACTGATGTGGAAGGAAAAACAAAGTTAAAAAAAAAAACAGCAATCATTTCAAAGCAGAACTCATTTGGTATTCTCAGTATCTTAATAGATAATATTTAAGCCAATTGGCTCAGGAGATGAGGAACAGAAGGCTTGACAGCCATGAAAAACTCAATTATTTGGGATTGGGGGGGGGGGGAATCCCTCATAGTTCTGAGTTTCTCCTTTCCCACTTAATATGTTTGTCTTTCGTTGCCTCGAGGAGAAATTGTAGCAATAGTAGCTTCTTTGCATTTCTTTAATTAAATTCTGAAAGGCGCCAGATGCTTCCATTTACAATTTCCCTTTCTCTTACTAAAGCACAGAGGAGTTAATCATATAGTAGGCTTTAGTTTACTCTGAACCCAGGCTGCAGCAGTGTTAATTAAGTCTTGCCATTTAGTTAAAGTATAGCCTGTCATCACAACAGATCTCTGGTGCATTGCTTTGTATGGTTTTTTTTCAGTCCAGCAGAGAGTTCTGAGATTTTAGCTCTCTTTGTAGTTTAAAGACTTCATCTGTAATTTTTTCTTCTTGTCCAGGACCTAAGTGTTATAATTTGGCCCTTAGGAAGTGCCTGGTTCAGTCATACTGAAATGTTGATAGTGAGGGCTTGAAGAAACCACAGGAAAATTCCAAAGGATGATGGTTCATCTTACTTTTGCCCAGATTCAAAGGTTATTTAGGTGCCCAAAGGTACAAGTAGGTGTTCCCTGGGATTTCCACAAACGTCTCCAGCCACTTTTAAAAATCCCAACATTATCTGCATCCTTAGGTGTCCAAACACTCTGACTGTGTTCTCGACTCTTGCATCCTCTTTCCAAGGATAGTGCGGTATTAAGCAAGGCAAATGTTAGGCAGCTATTTTGGCATATACCCCAGAAACAGCTAATGAATTCAGAGTCTTTACCTTTCATAATGGAAATTCTGTCCAGATAGTCAGTGGTGCAACTGGAGTGCAGATCACTTCCTAGGTACATCCTCAGGATGACAAGCTTTTTTATCACTTTATCCTTTTCCTCTCCACATCTGATTCCTCTGGGAGGGAAATGTGGATGCATGAGCCAGAAGAGACCCCCAGAGCACTCTGACTGGGTCCCCACCTGAGGGACTTGGGCACCCAGTAAACAAGAGACCCCAGTCAGGAAAACATATCCTGCTCTACCTTCCTTTCTCACAAGATGACTGTCAGATATTCACAGAGATTTATTCTTGGATGAGCTTCAGACCCAGAACTTTATTTAAACGAAAGACTTAACAAATATTTTTTAATAACAAATATCTACATTTGAGGAAATCTTGCTCTGCTTGGGGACAATTAGCAAAGAAGAGAGGTAAAATTCAGAAAAAAAAAAAAGAGAGGTAAAATTCAGCAGATAAGTTATCCATTATGAATTATTCACATATGAAAAACTTTAAATTAGTGCAAAATAAAGGTCCTAATTTATTACTCCCTTCCCTGAAGTACAAGAATATGAGAGCTTCAAATAACTAGTCTTTGTTAACAACAACAACAACAAAAAAGTTTGAAGCCTATTGCTGAGGCCTTTCTGAGTCTTTAATAACTCACTTGGATGAACTTTATAAGATTTGTAGTTGTGTTAAAATAATTACAGAAGATTAAATGGGGGTCACATAAACTAAGTCATCACCAAGCACAACCCTGACTCCTCAGGCCTATCTTGAATCTTATACCCATGCACACACACGAGCTTTCTCACAGACTGCTATTGTCAGAAAATAAAATACTGTCTCTACTGCAGGAAAAAGAAAAAAAAAGCCTAGCCAGGCCAAAAACAAAACCTGAATTGTGTGGGGGTTTTGTCAGTCTTCCTCCTAGTGTCTGCTGATCCTGCCCACTCTAGGGTGCCAGGAAGACTTCTCAATGAAGTACTTTGAGTAATGCCATTCCTCTTCATTTTATCCTGTCTACCTTGTGCTCATCTAAATTCATTGCTATTTCTTTGAGAATATCATGTTACTGCAATCCCTTTTGCTTGCCTGGATGCTTGGGATTTTAATCAGGAATTAACATAATCTATCCCAGTTTTAACAAAAAGACCTTTGCTGCTGCCACATATCTAGCATCCCCTTTGTTCCTTCAGTAGTTAAAAGTTTTATATACTCAGAATCATTTAAAACCAATTCATTTGTCCACATGAGATTAAACACATACACATACCCCCAAACCCCACCACAGAGTACCCTACTATTCTGGCCTGTCCTTACTAGTAGTTGGACAAATGACAGCACAAGGTGACACACTGACGAAAGCTTGGGTTTTATTTTAGCCTAACAAATTTCACATTACAAGCCCATACTTCTTAAAGTGCCCCTAGCCTAAATATCCTTGTCCTCACTTCTTTTTTTTTTTTTTTTTTTAAAAAAAAAGCATTTTTTCCATGTAAACACAAAGATCTTCTTGGTGGAGGAGAGGAAGCATAATTAAACATTGGGGATGAGGTCATAGATCCATAACGCGAAGTGTTCAGCACCAGTGTCTTACTAAGGAGTTTCCCTCTCTCTTCTCTTTCTCATGCCTCAAGCCATTTGTTTCTGTTTCTATGACTCGAAGTGCCATCCTGGTTTAGTGGCAACAAAACTGTTCATGGGACTAAGCTAGGAATCATCACGAGCCCTTTATGATACCTGACCGATATATTTCTCCCGGGCCTCCTGCACGGACCCCCATGCAGTCTGCAGGAACAGTGGTGGGAGGGCAATGGGCCATCAGGGTGGGTGAGGAAGGAAGGGAGAAGGCAGGGAGACACTTGTGAAACTGATATGGCACACAAGTGGATTTGCACTGTGAAGATCAAGCATCATATTAGTAGCCCATCAGACTTATCTTACAGATTAACTGAGAGAACAATTTGGTTGCTACTGAACACAGCAAGCAGGACTGCAAAAATAAAAGACTATGTGACTGCATAAACACAAGAGCTTTGTGAGTGCCAGCAAGCAGCAGATTGGACCCACATTTCCAGTGTCCTGAAGTAATAAACAAATAAATAAATACACTGCTGGGAATTTGAATTGTCTATACATTTTCAAAGCTTTTTTTTTGCCTGCTTTGAGTTTACACTGCAGTGGAGTAAACGCTTACAAAAGCCTCATGGCAAAAAAAGTAATCAAAACTCTCTTATCAAATGGTAGCCGGAAAGAAAGGTCATAAATTAAGAAATAAAGTAAGCAAAATTAAGGTTCTGTTTTGCAGACTTACTAATCCTAATAGGGCTAGAGGTAAATATTGATCATGCAAGCAGGCTGTGCAGAAAATCGGGTTTTCTTCAAGGATGATAAATTAACCTAACCTAATAATAGAATGAAATACAAAAGGGAAAATTTAGACTTGATAGCCAGGGGGAAGCCTTTTGTCAGATTTTTTTATACTGTGAAATAATATCAAGGGAAATGGCAGAATTCAATTGAGACATTAAAAAAAAATTAGACTGGCGAATGCATTAAAAAGGTACTGCAGAAAAGTATCCTCCAATGCCTGGGAGTGCTCCAGGTGACCTTTTGTAATAGAACTTCTCCATTACTGTTTTGTTTCTCTCTCTCTGAACCCATATATATGAGCCCATGTATATTTGCTGTGGCCCTTAGATGAGATTGGATGACACATATATCAAGTATTGGAGAACAGGGATTGCTAATGGTTCTGATCTTCAATGTCTTTTTGTCATTATAAATGGAAGAACAAGGAACCAAATTAATTGTTTCATTTCATTTTTATTCAGTATGCTTTAATATATTTTCATGTTTTGAATTCCAATTTCTCCCAGTTCACTTTGTATCCAGTGTTGGAAAAGCCATTTCTTGTGTTTCTTAATATGGTTGAAGGATCTAAGGAAATTACAGAATTTAGCAGCTTTACTTCAAAAATCCATGTAAGAGCTCCCATGACCACCATAAGCTACATGGTCGTACTGGACAAATTGTCTGAGAGTTTAGAGAATTTACTTATATTAACATCTGGAATATAAAGTAGATAAATCCCATCAGAGAGTTTGAAACGTTCCATTCATCAGTAAATCCATTACACTGTACAAAACCACATTGACCTCTCCCCAGTTATGACAGAAGTTTCCATTATCAGAGGTTTAAAGAACTTCTGGTTTTTTCCAAGCCTTTTAATATTTAGATGAACTCTGGAGTTTGGAAAGATTTGGGATTAAACTATGCACTCAGCAATCTGAGTAAATCTCATATTGAAGTTAGTCACATCTGTTAGATGCATATAAAGAGAAAAAAAAAAAAGTATTTTTTTGTCTTTTGTTTTTTTCCTGAAGTCCTTAACCACATACTTATTAGAGGAAGTAAGTTGAGTTGCCACTGATAGGAAATGGCAGGTAACAAGCAGGTGAGAACTCAGCACATCCACTGTATCTTGTTCCTGTCCTTTCTGAGTCCCCACAAGGGTAAATTTTGTGTTGAGAATAAATCTAAAGGCCAGCTTGGTCTGGAGCAGATCCAGGCACACAGTTGTGTATCTGTTGAATCAGCTAGTATAAGAGGGCCAACTTGAGGTTGGTGGTAGGTGTCTATGCCAGCTTTCTGCCAGCTGAGAGGACACATAGTACCTGCTCTGGCTTAAGACCTGTATACACAGTGCTAAACAATCAAAAAAAATTTGACTTGTTTGAACCAGCAAGTTGTCTCTGTGTTACATGGCTATGGCCTTTTCATTCTGGAATTAAATGGCCTAAAACTGTTTTTATCATATCATCAAGGCACAGCCCCCACTCTGGCAGGCTTCCTCTTCGCCTTCATGCCCTCAGGCAGGTAGCTGGGATGGGAAAGTCCTGAGGGCAGGACCAGCCGACATTCCTGGAGAGGGGGCTCACTGCCCCAGCCATGACAGCACTCTAAGGAGGCACTAGCGAATGCCAGGGACATTGAAAAAAACGTGTAGGATGAAAGAGATACATTCCCCTGGGCGACAAGACCAATATGAGCACTCTGTATGACTTGGCCACATGTCATCCACGTGGTAGCATGCCTTCCCTCATCTGCCTTTGATCCCACCGCTGAAATACTGCACTCACTATCCAACTCTGCGCCTGGGCTCAGGAAGCCTTTGAACCTTGGATTACTGGAAACCAAAAGAATACTCTCAAGAAGTATCACTGCAGCATCTGTTACTCTTTCCCTGGCACCTACTCTTGGCTATGGTTGGGGAGCAGATACCCATCTAGAGGGAGTTTTAGTCTCACTTAATCCATCTTTTTCTGTTTCGCGGTCTAGAGCGGTGTTTCACAAAGGCCAGTGTGCTCAGCCTGTCCTAGCTCTGAGCAAAGCTGCAGCATTCAGTTTTCCTTCTACTGCAAGCACCTCTTTTTCTAGAAAACCCTTTAATTACAAAGTTGTATCATGAGGTTCTGACTCTCCTTAGTGACCCTCAAATGACAGAGTTGTGCAAGAGGGCCTCTCTTTACCCCTTGGGAGATAGTTTGTCTACATGTAATACAAGTATTACAAATCAACCACAAGTTGCCCACACGAAACAATTATTTTGCAGAACATGCCCTTTAACTTGTATCTCTGCAATTTCTTTTGGCACGTGGCTTTTTTGCCTATCAAGGGATTTATCCTGGCGCTCTGAGATTACTGATATCGGGAGAAGGCACCATCACCAGAAGGTCAGCCATGTCCAGAGGGCTTGAGGGGTGGGAAATGACCCAAGACAGTGATCTCAAAAGGAAAGTTGTGGAATGGCTGGGAAACAACGGACATATTATGAGCGATCCAGACTGAGTGGCCCCACTGTAATCAGGCTGTAGCTGTTGTGAAGAACACCTGCAAGACCAAGGGTCTGAGAAACTGTGTGGATTGCAAAAAGATAAGAAAGCTGGAATGTGGAAAACAAGATGTTTGCCTAACAGAAGAACTGCGCATGGACACCACAACGGGACCAATCATAGAGGGCATAAGGGCGCGTGGACAAGTACTTTTAGCCTATTAGCAGTCAAGAAGCTGCATGTGTGCTTTATGGTAGTCTATAAATTGCTGTGTATCCTTTAATAAAGTGGCATTAACTTGATCACATTGATAGTATGTTGTGTCCAGAACTTCTGCGCCAGCAGGTGAAAGCTGCTAAATTGTGTGGATCTCTTCAGGGACATAGATTCTTCAGCTTGTTCTTGTGATTAGATCCTTATGGTGCTGCCACACGCTTGTGAGTATTTGGAAAGAATCCTGATTTCAGTAAGACAAAGTTGAAACATCAGTCACTCAGAGGAGTTTTGCAGCAGCTCAGCTACATTCACAGACCCAAACACCAGTGCTCAGAGCACATGAAGCCTAGGAAAGTTGATGATAAGAGCTAGACATTGTGATGCGATTGTGGCACTGCCTTGAGTATGAGCGTTTGCTATGAAGGGGATTGGGTTTCTTTGAGGTTACTGAGGTTGCATGGGCTGTAATGGTAACTGCATTCTAGAAATCTCAGTGAGGGCTTCCGAATCCTTGTTTTTCCCCTGAACACTGCTGCTATTGCCCCCAGCGGTTCTTCCCCACACAGAGAATGTCAGGGAGCCAGGGGCAGTTCCTGGGCACTGAGCTTCGGGCTCTTGCTCAGGGGGTGAAAAGGCAGTCAAAGGCTGAGTGAGAGCTGCAATGGGGAGGCCTGCAGCTTTTTTTTTGGAAATACAATGAGCTTTTCTTCACTGCAGAAGCTACGGAAGAATCTTCCTCTACAGGGAGATCAACGTCAAAGCAGTAGGACTGCAGATAGGTGAGGAGAAAACTAGCACCCAACCAGCTAGCACACATTATAGTACTCCTGGCACAACAGACGCCAGTGCCGGGGAGGCAGCAGGGATCAAAGGCTGTGCTGTAAAGAGCAACGGTGGTCTCAGAATCAATTTTTTCTACAGAAAAAATTCTAATACACATTTCTGTGATCCGCAAACCAGCAAAGGTTTATGGATTTAAGTGCACTAAAAAGCTCAGCGAAAGGGACACCTAATCAATGATTTAAGAACTTTTATCCAGATAGAGTTTATGAATGTCAGTACTATGCATGACACTTCATTTCTTCACAAATCACCTGAGGAGCAGAGAACCTCAGGGATGTTTTACAGAGCTGCTGCTGAGCAGTAACATCATGCACAGAAATATATCACCACAGCCCTTGGTGGTGAAGCCCATAGGATTTTTCCTGGTGTCCAGTATTTCTCCATGCCAGCAGGATTGAAGTTGTTGATGGGCATTGTTTCAAATTATCAATATTCCTCCAGGCCTGATCCTGAGGAACACTACTAACAAATGGGTCACAGACCAGAAGTCCGGGCAAGCAATTAGTCAAGTCATCAGGGCAAACTGCTTTTGGCCACCCTGCACCTCAGGGAGCAGCCAGGGAAAGCTGCTCCATCAGGAAGATGGAGCCGCGGCCAGGTGTGGCAAGGTGAGCAGAGCAGCAGCCGCTTTGACAAGTGCCCTGGCCCTGCTGGCCCTGCGCTGGCCCTCAGCCTCCACAGCCAGACAGAGGGGCCTGGCAATTCCTGTGGCTTATGTATTGTTCCATGTTTTTAAAGAATATTTTCTTGTAGCTTGAAGGTGTGACTATACCAAAATACACGGAGTGTTTTAGGTTTGCTACAGCTATTGATGCTTGTTGTCCAACAATAACAACAGGAAAAGCAAACAGCTGGTAGAATTCCCTCCAAGTAACAGTAGAACCTGCACCCAACCACCAGAAAGCCATATAAAATTAATCTGAACGTCTGATTTCTACAGAATCCTACTGTCACACAGCCTGTGTAATACCTGTGGAAACAAAATTGAGCCAAGTGGATGTGCCACAGCTAATGCATGAACCAGCTTCTGGATGAGGCGAAAAGCCACACAGAGGTGCAACCGGTGGCCCCACCACAGCTTGGGAATGCCACACGCTGAAATCCAGCTGCCCTTTCAGGCCCACTCCTCGCCGTGCCGTGCCAGGGTGGACAGTGTGGGTGGCCGTGCAGGGCTGGCAGCGGTGAGGCCCCTCCGCGCCGCGCGCTCCCCGCAACCCCCCGCGCTCTGCTGGGCACCAGGTCTTGTTTGCTGTTGCGTTTCCTTCGTCCTCGTTTTAAAGAAGAGGAGCAGACTCCGACGGCTTCGGGAGAGCGAGGCCAGCCTTTTCCTCTTCTCTGGGGGAGAAGAGCCAATGCCACATCTCAGGCTGCCAGCCTGGCCCTCCTCCCCGGAGACACCAACAAGGAGCGGTGCTAAAATTAACCTCCATCAACGCCTGGCGCTTCCTGGTTCCAATAAAAGCTTGGGAAATGGGGCTGGGG
>NW_020799099.1:14513922-14544716 GCF_003259725.1 Athene cunicularia | reverse complement strand
CACACACACACACACACACACCCCCCGCGCTCCCGTCGGGCTGGGGTAAACCGTGACTGCCGCGGGCTCCTCGTCGGTGGGGCTGCCGTCACCGCGGCGCTCCGTTGCGGCGGGGCTTATGCAACCCAGCCGAGCTTCGTGGGGCTGCCCCCGCGCGGTGCTGGAGCGGCCCCCCCGTGTACCCCCCTTCTGCCCCCCGCGACGCTCGGTCCGTGTGGGACAGGGTGGGAGCGGAGGGAGCGGGGCGGCCCCAGCACAGCCTCCACGTGTGAACATCTCGCTGGAAATAACTGGGGGGCTGTTGCCATCCCCGGAGTTCCCCAAATAGTTCAGCTCTCGGTTTGTCGTTTGAAGACTTACGCTTCTTCACTTGGACATTTTAAGCTTGTAATTTCTTTATTACTTATGGAATTGAATGTATTGTAATTAGTGAAAAATACCAACTCTTGGACTTGTCTGCTTTCTTCGGGGTGTGCATTTTTGTGGCATGGTGGATGGAAGTGGGTTTTCCTCTTGAGCGTTTCCCCATTGTTAATTGTAAAATGGCTTTCCACGAACTCTTTGTTTTGCAGGCAGCGTTGTCCCGGTGCGTAGACAAAGGCAGCGCTCCTAATGCGTCTTTATTGATGTTTTATTTAAAGGAAAAAACCCGCAGCCTCTTTCATACTCGATACTTAAATGTAATGAACCACTCCGAATACCCTGAGCGGTTAAGTAAGAGAAATGCAGTAGCACTGATAATTGCACAGGGCAAACAGAGCTGCTGGAGTACATCCCGGAGTAATTTCCAGTGTTGTTTAATTTGTTAATCATTTCTGTTGAAAATTCCTACAAAATGGTTGTGACTGCACTCAGCCGTAAGTGAGCCCTTTTGTATCTGGAAAAGCTTAATATTTGAAAGTGTCTGGTAGCACTTGCCTGACGTGCCAGCTAGAAGTGGGCCACTTTTGAAGGATGCTGATGTTTGAGAATTCACTCGGTGACCATTTATGTAAGTCAGTGCATCTTCCTTGGCCCTTTCTCTAGAAAAATGGGTCAGAGCAGGGCACGTACCTGAATGTGCGTAAGGCCAGGTGCCCTAAGAGAGGCACAGCAATTCCCCTCTCTGTGTCCTCAAGCCCTTCTGCGGGATATCACAGGAGGAGAGTCAGAAATACTTGCTGGTTCTGGCTGCTGTCTTCCCTGAAAAGAGCGATTAAAAAATTGCATCAGATCATCTCAGATGTCACTGTTCTCGAACTGGTTGTAACTCCTCTCTAAGGAGGGAGCTCCCAGCAGGTTACCACTGCATCTCTCTTAGTGGAGAGTGTGGTGGTGTGTTTTCAGGAGATGGTGCAGGCTGAAGAACTGCTTTCCAGTGTTGCTTAAACACATATTAAAATGAAGTTGGTAAAGGTACCACTTGGGTGGCCACAGGCACATTTGCTGGAGAAACTCTCTTCCCACTTTTCTGAGGTACAGGCAGTGATCCTGGCCCTTTCTGACAAGTTGGAGCATAACATTAGGATAGCAAGGCATAAGTTTTAATTAGGCCGTGAGGAAGAAAGAAAAATCCTTCCTGTTTACTGGAAATACTTTACTGTCATAGCATAGAGTATTTTTTCTGTATACTGAGGTGCCAGTAGCTGGACAAAGAATAGATTTGGAAGTAAGGAATATCGGTTGCCTTTAGTTAATATACACAGAGAATGTGAATAGTATAAAATAATGGTAAAAATAATCATAGCTTGATAAGTAAACAGTATTTTCTTTTTATGTGTAGGGCAGACTAAAGCTAGGTGAGGAGTTAGTGGTATGTACAGTTGCTTCAGAGTTTGACAGAAGGTCCCAGATTCTCTTGTTTAAGAGAAGCACAGACATGTAGCTTGATTTGGAGGAGCTCCTTGGTCATCAAGCCTAGTCACATGCTGTCACCTTTTTGCTTTCATGAATGTGTCCAGGCTTCTTAAAATAATCGGTTCCCCCTGCCCTTTCTGCTCTCTTGGAGGGGCTCTTGCTGAACCCTGCCATTCCAGCGGGCAGGAATCCTGTTTCCAGGGGGGGTCCTCACCTGGAACCCCTCGTGGAGGCCTAGCTTTGTCACTGTGTTTGCTAAGAGTGTTTGCACTGTTAACGAAACCGCTGCTCCTCAGCCTGTGTTTCCCTGTTTCAATGGTTCTCCTGAAGTATAAATGCGCACACCACCTTGGCGTTACCTGCGATGTGAGAGAAATGGGTCAAAATCTGCTTTGACGATGGTGCAAATTCTTACTTCTCTCAGCTGGTGTAAAGTAAAACCTGTATGAGAGCAAATCCTTTGGCCTTTTTTTGAGAGGTTTTTTTTTTTTTTTAGATGAGGGTCTGGGGCTGGTAACCTGGGTGTGATTTGCCTTTTCCTGTTTCCTCTGAAATAAACTTAGTTTGTGTCAGATCATACCTAGTAACATAATGTTAAAAGACTACCTTCCTGACAAGCAGGAGCTAAATAATAATGTATACACCCTTTAATTTATTTTTTTTAAAGGGAGTACTCTGTAGGAAATAAACCTATTTAATGCCAAACCCTCTAGCTTTAATTTTCTGTTGAAGCTTATTATTATATCCGCCAGGACATGCTTAATAAAATTACTGACAGGTGCATTTTTAAAAGAAGACTATGTTACTTGGAATTCATTATTGTAATAGGCTGTAGAATTACCTACTTCAGTGATCAGATTTAAAAGCTGAACTGGATGATAATGTGATTAATATCCTTTGTAGGTTTGCATGCAAAGATGAGAATAATTACATTTAACCTTAAGTCTTAGGAGTGCTGCAGAACCTCGGTTAGTTACTTCCAGCTCTGCTATATTGCGTTACTGGTGTTCACAAGTAGTATGTGAAGCCACTGAAAGATGCAGCTGCTTCTGAAGCCACGGGAGTAGGTTGCTGCTTCACCCTTCAAGTTCACAGTTTTTCCTAACTGTTGATAGTTATTAGTCAGACAAGTTGTCTTCTATTTTCAGTATCTCTAGAGTTAAGGATCTAAAATCTCCTTCCCTAACCCACTTTCTAAAATAGGTTAGCCTTTGTCGTATTACTGCAGTCTAAATCTCATTGACACCTATAAATTAAACCACAAAATAAGAATGGAAATGTGGAATGAATACAAGTGTATAATAACAAAAGGTGAGGCAAAAGTCCTGCATTACAGTAGGGCACGAGGTGGTGTTAGCAGGAGACACAACACCCAGTCCATCCATAGGGACTTTGAAGCCAAGCTATGTTACACCAGAGTTCCTGAGAGCTGTGGCACTGTGGCTCTCTTCTGTACTGAAAATTGTCTATCTGGGCAGTAATGGGTTTTAGTCTCTAGTCTAACTTGAAGGCAATGTCAAAATTCCCAGTTTCTTCAGTGAGGCCAGGATCTCCACCTCACCCTGTTTTAGGATACATAGAATCCAAAGTGCTGTCTGAGAGCTCATGCTTCTAGAAAATATCTAAATGCAGAGTTAATGTGTAATACATGTATTCACAAGTAGATAAATTAGCTTAGACAATCACCTTTTCACTAACCTGAATTTGTAACCCTTTGGGATGTTTTACTGTTATTTCAAGCGGTGTTTTATCTCTGTAGGTGGAGTATTTTATCTTCTAATAGGTGGGTTCAGATTTAAAGGAGCTGAAGGGTTTTGGTGTCTCCTGTTGACAATTATGTTGAAGGGTTATAGGTGTCTTAACTGAGTTCTAGTCCTGAACTTTTTGAATAAGTTTCCAATATCACTAGTATTTCTCCAGCGTGGAAAGAATGAGCAGAAACAAAATCAGAGGATAGTTTCAACACCCTTGTAGCATCCCTCATGTAAATGTTTCATTGTTCATTGTACTGTAGGATGGATGTGCGCTGTGTTGCCTTGAATGGTATCATTTTGGTCGTAAGTCAGTAGAGGCCAAGAATGTTTTAAAGTAAACTTGTATGTGTGGAAACTGTGGTGCCTAAGGCTAGAAACCTATTTCTAATTTATTCCACACAGATAATGTGAAAATTACAGGTTTTTCCTGCTTGAAGTTGTTGAAATTTGTTTCAAAACTGAAAATAGTAATACATGACAGGGAAGGCTTAATCCCAAATTTGTTCTGTCTCTACAAATAATTTAACTGATGCAGAAGTTCATAGCTACAAAATAATACATGATAATAACTTTCTGAAAAGCATTATTGGGTTTTCTGAGGCTTCACAGCTTTTGAAATAAAACAGAAAAACCCCTTCAGACATACCCGTAGCACCTACAGTAGCGTGCTCTGCTTGAATAAAGTGAAGATCCAGTTTTCTTAAAGAAAAAAGTATTCTGGAAATAGAAGCGAATAGAAATCTCTTTTCCTTAAAAGGCAAAATTAACAGCTGTTGCTTTTCAGCAAGCCGGTGCATTGATTCCATGCTGAACGTATGGTGGATTGCAAGCCTGTTGCTGGGCCAAACTGACCAGTTTTAGTGGGGAACCTTGGTAAACAAAATCCTATGGAAATAAAGTGTTGCAGGTGTAAGGAAAACGTGGATCAGAATTTGCTTTTGATCTAGTCTCTATGTAAAATTGCAGCATGGCCAGGATCAAGTTACAGAGACAAGGAAGAGTGTAAACAGCAGCCTAAAATGGGAGAGAAAGGCATCAGATCTTAACATGGGGACAGGCAGGTTTCCTCTCCCTCGGACCCTCCCATGCTGGTTCTTGTCTGTGACACTTTCTCATCTGGTGCTATTAGTGGGGAAATTTACTCCTGAAATCATGGGGCTCAAACACTGTTTATCAAGGGAAGCCTCTATTGCTCTTGAAGCCTTCTCTGCTCTGCACACAAAGTTCAGTAACTGGAAAAGCCTTTTCATCTCCTTAACACAGAACTGCTCCCAGTATTTCAAAGTTTGTTCCAGCAAATGTTGATCCTGAACTTGAGTTGCCGTAAAAGCTGACTAAAGGGAATCCGGTGCAGTTGCTTTTCTTATGTTGTTGCTTGTTTCTATAGAAACATCTTGTTTCTATTTTGTAAATGGTGTCTAGATTCTTGCTGTGAAATGAACGTTAACCCAATCTTTGTTTCACATTTTCTTTATTTTTGCTCCATCTAAGTATGTCACTTTATAGGTAGCTGTTGTAAAGTACTTCTGGCATTAAGAATTTTTCTAGTTTTCTTGCATTTGCTTTTTTTTTTTTTTCCCCAGAGAAACAAGTTAAACTTAGTTTTTCTTCCGTTTCTCATCTGTGAGGTATGATTTTTTTTTCTCATTTCCTAATCTATAAATCTTTTCAGATTTAAATTGAGATTAAAATTAGCCTAGAGAAATTAACCTGGTTTGGGTTTTTCTCCAGACAGCTGAAATTAATTTAATTGTCTTAATAGTCTGTTGGCTTAGTATCAAGATCTTTTTACTGTTTACATTTACAAGGTCAAATACTAATCATTAGTTTCATCCTAGCAAAGGATGCGAAGGGAGAGTGCTTTCTTCCTGCTATAGTAGAAGAGGAGGAAAATCAGAAACATTTTCAATAAAATTATTTGCCTTTCTTGGGCAAATTTCACTTTTATTTAAATATAAGAAGTCTTTTGAAGTATGAGAAAGCAGGGTGAAATCCTGGTCACATGCTAGGTGTTACTAGTAACGAAACTGCCTAGTTTTGCATATATGGAGGAGTAGGAGGCGGAAAGCCTGCACCCAGCTGGCCCGTGTGTCATAGAATTTTGCCCCTGCGATGGGGCAGAGCTGTGGTTCGGAGAAAGAGGAGGCCATGACTTGGGAATCTGCTGTTGAGTGCAAGTTTCTAAAGCCTGTCCAAGTCAATACACTGGGCGGTCAGATGGCTGAGTACCAGCAAGATGGGTAATTCGTTCCTCCAGGACTTACACTGCTGGCTACCTAACTATCAAATATCGGGAGCTGTGTGCTGGCTGGTCTGTGTCCCTGTCTGCACCCAGCAGAAGTTGTTCTCTTATTTTGGAGGGGAGGGAACTTGTGGTTTCTTTCATCCTGGTCTCTGTCATCTGCTCATTTTCTTTTCATGTTTTTCTGTAACATTGAGCTTGAAGTATTTTCAGTTTTAGATTGCATCCTCTAAAAAGAGATAACTTTGAGGCTGTCTCTTCTGAACGTTAATGTTCCAGCTTTCAAAAATACAGTAGTATTTTTCAGTAAGTAAGCATGTTCTTAAAGTCACATCTCAGTGGCTTTTTTGACATTTAGGTGTCTATGTGCTTCAGCTGTCAGACGTACCACCTGTTCCCTGGAGTAAAAATAACCATGACTGCAGTAAAATAGATAGTGAGCAATTAAATACTGCAGAGGAAACTTTTTACTTGAAAAAAAAGAAAATATGTGAGTAGTATGTAAATTATATCCCTGTGTTTTCTTATCCGTTTTTTAACATCTCATTTAGATGTCATCAAACACGTGTTTGCTGTTAAACTCAAAAGGGATGTCATCTCTATCTAATGTGTAAATAATTCTCTTATTTGTTGTCTCTTTTTCTTCCTTTCATAACTGTAAATGTGACTGGTTGTGATCTGAGGCATGTCACAAACAATTTGGAGACAATGCTGCTTTTCTGTGTTGGAGATGAACTTTGTGGATACCTTTTTACTACTCCATTCCCTTTGCTGCCTTTGGCCAGCAGCATTTTTCAACTGTGAAACCACAGACTTTTACATGGAGAGCAGTAATTTTCCCAATCCACTGGACTCTTCTCCTCCATTGCTGGAGTTCACATTTGTGTAATGCTCTTTTGGACAGTCGATGCAAGAAAAGAGAAGCTAATAGACTTGTACTTGGCCTGGTGGTGTTGTCAAGCTGATTGTGGGGTGAGAATTTTTCAAGTTGCCTGAGCAACAGAAGACTGTTGGGGTTTCTTCAATTCATTAGTTATGAAAGATAGAAAGAGGGATGTTATTTGGTTTGTTTTGAAGGATCTTCTATATTCAGAGTAGTTGAATGGATTTATTTTTTTTTAAACTACCTGAATCTTTAGGTGGAGCAGGTTCCTTATGTTCATCCACTCCCTCCTCCCACAGAATAAAGGCTGTTGAACTTCATCAAATTATTTCACTCAAGTGAGTTACTTAGGATTTTTCTTCCATACATGCAAAAAAAGTCCCAAACCAAACAAACCATCTCTGGATTCTTAGGCTAAGTGTGGAAAACTCTGGACCAAGCTGCTGCTTCAGCAGATTAAATGCCTAGAAGGCAAGACCATAACTAGAATTGTTGTCCTCGTGGCTAGTGCAGTGGTGAAGTTACAGGACTGAGAATCATTGCAGTTACTTTAGAGTCATTCAGTTTGTGGTTCTCCCAGACATTTCGCCCAGCCCACTGCTGCCTTTCCTGGTGACCGTGTAGCACTTCACCCATCATGCTAGCCTTGTGGCAGAGTCATGTGGGATGGAGCTGGGCTGTCTGTCTTCCAGGATGCACGGGCTGTAGCTGCAGGAGCAGCTTTAGTCACTTCTTTAAGACCACTTTCTTCTTTCCAGAGATGAACCCTGTGAGGCCCAAGTTGTTCTGGCAGGGGTGGCAACCCTGAGCACACAGGGATTCACCTGCCCACAGATGTTGCAGTAGTTTGTCACATGTGATCTGTGCATGGCCGGCAAATCTGTCACATCCACCAAGTGTGGGGTGCCCTGAGTGTGGGCACAGGGCACAGGAGAGTGCTGCAGCAGTGGCTGTGGCCCTAAAAGAAGCTGTAGGGGTTTCTAGGCAGAGCTTGTTGGCAGCACTTTGTAAGGACACCTAGTCTTTGTGCAAGGACATAACTGATACTGTCCTTCAGTGACCTAGCATTGCTGACAGCAGAAAAAATGAATGCTAAATCTGTGCTTCCATGCTGTCTTTGATTAGCTGCAGGAAAATAACTTCCAAAGCATGTTGGGTAGGTTTGTGTCCCATTTGGACCTGTTTGTGATCTGCATCCTCCCAGGGCTTGGCAAAGTTATTCAGTATTATCTCCAAATGGTCGGGGCAGGAACTGCGTGTTCCCAGCAGTCTGAGGGGGAAAAGATCTTGAACTGGCTACTTTAGACTTAGGAGGTTACAGGCAGGGATGAGTCTTAAATGATTGTGAAAAGTTCAGTGCTAACTTTACCCTTTTCAGTGAGTAGCATACGAAGCATTGCAAAGATGGTTTCTTTGGGCGAGGCGGTATGTTCTGATGGGTTCTCGTGTTTCTCTGCATGGTCAAAACACCATTGATGGGAAGCGGATAAGCAAGAACAAGTTCCTGCTGTCAGACTGGTACGGAGTGGCCTCTGCTCATGACTTACCATGTGCTTTCCTGGATTTAAGCAGCAGAGTTTGAGTGAATGTGGTGGAAGTTTGCCATAAGCAAGGGTAGTTAGTGGTCAGAACACACGTAATTTTGTGTGTTATGTTGATGATGAACATAACTGGTGAAGCCACAGCTGGATGTTCGTTGGGTTCAGTAGGCTGAGTTGACTTTACCTTCTCTGTTGTTTTAAAGCTAGCCCAGGAAAACATTCAATTACAAGGGAAATTTTTCAGAAGCATTTCAGGGATATAAAGCAACAGCTGTGCTGGAAGTGGACAGAACTTCCGTTTAGTGTCTCCTTTGCAACCTCCTTGGGGACATTCATTCTGAAAAAAGGTACTTCTATGGAATCCTGCACCTGAGAGCGCACATCAGCGTTCCTCCTAAAGCATCCAAGCCCCTAAGCCGTTTGTCTGTAACAGGCTGGGTAAATTTGGTTACATAGTTTCCATAGTAAAGTGTTTCAGAGTTTGAATCTTCAAGTTCTGACTTCTGACAGTAAACTGTGTGATGCAGCAGACAACAGCTGATGAAAATATGACATATTGAATGGGAAGAGAAATTGTATAATGCCATACATCTAAAGAGACAAGGGAAAACTGTGTGCTTGATGGGAACCTTCAGGTTACTGCAGTAGGCTCATGAAGAACATTGTGCACATGTGCTAAGCAACAAGACACATCAAACACTTCCTTCTGTTCATATAACTCTAATTTTAAATAATGTAAAGTCAAAAATAGAAACTAAATAGGGACTACTGGGTCCAGGTCTAGAGCGCTTAGCAGCAGAAAAATGTGGACCTGTTGCAGCAGGTTCAGAGGAGGGTCACAAAAACTATCAGGACAATGGAGTTCATCTCCTCTGAAGAAACAGCAGCTGTGGCTGCCCCCTCCCTGGCAGTGTTCAGGGCCAGGTTGAACGGGGCTTCGAGCAGCCTGGTCTAGTGGAAGGTGTCCCTGCCCATGGCAGAGGGCGTGGAACTAGATGGTCTTTAAGGCCTCTTCCAACCCCAAACCATTCTAGGATTCTGTGATAAAATGAAGTCTGGGTGTGCCCCCTGCATAGCACGTGTTATCTATGAGGAGAAGAGCTGCTGTAAAGGCCTTGAAAGCATGCTTTCTCTGGGGCTAGTGCTAGTAAAGAAACTCCCTACACTCCTCTTGATACACAAAAAATTCTTAAAATTATAAAGCCAAAGCTGGGTTGATTTTTAAAACTAGCAACTTTGGAATGAACTTCTTGCACTTTTAAATGAGGAAGCTCTAGTTTGGTGAGGAGGGGAGCTGCTCAGAATAGGTACATCTCCCTTGTCGCGTTTTTCTGTTATGCTAGTGTCTGTCTAGCTTCAGGCTGATTCAGTGATGTTTCATATGAGAATAGTCCTGTGGAAGTTAAGAATCAGCTGGAACTGTGTGCTTGCTGAAGACAGCCAATTTATAAAAAGTTTAGAAAGTGTTTTTAGGGGGAAAAAGGGTATTTGCTTCTAAGGATGTGGTGTCAGAGCTACTGGCACATGTGCGGGACTGTTTGCTGGTTTACTATTGCCCTGAATTAGTGAGAGAATTTCTGGTTGCAATGTTAAAGCTTATTTAATATTTTTTTAGCAGTCTGGGGTATGATAACATCACTGGTGTTTGCCCTAATGGCTCGATTTCAGCTACACCTCTGAAGAAACGTATTTGTCCAGCATGTGAAATACTTTGCAGTAGTAAAGAAAAATATGCCATCTGAGTTTTACAGATGATCGTCTGTTTTCAGCTTGACTTGTTTTTTGCTGAGTTGCCTGAGGCAAGACATACTCAGCCTGAATTAACTGAAGCAGACTTTGAAATCTTGAGAATTTCCATGATGGTTCTGAAAGGTTTTGTAAGCTCTTGAAAATATTTGGAAAAATACTTGACACTTGTTTTGTAGTTAAACACATGCTTGTCAGTCTCTGTGTCTAGAAGCTTGCTTTGTGTAATCTCTTTAGGGATTCATGCATCTACCCTTGTTTGAGGAGAGGATGAGATAAGATAGTCTTGCTCCTCTCTGCAAAGGATTCCAGGACGTTGCTGAGTACCATTCATAATCCAGAGGCAAAGAAGTAATTAATTTAGTTTTCCCCCTCCTGGTTGCACTGGCCACTGACTCAAAGCCTAAGTACTTTGCTAGAAAATGTAGTGATTTCTCCTGCACACGTTAACTGTTTCTCTCAGAAGTGGTCTCTGAGCTTCTTGATATGATCTGTGCTGTTGTCACCTCCATCACCATCCCGTAGGCGGATGCTCCCTGTGGTCTCTGCATGCAGGAAGCAAATAAATGTATTTTCCCCTCCCAGCACATGGTTTCTCTTTTCCCTAATTGTTGTGATCAAAATACCACTTAGGTTAATAGCTTGCTTGTCTCCCTGTGCTCTTTGGGAATAGGGGGGATGAGAGTTCCTGTAATAACATTGTGTTCCCCGGGGTGGCATGTCCGCTGCCGAGTCCGCAGGGGCTCACGAGAGGCTCTGCCTTTCTCGAAGAGACTACTTCTGAAATACTGGAATTAACGAAGAGTCAACATTTATTCGAATTAAATAAAGCACAGTTAAAGCCAAAATGCTGAAAACTGGAGTTTCCATATCCAGTGAGGGGGAGAAAACAACCCGGGCCTGAGAAGTGGGCTGGAAAGAGACAAGTCAGTACGTAACCTCCAGTACTGCAGTTTTCCATGTTCAGGCTCTTCTGTAGAACTGCAGAAAAACTGAACTCAATATTCATTACTGTTTAGGCTTCCTGCACCCCTCCCTTTCTGGAAATCAGTACTGAAGCTTAAACTGAAATCTGTATGAATAAGCAAATAAAAAAAATACACAAGCACACACAGCTGAGTGACTGAAATGCTGGGGTTTCAACCCTAAGCCCCAAATTAACATATGGGTGATTCCCACAGCCCTTCACAAAGGGGGGGTGAGTTTGCCTTTAGGCTTCCCTCCAGGGTGGGACCGGCCTTGCAGGGAGAGCCCTTGGGTAAAGGAGCCCCAGGTGTCCCACATTCAGTAAGCAAAGGTCAGGTGTCCCACTGAGGGATAAAAGCTGGGACCACTTGCAGGCAGGGGCAGTGTCTGTCTGTGAGGTGGATGCACTTTGCAGAGTTCCCTGTTGGGGAAGGACCTCCTGCCTCCCTGGGACTGGGCTCCAGTCAGGTCTGGCTTTTGTAAATGCGGGCTGTGTAGAGATTCAGTATGTGGCTTCCTTGGTCTTATGTATTTGGTTTGTTGACTCGGTTGTCTCCTGTCCCTTCTATGGGAAACTGCATTTCACCATTTATTCCACCCACTGTTGGTCGTGTGGTGGTGTTGGGGTCAGTGGGACTGATGTCAGTTATGTATAATCTGACTTGTTTGTATCCCCAGCGCTCACCCGTGTACTGACCCTTTTGTATCAAATACAATTTGGTTATTGGTTGATCTTTATGCTGGCTGTGTCCTTTATGCTAGGCCTAATAATTGGCAAAACAGGGACTGTAGAAATCTTGTTGGAGTTTTTATTCAGTAGCTGCTGTGGTGCTTTACCCAACCTTCATTCCATCAGAAGGTTCTGCATTGTGGCCTAAAGTCTGGCCTAGAGAAAAAAAAATATTAGCTTCCTTTGGTCTTCGAATGTTTTTCTGTAGGAATGGGGAATTCACTTTATTACTTGCTCTCTAATGGAGAACCTGGCACTGCTGTGGGCAGGAATTTCTGTTTCTGCACTGAGACCACGGTGTGTAACTAGGGACTCAGAACAGCTTTCATTTTTCAAGGCAGAACTAAAGATAGTGTTTGCTTTGAATCCAGGTGTAGACTTATTGCACATAGAATTTGCAGGCAATTTGTTGGACCTATTGATCTGAAGAATACCTGCTGCATGTGTTTTCACTGCTGCCTAATGGAAGGATTAGGAAACTCATGTTCATCATCTTGAAATTGTGTTTGCCCTGTCATACCCAAACATAAGGTAATAAGGCTTCATGCAAAGGGTCTCTGGGCACTGGGAAGCAGAGATGGGATTTCAGGATCTCATCCAGTTACAGTTCACATGCTGAAGCTGTTGCATGTTTTCTGCAGTGATGATTAAACATGTCATCTTCATCTAAAGATGTGCTTGTGACTTCCTATGCATTTGCCCCATCATTTGTCTTTTTTTGGGAAAGCACAGAACTTGTTTCCACTCCTCCTTTGTACCACCACCTTGCATTTGTGTGGTCCTTGGGCTTGTCTTCCTTTGCCTGACTTTCACAGCTTTCTATGCCAACATTGGGATGGATGTTTGCCTTCTTCCTGGTCAAATCCAGGGTGCTTCAGTGGTGGTAGTAGCTCTTCAGTTCTCTGGGCTTTGGTGCAAAATACTTTATAGTTCATGCTTAATAGTTTTGTATTCTTCTTGTGGTTCTGAAGATATTCTGGAAATAATTTATACCAAATCTACTTCAGTCAAATCCCCTTCTTGAAATTACAGGCATCTAATTCTATTTTGGTTGACCTGACATCCACTTTGCACTGACAGGTAAGATGTGTGAACTACAGGAGAGCTTTACCCCTCTAGAGTGGCATCTGGAGGGGAGACAGACCATCATATGTTTGTGGTATCACTTCAGATGTCTCAAGTTTGGACACATGTGTCATCAGTAACATTGTACTGAAGTCACAAGCTATTTAGGAGTAGCTTTATTGCATGTACATCTTATTTTTACACATTCAAACAGAAACAGCTGAGTCTTGTCCAGAATCACAGTAGTAAGAAATGTTCATACAACTTATTTTCTACCTTTGTGTTCTGTCCTCAGGTCCAGCAAGAACAAAGAAACCACACCACAGAACCTGTAGTAGATGACTATAAAAAGATGGGGACTCTCTTTGGCGAACTGAACAAAAGCCTTATCAGAATAGGCTTCACAAGGATGTACTTTGGAGAGCGGATAGTAGAACCTGTAATAATTATATTCTTCTGGGTTATGCTCTGGTTTCTTGGCCTACAAGCTCTTGGACTGGTTGCTGTTCTGTGCCTTGTCATTATTTATGTACAACAGTAGAATTTTATAGATGCTGTTCAGATGATGTGTTTCAACACTGTCACCGTGTCAGTGGATTTATGTGTTTAAGTAAATGGGTGGCATATCAAACGCTGCAATGCTTCAAATTACATTTTGCTGAACTTCCAACATTTTGGGGTGAGGGGACAAAAATTATACATTTTAAGCAAAGTCAGCAGTGCTCTACTACATCTTTGAAGGGCAAAAAAGGAGATGTTTGTAATATAATAGTGACCAATGTGCTGTTTTCTGCACTCTTGGGGCCTTAGTCCAAGGATTGGCTTTTTGTTCCCTCACTCTCCCCCTATGTTCTTGCTTTGTATAGTGAAAAGTTTCTGTCTGGTTTTAAGAGGACACTTGATGTGAGTGTCTTGTTTCATTGCGGGGGGGAGGGGGGCCTGTGTGGTGTTTGTTCCCTGAATCTGCATAATTTGCCTTTTTTTTTTTTTTTTTTTTTTTTTTTTTTCTAACAAATCTACAATGACAAGCATTCATAAGGTGAATACAACTTCTTGACGCAAAAATTGATGCAAAATCTTGATGCAAAAGCATCTTTGGTAGTTTATAGCAAGCTTTTCCCCAGGAAACAAGCTGTGCCAGCAAAATGCTTTTATACTAATATTAGTGACTTCACACAAGGCTTCAGCTGTTGTTTAGGAGGAATCACAGTCCTATAATGGCCAAATGGTGTAATGTATCTACCTTGGTTTTGGAAATGTACTTGGTTCCTGCTGCTATTATTCTTTCTTTTTTCTTTATACTTGCTCTTTCCCCCAGCCCTCCTTCTGAAGATAAATGTTTGGATAATTAATGGACTTTATAAGTAGTTACAGCTGCAGTGTTGGAGAGTTACCATTTTGGATGGCAATGCTAGAATATGGTCTGCTTCCTCTGGGTCTTGTGTGAAGTGTCTGAACAACCAGATAGATACCAGATCAGATCTCAACACTTCCCTAATTTGCTGCAGTGTGGACCCAACACGAGCTGGAAGCTTTGCATACATAAGCAAATCAAACCTGTTTCCTCGTGCAGGGCAAGAACGTAGTTGAAATGAGGTGGTACTTCTATTTAGTAGTCTTAACTGATTCATTTCCATGCTAGGCAACAAAAATACATATCTATAGATGCATGTCATGGGCAGCACAAATTGGAGAATAGGGTATATACATTCAAGAGTAGGTGCAAAATTCACTCTGGCTCCCCAGGAGCAACACCAGGGGTGTATTCAGTATTTCCAAGATGAATGTTCTCATTTAAAGAAAAACAGTAAAATGGGATGGAGTCTTTAGTAAATAGCCTACCAATTTAATATTTGTTACACATTACTTTTAGTAAGAAACTTAATAGCAAAATTGACTTCATGTATAGTAGAGTGAAATTATATGTTTACTTAAAGAAATGTAATAGAAGAGTGAAATTTACAGACAACTACTTTAACTTTTGCAGTGACTTTTTTTCCTAGACTTTTTTATACTAGTAGAGATCAACAATAGATTAGTTAAAAATGCTGTCTTATCCGGAGACTTCTGAAGTTAAGGGGAGCTTGTCCATGATCCCAGTCCTGCAGCTGGATTCTCAAGGCTTATTTTGTGCCTCCGTGGATCATGTTCGTTGCTGGGTTCTGTTTCCAGGACCCTTGGACCCAGTCCTTACAGACTTTCCGATTAGTGAAATAACAATTATTTAGGGCAGTGAACATGAAGGCCCAGCTCCTTAAAGTCTTTATGTGCCTAAATGACATCTGTAGACATGTCACTATGCTTTCATAACTGAATGCGTAGTTACCTTCTGAGGAGCCAGGTCTCCTCTCCAGATCTTCAGATGACCTCGACTGGATCCAAGAGGCTCTGCTGAACCATCAGGACTGCAGAGGGGTGGGACTGAGGACGGGCTGTGTGTTTAGATGGCAACCTGTGTTGGCTGGCACCTAGTTAAATAGTTACACTGGTGGCAAGGAAATGTTTGACAACAGATGGTGTTCCTGGATACAGAGGTTATTCACACCTGGAAGTCCCAAAGCAAACAGCAAGTACGAGGTGAACTCAGAGGCAGGAGCTCTGTACTCACAAGTGCCTAGGGGGAAAATTTAGGTTTGTTTCAAGTCCCTTAGAAAGCAGAACAACTGTTTACACTGTTGCATATTTGTAGAGATATAATGGTGGGTTTATGGGTATTAATTTCCTGTGTAAGGGCTGTACTACAAAAGCATCTTGTTATTTTATAAAAAAAAATAAAATCTATTCTTCCCACCATCAAGTTACTGTTCAGAGGATCTCATCTGGTTCCTTTGGTCCTGTAGGAAGAAGTGTCTCTGATATCCTTGTTGCAGTAGTACTATTGTGTAAAGACCCTGTGCTGTGTGATGGCATGTAGTATTCCCTTGAAGTGGTGATTTTGCTCTGTACGTAAGGAACAGGGAACAATGAACCACGGGTGTGACTGACAGGTTCAGTGAGGACACTTTATATGCATGTAACCTTTTAGTATGTGCATAACTATGACTGTTTCACTCAAAGTTATTTCTGTTGTTCTTTCAATGTTCATGTTTGTATACATGTACTCTAGGGAAAAGTAGCTTTTGGACTAAGATTGTGTACTGTGAATGTTTTATATGATTTCTCTTAGGGGTAACTTACTATATCTTGTCCTTCATAAAAGTTTTTAATCTTTAAAGACCTGAAAACATAGATGTCCTAATGGAGTTAGGTTGACTGAAAATGAAAAAAAAAAAGAACAAAACAGCTATTGCATGGAAGATACCCCTTGCCTGTTGAGTTTCATACATTCCATTGTGTATAAGAATTTGCACTGAATGATCTGCCCTAATTTTGTGCTATTGCTGTACTGTCTCCCTGTTACTTGCAGGAAAGGAAAGAGGAGTTAAGGTAAAAAAGGGGACAAGCATAGAATCAGACATAGAGAGGAAAATGGAGTGCAGTGAAATGATGCATACATGTGTCAGAAGAAATCTGATCAGAAACCTGTGCCAAAAGTGAGGAGGAAAATGGGTAAACAGACCTCGCATTGTGTTCTTTCTTCCATCCAGATGTAGTTTCAAGACAGAGGAAGTACCAAGCATTCAAAGGATGTCCCTAGCTAAAAAGCAGAAGGTTAACTTTTTTAAAAAAAGGACACTGTTGTCTATATGGTAAAAACTGATAATGTTATTTATATTAGTATATATGATTGTTATTCTTGATAGAACTGAAAGCACCTTTGTTCATCTGTGTGTAAGACTGTATGAAGGAATTATGTCCCTTAAATCTGTGTTACACAACAAATGATGTAATTCCTGTTGGTCAGTGTAATATATTGAAATCTTTTTACATAACCTCTGTTATTTAAAGGATGGACTCATCAGTACTGACTGTTTCACACCCACCAAATGCATAAATGTTTGAACTACTGTGTACAGAGAAGAAACTACATGTAGGAGAATCATGGAGAACCCTGTTTGCACTGAAAAATCATCACATCGAAATTGTCCATATAAAAAGGAAAAATCGTATTTCTTAATCTGTATTAAATGAATCCTATGGAAAGCACTTTGTTATTCTTTCTAATAAAAATTACTGATATCAACGAGAACTGTGAATTCTTTGTGGTGTATTGTTCAATGTTACTTGATTCCTTTTAGAATTGGGGCAGCATTCAGATATCCACTGCAACTTGTAGCTAGTTGAGGAATAATTGCAGTACAAGACCTGAATAAACTGCATCAGGTATCTGCAGTTGAGTGTGCAGCAAGTTATGCTAAATAAATAAAAAAAGAAAAAGTAGTAGAGCTAGGTGTTAACAAATAATGGCAACTTTATGGTGCAAAGTAACTTTTATTTCACTGCATATCTATTTTGCATCCAGAGCAGCCTCTGAAGAAACCAGATGTTGTCAGCGGTGTGAAAAGTCCCTTAAAGTGTCAGTCGCTGTGCCACAGAAAGGTTTGGGAGTTTTTGTTTGTTTGGCTGGATTTTTTAATACGCACAGAACAACATATGGTTCAAAACAAATCCACTTCAGACTGTTCTTTTTTTTTCTGCAGGTCAGGAGGGCATTAGTTCTGCCAGATCCAACAGACATTTGAAGGTATCTGTGTTGCTCAGGATGCACAGTGAGTTAATCAGTATAGGTTTTCTAAAAGTAGCAAAGTATGTTGATCAGGCCTTTTATAGGGTACATGCAAATTCAAGAACAACCTAGCTTTGATACTGATGCTTTTCATCCTGGGTTTTACTCTAGGTTTTGGAAGTTTATTTTGTGGCCTCTCCCCAGATTCATCCCATTTTTACTTTCCCCCCTTTCACTCTGTAGCACTGCCTTTTTGAGGACTGTTCACTTAGAACAGCCTCTCTTTGTGACAGAGGTTTGGGCTTTTTCATCATTCAGTCTTCTTAATAGCTACCTAGACAGAAAATCTATTTTCAGTTGGATATTTTGTTTGTTTTACTATGTGCCTGCTTAATGCCAGAGGGGAAGAAATTAGAGAGGGGAGTTTTAAAAATATGCTTATGTTGGGTAGTCACTTTTTTTTTTTTATGGCGCTTATCTGTTGTTTTCGATGATGGTTACCAAACTGGGATTTGCAGTTGCAGAAGAGGGTGTTGCAAGCATACAGTGTAAAGAAACTGTTGGTAGATTGGCACCAGGATTTTGAGAATAGATGGGTCAAGCAGCATGTGGCTTAGGGTTGTTTCAAGCTTATACAGGCAGGTAGACTGCTGACTTCCCTTAACTCCTGCCAACACCTCAGTTTCTTCCAAGAATGTCTCCAAATGCATATAAAAGCATCCATATTCCTTCTGTGCTGACTCTGAAGAAACTGAGCTTTCATCAGCTGTTTTACACATAGTAACCAAAAGGGGATGGGAACAGGAAAGGGGAATTGGACTTGCAATAATGTTTTTAACTTGTGTTCATGCTTGTGGTCTTTTTAAATTTTAGTCTTGTACTATCCAGATAATGTTCTTGTGTCTTGTATGCAGTTGTAAGAAGTCTTTATATCAGCCCCAGCCTATATATATTTTTCCAATTAGTACAGAAATTAAGCATCTGAGATAATATATGCTTTTTCCCAAATAATTTATTGAAAACAACTTCCCCCCACCCCCAGGCGTCAGGAGGGGCGTGACTGGATAAAGCCCTTTTTATGACAAGAGCTGCTCTTGGTGTAGCCTTGGGTGAACCGGCCCCTTCCCTGGGTACAGCAGGCCTGGGAAAACATCTTGTCCAGCCTGAGGCATCATTGCAATAGCAGAAGTCCAAGTGGCACAGAAGGGGAAGGACCGTTACACCACAGTCCAAGGGATTTGATCAGTGTTCGAGACAGAGCTGTTACAGAGTGTGGTGTCTAGGTTTTATGTTCATTAAATGTAAGTTAATTAAGCCCAGTTGTTTCTTGTCTTGTCCTGGTGTATCACCTTGTGTCCAGAATTCCAGAATAAACGTTGCTTGCAGCAAATATTTCTGCTTCTGGAACCTGTCTGTGTCTTGTCTGAGCATATCTTAGATGTACCATTTACTGTCAATTGCATTTTAAAGCATTACAAGGGAGCAGGGTTCATCTTCCAGGCCTTATCTGAGTGGGGGTTTAATTAATATATGTGAGAATTAATATATGTGAGAATGGAGCCAAATTAGCCACTGGCAAACTATTGAGGGCTTCCTTGTAGAGGAAGAAGCTGTTAACTGATGTGTGGGTGATAAAGGTACAAGAGACGTGATTGCATGCTGTCCAGAATGGATGGTGGAAAGTGACCATTTTTCTGTCCTAATTCAGAGATAAATTACCTGTTTTCTAATGAAGTGATCTTCCTCAGGTTAGCTGGAAGCATCTGTAGCAAGGAGATGAATTATTAGGTAAGGAAAATCCTTTGACAACCAAAATCCTGTTCTGTAAAGTATGAGACATTGAGAAGTGTCTTCTTGACTTGAGTGAGATTTGAATTCCGAAGTGCTTTGGCTTGTTAATTCTTTATCTTGAACATTGTAACTGGTTATCCTTTTAAATCATCCTTTCATTCTTGTTTCTTCTAAAAAACTGTTAATACCAGTCCAAAACTCCTGAAAGCTGCTCCTCTGTCAATAGCTGTTACTAGTACGGCTGACAATAGCCCCCACGTACAGGATGGCAGGCCACAGGGAGAGACTGGCATGTCTTTATTGCTACCTGGCTGGTGTCACAGAGCCTTACAGAGGTCTCCAGCATTTCCTTTGCTGTCACTTCTGCTTTCGTGCATCTTGTTAGGCTGACATTAGCCAAGTACCTAATTGTCTTGGGCATTTCAGTCCGTTGAGCTTGGGACTTGCTGCTGAACAGACTCTGCCTATCTCCACACAGCTGGGCACCCACATAACTGTCTTTCACTCTGGTTAAGAGTGGAAATATACTCTGGCATAGTGCAGTCATGTCCTCATCCTGATAACATTAGGAAAAACATGATGATGCAGTTTTCCTGAGAGAACAAACATTTCTATGCGCTTAAGCTTACCTCAGTAAGTCTAAATCTTCCTGTTGCAGAGAGGAAAAAAAATATTGAGTCTATTGCCTGGTTTTGATACTTAGTAGATAAGAGAACCAAAGGCATGCAATTGCTTGAATAAACATTTTTTTTCATTTTGATTCCTAGTTTCTTCATTCCATCTCTGATTAGAGAGTTAAGAAAGTATTTGGCTGAACTCTGTTAGCAATGGAGTAAACTTGTCTCTTAGTTAACAGATTCTTATTCCAAGGTCTTTGGTGGGTACATACAAATTGCTGTATTTTTTAGCTTTCCTTCACGGTCTGTTTTTGCCTTGTTCTAATGCATTTGCCTAGTTTGTTCTTTTTTAAATGTGTTTTGGGGAAAGTCTGTTCGTTGCTATGCATATACATCAGTGGAGATGGGACTTCTGGACAATTTAGTGTTTTGACCCTGCCCTTGTCATCAGTTTTCTCATTGTTGAGAGCTGCCTGTCTTGTCAGCTGGGCTTTACCAGCTGTGCTAAGAAGCAAGTAGGTATTATAGTTAAGGCTTGAGATTAATAGAATTTACTTGTGCAGTGGTGGCTACACTGCAGTTTCCCAGGAGACGAAGCCATGTGTTGTAATGACAGTGTTTTGCAAGGAACTCTAGAAAATAAGCTAAAGACAGTGTAAAAAGAATTCAGGTCTTCAAAAGTAACTGCTCTGCAAGTTGCAAGAATGCTCTGTTCTTGTTACAAAAACCTTCCCAAACTTCAATGCATTTTGAAATCGTCCACTTAAATATTGAGACTGGTAGCTAGCACAGATCCTTTTTGACACTACCCTTCTTCCATCTTTTCTGAAAGCTTCCTGTTTGCCACCTTTATGTTTTTTTTTCCTTTCCAAATCCCTGTGTAATACAGACAGTAGAGGAAGAAAGTGTAGCTATTCCAAGATAGAAGACACTCACTTCCAGTGTAGCGGTAGTGAGTCTGCTTTTTTCTTCCTAAGTGCTTCAGAGATCTGGGGAAACTCAGAAACCATTTAACTCGGCATCAGCTCTGCTTCTGTATCACTATAGATCTTGTTTGGTTTTACTTGTTTTGATGAGTAACATTTAAAGCACATTTCTAGCTGAGCTTCTTTGGACCTGCTGCTGCATCCTAAATAACCCCCACTGTAGGAATCCCTAAAGGAAGAATTTGTCCTGCATGCCTGACTATAATGCTTTTGGACAAAGTCCCCAGGGCCAAATTCAAACTGTAATGGAAGGAGCATATTCCACCCCCCAGCACAGCTCTTGGTCCGGTCCCTTTATTCTCCTTTAGGAATCCATCCCGAACCCCCTCTCTGCAAAATCACTCTGAAGATTCAAAGGGGGGGTTCAACCTGCGATAACCTTCCCTGTGAGGAAGTCACGAAGAAGTGTGCCAGAATTAAGATGTTGTAACTGTCATGGGATCTGATAAGAAGCAAAGGTTTTTTGACACTTCCTGTAAAACACTGAAGTAGTGAAATCTTTCATCCCCTCCACTTTCAGCACTGTTAATGATTTATTTGCTATATGCCTGGTGGGTTTTTTTTCATCTTTGTATTCAGTGAACATTAGAATTAATTTTTATCTCCTGAGTAGTGTTGGGCTATGACATTTTCCATCTTGGCATGTTTGTGCTATGTTTTTATTTAATCCCGTTGCCACTCCTGCTGAAAGCTCATTAGATGCTGTTGTTGACGGGGTATAGAGGGCAGCAGTCCTGCCCTTCTATCACTTCTGTGTCACCCTGGGATCCAAGGTACATCTCCAGTGAGGCTTACAGTGTGGCAGGTTTGAAAAAAACCTGCATCCTGGCTTTTCTGCACTCTAGGAAAAAGCCTGTCAGGACTGTTTCAGGTCAGCACAGTTTCAAAGGTTCGTGTGCTTTGTGACAGAAGTCACCTGCATCTCCAGTGACCCTTAAACAGGGGAGTCACACACTGCCTCTCCTCTGCCTCTGTGCTTGGTGCCTGGGCAAGGATAATTTTGGCTCTTTACGGGATTGTAAAGCCCTTGCCTAGATTTCTGTCTGATGGTTTAAGAGGAATCCTTTGCCAAGTGCGTAGTTGCATGGACTAAAATAGAACAGACTCTGAACAAATTAAGCATAGGCTCCTGCCTTTCTCCTCTGGGGCTTTTTATGAGGAATACATAGAATAGTTTCTTTCTCAAATAAATAACATTTGCACTATTCTGTTTTAAAATTAAAACACAATGAGTCTTTAAATAACCCCTTACTGCACCTCCTGGGACATCCTGGGGTTTCCATATGTCCTACGGTTGCCTGAAGAGCTGTGCTACGGCCATTCCTGGCGGTGGCTGTTTCATGGCAGCTAGCACGTGATGCCAGCCCAACGCATGTGGGTGTCTTCTCTGTGTTTCTGAATCAACATTGTTTCATGGCTGAACTCTGAAAAGTATTTTCTCTTGAGGAGGAGAAATTGAGCTTACTGTATCAAAAATGTGCACAGGCACAAAAGTTCATGCCATTATTACTGTGAAAAGCACTGAAGCACTCCACTGAAAAACTGAACAGTTAATAGCCATACATTGGGATGATTATCTTTCTTCATCTCTTCCTGCCTCGATGGTTTTATTAACAGCAAAAATTTGCAAAACCATTCTAGCATTGCAGTTCACAGATGTGTAATATCTGTTACCCTCCTGTCTGGACAATAAGCTGTCATGGGCAAAAAATTTATTAAGCCTGGGATTTTTTCTTTTAGGAGTGTCAGCCTCATATTCTGCTAGTAGTAACATTCACATCAATGGAAACTACTGTATTATTTGGAAGGTTGGCACTACAAAACCCAGTTTGAAATGTCTTCACAAATTATTTTTAAAAAGATACTGCCTGCAGTATCTTAATTTATGTAGGATCCTATTTCTTGAAACATAGATCCTTCATCTTGCACATCTGTGAAGGGGCCTCCTTCCTTGAGCTGTGCCTGGCATTTCCCTGGCTCCTGCGATAGTCCCCAGCCCAGCTGTAAGTATGGGGTTGTGCACTCCTCTCTTTATCATAGTCACATAGAGCGGTTCTTGAAAAGCATCTTGTAGATACAAAACAAAAGCTCACGTGAAGATGGGAATGAATTACTGAACGACTTTAAAGATCACAAAGAGGGGTATTCAGCAGTTAAAGGCAGTGACATCAGAAAGCCAATAGGTATAACTCACATGAGCATGTTTTTTGTCAGTTTAGAACAAAATCAGCTGTAGATGACTTAAAAGACTAGCCTGACTACTGAGCTCTGGGTGGCCTAAAGAGCTATTGGTTGTGTAACTAAATTGAGCTTTTATTTGGTTTGTGTAAGTAAGCCGTGTTGTGTATGGTCTCTCAAAAGATCTTCAGCTCTTCTCAGCCATGTACAGCTTGGATGTGTGTGAGCCAAACTGCAAATTTGTTCTGGTACTGAAAGAAGTCTTTTATAGTGTCTCTTTGCATCAGTTCAGTCACTGTTTTCTTCAAAAACTAATTACTTCAGAGCATTTTTTGAATACTTTTGCATTCTTAACTTCCTAAAGCATGTTCCTGCTTGGTCTCAGGAAAGCCATTTCTGTTCTTCAGAGGGGCTCCCTGCTTGTTTGTGCTAAATGCAAAGCAGGAACCAAGCATTACAGTAGCATTATCTTTTGCTAGATGCAGAGCGTCAGAAAAGGAATTTGCATTATTTATGTGTCTCGTGGTTGACTTTTGAGCTTATCTTCAGCAAGCTCAGCTTTTTTGAGCCTGGTGCAATCATGGGGCTTTGATACTTTCATATATGAGTCTATTCCTTTAAGAAACAAAATTTAAATAGTGTTAAGCTTTTTCCTGTATTTGGCTTTTCCAGGAAGTTTAGCATGTTTGTACCTTTTGCTTGCACTTCCTATTTTGCCATTTGAACAGCAGAATTATTCAACTGATTCCCTGGAGCCCAGACTCTACTTAGAGTTTAGCAGCAAGCTGCTGTGCTTTTCTGAAATTGCTTACTTGAGACGTCCACATACATTCTTTATGTGTTATTTCCATAACAGAAAACTTTTCCTTATTCATAAAACTTGATGAAATATAATTTTAATTTATTTCTTAGAGCCATATATTTTTTGATAACTGATTTCATAGCCAGGAGAAATGTGACAGATCTAGCCTACCTGTAAATCAGTAAAGTATTTATACAATATGGGAAGAAAAGTGTAGTAACTCAAACCAAGACAAGGGCAATGAAGAAAAGCTGTCAGAAAAAATTTTACAGGAGAATTCTTCACAGTGGGGTCTACACCTATCCTGTTTATATTTGCAGTAATGATGGTAGCACAAGAATCAGGCATGTAATAAACTTACAGAAGCAGTAAGGATGTGCAAGAACACCTCCAAGTTAAGGCCTGGAGTTCAAAAAACGTGGGGAGTAAATTTCACAGTATGATGTGCAAGATCATATAGTTCGGAATTCATGAGAAGGCACTCTAAAGGGTCATCTGTTCAAAAGTGACAAAGGAGCATTAGCTGAAGCTCTATCTGAACACAGAATAAACAGGAGCCAAGAATAAGATGTGGCTGTTGGAAAAAGTCCTAGGATGTTGTGGACAATATATTTTTACTATAGACATGTAATAAGTCATAGCATTGCACTGAATTTCATTAGTTTTTAATATATATGTATAAAAATAACAAACAGTCTGGTACAGGGGAGATTTCATGATGGTGAAAACCTTACAGAAGCTGGCTTATTTGTAAAGGTAAAATGAAGTCATAGGGAAAAGCATAGTGGGGAAAACTAAGTGAAAGGGTGGTGTTGGCTGAAGGGTAATTAGGTAAAAACTGTTAGTAACTTTATTCCAGATATTAGGAAAAATTTCAAACCCTCATATGAGTAAGATTCCGAAGCAGTAGCATCAGTGACACAAGAATTGGAAACAGCTTTTAGGATAAAGTTTCATTGTTTCCAAAAGAGATGCTATGGGATGGTTGCCTGCAAGGGGGAAAGACTGGACTCCAGCTCTGAAGCAGATTTCTTCCAGTTCTCTGGTACAGCTACAACCAAAAGCTGAGCTGGGTTTCACTTGTGCTCTTTCAGAGATGCAGTGCGGGGAGGGCACGTTAAGTAGTCTGCAGAGATTGCCTTTTTTGCTCATTTCCACTGTCCCAGTTGTCAACATGTTGCAGTACTGCGTATCACGCAAAGAGATTATCTGACCTCATCTTTGCTCTGACTTAAATGAAAGATTAATTTCTAAGATAACACCATTTATAATTTGCTTAATGTCGTTCTGTTTCCAAATACCTGGTTTCTCCAGCTTGGAGTCAGGAGTGGTATTATTTCCTATTGAAAAAACAAGCTGATATGATCTGTGTTAGCATCATTGCAGTGGAAGAAAAAAAGGAGTTAAATGATTAGGTTCTTAAGTTATTGCTAAATTCTGCTTGCTTGCTTTTGGTTTGCTCAATAAACTGTATATTGTGGCAATGTGCCCCCAGCATCCTGGGTTGGATATTCAATTACTTGTGACCATAAAAGCTGATAATCTCGTGACCATTGATGTGAGCAACACTTCCCTTTTCAGTTTAACAGAAATTGCTCAACAGTTACAGCACCTTCCTCCCCTTCCACATGCAATTCAGCAGCACACAGATGCCTGGGCAGAAGCAGCCTTTCATGAGAGCCATGGCGTAAGGGAAACCTACTCAGCCCTAGCTAACAATTCAGATCTAAACCAAGTTACCAGGAAAACCACAACTTCTGTCACCTCAGGATTTATTGTAGGGCTTCTGCAGTTGGGCTAAATTACTCAAACCCAGTTCCCTAGTCAATAAATCCATAATCCATAAAGCAACTTTTACAGGTGGCGTTGTTTGATGCAGTTCAGTGAGCCAAAAAATAATACAGGCTTAGGAAAACATGAACTTTCATTCAATTCAAGGAGGGGTAGCCCAAAGGCTAGAACTTTGGATAAGTGTATTGTATAATTTTGATTAATTCCTCCTTACCTCTGTTGAAGGAGAAAGGCTTGACTTTATCTCCCCTTTTGTAAAGGTGGAAGGAAGAGGGACATACATAAAATGGGTCATTTAAGAGAATCTCAAAGCTAAATGGGATGATATTCTGAGACCAGAAAGTTTATGCTGCTTCAACCTGCATATAAGTTTTCCATCTCTGTGACATGCTCTTCAGAGCGCAAAGTTCTCTGAAAAACATACAATAGCAATGCAGACCAGTACTCCAAGCTTGTTGGTAGGTGTGGTTATGCATGCTCTCTTTAAAAACATACATATACGTACCTTCTTTGTGGCTGAAGAGAGCACTGAAAAGATGTAATTTAAGAAATTCACTTCCAAATAACTGACCAGACATGTGATACTATGTCAACATAGGCAATGTTATTGCAGGGTCATCAGTGATCTATGTGGCAGAGTCCACCACCACAAAGGCTGTTCATGAAGGCAGCATACATTATTATTTACTTTCCTTTAGTACCTGCAAATCTCCATGCATCTGATGCTGTACAGTCCTGTTGTAAGAAGTTTTATTTGTTTCTAAAGGCTTGTTATCTAAGGAAATGAAAAAAGGCAAAGGGTTGAACATAGTATTTTTCTTGGGGAGATAGAGTGGTCATAGTTGAGAGCTGAGACTTGTCTGAGATCAGAGGAGTCTGTGGGAAAGCTGGGAACTGGGCATCGTCCTCCTGACTCCCAGCCTAGTACTTTACCATGTTGGCTTCCCACTTGCACTTTTGCTGGAGGCCCACACTTCAGGAGCTCATTTCAGAATCTGTGAAAATGTAGGTAACCAGCCTCAACTCAGCTCAGTAGCAAATTATTGGGTTTTGTTCCAGTAAGAAGAATAAACTTTCTACTGGAGTGAATGTTCCCTGACTATTCTATTAGAAAACACTACTCAGCTGCTGAACCAGCTGGGCATGCACAGCCTGAACTCTGTCTGGGCACCTGCTGGCAGGACATCGGGAGCTCTGCAGAAAGGAGAACACTAGCATCCAACAGCAGGTACGTCCTGTGCTGTTGGCTGTTTCAGATCTTCCAGTGGGAATACCTAGAAATTATATTCACGATGCGCTAATAAATGATATTTAAGTGCACTAACGAAAAAATCATTGTCTTGCATATGGGAGCCTCATTCAAAGATATAGTTCTTGCTCAAACAAGCAGCTTGACTTTCAAGATCTGCTATTAAGTAAAGCTATAAAATCTCAGAGCAGCGGCCAGTGGGATTTGACCGAAATAAATGAAGAAATGGTGATGGAGGGTATGATATAAAGTCAAAAGAAGTCTGCCACAATAGACTGAAGAAACAGATAATCTTTACTACCTGATGAAATACAGCATGAGTTCATTTGTCACAGCTTAGTGCTTTGTTAAAAAGTCATCACAGCTGTGGCTGCACACTGTGAGCTGTGCTGTATTATCTTTTCAGCGAGTCTGGATGCTGTAATGGAAATAGCATAGATAGCTATCCAGGAGCTTGAGGACTTCACCTAATTTGACTGTATGTTTGTATAAATGTGAAAGTAATTGACACAATCTTTGTGAATCTAATCATACCTGCCATCACTGCTACAAGAGAGAATGTACTGAGTATGGCTGGGAGGATTTCTTTTTGTCTTCAAATTGAATTGGCTATGACAGAATCAAACACTCCCAAACTTGCATTTCTATGGCTGTTTTGAAATGAAACACATGTTGACAAGCTGTTTCTAACAGAATACTTGTTTTCTTAACTGTTTGCTATTTACTAACTGAAAAAGGTGTTATAACAAGTAATTCTTGCTCCATCGGAAAATCTTTACCTCATTTAATACACTTTTCCAGGAGAACTCTGTTGCCCGGTGATCTGTCCCCTGGTAAATCGGTGCTTCTGGGAAGGAGGCAATGTATTGTTTAAAGCTGTAGCCTTTCAGTTGGTAGAGCACTTGTGGCCGTGACTAGCAGGTCATGCATCAGTGCTTAACCACCAATCTTCATAATTCTGATCCAACCTGCAGGTGAAGAATCAAAACAAAAATCAGAGACCCATGACCACATATGTACAAGGCTCCCCACCCCTGCCACCTCTTAAACACCAACAAGGATTCCTTGTGGTGCATGGGAGTCCCCAAAGTACCACATCTCAGTAAATGGTCCAGCTAATCTCCTCACCTAACAGTGGCTCTTGTTAAGCCTAATAACCATCTTGGATATTTTTGGGCTGTCAGTAAAACATTGCCTCCTGTCTTTTTCCTCTCCTGTCTATGCAAGATATACATGAAACAGTATCAGATGCAAAGAAAATAAATATTTGTGCTGGATGACTTGTCTCCTGGTGGAGAAGGGGACCTGGTAGGGGTCTCCCAGGGCAGCTGTGATCCCTCCTGCCACCAGGCTCCCTCCTCCCAGCTGGTTTCTTCTCCCCTGCTCCTTTCCAGAGCAGCTCCCAGCAGGACAAACCCCTCCAGCCCAGGGGTGGCTCTGCCCGAGCCAGGGAGAGCTTGAACTGGTGACTGTGGGAGCTGCTGCTGGGGCAAACTGGTTTCCACTGGGGTTCAGCCCTGCCTGGTGTCACCCTGGCAGGTGATGCCCAAGGGCCGGCTCCAGCAGTGTCACATGCTGCCAATGGGGCCTGCATGAAGCCCTGCTTTTACTGAAACCCTTCTTTTTCAGCTCAGAACATGCTGCAGTGGGAGCAGAGGCCACTCCAGGGATCCACACTGGCTCCTGCAGCCCCGACGGTGACATGGTGAAGCTGCCTGGCCAGGCACAGGGAGTGATGGCTGTCCTGGTGCTGCCAATCCCTTGGGATGTGCTGGTGGCACAGATGAGGCTGCATGGCCATGCTGAAGCTCATCCCCGTGCCTGGGTGAGGACCATGGCGCCGAGGTGGTGAGGTGCCCCATGAGGGGGGTGTCCTGAGGTGGTGCCTGAGCAAACCTGCACAGTGGGACTGACAGGGCCTGGGGGATCTCTGGTGTGACAGGAGGGTCTGGGTCCCTGCAGGGTCCCTGGGGATGGAGGGGTGAGTGGGGGTTGTGGGTCATGTCTCCAGCCATGGGAGCAGGGTGCTGGGGGCTGCCATGGCCCAGGGGTGCTGGGACTGACTGGGTGCAAGGGAGCTGGGCCTGGCTAGAGCTCAGGAAGCAGTTTTGTGTTCAGGACACTTTGGCTTTGTCCCTTGTTGGTAAGGAAAGGGTGAGTGCTGTTCCCTGGCAGAGCTCCCCGTGGGGCCCTTGGGGGGAAGAAGGGATGCCCGTGCCAGAGGGGCAGCACTGGTGGGTTGCTGTGGGTGCTGGTGCACATCCCATGGGAGTTCAGGATGGTGGGGCTGGTGCCTGTGACCACCCAGGTGGCTGGAGGCAGGTTATGGGCACTGGGGTGGCCCCATGGCTCCTATCCCCACAGCCCACCCCAAGCAGGCTAGTGCTGCATGTTTGGCAGGGCTGTGGCTGCAGGTGCCAGGAGCAGGTGGCGTTGGGGTCCAGTCCCATCCAGCCCAGGGCTGCTGGTCATTGGTCTGTGCCACTGCTGCTGCTGCACAGGGTGGGTGGGTTTTCAGCCAGACCTGGCTCTTGTCTCCTCTCCCGGGGTGAAATGGGAGGTTTCTGGTGTCCCATCACTGTTTCTCCTTCCCCTCCCATTGCGTGTGCGCGGCCCCAGGGAGCCGCTGCTGAAAGGGCTGGTGAGGGGCTGGGAAGAGCTTCGCCCGTGCCCGGGAGGCAGCAGGGTTTGCAAGGGAGCAGCTCTGGGGGCTCTTTGGGTCGTGCCATGCTGCAGGGAGCTCTGACTGCCCCATGTCTCCACGTCTCTCCCTGTGCCAGGACAGACGGACAGAGGGGCCACAGCCACACCAGGAGCCACCTGTGCCAGACAGACCTATGTGGGGTGCAGAGCCCCAGGAAAAAAGCTGGGCTGCCTGCACCGAGGGTGATGGCTGCTGCTTGCCCTGGGGGACAGCCCTGCTTGTGCCCACCTGCTCTGCCCACCTGGAAACACTGCAGTGACTTTGCAGCTCCAGCTCAGTTGTGGCTTCAGGTCAGCTGCTTCTGTCATATTTTCTTCTTCAACTTGTGTTCGCTTCCAGTTCACCTGCGGCTCCAGCTTGTGGACAGCTCTGGCTAGTTTCAGCTCTAGTTCATTTCAGGTCCAGCCCATGGATGGCTCCAGCCCATTTGGTGCTTTAGGTTGCTTGTTTCTGGCCCTGTTCATTTCAAGTCCAGCTCATGGAAGGTTCCAGTTTGTCTGCAGCTCCAGCTAGTTTAAGCTCTATTTCATTTGTGGCTCCAGCTTATTTGCTTCTGCCCTCAGTTTTTTTCAGGTCCAGCTCCTGCTTGTTCTTGCTTCAAGAACATTTTAGGCTCCAGCTGGGTTTCAGCTTTTCTGGCTTCATTTTGGCTGCAGGTTATTTGCAGGTCCAGTTCATCGGTGGCTGCAGCTGCTGTTCATTTCGTCTCCATCTCGTTACAGCTTGTGCTTGTTCAAATGGTCTTGGCTTTTGACAGGGTTGTAGATTGATCATTGTCACAGCTTGAATATGAATTGTACATTGTCTGAATATGAACTAATGAGTTAATGACTATTCCAGCTGTTGTACACACTGGGAATAAAGATGGTCTGAGAAGTGTCTTTTCCTCCCCGAGAGGATCTGTCTCAGATGCAGTTGGGCCTGGTGCACGCCGCCCTCCCAAGCCTCGGGGACCGACACGGCCAGACCCTCATCTCCGGTGGGAGTCCACGCACCCCACACCCCGGCCCCTGGGTTTGACCCCAGAAACAGCCGCCCCGGGCTCCGTTTCTGCGCCCCCACACGCAGGGCTCCGTCCCCGCTCCAAGCCCCCAGCCCAGCCCCAGGAGCCCGTTTCCCAGCCCCAAACACGCCCGACCCGCTCCGTGCTGCCGAGCCCCAAACCCAGGACCCGGGGCTCGAGTCCCACAGACCCCCGGCCGAGCCCCTCCTGCGGGGTCGGGGACGGCCCCGGCCGGTGCTCGGGATCCAGCCGGGGGGACCCGCAGGGGGGCCCGTCCCCGTGTGGCCGTGGGCGAGGGTGGGGG
>NW_020799099.1:14447812-14513872 GCF_003259725.1 Athene cunicularia | reverse complement strand
GAGAGAATAACAGCAGTTTTAATAAGGAAAGCTTTCAGATGTGTTTTTATTTCTAGTGAACACATTGTGTCTCACTCCTTTCTTTTTTTTTTTTTTAGATAATTGCGTACATATTACCTTTCATTCTTTGCCATTGTCTTCTGATCAACCTTTCCTTGTTACACACACTTCCTTGGTAGTTTAGACAGTCTGTCAGTATGCAATATATTTTACTGTTTGTTTCATGTTACTAATAATTAAACTATCTTTGTGTTTTGGGGTTTTTTTTCCCCCCAATTTTCCTGGACTACCAATTATATAGCATGCAAATACAGTCACTTAAAATCTTTGCAAAGTCTAATTTTTCCTCATTTAACTACTGGAAGCAATGTTTCTCTATTTGACATACAGTGTATTGCCATTTCCTCTCTTCCTCTGCTTTCCTCTCTCCTGTCTCCAGCTCCATGTAAATACTGATAATAAAGAGAACACAACGCCTGGATATTTCAGCATGCTGGTATTACAGATACTCCCCAAGGAGTAAATGAGGGCCCCCTTTATGCTCCTGTGACTTTTTTGCCAGGGAAGGTTGGCTGTGGGTGAGAACAGAAACACAGACAGATGTCCCAGCTCAGCAGACCATGGATAAATATATTGAACGTCAGTTTTCACAATTAGTGAAAAAGAGGAAAGCTGGATGTTTCCTGATGCTTTGGACAGTGAGAACAAGCTGCTTTGGAAAAGAGGTTTGTTTTGTTAGCTTTTAGGAAGTAAATGACTGTGTCCTATTCAAACATCTCTGTGTTACTAACCACAAATTACCGATGCTCTCCAAACAATCTTTCAGTTATTGGTCATATTGTTCTTTTTCCTATTCTGTTATTTCAGATGTCTGCTTCAACACAGCTGTGACTGTCAGCTAACCACACACTATTTGTCTTACAGAGTTGCAGTCTAACACAATTGCATTACCTTTTTTTCACCAAAGGAAGTGGGCAGTGTTGAGATGTGCTTGGCATCAGGTAATATCCAGGGGGAAAAAAATCCACATAGGGTCACATCTGCTGCTCAGCTCCACCAGAATTGAAAATGCAGGGGTAACTCAGAAGTGATATAGATATAGATATATATATATAAATATATATATATATTTGTGAGGTAAAAGCGAATATAAGCCATACTAGTCTGAAAACTAACTGATTCGCTTTATTATGCTCTTGGTCTTACTATCTACTACACGTAGGGCTCAGGAAACAGTAGGTTTGTATAATGTATGTACTTGTATGCGCTGAAGCATATTGCCTAATAATATATTTGTAAAGGTATTTAGGGTCAGTTAATTTCTAGTGATGTTACTGGGTATGGGCGTCTTGGCACCTCTTGAAGTATGACCTTTCCCTCATATGTCCTCAAGTTACCTGGATGTTAAAAAAAACTCCAAACAGTTAAACATCTTCTCATAGTAACATAAGGGATTGATATATTCAGGTCTGAGATACTGAGGTAGTTTGGAGGTGGAAGGGGTCTATGTCTCTCAGAAATCCCCAACAAGGATTCTTCTTGTACCTAAATTAATCCCTTCATATCCCTGACCCCAATCAGACACTTCTGAGCCTAACTCAGCTCCAGCATGGCTGGAAGCAACGCAAGAAGGAGAATGGAGGATCTCCTGGTGTCCTCACGTAGGTGAAGACGTCTTTCACCAACCAGCACTACCAGCAGGTCCCAGATGACAGGGGCAGTTTCCCCTCTGGGCTGAACTGAGCTGCACAGAGAACCGGCCTCAGCTGTCTGAACAAGTAAGTCATGCTGCTCATCAGATCCTCAGAGGCGTCCTTCAAGAGCTGCTTTGTTCTGTTATGTGGGTCATAGGCCACACTGTATGGTAATTAGGGCCTCTGGCAGACTTTAAAAAGGTGAAGTTTTGATAAAAGCGTGTTGTAAGAACCTCAAAGCCTGTTGAATTAACAGACACTTGCCCCTGTAGTTATGTGCCCAGTAACCCCAGCCACAGAGCTCTTTCCCTCCTGGTGTTACAGTGGCATAGCAGTAGTTGTCACTTGTTATTTACAGGTACAGAGGTGGCATTTCAGGAGACACTATGTATTTAATAGGCTTAAACTAGAGGATCAGTTCTTGGCCAGGTTCTTTCTTCTTGTACCACTTGATGGCACACTTGCATTAGCACAGCGCAGGCAGAACGCAGGACGAATCAACAAGCAAATCCTGTCCAGAGTTGTTCCACTTAATTTGTTTTGCATCGTGAATGTATCTGTTTAATTGATTAAAGGAATCTAACACTGTAGTACTGAGTAGGAATAAGCAGGGCATACAAAATAATTACACCGAGAAAGACCTGTATTTTGAAATTTTAATTTCAGATATTGCCTGGATAATTAATTACATTTTCATTCTTTCTGTAAATTTGGGAACAAACTTGCTGTTGCCTTACTGAGCCTTTTCTTCCAAGGGTGGCAAATTTTCCTTGTCCAGTATTTTCTTTCTCTCTATCAGAAGGTTTGTATGAGGTTTGTTTATAGCATGTGTTGCTAGATGGTAAATGGAAATTAATTTATGTGATCTGAGTAATGAAATTATGATCCAGCTTTTGTCAGAAGCAACATCCTCCAGTGGGCTGTATGAGGTTAATAAATGAGTATGAAGTGTTACCACATATGCCACTTATCTCTAGATGGTTATAAATACATCAGCTAATGCTGCAGATGGTTACAGGCTACAGGTAGAAACAACCCGTTGGTCTGTTGGATTTTATGACTCCATAAAAATGTATTAAAACATTTATTAGCTCTTTATATGCAGAATCTTAAAGGCAAATTTAAACGACCAGGACCTGAAGGTAAAATGTTTTGGAGTGGGAGCCTCACAAATAAGTGTCACGGGTAGGTGGCACCCGAGAGGTTTTGAAGCATATACTGTCCTGACTTCCTCCATTACCCACTGAATTGCATTGGCAGCGATAATTGCAGCTTCAGGAAAAATAACTGCTAAACAATGATAGCAGTAAAGCCCTACAGCCTTTCTCAATTAAATTAAGTGGAAATTTAGTCCTTGAGTACTACTTCTGAAACTGACTGAGCAGAATAAGAGCAAGTGCCCTGGTGGGTTGGAGGATAGTTCAGGGCAGGAGAAAGGCTGCTCGCTTTGCTCTGTGACCACCCTCCCTACACCTCCATCCAAAACATCAGTGGCCACCTCTACCCTATATCTAATGATGGCATAAGAATAAAACCAACAGACTGCAAGCTGAATCTGCTCTAGCAGAGGCCATGTAAGCTGGTGAATTCAGGGAGGGCCACTGTCATCTCTGTAGCCATCATTTCTCTTCTGGTTTTGCATCAGCAGCTTGTACTTCCACCATTATTCATCTGTCTCAGCCACAACCTCTTGATCTTTGAAGGCTATTTTGGTATCGTTAGTATGTCCTTTCTACTCTTTTTGCTTATCCTCATACTTGGGCTTTTTATCAACACCATTTGCAAACATCTCACATTTGTTAACAGGTCTTACAAATTAGGACTTTTTGTCTCTATACGTTCCTGTGTGAAAGGGAATTGGGGTAATTTCTCATGTAAAGACATTTCCTTTGTTATATGTTTGATGTGCACTGCCCAAAGTGAAAGAGCGAAGCAAACAAGTAAGAACCCTTTGTCATAATACTCTGTGAATCCAGGGGATTTTCTTCAAATGATATCTAAGGAGCATTTACTTCAGTCTTCATAAAGAAGAGAGAACTCTGCCTTAACATTTTTTGGGATCAAGGTGGGATAGGGAGGACAGGTTTTTATGGAAGAGAACAGCCTGCAAATTGTTACAGCCTTTCAGCCTCTTTCTGCAGTGCTTAGAAACAGTAAACCTAATAAGTAGGAAGGGTTTTAGCCAACCTTCACATAATGTAGCTGTTGAAGTGTTGTCTCAAAGATTCTCAACACAGATTTCTGTATCCATGCTGTTCACAGCACTTAGAAAAACTATCTAAAACTTTGGAAAGCAGGTAGACACAGCACATGTCTGTGACCTAAGAAAACGGGGTGCATTCACCTTTGTCTGCCATCCAAAGCTTGTCCACTGAATTCAATTTCTACAGTTCTCCCCATAAGGTGACCAAGCTCTTCACCTAGACCAGGGTCTAGCCTGAAGTTCCCTTCTCCCTTTCATCTCATTTCTTGCACCAGTTCCCCATTGCTTCTGGTGTATTTTGAGCAGCACTTAACCCCAGCACTCCGTGACAGGCCCTTTATCAGTGTAACAAAGCATCTCTGGTCTTGCGGGAAACAGAAGTTGTCGTCTGTCTGGAAGCGGCCAAGACTTACTACAGGCTGTCATGCAGAGTCAGGGGCTGAGAAGAGAGAACTTGTCAGCTTTACTTGATAAGCCCATGGGTGTGAAAGACATGCCACATGCAGTTTCCATTACAGAGATCACCAGGAATCCATGAGAAGCGTGAATGAGTGGAAGGAGCCAGGCATGCAGAAAATTATTTGGACCAGAAACCTTGGGCAGTTCCAGGTGTGCCTGCTTTCCATAGGAATCAAGGGGATTCTCAAATTGTCTTACTAGATCAAGAGAAGATCACTCATTACAAAGTGCATCAAGATAGCAAGATAACATTTTCAGATTAACCTTTCTGTATTTTTCTCCTCAAGCAAGAAAAGGTGATAAATTCTTTCACCGTAGGAAAGCAGTTTTAGTATCATCCAAAAATGTTTTAGCACTTTTCCACTGCGTTAGGACCCCCTTGCTGGTTCATTTAAGAGCAGGGCACTACACCCTCCTTGTCTTTCCCTGACACTGGCAACTTCATCCACAGGTACAAGCATCCTCTCCCTCTGCACTGGAGGAGGGATGTGGACTGTTGGTGGAGTTGGCTTTCAGAGGCCGAGAACCCCAACTGTCCTTGCAGTGAGAGATCAGAAACGAGGATCCTCTTCTTCAGCAGCATCTCAGACCTTGGATCTGCACGAGCCCCTCCCAGCAGAGGAGTTGGCACGTGCCGTGCTGCTGGGCAGGAGAGCCCGTCCAGGAGCTGACCGCAACTTGGCAGTGAGGAGGACTGGCCACCAGCTGGACACCTACCACTGCTCTTCCATCCTCTGAAGCACGGCAGTGAATAATGATCGACAGTAAATACTTGCACTGTGGCACCATTGCCAAACAGCAGCAGATGTCACATCCTTGAACTTGGGATTTATTGGATGAGAAGTCATGATTTGAGGCTCATCTTTCTGATGGCTGCGTGGTGTCAGCTGGGGGAGATGCAAGGAGCCACACAACTCAAACATATTTGTGCTTGGTTTCCAGGCACCAACTTTGTTTTAAAAGCTGATTGCAGTTAGGGAAGGGAACAAGCTTTTGTTATTTGCATTCACCTCGTCACACAAAAAACTTCACCTGGAAGCTGGTAACAGCACAGTATATTTGTACAAGTTAAAAATACTGTTTCACTTGGGAAAAATAATGCCCTTTTGAAAACTGCAATTAGCTGAAAAAGTGTTGTAATATGCATATAAGATCCTTCAGACCAATGTTACCCCTGGACAAAGTATTTGTTCATCAATACAGTGCTAAAATAGCATCACTGCAAAAGTTCAGCAGCCTGGTTTCAAGGACTGAGGTCAGATAATGGTTACTTTTAGAAGACAAGTAGAAGCAAAGTCTTCTTGTGTCAATCAGTATGAAAATGTAATTTAATTCAGTGCAACAGAAATCAATTTTTCTCTGAGGATTTAAGATAACTAAATATCACACAGTCAGCTTAATTAGTTTCTGATATTTGTACAACTTCACCTTTAAACTCTGGAAAAAGCACAGTTCATGTGTTTGTTCTTTATAATTCTTTTCTGTTCTGCTTTACTGCTTAGATGAAGAAGGCTTACAAAGCTTCCCAGTGGCAATAAAATCTTACTTCAATTCAGACTTTCTTTTGGTGACCAGGAGATGGAATCAATACTCCATCAGATCCATCAGGCCATTTCATTAGTGTCACTAAAGCACGCTCAACAACGGAAGAACACAAAGCCAGAGGTCCTTAAACCTTTCAAAAACCCCTTTTTCTCATCAGTTGCCTTCCCTAGAGAAGTAGCACCACATAAACTGCACAAGGCCCTCATACTGTTCTCCCAAAAATGTATCTGTTCAAGTCTTGTTTGCTATCAGTGGTTTCTCTTAAAGCCCCTGCTCCACCACCTTGCAGTCCAGGCACACCCAGGTCCCCAAGTGTGGGCTAAGGGCTCTCGCAAAGCAACCTGAGTCTCTCTACTGCAAACAAACGAAGGGTCCTGCGCCTTCATGTTGCTCTGCCCCATGCATTCCCCAGCTGCATTTTCTGGGCTCATACCACACAAGGCCCTGCAAGAAGCGTTAAGTTACCAACATCAGAACGAGTCTTAGTACCTGTGGCACAGGCAGACCTGCTGCCCCAAGGGGTGCTCAGCCCATCCGAGCAGTCGCTGCTGCACAGGGCACCTACCTTGGAGGATGGAGGCCAGCAGCAGGGTGCTGGAAGAACAGGGCTGCTCCGTTGAGGAGGACAAACGCAGGTTACCATGCTACAGCAGCTTCACCAGCGTGGGGCACACTGCCAAGCAGCACAAGCAGAGCAGGGCTGGTGGCGATAAGGAGTCCCTGAAACGGGCCAGAGACCATCAGACAAACATGCAAGGATGAAGCAAGTCCCAGGGCAAGCTAGGAGATCTGGTAAACAAGTGGGGTGGAGGCTGGAAACACCAGGAGAGGTTGATGAGGGTAATTAGAGTCTATTGGCACTTTCACACCCTGCTGGCTGTCTCCTCAGGCTGTTTTGAATCAAGGATTTTACTACTCGTCCATAAGCCACAGTAGATGCTTTGGTTTCTGAAATTCGGACTGCATTTCCTCAGTTAAAAGAGTTTTTACTTATAATAAATATTTTCATCAGGTTTCTGTCTCTCTAACTTCATGACCTGTTTCTTGCCCTCACCTTTTCTGAAAGGTGAGCATCCAGCCCCCAGCAGCCTGCACACGCTCCTACCCAGCATGCAGCAAGGTCTGCCTGATGGTGACCTTAAGTCCTGTGCCCTGCCCAGGGCTGTAGCCCTGGTGGCTGTGAACCCTGGCAGGAAAACCTCTGCCATAGCACTGAGTTCAGGGGATGGGGCAGCCCTGCAGGGTGCACAGCATCCCATGTCTCTGTCAAGGTCCTTCAGCATCTGCTTGCTGAACAGGTCTTGGCTAAATGAGGCTTGGCTCTTGGGCCCCACTAAGACCACATGCTGCTGCAAAAATGCAGAAAATCACCATTTCTTGCTCTGAAAATAGACCTGTACCTATTTTGACTGCTGCCTGAGTAAAGGTCTTTTTACCCATGCCTGTACTTGCAGGGTACTTCGGCAGCTGCACTTCCCCTGCAGCAATTCTTCTTCCCTGAGGTGTGGCGAAAGTCACTTCAGGTTTTCCATCTCTCTTCAGATTAAAGGTGATTGTATTTAGGGAGGGGATATTTTGAAGATGCTTCCTTTCTGGCAATTTCCCTCATAACCTTTTACTCACAGATGTGTTGACAGATGCCCAGCTGCATGTGCTGGGAGATTATCACATACCCCCTGGAGCTGGCAGAACCCTTTGCATACTGCCTGTGTCTGGCAGGGCTGCAGCTGGGTCTCTGCCGGTGGAGTAAGTCTGGTTTGTCTCCATACATAAAACAAGGTGGCAAGTTGCTGGGCCGCTAGACGGGCATTTGTTTATGCAAGTGCTAAGATAGGGTGAGTCCTTCCACCCTTTTCCACAGGTCCCAAATTATATTTGTGCATTTACTGGCTGCTCTGGTCACTCAGCCGCTGCTGATGGGCCCCACCCATTTGCCAGCACTATTTGTACCACAGCTCTAGGGTTTCAGAGGGGTTGGAAACTTAGCATCATGGTGCTGCAGCAACAGGGATGCTTACAGAGCCCCAGAAAGGAGGGTTAGGGGGGCAGTCAGTGCCAGCGAGTGCCCAGAGAACACATCCAAAGCAACTCTTGAGCTCCCAAACCTCGCTGAGGAGACACCCATGAGCCAAGCCCTGGGCAGAGCGAGAGCTGGACACTGGGGCTGCCGGGATGGCCAGGAAGAAAAAGGTTTTGTCAGCGCCGCACAGAGCGTGATTTCATCCCTGCTGACCCCAGCGGACAAAGAACAAAAGGCAGCAGATGCCAAGGAGTAAGTTTTAGCTGCCTGTGGAGCCTTCCCGTTACGGCTGGCGTGTCTGAGTAATGCTCGAAAAATCCAAGAGCCAAACAGTGATAGGGGCTGTTTATCTTTTTATTATAAATTTAGTATGAATGACCAATGGAAAAGTCACAATGGAGTACCAAGAACGTTTTATCAAAATTTTAGCAGCATTTAAACAGTAATAGATTCCCAACCTCCTCTGGGCACCTCTTGCCCTTTGCCTCCCACCCATGAAACAGTAAGCTTTACCCAAATGTGCTTTCCAAAGCCATGTAGGGGATGTAGCTAGCCATTTCCCCCTGAGCTGCCATGAAAAAATCTCCTCCCAAATGCTGGTTAGCACACAACCTCCATCCACCAGGGCCAGGTTCCCATCTCCTCCCCACAGTTGGCAGCATGGTGAGCTGCAGCATGGGATGGGACTTGCTGAGGGGGGACCTGGCATCTGCTCGCATCCTTGCTGTGCTCCTCACGCCAGCCCCTGCGTGGGTCAGCACTCCTGCAGGCGCCCATACCTTCAACCACAAAACCAGGGCTAAGCCCATTTCCTACCTGCTGCTGCCATTCTCTTCTGTATGTGGGGGTCAGAACAGGACCCCATGGTCCCTCTCCTGTACCTGAGAGTATGTGGTTGTGGCTGGATGGACAGAAAAAGGGGAGATTGACAGTCTGTTCTCCTGCTGGAATTGACAGCAGGGCAACTGGGAGCTGAGACCTGAAGGGGAAAGGTAGAAGGTGAGCAGTGAGACACTTCAAATTCAACCCACAAAATGATGTCAGCCTACTATCAGCTAATGTGGAGAACTGTGGTCTGCCTACTGAGTAACAAGAACTAACTTTTTTGTGTGCTTTTTTTTTTTTTTTTAACTTACATTAAGACATGAACAGTACTGTCCCAGCCTTGCTGGTGGGAGCTTGGTGAAAACAACGTTGAATTAGAGGTGGGAATACACAACACACGCCCACACGTGTAGACAACAACTTATTATCAGCAAGCTATTCCCCTGCTTCTTTGGTACTTCCTAAACTTTCTTATCCAAAATATATAAGGGAAATGCACCATTTAAAAGTTACTGCTTGTAAGTATGTACACAGCCATAACCATCACGCTATGATACACAAAGATCAATATGATATGAACAAAGTTATTTTATGAAAAGCACTTCTGCACATTTTATTTTGTTCCAGTATCTTAATAGCTTTAAAAAAATTCATGTGTTATGCAGTCCTGTACCTCGCTTCTTCTTATATCAAATGGACAAGAAACATTTCCTAATCCATACTCTTCTTTGAAAGATTAAAAAATTGCCACCAAAATGATACACTATGTACAAATTTTACTAAATATTAAATTCTAGGCAATTATTTTCACCCCACTGATAATATAACTTAGGTATTGTTACCTACTATATGCATATATATTTCTTTAATATATAAGAAATGGCACCACATCACCATGTCACCAATATGACACATTGTTATGTACAGTAGATAAGAAGTTAGATATGGAAGATGGATCCTCTCTGACTGGTTGTTTCACAGGAACGCTTCTCCCCTGGTAGTAGCTTGGCCATTTCCCCTTTTCCCAGCAGAGGAGGCTTTTCAGACATAAGGCAGGATCCCGTACATCAGCAGTGCCATCACCCCAGCGCTGAACAAGCCGGCCACCGGCACAGTCACAAACCACGCCAGGAAGATGTTGCGGAAAAGGCGCCAGTCGACGGCTTTCTTGGAGCGGATCCAGCCCACGGCCACCACAGAGCCAACCTTGGGAGTGTGGGGAAGAGAGAGGGAGACAAGATGTGAGGGGTAGGTCTGAGTGCCCGTAACATGCCCATGGCCACACACCAATGCCAGTCAGCTGATACCAAGCGATGCTCTGAGATAAAGGAGCCCCTGATGATGATGACGATGGCTCTGTTCTGGTGGGGTGATGGGAGAACAACAATTCCAGGGTGCTTTAACCTTTATTTTTCAATGATCTCTTGTTTTTCATGGGTCTTGGGGTCAGCCAAAAAAATAAATACGCTTGTGGGCTTTTCTCTGCTCTGCTAGCTTTCAGATCAACTGTCAGTGCATCTGAAGCAGCCCTCTACCCACCCAGTGCCTGACTCGGTCTGTAAGGGAGAAGGCAAGCATCCACCGAGTCTGGCCAGACTGTGGACTAAATCACGAAAAGTTGTTTTTAAGGGTCTGCTGGAGAGGGTGTCATGGGACAGGTCGGGATAGCTAGTATGGTTCCCATCCTACCTGCCTGTCCTCTTGCTGGTTTGGGATGTCCTGCCCGTTCACCCAGCAGCTGCCGAACCTCTGCAGCTTATTGCCTGGTATACAGAGCTGACTCCAAACAGCACCTATATATTTCAGTCCTGTGAGCTATAAACAGGGCAGCAAGAGCAATATAAGTGCTGACCCCACCCTATAACAGCAATGGTAACTTGGCAGGGGTCAGACAGCCAGCATGAGGTTAGACCCAGTACAGCTGCCCTACATCAAACTCATCAGTCCAAACCCTCCGAGGAAAACCAGCCCTTCTGGACCAGCCAACCTAGCAAAGCATCCAGAGCTGAAATTCTCTCTGCAGACAAAGACATCAGCTTGTTTGCTCTGTGGCATGCAAACGGCAAAGACATCAGGAGGTCTGGCTTCAGGTGGGGAATGGATAAATGACCAAAATATCCTTTGAAGGCACTGCTACCAGGGCAGCTGGGTAGGTCAGTGTTTTTGAAGACAAAACACACTGCAGCCTGAGCAAAGCTACAACCTTTTCTTCTTTCAAATGTGTTTTCAGTTAATAAGCTCGGATGTATTATTTTTTAAGAAAGAACTGGACTGAGAAAAACATTTGCGGTAAGAAATGATGCAAAAACTTCAGAAATGCTGTGTTTTCTTTCTGCCCTGAAAGTGGCCCTCCGGGCCATTAACAAAAACGTGTAAATCAGTGCAAGTCTATTCTAAGCACATCGTAAAGCAGCAAGAAATAAGGAAGGAATATCCTGTTTTGAAGGAAAGGAAACTCCAAGAGACAGCTGGGCTTGTGCTCCCTGAAATGCCATCCCTGCCTCCTCTTCCGTGCTTGTTTTCTGAACAGGAGTATCAATCCCTGCCTATAGGTTGGCAGATGGGCTGCTCCCCACACGTGCAGAGCCAGGAAAACAAAAGATGCTGGAAGGACAGAGAAGCAGGGAGAGATAGGACTGGGATATTGAATCAGCATCTTTTGTGAACACCTATTTAACTTCTAACTACTGCTTAACATTTCCTTTTGGAGAAAAGGGTTATTTGTGGAAGACCCTGTAACTCTAAGGAAATAAGACTCACAAAAGTGTCTGTGACAGAACAAGGAAAAACTAAACTTGATATTTGAGGACTGAAAAGGCCTTGGTCAAAAGCTTGATCCAATAAGGAAATCTCTTAGATAATATTTAAGCAATAACAAAATCTGTTGGGTAATATTTAATCTGCATACCCCTTGAGTGGACAATATGCTATTCTCTAGGAGGTGTAAGTGTATTTAAGAGGTGCCCAGCTAAGAGGAACCCCACACTTCCAACTACATCAAAGCGTTAACCCGATGAAACAGCATTTGGTTTTTCAGCAGCTCAGCTGTTAGGCTCTGCTTTACATTTTGCACATCCTTAGCATCCGTCTATCATGCTTGCAACAAGAAGCATTGCTTATTGAGCGAGTCTGCAGTCTACGTACGATAATCTCTGAGTCCTTCCTGAAATTTAAAAGGTATCAGCAATGATGGCATTGGTAATCTGTCTTAAACATTATTATAGTTTAGTTTATTAATAGTGATTTTGATGGACTAGAGGTTAGGAGAGTAGCTAAAACTTGGGTGTAGGAACACTACACCGTCTGCAGAATTTCAGATGATATCTACTTTGAGATTGGTTTGAAACCAGTGCAGTTTGCCTTCAGTATGCTCTGCTTAAAGCATTACAGAAATGCTTTTGGCTCTCTTGTTCCTGTGCAATGGCATATCATAATAACACACAGAACATTACAATTCCATCATAGCAACACAGAACATTTTTCAAAACCATAAAATCATAATAGCAAAATGGAGCTGACAGTGTGACCTCAGCAAAGTCGCTTTTGCACAGAAAAAGCATTTAATTCCTGCACTTAATTTTATCCGTATGTGAACACGTTCAATCTGTTACAGCTGAGAAATGCCTGTTTAATTTCTACATCTCATATCTTAGAATACCTAACAGGCACTATGTGGGTGATTCAATATAATCATTTGCCTACCTGGGCAGCAGAAAGGCAAGGTATGCATTCACACCACACCAGCTTTTCAGTGCTAAGTTCCAAGGGAGGTTGAAGGGGTGAAAGCAGAGCAACGTGGCTACCGTGTTCAGACTCACAAAGTTCCTTTGAGGCTCAAAAGGTTAGATCTTTCCCTCAGACCCTCTTGACTTGGAGGCTTTCATAGGGACTTTCCCCTTTGACTCATAGCAAGGACAAAGGTGCAGTTCAGGCTCTCAGCAGGCACCAAGCGTGGAAAAACTGCTGGGCTGTATATTTAGAACAGGCATATCAGGCAGTGGCTACCTCATGTAGACCAAAGCCTCTGATTTAGGTCTCCTGATCCGAGAGGGCTTGACGAATCTTTCTCAGAAGCTAATGCTTTTCTTCCTGCTACCCATCTCCAGTTTGTCACCAAGGTCTGCTCCAAGACCTGAAAACTGCTGCCCAGAGCTTACCTTCATATTTGGTCTCCATTCTTCATTATAGTATATTGTTTCACATCAAAAATGTCTCCCTCCACCTAAGGTGTTTCATGCTGTTCCTTCTTTCCCACCGTTTTTTCTAGCAGCTGCACATTCAGTTGACTGACACCCCTTCGGTAGGGCTCCCACTTTAGCAAATTCTATTTTGCTGTGGAGCAAATGTTGAGGAGAAGTGTAATTCTCACTCTCTGATGCTAGAGACTTAGGACTAGGCTCACCATTTTCTTTCTGATTTCTAGGGCAAAATAATTTTTCTGCTGATTTTTAAGAAGGCATTTCTGCCTCAACGGCTGACAGCATTTTCAGAGAGGCATTTTCCCATGGAGTAAATGATATATAATAGTTCTTTTACTCCTTCAGTGGGCCCTTGAAGAAAACAAGGAATACATCTGTTACAAGTGCTTGCTTTATCTTGTGTTAATCACTTAGGATCTTTCAACTCAGGATCTCATTTTGCTGAAACGCAGAGTCAGTTATAATAATGTGACATCCTGGAACAGTCTAATCCTATTGTGAAGTGGATCTTCCCATTAAGAATGATCCATCTAATGAGATACAGCAAACTAGAAGGAGCAGACACAGACTAACCATATTAACTGCTTTTATGGAAGTATTTTTTAAAAATAATTATTTTGCTCTGCAGTTAGAAAAGACCAAGCTTTTAACTGCCTTGAGTCAATGAATACCTCCTAATGCTGCCCTCTCATTAGCTTATGGCTTCCAAGACATTTTCTTTTAAAATTTGGTCTATTTGTCTGCACTAAAGTGTATTTTCTCTTTTACGATGGTTGGCTAGAAGTGCTTCAGGCACGCAACTGGGATAATCAAAGCTGTATTATTCTCCCTGGCAAATTCTTCGTCATGCTTTTGATATACCAGTCAGCTTAAAGGGAGGTGGTTTCAGGCTAGCATTTTTAGAAGTGGATCACATTATTATTTTTCCCCTCCCTGCTTGATTCAGAGGAACCAGAGTTTGACCAACGCCAGGAAATCTGAACAGCCTTTCAGAGCAGCTCAGCCTTGGCTGCTTCTCAAGAGACCTCTAAAGCAGAAGAAAGAAATGATTTTGCAATAGAGGAAGGCTTTCTGAAGGAATGGTTTTCACCAGAAAAAGGCTAATTGAACTAACTTGGGGCATTTTGCAGGATGTGTGGATTTCATTGACTCTTTCACTGGAAACCAGGTCAATGTCACAGGCAAGGATGCCCGGCTTCTTGCCAGCCTGCCTGCCATGCTGTGGACCAGTGAGCCCTGAAAACTTGCCTGCCCCAGCCCCAGCCAGAGCTGGAAGGTCTCAAAGGTCCCCAGGGTGTAGTAGCAAATCCTACAGGATCTGGCTCTTGTAGGGCTTGGTGGTATGTCCCAAAGCAGAGGGGCTTTGCCATTCTGGGGTCTCTGATTTTGGAGGGGCTTCCCCACACCCTGCCAGAGGGTGAGGGATACAGACAGCTCTGAATTTCAAGGAGCTTGGAAGTCCATGGGGAAGCAAAGGAAAGAAAGATGGGATATTTGACTCGGGAATTTTCTGGGGGACAAAATTTCAAATTTCCACTATGTACTTCTAGCAATGTAAATGTCCACATGCTCCCTGTTGCCTACAAGCAATATAAATGTCTTCTCACACAGCATGTCATGTGACAAAATAAAATTCTGCTCATTACCCAGCCTATATCTATACTTCAAACTGTTGTGTTTTTTTTTTTTTTTTTAAAGGCCAACAATGCTGTTCAAAGAACTAATTAAAAGGGCCTGATTCTGTATTATAATGCACAAAAGTGAGGACAAGTTGGTTTATGAGAAGAGAGACATTAAAGTATTAGCTTAATGATGTAGCAGTGTTTTTCATACAGGTGGCTCTAAAATACACGTAAACAGGATCACACAAACTACAAGTCTACATTACTTTAATATGTCTATATTAGTTCAATATGATCAGGTAAGGGTGAAAGATGTTCCAGACTTTTGTGCAATTACTTATAACGCTGACTTTGCTTCGTCATACTGGCTTTAAAAGTCATTATTTTGCGATCGCTGTCTGCACGGCTCATCGCATAGTGAAGGCAATCTGCAACAACTGGTATCTCTTGTATTTTGTTATGGTTTGTCCTAGTGATGTGATTTACTGATGTGATCACTGCAAACTCCAATACCTTGCAATGGGTGGAGCTTATTGGAATACCCACATTTGAGGCTACAAGTACCGTTAGCGCACACATTACTTCAATGCAAAATCCACTGTGAAGAAATAAAAAAAAAAAAAAAAGATGTAGTAAAAGAGTTATATGCAGGAAATCCCATGCCATGCATTTATCAAGAAAGTGAAGTATAAATGATGAATGGTGCGCAGCCTCTGAACAAGGGAGAAATGCTACCCAGCCAGGTTCAAATGGCACCATCGGAGGAAACCAGGTTCTTCCATGTAATCATTTGCTTTGAAATTGGACTCACGTTTTTGTAAGTGCTGTTTTTCTTTAACCACAGCTATGGAGTTCACACTGTGCCTGACTGCAGTGACTTCACTGCGACAACTCCAATGTGTTTTTTGGAAGCCTGATTATTTTCCGGTGTCGCTGGCATGACTGAGACGCGCTGACACACCTCCACCTCACTGTCCTCCGTGAGCAGCTGCTTTCCCCTCACTGTGCCATTATCCGCTGGCTCGAGCGGCACAATTTTAAGATGAACAGTCCAGACTGCCTTGACTGCAGTCGCTGGGCAAAGGCATACCTTGCAGTGTGTAGTACTGACAGGAAGTCCAACATTGGAAGCTACCACAACTGTGAACGCCGAAGCCAACTCAATAGTGAATCCACTGCAGGAAGCATAAGAAAACACTTCACAATCACTCTTTGCATCAGCTTGGACTGATACCATGCAGCGTGCCAAAGTCTTACCCGTTTCTTCTTTCGACTGTTTATCTCCAACTGATTTTTGTCATAGGAATAAGTTAAGAAAACAAGGAAGGGCTGAATAATGGGAACGGCACAGGCTAGTCATCTGTAGTAACCCGGCTGCGCGGCTCACTGCATCAGGGACTTTCACTACTCTACGCTGTGGTGAATCACGCCTAATTAGTAATTCAGTTAAGCACCAGCAGAGGTCGAGTACGCATTAAGGATGAAAATTACTGTAATGAATACATATGGTTTTAATAGTTTGAAGCGCAATGGGAAAGCCACTGTAATCCTGTCATTTTCAAATGCACCTTCTGCCACATTAATTAGGTCATCGGCAGAAGACTCTGTTCACGTAGACCTCTATGCCTCAAATGCATTCAGTATTAGTTTAGAGGATTATCTTTTTTCCTTTCTCTCTTTCTTTCTCTTCCTCATTCTTTCTATCTTTCTTTCTTTCTCTCCTTTTCCTCTTTTTCTTTCATTTTTTTGAAAGATGGCGAAGTCGAAGCCAGGTTATCATTAAAATCAAAGCACGGCAAATCCAGCAAACAGCATTACAAACAAAATACCGGAGCAGCAATTTCTCGGATAGGTTCACACACAAAGTTCACACAACTGTAATGACAACTGTGCACCTACCTTGACGGTGTAATTGGAGTGAGGTCTTTACCCATGGTCTGGATAACTCTTCTACCCCAGACCCAGAGACCCACACAGATCCCAACACCTCCATAAAACAGCAGCCAGACGGGAGTTGATGCTTCTTGCATTACACCACCTTGTTCATAGATAAGCCAGAGCGCAACGAGGGGACCAATTGCATTGCTGGAGAAACAGAAAAATATTGCCCAAGTTATAAAAAGGCAGAAAATTGCTTTGAAAGAAGTCACTTATCTTCTGTGTGATTTTTCTTAATTGTGCATGCAGTACTGCTCTGGCTTGACCCTTACAGGGAACACCCTTTCTCGCTTGGAAAGGCTGAAGCAGGGAACTCTTATCATGTTGCTTTTTCTGTTGTCACTTCATCACTGATAACTACAGTGAATGCTGAAAGGAATTTCTCTTTTACAAATTGTTTCCTGAAATGTCAGTTAGTAATACCTCATTATGTCTGTTCTGGGACAAAACCCAGTATTTTCAGTACTGTGCTGAAATCATCTCAAAATTTACCAATTCAGGAGCTCTGCATCTTTAAAATTCAGGTATTAAATTAGCTCTTTTTGTCAAAGGGAAAATTAATGAACAGAATTACCATTGCAGTCAAGAAGATACAAATGTAAACTGGTCTAACAAACTGTAACATTTGGAGATATGATCAGAAAGCAGCCGGGAAGGTGACTTAGTCCTCTTTCAAATGTGTTGTAGAGCTAGTTGGACCGGATCAGAGAGGACTCCTTGGTGACGCAGAGCTGGCGTAAGCCCTTTTTGCTACCCTGCTGCTGCTACCTAGAAAAATACTGAAAGTCAGCAACACTGAAGTCCCCAATCCTATTGCAGGTCACCTGATATTGGTGGCTGGAGTCTCCAGTGCATGGAGTGAGACTTCTGACTCTGTTCTTTAAAAGCATCAAGTTTCTACACCTGAGAGTTAGAAGAAAAGCTTGAAAGCTGGTATCCAGTTACTTTAGAGGGTTTAAATAACTAAAAAGCAGATAAGAACTTCGACATCCCTTTTTTCTTGTAGCTGTTTTGCTAAACTGAGTAGCTGCTTGCCCTGCCGAGCAGCATTTATCCACAACTAAAAAATAAAAGAGGAGAGGCAGAACTGCACTTATGTCTAAATAATCATGAGAAGAGCAGAGCAAACCTGTCCAATATAATTCAAAAAGTTTGAAAACCAACAGGAAGCTCTCCTCTTTGTAAACTGATAAGGAGAGCGGGTCACGGTGAGCGCCACAGGCAGGACCGGCAGCTATGCTCACCCTGCAGCCAGGACCGGATAAATTTAGTTTCTGGTCTCACTCCAAAGCACACAGATGGAGTAAGGGCCAGTTTTAATGTCAAATGTTGTGCAAACCAAGCTACTGTAACCAACAGTTAATAATTTACTTGAATGCCATCTTTACCAGATACAAGGTGCTAGGGGCTGAGTGCTAATTGCCAAGAGACAAGGGTCCTCAGCATTGCAAAGATCAGCACATCTAAGCAACATGAGACCCTCCTCCTTTCTTCTGGTCCTTGAGAAATCAAGCTCTGAACCCTGAGAAGCAGTCCTGAAGCAAAGCAACTAGGAAGGAATTTTCCCCCATAAACACACACAACAACATTCAAGCTGCGAGGCAAACAAAATACTTTAAAATGCTCTTTGATGTAAGAAGGAATTAATAATTCTTATGGATTTTGAGGAAGATGCTGGAAATAAATTAATGAGCTAACATGGATAATAAAATCCAGTGGATTTGAAGACACTGGGTAGTATGATGAAGAACTAAATACACTTTAAATAAAGAGTGATTTCCACTAACAAAAATACTTCAAAATTCTGATCTGATACTCTGCCTGAGTATGCATTTAATTTGTTGAGTTTTTGCACTGAGTGAAAGAATGGTATGTGTAAATTCCTTAGTGCCTAAATGGAAGAATTATTTTACCTTCAAGGAAGAGGAGATTCTTGATCAAAGCATTTCTAATACTTATAAGTCAACCTGCAACTTCTTTGTCAGTGTTTTCAGGTGTGGATTAAGTTAGTTGCACATTTAAATGCTGTATTGCACATAGAGAAAGAAAGGTGATCCACCGTACCTTCAACTGATGCAGAAGGATGGATAAAAGCAACTAAAACATTGATCAGATGAATAAAGGGAAAACTGATCATCCCTTCATATACCCCTGTATGACATGGAGTAAACCTCCCTGTTGAAAATAACAGGTATATTTGAAGCAAGCCTAGGCACTGATCCCTGACTGTTCTGAAGAGATTATGGATGGATATTTGTCAGTCTTAATGTAAATGGGAAGACAGAAAAGGCTTCAAAAACTACAGCAGCAAACTGTGCTCTTTTGTACCAAAATCCAGTTTTAATTATTTGCAAATGCTACACCTCTGTGAATCAACTAAGTTTAATCCTCGAAGAAAAGGTTATTTTCTTATTTGTGGCAATGGAAGGCAAGACAAAACTCTGCTGACTTATGCTCAGCCTCAGAGGAGACCCCTGATATATCTTCCCTGTAGGAAAAGAAAGAAGAAGAGCACTGTATCCATATAAGCTTGGAAAAGCAAAACGGCAACTAACTGCATTTTCATTTGTGAGTATCTGCACCACTGGTTATCTACACCAGAGAGACATTTCTCCTCTCCCTGTAAATCACATTCAGTGTGACTTAAAATGTTCAGCTCCTAGGGGCACCATCTCCCAGCCTGAATACCTGCAAGTGGCTACCAACAGCCAGCAAACTGTCAGTGGTGCACAGCCAGTGGCTCTGATCTACCACCCTCATGGCTCTTCAGGGGGCTCCATCAGCTTCTGGATTTGTTCAGTAGGACCAGTCCCAGGGGCTTGTGGCATCAACACTTCCTGTGCCAATGGAGAACAGCTCTAGAAGAAGCTAACACAAAGCTCTACAAGAAGTCCCACCACAAAACTGCTAAAAGCTCACAGTGAATGTGGCTGACTCACAAACCGCAAGAACAAGAGCCCTGGTACTGCATACATCACCTTCGAGACACTACCATGAGCATGTGCAATCAACCATCCTTGAGACTAGGAAGAGTTCACTGGTAGAAGACAACCAGTCCCAACAGGAGAGTAAGAGAGAAACAATGCATCAAAAAAAAGGTGTTGTTAGATAAGAGACTCTGCTTTGAGACCTTCTGCAGTTAACAGATGTCTTCCTACAGCTGAGTGACTAAACAGATGAACCACGAGGACGCTGGCTAGACTGGGATGTGGCTTTCACAGTATTTCCCACCAGTTCTATCTTATTTGACTCAAGACATGACTAGCAGGAAAGCAGACCTCAAATCTCCCATGCATTTGGCTAAGACTCATTTCACAAGTCTATTTTCAAGAAGCGATTTTCTCTTACTCTCCCACGCAGCTCTTTTACTTGGCTTAACTAACCCTCCTTTGTGCTGAAGCTCCAAGTCTTATTCGTGGTAGTTTAGAGGGAGGAGAAAAAGAGCCCAAGATGGTCACCCAGGGGCTCTGAACCCCTATCCACATCTATCTATATGTAAAAATGCCATTAGGTTCCTATGTAACTGAAGTGATTTTGAGTATGTTACCATATTATTTAGCTATTGCATTTAAAAGCCAAGATAAGCTATTCCTGTTGTGGTATTACTTTAGTTTTGCACACCTAATAGACATTTTTCCACTGAGCACAGGAGAATGGCCATTACGGGTTAATTTTAAGATGACTTTATAAAACATTATGGCGTAAGAAGCCTAACCTCTGAGTCTACCTGTCATGAAGTGTATTCTCCACATCCAGTATTTTTTACCATCTCTGCCGGGCTCCGCAAGCCCCGGTTACTCGCAGGGCAAGGACTTTGTAGCAGGGGCGGTGCGTAGGGGCTGTTTCCCTTCCCCCAAGGCGCAATACAGGATTAAATGCCATCTACAGTAATGCTTGTACTTGCAGACGCGTGTCACAGTGGTTCAGCGAAGTGCTGCTGAGTGTTTCTGAAGTGTTGTCTGACTCTCATGATGATTTCCCTAGCTCTCTCGACTAACATGAATTGGCACGACTTCTCTTTTTCTGCTCATTTGTGCCAGTTGAGAATCTGTCCTGCACCATTTATAAAGCTGTTGTGAAAGATAGCATTTGACAGTGAATCTGAACTATAAATAGAGTTGGCTTCTCCTCTCCCCTGTGAGACAGATAGTGTTACCGACACATCCCCTCCCCTACATTCCACAGGCTTAGAAATTACAGTATCCCATGCACACACACACACGAGCAGAGATTTTTAGGCACCTTTGGGTCACAAGTCCAGGCCCTTTTCTGGAGGAACAAGGACTACAACCTTTTTTTTTTTTTTTTTTGTAAAAATCAAAGGTTTTTTTCAATAATGGAAGGATGCCATCAGCTGAATGCTCTATCGCCAAATCCCATCAAACTTGTCTAAATATTTTATAAACCAGCAACATTGCTATTACCTCGCTCCTTCTTATTTGAGGGGAGTAGTGAGTTGCTCAAAAAAGAAAATCTAATTGTATTTGAATGCTACACTGTGAATAAGCTTTCTGTTATAATCCACAATCAACAGACTACTTGATGACCATGCTTTGATTTTCTGCTACCTAAGAAAGCAGACTGTGCTTTAGCCACTTTTTCTAGTTGAGTGAAAAGAAGCTTGACACATACATTATCACTGATTAAAACTGAATGATGACCAAAATAGCCATCTGAGAAATCTATATTAGGCTTCCAATGTTACAAATATAATTACAAAATCCCCAGTCATTTGACTATTTCCCAAACCAAAATTTCACAAATGAACTTTCCACTGGGAAAATAAGTGGGATCATATTTCTGCATGTGCTGCAGTTACGCCTGGAGACATCACCCAGTTGAGTAAGGATGCAAGGAAGATATGTACCAACAGGAAAAAAGTATGTCCTAAGCTCCTGAGATCTCATATTATCGAGATTTTCATCCCAGTTCCACTAATTGGACAGTTCTGAAATAGTGTGTATACCATAAGGCAGTGAGTGTGTCACAGCTGTGCCCTGTGAAGTGCAAGCTCTGGGTGCATTAATGAGTCAGGAAGGCTACATGTTTCTTCCTGCAGCTTCATCACTGAATCCCATAAATGCTGGCCCTGAAACCCCAACTCCCTGGACCCTGGAGGGTTGGGTTCATCCTCGCTTTTGCCCACCAGCATCTGCCTGTCCCCAGCAAATTCTGACACTGGTCCTGCTCACGGGAGGATGGGGAGGGATTCCCACATGCACCGAAGCCTCATGTTTCTTGCTGCTCTTCTCTGGCTTGCCTGTGTGGCACAACAAAGATACCGCGTACCTGCACAATGAAGGACGCAAGTGAAGATGCATATCTACTTGGGACACAGGCTGCATTTGCAGGATAGACTGCTATTGAAAAGGGAAAAGATTAGATTTCAGGCTGCTCTCAGTAATTGTAATGGACAGATTAGCTTCCTAAATATTCTAAGTGACTTTGACTGCAGCTCTCAAGGAGGAAATAAGAAATACTAATTTTGTAATCCAGCCTTATTATAGCTCCTTTAGACTTCTTATTTAGCCAGGATCCCACTAAGCTCTCTGTGTGCAGTGAGATACTGGCAATGTTCTGGCCCTTCCATCCTTTAATCCCATTGCATTTACTTTAGGAAGAGGGGAAAAGGTGAGTCCCATTGCTCTTTGTGTGCTCTGACCTAAAGCTCCAGTGAAGTCTGTAGAGAAGTGAAAGAAGAAGTTTCCTCTCCCCATATTTTGGGCAAGCAGGTGTTTCCTAGTTTGACTTGCATTGCTTTGCTTAACAATGAATCCCCTATCTAGTAGCAGTTCAGTTTCCCTAAAACCACTGTGTAGCAATATATAAAAAAACCTAAACATTTTTACTATAGCTCTGAAATAGTTTTAAATCCTGTCTTCAGTAATGTAGCCTATATAATCTGAATAAGCCAGACATTCTTTGTCAAGCTTGTGCCATAAATCTATATGTCATTACCTGCAGACTCTAACACAAATGACCCCTTTTTCCTACAGTATCTAAATATGAATATGCTAGGGTAGTCCTAAAGTCCTCCACATGAAATTTAATTAGAGCAGCCACATTCAAACAATTTAGGCAGCAGGAACTCAGCAAAAACAACTGTGAATTCAGTCTGCAAGCAGATTTCTCCTCCCTATAGCACGTAGCAGCTAAACCTCAGTCCTGCCTGCACCTTGGCACACACAGACACAGCGGGCAGCACGGTCTGTGATCATTGTGTTCAGCTGGAGCATCACGGCTCCTGCCACCATCGCAATAATAAAGTACCCTCCTCCATGGCTGGAATCCATGAGCCCAGGGGAGATGCCTGCTCACACAAGCCAGGGCACGTGGCTCTTGTCAACCCCGAGGTTTCTCTTGTGACAGCAGGAATGATGGTCTGAGGTGGAGAGAGGGGGTAGGAAGGACAAAAAAGTCTACCCATTTATAGGAGAAGGAATCTGTATGAGACAAGACTAAACACATGCACAGACAGGTGTGTAGGTGCACAAGGTTCAGGTTTTTTTCACAGCAAATTTTAATCAGCAAACCTCACATCAACCTACAGCATCTTTCTGTGGGTCATCCCACTTCGATTGCAAGAATTCAAGGAAAAACAAGCTCCAGAGGTTGCTTGAGTCTACAAACTCATCCTCCCGTTTGCTTGGACGGGCTGTGGGGTTGACACACCATTTGTTCATAGCTTTCTCATTCCCAACCCAGCCACAGCCACTGGTGTGCTGAGCACACAGACAGCTATGGGGTTAGCAGGTCTCTAGCCATTTACAAAACAACCTGCCCAACTGCCCTTGTTTTTGGGAGCCAGTTCATTCAGACACGCTTCCAGACTTTGAAACGCAGCCTAAACCCTACAGCTTCAGCAACTCTCCTGCTACCTGCATTTATTATGGGTAGGCAGTGCTGAGTTCCGGATCATCACAATTCCTGCTGAACCAACCTATATTTACAGAAAATAAGCTCAGTCCAACTCAACCATAGGTGCATATAATCCCCACCAGCCAGCAAAGCCCAGCCTCACGGCCTCTCTGGAAATCTGGCTCTAAACAAGCATTTAGGAAGCTGGCAGTTCTCCTTGTGTCACGCTCCTGGCCCAGGTCTTTTTTTCCATTCTGCCCTTTTTATTCTCCTGTTGCCCTTGCAATGACCTGACATGCTCCCTTTGTGCTCGGGTGCTGAGCCAGTGAGACCTGCTCATTTGGCGCCGCTAATTAAGTTCAACAACAACATTTTTTTCAGCAGTTCTGTCCCAACACATTTAGTCGGGATTTTAAATTCTTTAGATTTCATTCAGCCCATGTGCACGATGGTGTCACAAGGCTCTCGGCCCAGCTCAGTTAGTCCCAGCCCTGGAAGGGCTCCAGCATCCTTGACACAGTGCATATAAGCTCTGCGGCAGGGGGGCATGAGGGGATGGCCTGAACAAAACAGTCACCCAAATAAGGAGTTACCATGACTCCCTGTTTCTTTTAATGCACAACTGCCCCAGCCAGGACCCCTGCTGATGTCAGCCTAAACATGATCTCTGACTGCTACAAACATCAGCTCCTACAGCAAAGATGGCTGGTATTGTTATGATGCTAAAAAGCATCATCTTGGAAGAAACTGGGGTCTAGCTACCCTTATTATGAGTTAGTTCTGCAGTCAAAGTCAAACTACGGACCCCTTCCGGTCTAGGGGAAAAGCTTGGACAATGAAACAAGGGAGATGTCCACATGATTTTTATGATTTAAAATGCTATCTGAACTATATGGGGCACCTCTGCTACATAATGTGTTTGTGAGTTGCATCATGGTTCAGCCTGTACTATACGTCTCATGCTTAAATATGCTCCAAAACAGGCTAATCATTTAACTACCTGCAGTTTTAAATTTTTATATTAGCTTTTCATTTTTCTCTCTTTGCTTGTGTCCCTTCAAGAAATACCAGCAAACAGCCTGATGGAAAATAAACAGAAAACACGGGACAAGAGTGAGTTCCAGGATGGGGAAGAAAAATGTAGGAGATGAGTTCAAAGCAAAAGATGTGGACAATGGAGGTGCTGCCCTAAATGTAAGTGAGAATCTTAAAACCAAATGCAGAGGAAAACGGGATTTAGACAGGATTCAAGGTTGAGAAAAAAAATAGAGAAGTAGCTTGACAGCAGCACCTAAAATGAGCAGAAGGAAAGTGAACGAAGGAGGGAGATGAAAAGACAGCAGCCTTCAGTGGAAGATGGATTGCCAACGCTTGCTTTCTTATGGAAATACAGACAGAAAGCCGTGCTACTAGCTAGGTTCTACTGCATTATTTTTAAAACAACGCGCTGCCTTTTGAGCTCTGCAGATCTTTATGCAACGTGCAGAGGAGCCAAGAGCCCAGTAAGAAGTCTTCTGCTCTGCTAGACAAAGACTGGCAAAATGTGTCTGCTACATAACCCACAGGATAGATAACTGCACTCCTAAAATGTTTTATCTACTCAACCTTTTTTGGGTGAGGGGTCTTCAATTTTTATTGCTTAGCTAGAACTCGGTACAATTGCAAGGATGGGTTCCTATCCAATACTACACCCATGACCATCTTGCAATTCTATCAGCTTTGACAAAACAAAACTAACTTGTTCTTTAGTTTTGCAACTACATGAATTCAGCTTAGGAAGAGATTTTGGAATAAACAGCATTTAATAAAAATGCATGCTTGCTGGCAAATATGGTAGGATCACTGACAGAAATAGAGATCTGCAATACACTGAAAAACATGAATTTTCAGGAAAGGATATTGCCAAGGCAACAAGCCAATCCAAATGCAGAAATCTGGGAGAATTAGGCTGTAGAATGCAACAAAACACACCACACAGAGTCTAAACCTTTCATCCTGTCCAGCTCCTATCAACACCAAATTTGATTTCTGAACTGACTGCATCCTTACAGATCACTTCTAATGAATTCTACTACCCTTGCCTCCTACAGAAAAGGCAAGTGATGCTTGCATAAACATATGAGTCCTTGAAGAGTACGTACAGGCATCACCTACTGGGAATAAAGGAGCAGGGGCACCTACTGGGGTAGGCTGTGAATTTTCTGCAATGGTATTTCCCAAGGTATATTAGAAGAAATATCAGCGGTGTTTGTCCTTATTCCTGTGCTCCCCTCAGCACTTGCTGCTGGCCATTTGCTGAGCATGGGCACCAGCCTCCATGGGTCTTTGCTCTTGCCCAGTGTGCTCAGAGCAGAAGTCTGACCAACAGAGACCATCTGAGAGGAAACAGGGCTGCACCACTTGCCGCCGATCCAGAGGATGAGGGGACCCTGCACTCCTTCCTACGGCCAGATCCCTGCAGATATGAAGGAAGTAATACCAAGAGCAAGGACAGGAAGGCTCTTCAGAAAGTCCTGTTCCAAATTCCCAGAACACTGGATGGACAGGGAAGGAAGAGACATGTTTGTAAGTGTTTTGGAGATGAGCTGCGAGTTAAATTGGGTGGCTGACAGGAGCAAGGAGCAATAATCGTTCTCCTTGCTGAGTGGGACAGTGTTTGCCCAGATGCCTAAGGAGGACTATGAAAGTTATGAACACTGCAAAGCCCTGCTGCAAATGCTGAAACCGACACCAGCCCGGCAGGGCACGGCTAATACAGAGAGGGTTCAGCGGGAAGGGGACTTGGCATGGCCTCAGCTCCAACCCAAATAAGGACTGCTGCTTCGACAAGCAGCTTCTGAGTGGATTTCTCATGGGACCTTATCACGATAAAGGAAAGAATACCTACTAAATACCAAGTGGATCGCTCCAGGCCTAGGGAACCAGTCCAGCCAAATCCTGAATTAAAAATATGCTATGTTCCCAGGGACAGAGCAAAACCACCCAAACTGCCCTTCAGCCATGTGCCACCACGATGGCGAGGTGCAGTAGGGCCTGGCAGATGAAACAATATTATAAGCAGATGAGCAATGTGAGTGCAGACAAGGAAAATATAAAATACTCCAACCTGAGCTTACACCCTACGTCATTCTGTCAAAAGTCTTGTACTTTGTGGAATAAAAGAGAGCCAAGCCTTCAAAGGGAAAGAGGCTGGCAAATGAGTGAGTGAAAAGACACTATTTTGCAAAGGTCTGACCAGACGACAGAGGGCAAAGAAGTGCAGATAAACATTTCTGAGATCAACTTCAAGATTTTGTCAGCTGCCTGAGTCAGTATGAACATGAGAGAAAGACTCCCGGGAGATGATCCTTTTCATTTGTTCCTTGGAAATCATGCTAATACCATGGGATTTAAGCCAAATGACTGAAGGATGAACTCACTGGCTTCTTCCAAACTCAAGGAGCAACTCAATGGTGATAGCAGCTCTGGATAAAACTCCTATCAGGAAGTACTGTGTACCAGAACTAGGCTGGGAGATGGGAGGCCTCAAATGAGCACTAAGAGATGAGCCATAGCCCATGTCCCCTCTCTGCAGGGGCACAGGAATGTGCCCATGGCTCCTCAGGGGTCTTTATTTTGGTAAGAGAACTGTGGCAGTTGGAGAAATTGTATGTGCAGTTCATGAACTTCAGTAGGACTTTGATGTTAAGGCTTGTTAGATTTTTCTGGGCTATTTAGTTATGCACTGCCTCACATGGTCCTAGAACCCTAGAAAACTCCAAGCAAAAGATTCAGCAAAGGGAAGTCTGTAAGGGCTGCAACAATAAAAAATTAAGACATTCTTCACACACCTCTTTTCGCAATGCGACAAGAGATGAAATTTGTCTAATGACAAAAACAGTCTAAACTTCTCATTTGCTGATGGTCTTCAATCTTGCAGTTAAAATAGACTGTGAACCCTGCAGGGCAGGGACTGTCCTGTTGGCTTTTATAGGGGTTGGCATGCCAGGGGGAGTCTCAATGCCTCAAAGCTTGCCAAAATTAAACCTGAATTAATTTAGCAGCAAATAAAAAAAGATGTTACCACTGACAAAAAAATAAACCATACACTGAGCAGCACACTCCTGGAAAGCACCAGGGATGTCAGTGTCACAAGCTCTGCAAAACACATCTGCCTGCAGAAACTAATATGCTTTCCAACCAGTAAAGCCGGCAAACCTTGTGAGATCTCATCCTCTTACCTGACATCATTACCTCCATGGGCAAAGGATCCAAAGCAGGCTGTTAAGATCTGGAGGAAGTGGAAAAGCAGGTGGACCTGAGATGTGTCTTTCTCTTCCTTATCCTCTTCCACGGGATCAACTGGAGGCCGGTTAGGATCTGCAAGTTCAGAGGCCAACTTCATCTCCACCCCACCTTCCTCCGCCTCAATCTCTGCCTCGGCCACTGCGTTGCAATAGCTGGAGTAGCTGTCATAGCGAACTCGCTTCTTGGAGTAGGAAACAGTGTCTCCCACTAACTTCTCACTGTCCTCCGGAGTTGACGTATCTGCTGCCTTAAAGGAGGAATGCACGGGCATGCCACAAATAGCAGCTGTGTAACAAGTATAACTGTTGTTGCGTCGTAACAGTTTGTAGTTGTTTTCTTGAGCAGGCCTATCATCGGTGGCCCTGTCCAGGTGTATTTTGTGGAGCAAGTCTTTATATAAACCTGAGTCCTTGTGGACAGTGTGATAAACGTGGCCATCGCTCCTCATCTGGCCATCGAAGCTGAAGGTGCCATTGGAAACAGGTGATTTCACCGAGGTGTGCGTCATTGAAAATGCCCTTCCTAAAAAGGCAGAAGTTTAGAGTTCTTATTTCTACAAAATGTAATACAGAAGCCCCCTCCCTCCCACTTTGCAAGACAATAAAACAGTAGCGATCCAAGAGCACTGGACAAAGATCAATTTGCAATATAGGCAGTGATTAAGCCAAGATTCAATTCACTGCAAAATAAACTTGCTCATCTTCTGTGCAAAAAGAACTTTGTGCCAGCATTGGGTTTCTCCCAGACACACTGCATGACCTGCAGCATAGCACTTGGGAACAGCTATTCAAAGGCGATACTTGAAGGTTAAAGCCTCAGGTTCTTTGAAAAAATAATTTTACAGAAATTACTGTAAATATATTCTTGTAAATAAGCTCTATTTTTTCTGAGGTTTTGTCTATGGTGAACAGGCATAATAAAGATTTCAGGAAAGGTGATTTACTGTAATTTCATAAGGAATATGAGGTCACCCTTTAAATGAACCTATAGTTTAAGACACATTTACATAACTTTTTAAAATAATTTTAAAAAAAGCAACAAAAAGCAAAAAAGCTCTGCAGAAATACTTCCTCAGCTATTCCTACATTTTGCATATCTTATTTCTATGAACACGACATTAATCCCACTGTATACATTTAACATTAGCATACCTGTAGGACACATGTCACAGCTAAGGCAACATTTCTGAAGAAACTATCTTTTTTCATTTCCTAACTTCCTGGATTTCCGCTGTGCAACATTCAAAATTGGTTTTAGCTATTTTTAAACTGGAAGTACACATTCAAAGGGCTTCACGTCATGACTTACTTGATATTGTAAGAATCAGTTGAATATATTAGGCATTTATTAACCAAATTACAGGGCTGTGTAGGTGTTAGCAAAGTGATATCAAAGTCAGCAGACTGCTAAGTAGAGGGGGCTGTGATTCCACCACATGGGAGAATAAAAAGAGCTTTATGCACACAAACTTACTTCTTATAAATATACATTCAGAAAACAATGCATGAGATTTTTCTAGTGGACACACTCCAAATGGTCATACGTTTGTCAACTAAAGCCCAAATCTTTTCACCTCCTGTAGTAGTAGTATGCTAATCATCTTTATGCTGAATTTAACCTTCATACATCAGCAATTTGTGTTCCCTGTATTTTTCCACTGCTTAAAAGGATGGAAACACCACTAAGGATACAAAGTAAAGCAAAAAGGAAAGTAATTTTTGTTTTCAGCTGTTTCTAAAACTGAAATACAGCTAAACAAAATATAATTGCTTTTAAGTCCTCTCTAGAAAATGTCACTTATAAATGAGCATCTTTCCCAACAAGTGCTGAAGAGGGATTAGAGATGGAAATCCCAAACACTAATTTACCATTTACAACAGAGACCTACTTGCAGTTAAGAAACCCTAATGAAACAGGGAGAAGATAAACCCTCTGTGTTGTCTTAAGTTTCTTACCATATGGTACACGTGGATGGCTTCCATTTGCAATAGTGTCTGATGCTCCAGCAGCTTCTGTTACTGAGCCGGTAAGGGGAATCGTGCTCTCATCAGATGCTTTGGCACCAGGAAGCTCTTTGAAGACTGGTGTTTCTTCATCTTGAATTTTATCAAGACTTTCATCTGATATCCTTGACAGTGCAGCATCTTTCTTTAACCGGCCTAAGGAAACAACAGTACTGTAATTTTAAACCCAACCTATCTGTCTTGCTGCTTATGTTTCCACTGTTTGCATCAATGGCATAGATCAATGTGGATACAATAACCTGGCTCTGTTTCATACACATTCTTTATTTACTTCTAACACTTCTCTCTGCTAAATTAACCTAAGGAAATTCTAGAGTATCTCTATTTTTTCCAGCAAAATTTGCCAAAGTGGGTAACAATTAAAACACCAAGCTGCTCATTTATTAATGAAATCTAAAACTTTTCTCTGCATTTTAAACACTATGTTTGTTGTGAGTAGCAAAGCAAACAAACAAAACACTATAAAGCTAAAAGCTGTGATCAGCCCAACTTACTGTAAAGTTAAAGAAGTCACTTAAAGATGATCATTCTGCCAGACTTTTCCTCTTTAATGTTTCCTTAATAAAATATAAAATGGATTACATTCCAAGATTTATTTTCCTGTTTCTGCTAGGCTCTAGAAGAAGCGAGCACTCCAATGGATTGCCTAACAAGGTTTTGAATTTCTACCACTGCAGATTTTTAAAAGCAGGTTACACAAACACATGAGGAATAGTTTAAGCACATCCTGCCTGTGGGTGGGGACTGGACTAGGTGACCTCTCAAGGGCATTTCCAGCTCTGAAATAAATTTTCAATGATTTTACATCACTCATATTTCATCAAGCAACTACTTACTTTCTATTTTTCTCTTCATCCAGGGGCACACAAAAATCCAGACTAAGATGGCAAATACTAAGGATACGCCGACTGATATTAGAGCAATGGCCCACATTGGCAGTACCAGTCCCAATACTGTGACGATAAAGAAATAAAACACAAGCAAACTGTAAATTAACATGACTTATCTCAGTCAGTGGAAGAACAGTCTGTTGCAGAAAAGCCCGTGTTCACAATGTATTCAAAGGCAACATGAATGAGGCAACTGTATATTTTTAACGTATATATCAGGTAGTGCAGTTTAAAGGTCTAGCTGACATGGAAACATTTGCAGGTTTAGTCTTCCAATTCTGTTACCCCACTTGACCTTATTTCCAAAGAAATCAGGGGTAAAACGCCCACATCAGGGCTGCTAAATCAAGTTTGCAGTGATTTTATACGTTAATTCATGTTAAACCATGTTGTCCATTAGGGTAAGTATTTACCTGATCTTTGCTCTGGTCAATAAAGCCTGATGCTTAGCTTAATCTGGGCCATTATTTGCTTATGATACTAGCTTAATGTAACACTTGAGAGCTGAGGTTTCAGTCCTGCAATGTGCAATCATGTCAATAACTCATGTTCTTGTCAGTATTCCCCCAACAGAGCTCCTTGAGCTTGTTCAGTTAAATGATCAGACCCTTAATGAAGAAAGACCTTGGACTCTGATCTTTCAAACACATATATGCACACCTATCTTGAAAACTACATGATTAATTCACTCTTGTGAGTAAATGCTGCCAGGACAGATGCCTTGGAAAGTAAATATGTATTTCCTGAGTATCAGAAATGGAGTCCCACCTTTTTATTCATGCACTTTAGAGACTGCTAAGCTGAAAGAGAAGGGACATTAAGATTCTTATTTCATTTATTTTGCTTAATGAGTCACTGCAGAGGGCCTGACCTACTTCTGCAGTACAACTAATGAGGAAATGTTGGTTATACAGCTGATTTACTGTGAAACATCTTGAATACATGGCCAATTTGACTTAAGAAAAAGGAATAGTTGAGTTATGTTACCCTCAAATTGGGAGCTTCTCAAGCTTTTTATTAATTTCAGTAATGCTATGCTATGCAGTAGAGTCTAGCAACTGTATTTATCTAATACATCTAGTGCATCAGGTTTTAGAGAAAACAAATTTCTGTTCAAAAAAGATCATTTTCTAAGCCCACTTTCTTAATTCAGGGGCATGTTCAGGAGTCTCTCTTCAATTGCCTGTTTGTTCATGGCTCTGGGGCAATAATTTAATCTAAAGATAACATTTAATGACCAGAGCCTTCAATAATCAAGATCGTTGAACATCTTTTTTCTGAACTCTTGCTGCAAGTGCGTGTTTAAATGTACACTGCTTAAGTAAAGTTAAATATAAACATATAAATGCAAATATATAAACATAAAATGTGTGAATATAAGTATACAAACATAAACATAACATATAAGTTCAAATATAAATAAACACAAACATATACATTCACATAAAATATACAAAATTATAAATAAAGTCCTGAAAATGACATGTGTCATTTCCTTCTGCTGAGTTGCAATGCAGAGCACACAAGAAAAAAGATGCATTCAATGCATAAACAGTCTTGGGCCTTCTTATCATTGAAAGGAAATAAAGAAATAAATTTAATTAATAGGCTTCGTGCCAGATCTGACAGAACAGCAACTCTGCTGATTTCAGTGGAGCTATAGCACTAGACTGACTGCAAGCTGCCTACCCGCTCTTACCACCTGCTCTGAATCTTCCGTCCTTGATGCACTTATCTAGAATACCTTTGAGAGCTCAACACATGTTCAGATTTATGAAGATAAAGCTGGCAGCAAAATATTTCCCCTTCCTCCAAAGGGAGATTTTTTTTGTAGCTGTGCTCTTCCCCACTAACTGGAGTCATCAGGAGGGAGTCACAAAAACACATGCAGAAATAGAAACATGTGGGGAGGTGTATGATGTACTCTTGCCCTTGTTAACTTCTAACATAGGAGATAATCGTGTGGTGTCAACAGCTACCTGACAGCACACTGGTAGAGCATCATTACTCACTCAGGGGAGCCTCCCTCCTGTGCCTCCCGTTGCGGATGGCTCACTCACCTGGTGCCCCCGTGTACATGATGGAAAACACGTTAATAGCTATGGTAGCAGCATAAAACACTGGAAGTGCGCGGAGACCGTTGGGCACAGGGTCTTCCTGCACAGAAATCGGAAAAAAGAAAAAAGAAACATTAGCTCGGCTTTTCACCAGATTAATGTCAGCATGAACCACCACGAAGAAACTGTGTTCCCAAGTCAGTGCCAGGCAGGTGGAGCTTTTGGGTGCATAGTGAGGAAAGGATGGTGACCTGTCTGGTTACACTGGAATCCACAACACCGGTCCTGCCAAGCACCAACATTCTGGGGAAGCTTCACACCGTTAATGGGAACCAGGGAGACAGGCTGTATTTTCAGGTCAGCTGCAGACCTGCTGGGTGACCTGGGGGCAGGTTTCTTTCTGCAAGTGTTTTCTTACTATCTTGTCTCCAAGAGACTGAAGGGTGAGTCTCCATGACTGAAGGGTGCTGAGCAGGACAGGGCTTTGATATTTTTGAGGTGGGGCTACAAGCATCAGTGCAACACATCCATCACAAAACCTTATTTCTAACCTCTCAGTTTTGACTGAGACACCCTGGCACTTTCCACCAGCTAACAGAAATGTCTGAAATATTAAGTGTCTGTCCATATTAAACAGGTAACAATATATAAAAGTGAGCATGCAATGTTTAGCATGCTGCTGTGCCTGCTGCCTGCTGCAGTCTTGTGCCTTTGGTGCTCACAAGGAAAGGCTCAGCTGATGGCACAGCAGAAACCCGTCATGCAAGCCACAGAAAAAGCCCTTGTGAGGAGATGGCTTTGGCCTTTTGAGGGGCTTTGCATGTTTGCAAAGAGCCTGGCGAAGCTAAGGGCTGGCTGTCGCAGTTTTGTTTCTTGCTGCCATGAGCTATAGAAGGGAGCCAAGGGCAGGCTGTAGCCACCCTGCGCTATGGCCTGGTCCCGAAGCATGATGCAGCACAGGCTGTATCTACAGGGCCAGCTGCTGTCCACAGACAGCCCCAACAAGGGCATGAACCCCTACACCAGGCCACAGGCTTGCAAGCTAAAAATCTGCTCTTTTTAATGCGTGCACACAACTCAAGTCACTACCTGCTTATGCCAGAAGCTCTACAGATCTTACTACTTTGTGAATGACACAGATGGCAGTCAGAAGACAGTTTCTTTAGCCTGAACTTTTTCTGTCTGTTGAATGCTTAAATATGTGGATTTTATACCAGAGTTCATGTGATTTTGATGACTAATTTCTTAAATTGTTAGGTTTTGAGTGGAATAGAGGAACTTTTCCTTATCCTTTATGCAACTTGAGTAATTTTAAATTCAAAGCTGAGTCTGATCAAATTTATCATGTGCTTTTATCGCTGACATTTATTTACATCAGAAATAAAGAATGATGAAGCTGAGGTTACAGGTGGTGTTATTTATAGCAAAAGAATTAATCCCTCATCTATTTAAGCTCCCTGTATAACTGCTAATACAGTTTTCCTTATTTTAGGTCACTGTCATGTGCTGCACTCCCCCATTTTAGCAAGTTGAATGGTGTTAAAGAAATGGAAAGAGCAGATAAAAGTGTTCTGGTTTCCAGTTCATGCTGGATGGCAGGCAAATTGCTTTCCACACTGGAGATATATGGACTGATATTACCTCAGAGCTGTCACTTGTGACTGAGTTCACTAAAACACATCAATTCAGGTTTCTTGAGAATCTAGGAAATATGCAGATGCCCATCTTCTAGTGTCTGATGTACTTGAAAATCAAAGCTTATATTTTCACAACTATGAAATATCAATGAGAGTATCTCCAAGGCAGGACTGTTCGGTTTAAATAACAGTCAGAACAGCTATCATGAGTCTAAGTCAATGCCAGCAAGTTTGTACTAATACAGAAGCAATCTCAATGTACCATCCTTTAATCAACAGATTATACCATATTAAATATCACATAGCACCTTCTAAGTCTCAAGTACTTGCCAGATTACTTACTCTAAGCTTTCAGAACTGCTAAGAGAAAGTACAGTTTCAGTGGCTATAAAAAAAAATAGAAAAAGGCTGGTCTTCTGTCCAAAAGGCAAGCCACAGTTTCAACTCTGGAAATGCCAGTACTCAAATGGGAGGCTAGAACACAGCCTTCACACTGAGCACTCATTATAACAGTGAGATTTCTTTACCTTGTTTAAAATGAAGAATCTAATCAACACAAAGAGGACTCCAGACATCAAGCCAGATAACAGTGGGGAAATAAACCAAGAGGCAACTGTGTCGAAGAAAAGAAAGAATGAATCATGAAATAAACAATAATGTTGTGTAATAGTTAAGTAAGTGGTTAATGAGCATTAAATTTAAAACAGTTCTACAACTGGAATGAATGTTCTGTATGTTTACTTACAACTGGTGCAACTCAATGTCCACTGACACTCATGAAAGTCAAAGTAATGCTAGGCGCTATTAGAAACATCAGCCAAAGCATTTCCTGATAATTTTGCAAGTTTAGGAATCAAATTAATCAGGAAAATATCTTGTGGAGACCAAGAAAGCCCTGGAATTTCCTTATCACCATGATCAAGAATGTTGCAAGCAAGTAGAAAGCAACTGCATCTAGCAGGATGCCATGCTGCTCACAGGGCAAAAGTCTAAATTTCAAAAATGCCACAGAAGCATCAACTGCAATGAACAATGCGTGTACATTTTTTGCAGGCCAGATTTACAAGTGTCCAGGACTGATTAAACTGAAGTAGGTGGCAAAACTCCCACTGATTTCAATAAAACTGGATTAGGGCAGTGCTCTGGAAATCTCATCCAGAGTGATTTATTGTTTGTGGCATGGTTAACAGATCGATTCTATGGTCACTGCAAACTCTCTTCTGCTTTTGACAGAATTTTAAAAAAACTTGTCTACATCTCAATTGTATTTCTGTGCCTTCAGCATCAAATCATTTTAATACAGGGTTTAGGCTGCAACTTCGGTTACAAGGCTTCTAAAACAATAATGAAAACTCCCTCACATCCCTGCTTGGCTGTGCTGATCTTGGCAGTGGGAGGCTGTGAGTTAAACATGTGGTGTATGCCCAGCTTTTGCCTGCCTGAAGCTGGTGGGTGGAGAAACATGACTGTGGGCATTCACATGATGGCTAGCATTGTTGAGAGCAAGAACGAGGTGGTATGAGCTGCCACAAAAAGAATTAGAAGAGGAGGAATGTCACCTTGAAGCATGTCTCTGAGGGACAATGTCCCCTCAGCTTACTGCTGGGGAGGTGCAACTTGCATCTTACCCCTTTCTCCACTGGAGATACACTGCAGCCCTTAATGAACATAGCATCAGGGCATCTTCTGAATGACAGGACTGGGGTGGAAAATAATGCAAGGAGGGAGTGCTATCAGCATAAAGCAAACTTCTGGGAATGTTTTCTGAAGACAATGCACACTATTTCACATACTCTCACACATAAAAGGAAACAGCACTTACCAATCTTGACAAGCTGCATCCACTGGACTCCCTGCGTGCCAATTGCCACCAGAGAAAATCCAATTGTAGCACCTACGATGCAATGGGTCCCTGATATCGGGAGTTTCAAGAATGATGCAATCAGCTGCCAAACAGCAGAACCTAGAAAAAAACCCAAAACATATGGTATAAACAACAACAGTAACAATAATGTCATGCAGAAAATTCTCCGCCATGTACCCACATTCTTTTACGAGCACTGCCTACACTCCACATGCAGAACAGAGATCTCCTAAAGAGAGTTTTGTTCCTGTTCTGTCTCTGAAAACAGATACTAAGACAATTTAATAACAGCTTTGACTCCTGCATCTTACTTGTGACTTTGTATTACTAACAGCTCTTTACACTTCACAACAGTTCTGCTTTTTTTTTTTTTTTTTGAAGGCTTTCAGTACTTACAGCTTGCCTGATTAAATACATAAACTGCTCCCAGTCTGCCAGTCTGGACCAAGCTTAGAAAACCTTATTCTTAAGAGGAAGAAGGACCTGGAAGCCTCCAACTGATCAGTGTGAGGTGGCATCCACCATTTGGATGGCTCCTACCATTCAGATGCTACCCAGGCTCCTAAATTCAGATGCTATCAAAGAAAGGCTCAAGTTGGGCAGGGAGTTTTTTATATCTCTTCTCAGTGATGCGCAGCCATCCAGAATCCTCTATAGGAAAAATGGACTGAAGAGGGAATAAGGACTCTCTCACTGCCTTCATTGTTGCACTACAGATACTCAGAACTGCAAAAAAGGTTTATCTTAGTCATGGAGTAGCCAAAGATACTCTTGGCATAAGGAAATAAGATCTAACTAAGGGATGGTGGCTAACAGTCTATAAAGTAAATGCAATTCCTGGTGTCCCAATAGATGTCCCAAGGAAGAACATTTGCCAAGAGTGCAGGAAAAAAGAAAAAAAAAGGCCCCAAGCACCAGAGAGAATGCCTTGTATTTGTTTTCAGTCCCAACTTTTGGTAGTTAGATCAGACCACAGTTGGCCACCAAGCCCTCAAGCACGCAGCTCCACGCTCCATCTCATTTTCACACTGCAAGGGCACAGGTTCCCTGCTCCTCTTGCAGTAGCACTAACCTCAGGGCACTAAAATCATTTTGGCAGTGACACAAGCTTTTCGTGGATCTCATCTAATATTAGAGGACCCTTAGAAAGGACTCTTAGACTCTTAGAACATCTTCTTCCTCTTAAGACTTCATGGCCTTAAGACTAAATCTCCATGTGTTAAGAGGCCCCAACGGCAGCAACCAAACTGCCATGAGAGATCCCATATTTTCTGGCTTGTGCCACCTCTCTTAACAGATCTGCAGCAGACACAGGTGATTAAAGGAAGGTTGCTGAGCATACACTGTTACTCAAAATCTCAGCCTCCATCCTGAATTCCAACAGGAGAGGATGGTCTGAAGGTCTTGAAACAGAGCCATCAAATGGTGATTTTCTGGCATCATACACAGCTATGTTTGGAAGTCAACCAGTCTGTAAAACTGATCTCTCCTGCAGTACTATCCCAGAACAACTGGTACTCCTATTGCTATTGGAAATTCTAGATCAAATAAGGAACACCTGCTCTTTAATTTTTTGGCTTCTCTTCCCCTGTACTAAAATAAAAATAAATATACTTTGAAACCTTTGACATGAACTTAGAGACCAGCGAATGGAAGTGAGGTGAAAGAGAAAACATGGTAACATCTGTAAAGAGCCAAATAAACAGATAAGCCAGCCATAGATATGTAATTACAAAATAATCTAAAAAACAGGGAAAATGCAATCAAGCCACAGCTGCACTGCAAATGTGTGGCACTATTTCTTATTTAATCAACTTTACCTTGAAAGCAAACAGGAGAGCAAGAGAGAAAGTGGTGGAGGACAGATGGATGGTCTGAGAAGGACAATGTGTGGTCTAAAGAAGTTTAAGGAAGCACATTAATAAGCAGAAGAAAATACAAATCAAGCCAGCGCAGGACTTTCCTCTGGGCTTGCAATGCCTTAATTACCTACATCAAAGCTTTAACTCTTTAACATAAAATGCATGTTCTCAATTTTTATCTTTGCAAAACTAACCTAGGAAGCAGGAGACTCTCTAGACCTGTCACAGGGTCCCAAATTCAGACCCTTCATGCCTGCTGAGAGGATGGCCACATACCCTTTCCTCCCAGTTGCTATCTCCTAAAGAAAGAGGGTTGGCTGCAGACTGACCTGACCAAGAGTTGCCAGTGCTGGCTTCTGGCTCAGGGTGCATTTCATGCTCCCCTGCTGCTGAAGGCACTGCATCCATTCTCCTGAGGCTCTGGTGCTGTGTGCTAGCCGCAAGCCCCCGTTGAGTATCACACCACCTGCAAGACTGGGTTAGTCCTTAGTTTTGCTAATCCTGACTGGGATGTGCTCTCTGTCGGTGGGATGTCCTCTCTGCCAGTGGCATCTCCTCAGTTGCACCAGTTACTGACTTCAGCTCCCACCAGGACCATGAACAATTCCTGACAATAACCTGATAATTAGTTAATGCTAGGGAAGTGTTACAGTTTACTCCCAATAGCAACAGTCCCTAACTTCCCAAATGCCTAAAAACCAACATTTTATTATGCTACAGATTATTATAAAATATTACATTTTAAAATTTTAATCCTATTGCTCCCTGCATCTTTTTCCCTTAGGAGAGAAGGTTGCCCTGAAAATCACCATCTGCTGTTTGCTGCAAGCATCAAAGGATCTTCCACCAACATCTGGAAGGAGGATACAGCAACTTTTGGTCTCTCCCAGCCTGTTGACTCATTTAAGCCTCATCAAAATTCAGAAGCTAAGTCCATTCGCAAAAACATGATCATAAGGCATGAGAGAATGGGGAGGAAAATGCAGAGCAAAACCAGAAAGAGGAAAAGAAAACATTCAGGAAGGCTCAGAGAAAACACAGAAAAAAATATCATACATCCAGAGAAAAGCTGGAGATGGATTTGAAGGGAAAAAAATTTGAAATCTGCAGTTTGTATCTTGTGATTAATTCTAAGATTTAAAATGTGGAATTTCTTCTTAATGCCCTTACTGGAGGAAGGGAATGCAACTGGTCATGAAGTTCACACAGGCTTATGTAAATATGCATGCAAATAAGTTGTTTTCTTTGAGCTTCTGGCCAGTTGCCTCCACAGGGGGCATCTGAGACTTTAAACTTTGCCTGGCCAGGATCAGGATGCCAGAAATAGATACAGAAAAGGAAAAGGACCCTTCCTTCAACAACGACTTGAGTATCAAGAATGTGAAGGTCAGAAGATGCGGGTCACTTACATTTCAGATGGTGTACGCTGCTTCCCGGGCACATGCCCATGGGAAATGATGTTGCTATCTCAGGAAGCAGAAGGTTAAATGATGCAAGTGGAGTGGTACTAAGAAGCCACCCTACAGCTTGAGGGAAAGACCAGAAATCTGCAGCTGACCTTGCAAGACATCAGGAAAGAGGAAGTGATGAGGGGTGCCCAAGAGCTTTTGATGTGGTTTAAGTTGGCAGCCTCACAGAGGCTCTGTCTGGGGAAGCGGCTGCGGTCCCAGCAGCGATTTCTCACTAACCAACCCCTCTTCGCCTTGGGCAGGGGAAGGTGGCCAACCTTCAGGAGGCTCAGGAGCAGCATAAGCCCAAGGGAACCACCTCCCTGCTCTCAAGCACACAAAGCCACCTCAGACAAATCCAGAAACTGGTACTCAATGTCCATTAAGTTTGGGGTTTTTTTTAAATTTCCCCAAAGAAATGGGAAAATAACTGCATGTAGTAGATATCTGCACAGATTCACCTATCTCAGGTGCAGGTCCTGTCTGAAAACCATGGGGAAGTTAGAGGGAGTAGGAGGAATTAATATTTAGGTTAGGTTTAAGGAGGTTTAAGGAAGAAAATCTTTGAGTGGAGCATCGTTTTCAAACAGAGGATGCTGCAATGTTCATATAAATAATGTTGCCCTGCCATGAGATGCCACAGACCTGCCAGACTGAAGAAGTGGCAGAGGGATGGGCAGGCTGACCCCTTCTTGGGCTGCCTCTCCCACAGGGAAAGGGTTTCCTTCCTGCTGTCTCCTGCCCTTTCAAAGCAGGTTTGCTATTGATCTTTGAGGGAGCTCTCTGAAAGCTCACAAAGCCTCTTGCATACAAACAAAGAGTAAATACTGCGGCTTAATGTTACATACCTCAGAATATGCTATTTGTTCTAAACAGAGATTAATTTAACAAACAAAAGCACAGAGACTCTACAAGACTCTAAGGTATTCTGAACTGCTGTCAGTTTGAGTCAGAAAAATTAAAGACCTTAAATGTGTGACCACCTATCTTTACTGCTCCTTTAGTTTTGCCATGGGTGAGGATAAAATGCATGATTAATTGCAATCACTCATCTAGACAATCAGTTTAAGCAAATATGTTTGAGTTTCTGTAATTTTTAAAAATAATTTTGGTAATTCCTCCTCGTATGTATTCCTTGCAAACTACTGTTTCTGTAGGATCTTCTGTATAGTCACAAATGCCATGCTTACCTATTTTTGATTTACCATCATAAAAATCTCCAAAATAATTTTTTTTCAGTACCGTAGAAATACATATATATGATCCATTATGTTAAACATTTTTTTCCTGTTAGTCAAATGGCTAAACCACTGAAAACTGTAAATGATTAGAAGCATTTTAATACCATAGGAGACTAAAAAGGGAATACAGGCCCCTGCATTCACACAAAACCAGACATGCAAGTCCAGAAGATGGAAAGACCTATTTAACAGTATTCACAATGAACAGGATGACAAATACACAATGAACATTACTTGGAATAGGAAAGCATTACTTACCAACCATTGCACTCACTTCTCCTGCCATCAGCAGTGGGACAGTGTTGTTGTACAGGTTAACATCAATGATACCTTTCCGAATTGTTTCTCCTACTTTTGCTCCCAGTAATACTGAGCCAGTGGTTTCAAAAACAGAAGCCAAAATGCAAGCCTGGCGTAAAGTAACTACACCAGAGCCCACAGCTGTTCCGAAAGAATTGGCAACATCATTTGCACCAACTGAAAAGGCTAAAATAAAAGCAATGATAAAACCCACAATGACCATCCACAGGTACTCATCCATTGCCATTTTTCCCCAAACCGTAGATCAGCTTCCCCTTTGCAAATAGTTAATAGTCAAGGCTGGAGGGCACCAACGGATTTGGAAAGCAGATTTCTTGTAAACAATGAGTTCTCTCTGGAAAGTGCTGGGTAGTGTTAGAATGTGAAGAAACTGCTAACTGCTGATTTTCAAACTACTATAAATACTGTTCATTTGGCTGCCTTCGGTCAGCAGTGAAACACATTCCATATTTTGCTCCCAAACTGGTCCAACTGCGATGTTCTGTCCTGCAACAGAAAAAAAAAAAAAAAAAAAAAAAAAAAAAAAAAAAAAAAAAAAAAAAATGTAACAATGCTTGTTTTCAGAAGTAAACAGATGATTTAAACCCACTAATGGGGTCCTACCTCAGCATGTGACTGTTCTAATCATAAAGCAATTCAGAAAAGGTTAAAATTAGGTCACCTCCAAAGTAATGTTTCTTGCAATATCACTGATGGAGAAAATCTTTGGAACAATTTAAAAGGGTTTAGAAAGGTTGGGGGGTTTGTTTGTGTTGAATTTAGCAAGCAGTGTGTGTGATAAGCCATCTTTCTAGAAGGAGGATTCTTTTTGGCTCTTTGCACCCAGTGAATATAAGACATGTAGAACAGACCATAACATACAGCCTGATTCGCAGCTGAGGTATATTACCTAGCTCCACCGACCTCAGCAGAGCTCTCAGCATCTTATCAGCTGCAGCCAGGGATGCACTCTTTTGAAAAATGATTGTATCTATATGTCTGTCTAGGAAACACCACAGAAAATACTCTGAAGAGCATTAATATTAATCTACTGCTGTTATCACATCCCATGCAGTAAGAATACAATTTTCTTACAGCTTCTCAGTCACTGAAAGGCACAATAATCGCAATATTACTATGTATCCCTAGAGACCTAGATAAGTAAAAAAAAAAGTTCAACTAAAATGTTGAGATCTCTGCTCTTTCCTATATATGGTTACCAATTACTAACATTATATTCAAACCATTGTTACAGATATCTTTTAGTATTTCTTTTGATAGTTTCAGTTTTATGATGGTCTTTTGAATTACATTTTAATTAGTCCTAGTCTAATCTGAAAAAAGACAGTTCTTTCAAACCAAAAAATGGACAGAGAAAGAGACTTTAAAACCTTCATCATCCAAAAGACTGCTAAGCAGAGCAACAGGGCCCACACTGATGTCAAGATGGTAAAAAGCTAGAAGCAGATTTGCCCAAACCATTTCCCTTCTCTGAGGGCTGCTTCTCTTCTGCGAGCAGCCATCACAAAGACATCCCATGCCACCCTCTGCTTTGCTATCCATGCTGTTTGGCTCCAGAAAAGTGTCATTTTGGAGATGGCAAGGGGTCAAATGAACATTTAGCAGCAAATATCCACCGGCCACAAGTTTTAAGAAGCATTTCAAGAGATCAGGGGATATCAGATGAAAAGCCCGGAGCCCACCTCCTGCTCTCAGTCTCCCCACAGCCACTTCAGTCTCATACAATAAACCCACAACCACAGTTCCAAGATCATGCTTAATTTTTTTTTATTACCCCAGTGCAGTGTAGATCCTGTAGTAGCAAGGAGGAAGGGTCTCTGAAATGCTGGCAAAATTAAAAATTAGAAGAGATTTGGCGTATTTCTGAGATGCTGGATCCTTGAGAACAACCAGCAGGAAAATACCACATCTATACATGTTTCCTAGAAAACCCCTAAGCTGATGTCGAGGATTGATGCTTTCTCTAAATATACATAGTCAGCAGAAAATATATCCCTCTTTCTTTCTCCAGGCTCCAAACTGGCTGAACAACTGTTGCTCCAGTCTTTTCCAGACATGGAGCAGACATTAATCCTTAAATGCCTTACACTCTAAAATAACATCTCAGAAGGTCTTAACAGCTAAAAACATTTGTATAAGGATTTTTATACTATGAGATAACATGAGAAAACGAAGCACCAGTGCATTTTTGATGTTTTAAGACTTGTTCCCTTTTTATAATTCATGTGTACTCAGCCCACTGAGTGGAAAAGGACTTGACAGAGACAGAAAAGGCTAACAATATTTGGAAGAAACAGTTATCACTTGTTTGCCTGTGAAGGAAGACAAAACTCCATTAAATTTATTTGTTAAAAACTTTCTGTTATGTATATCAGATATTTGGTAGATGAAGTGCTGGGCTAGGGTCCTTCCTTGATCCTGGAGATTAACGATTAAATTCTTCATCCTGCATGGATTTACACAGTACCTTTGCCAAGTTAACCTCGGTGCCCCAGTTTTCTCTCCTGAAAACGGGCAAAGCTGACTGATATCCATGCATGCATCTGCAGGCGTGATTATATGAGACCTGTTTCCTTTGGACTCGCAAGACAAAAGCAGATCCTTATTCCCAACAGAGATCTGTCTTTTCTCCACTTATCAACCAACCTACCAATTTACTGCGGTGACCCAATTCCTGGAATAAGGAAGAGTAGGGGGATTGTGACATTCTCCCACTGCAACAGAGTTCACGGGACAACATTTACCAGCCACAGCGAGTTCCTGCACCTTCCAAAATAAACCTCTTAAGTCACAAGGTTGCCTTTATTAGCTTCCCAGGGGGTTACTCCAGATGGTCCCAAAGAAATTAAGAGTTCAAGTGTGTGTGTGTGTGTGTGTGTGCGCTCCTAAAACTCCTTATGAAGGCCAAAGAGTCTCCCAAAGTCTGAGAACCAGGGCTCTTGGCAAAGGGCTCAGAGAGGCAGCTACATAATTTCCCCCCCTGTGAAATGGGATATACGGCCTTGGGAGAAGAGGATGTCTTAAGTAGGAAGCCACCCCTCCTGTCATTTTATGCAAGGTGAAGGTTCAAAATAGACCTTCCCCCAAAACTTGGGAGGCTTGACTTGACATCCACTGCATTTGCACAAGAGACAGAGAACAGAAACGGCCAACCCTTGTCTTCAACAAGATGAAAATCAAAAGGAAAAGGAATAAATGCATGTTTAAAAATTAACATGCAGGCACCATTTGCATGGCTAGGTATTACTACATTAAACCTTAAATAACTGTAAGAGATGTTAAAAGTTTAAAGATAGATAGACAAAAAAAAGCACACATCTCTGCTGAGAAAGTTTTCAGAAATGCAAAATATCCTGCAAAGTAGGCCAGTGACTAAATACAGACTAAATCTTGTAGCATGCTTCTTTCTAGAGCCCAAAATACATCTGGCATGCTCAGACACGCTGAGCTATGCCCCTCATCACCTAATCTAACCCAAGAGCCTGTGGTATTTTGTGTTGTTACTGGGATGAAAAAGAAACTGGAAAAACGCCGTACAGTAGGGAATGACAGATCTCCGGCTCTCTGCATTACAGCTGGAAGTCACTAGCCTGTTTCTCTCCTGCGCTCACTTATGCTTCATCAACACACCTCTATGCACGCCAAATGCAATTCAATCTGACCTGCTAGACACTAGGAAATCCTCCCATTTACCTGCAATACTGCTTCTTCACCACAGCCTCCTCAGTCGGGTGCGCTATGCTACTGCAGCAGACTCTGGGTGGAAAAGTCCATTTTCCTACTGATGCTTCAAATAACTCTTCCTGAACCAGCCCAGCCTGCACTGCAGTGGCCGTGCTGCAAACTCACCCTAGGGCATTAGCAGGGCAGAGGAACTGTGTTAGCACCGGGGAGCTGCAGGACCTGAAGCTAGAGTGTGCATCTCTGATATTAGAGCAAAGGGAAATGCATAGAGATTAAATTTAAAGTTGTAAGAAGCTAATTTTGTGTCAAGGCAAGATTTTTAGCTACTGCAGTTTTCTCATGATCCATAATTAGAGCATCATACTTAGGAGGTCTAAGTTGAAGCTTTTAACTGTTTAACTGGACTTAGAAACTTACAGAACTTGCACTTGAGTGAGAAAAATCTGATTTTTGGAAATGCTAAGCACGTCCCTCTGCCTCACTGGCAGATGATCCAGACACCCCCCTTGGACTTTATTTTGTTGCTAGCTAAACATCTTGTTATAACTCTGTCAACATGAAGTGTTATTTCTTCCCTACGGGAGAGATGAAAAGAAAACCTAGGTAAGGAAGCACCTTGGCTCATGCAGAATGACAAGTGAATTCTCAGAAAAAAGTCAGGATCTCCTGGTAACCACCAAATCACTTCAGGACATGTTTATGTATGGATATTTACTAAGACAGCTCTTCTGGAAGCAACTCACAGTACACTTCTAAGCCTAGACAAGTTTTTAGTGAAAAAATAATATGAAATTTGAAAAACAAAGTTGTCAGTTGGGGTTTTTTGCCAAACAAACTGCTGCTAAAGAGAACACAGAGATGTCTAACAACAGAGACAAATGGTTAAATAAAAGTTCAGGACGAAGTTCAAAGTCTAGGGAAGCAATCAGAGTGCATTACCCACCAGCAATCCAACAATGTGACATCAAGAAAACAAGAGACCCCATAAATGTCCTTTAAACTTCTCTTTGCAGAAAATTAGGGAAGAACCTACTGCACTCATGAAACATTGAAAGGTATATAAATCATCCCATATGCAGCTCACACAATATATGAATCATGCTGTATGCAGCTCTTCTGCTCTCAAAAGTCGCCCCGTGCTGCAGTTGAAAACTTTCTCCTGCTCTGTATGGGACAGAGATTTCATGAGGTCCTGGTTTTAACTGTTTTGTCACTGCTCGAGTATGAGCAAAAATCAAGATAGCAGCTAGTGCAGCATTTCTCAAGATAACTCTTACAACTGTTCCACTTTGCATTATGTCAAGACAGACAGGGGAGGACAGTTTCTTTCCCCCCGCAGTGTTGAAAACAGCAGACATTTCACAAGAGAGAGTGGCATTGAATTTGTACTGACAGGCAGGTTCACTTCTAGTTACCAGTGGCTGAAAAGTCTGTCTGAAATGCTTACCCGACAGCAGCTTCTATGAGGTTATTCCATCTCTCTCTAATGTATGTTGTTCTTTATATAAAACCAATCTGTCAGGCTTCCCACCTAAGTATATAAACTCATACCAGATCTGGCACTCCAGTCTATTGGTACTAAACAAAGCACTGCATAGAAACCAAGCCTGATTTATAACCAAAGCTACTAACATCATACACATCAATAGTCCTTATCGTTTCCAGTTCATGTTTGGGCCACAAGGCTTGTAAATTATCTTGCTTAAATTACTAACACTACACTCATGATATTAAAGGTGTTATTAATTCAAGTGGTTCAAGACTAAGAACATCCCTATATGGCTCTAAATTACATGCACAGGACTTGTCACAAGGCCAAGCATGATGCAAGTTTAATGCTCCAGTACACAAAAAGCACCCCCAACTTACTTTTTAAAAAAATCAATTACTGCATTTTGCAGAAGCAGTTTTTGTATCAATCAGTTCCAATTTTGACACGTTCGCAATGTGTTTAAGCATACTTCATGCTACTACTTGATATGGAAACAAGACTGAAGTTGATAGCTTTCCAAGGACTCCCATCCAGTTTAACATTGCAGAGAGGGACTGTCACCGCCAGCTCTCAAAACTTCCAGGGGATGCTTCCTTTTCTTAGTCCCTATCAACCTCTGTTCCCACCACTGAAAGGTGAAAAATGAATATAAAATATTTAGCATGAGATTCTGTTGCTGAAAACATTCCCTAAAAGCACAGACAGCAGTTAAATTTAAACAGCAATTCTAGAAACAAGATAGGTAAAGTATCAACAAGTCCTTGTGGTCATTTTGCTGATAAATATCTTTTTCTCTAACTAAAGGACAAATTGATCCTTCAGTAACTGAACAAAGTCTTTGTAACAAGCAAGTATTTTTTATGATTCAACACCACGGATTAAGATCCATTCAGAGAAAACAAGTGTTCATGGTTATAGAAAACATGTTTTATAAAAGAAAACCATGCAGAGAAATCTTTAAAACTCACCCAATATTTAAATGTTGTTTCAAAAGAAAAAGGAGCTAAGTTCTTCCAGCGACTTGCCCTCCTGATTGTAAATACAGGCTGAAGTCTAAAATAGACATCCTATCATTCAAGCACAGTTACATCTGAACATGCAAACTTCCAGAGGGTAGAAAGAGGGTTGTAACTTACACCAGGCAGTCCGGGGATAAAATTCACTCTGGCATAGCAGAACACACAAGACAACACCAAGAAGCATCAATGCGAGTCCAGAGTCTTATTCAGTAGGTGAAAATCTGCCTCCTCTTAAGCAAAGAATTCTGCTGGGGGTGGGCACTGATAAAACACAACACTGCGTCACGACTGCACTAGTGAGACAAACCAATCCAATGAAGCTCATATTAAAAGCAACAAAACGTTCCTTTTTTTTTTTTTTTTTTTTTTTTTTTTTTTTTTTTTCCCCTAAGCATAGGCATAGATGAGAAAGGAAATCTCATTTTTGACCACCAGCTGAGCATTTTGGGGTGATCAGGTAATCTCTGAGGAGCCCCAGGTCTTCTCTTTGCAAGCACACATAAATGCACAGCTAATTGAAGTGCATGTGACTGTAGGGTACATACATCCAATTCAGGAAAGATGTTGCATGCTTGTTACTTTATCCATGTCAGTAGAGGTCTCACAGGCTACGCAGACTGCAGAAAGTTAAAGATGTGCACGAGTTTTGACTGGATCAATGCCTAAGCAAGCAACTTCGTTTTCAACAGTTCAACCTAAATTACCCAATCCAAATTCCTTCAACCACTCTCCTTTAAGTGGGAAACATGTATGTATGTCAAGACAAAAACAATGCCTAAAAGCACCCAGCTTAGCTTTATATAAAATATTTGCTTTAATACTATATAATGCAATTAAGCTATTTTATTCTGCAAAAAGGAACGTAAATCAAAACTGCATTGTCACATTTAAAAATCTGACAGATGCAAATTTATTTGGACACGTTACTGGTCTATAAATAAATGATGTTTTAAATTTAACTTAGGTTTTACTCCATTCTGAGTCATTCAAAGCCATGGCATCATATTCCAACACAATAAACTTAAATTGGCACATTTTCTGCATCCTAAACATTTGAGAAAAACCAAATCATCGATTTAGTTCCATAAACACAGACTTGTAAACATAATTCTTACCTCATCTATTTTTTCAAGTTTGAATATTTCTTAACAAGGAGGCAAAAAATTTCTAAATTGGTTAAATTCAGCTGCAGATTATATTCAGGGATAATTTGATATATCTAAAAAGAGGTTTCTTAAGAGGTTTCTTAAGAAAAACCACATGGATTAGTAAACCTGCACTATCTTCTAAAACAAATTAAGGCAAAACTCCAGCTAGATATCTGCAATGCAGAAATGACATTAAAAACCTAAAAAAAAAAAAAAAATTATAACTATCAGGCCATGATTCTTTGTAAGAAACGCTGACTCTTTATTTAAGGTCAATACCCAACTACTATTAAGCTTGCAATATAGTTGTTAACTTTGTGAAAAGCTACATCTCTTAAGTGTGGTTGCAAAGTCTTTCCTTTTACTTCTGTAATAGCTGGCAAACAGGCTTCCTAGTTTTAGAAAAGTGAGAAAGGTTGATACTTCCACACTTGTTTTCCCTTATGTACAAAAGCATCATATTTTAATGAGAAGAATATGAATACTTTCCTGCAGATCTAAACATATCTTAATACCTTTTTTCTTTTTTTTTAACAAGTAGTGCCAATCAGTTCAAATGAGAGCGATCATAATTGTAAACATGAAGTCAGCCTGTATTTATAGGTCTGGATTCCAAGGTTTTGAGGAAGTGAATAAACAAACACAGAAACTTTCTTGGAGCACTTATTTAACTTTATAAAGTTAAAAAAAAAAAAAAAGTTAAATATTACTTCATGTTCTCTTCATAGCTGACAAGTTGTTGATGTCTGCCTTGGAAAAGCTCAAACTGGAATGGTCCAAGTAAGTGGTAAACCCACCTTAGTTCTCCTTAAAGGACCATTCACCCAGCCGAGAGTAATCACCACCAGCATGCATATGCAGGTAAAAAGACTGTCAAAAGACATTTGGGAGGTATCTACATTGACCTCAAAAGCCAGAAGTTGCAGCCCCAACCTGTGGGAATCATCTCGGACCCAAGAGAACAGCAAACTGGAAGCATTTCAGCGCCACTTCCCATGAGCCAGCCTGACCACAACGGTGGTTTCTTACTGACCTAAGCTTCAGAGCTTGAACTACACGCAAAGCAAAGGATATAATAAACTGCACAGAGAAAAGGAAATATCTTCAAAGTTTTTGTTCTGCTACATCAGCATTGTGGACCTCAGGCATGGGAAAATTCAAGCCAAGATAGGTTGACCATTAAAGAGAGTTACAATTTGTGATACCACTAAAGAAGCAGGCAAAGGAAAATTTATATGACCACAGAATAAATGATGAGGATTGGCTTTTGGCAATGACAGCACCAGTTTGGTTCCCATCAAATCAAATATTTGTAGAAATTATAAATATTATATATCACAGTCTTGATCAGATATCACAGGGGGATTTTTAATTTTAATTTATTCTGGTAAATCCACCATTGAGAGATCCCTGTTTGATTCAACAAACCAACAGTAGGCAGATTTATATTCTGGTTTAAAAAATGTAATAGGACATGCCAATTTAAATAATTAATTTTAATCTTCCTTTGTTTTGCATTAGCTATTTTCTGACAGATGTCCAGTTTCTCATTTACCAGTAACTACTAAAACAAGGTTAATTTGCAACATAATGTAACTTTTAAATCAAATGTAACTGGCCTTTTTGCCATTCAGATGGGAAGGCTACATTATATCTATATATGAAGCAATTATACTTATTTTAAAATACTTACATTTTGAGTAGAAAATAATGGCAGATGATTTTAATTTTCTAAAATAACAACCTGTAAGATGGAAACCTGAATACCTACAAACTGCATTTGGTCAGAAACAGAAATACAAGAAAAATATCTGAAAGCTACAGGATGTTGTTCCAGTTACATTGTGCCAATTTAAATAAGGTTACTGACCAGCAACGGAAGCTTTTGGGCTTTCACATACCTGCTGGTACTCTAAAATTGGGAGCCATAAGCAGCTGGAACAGGGCATTTTTTGTTTCCCTTATCAGTATTTTTGCCCCTGACCCTGCCTAGGAACCCTCATCTACAAAGAAGGAAAATAAAATTAATAAGGAGTAATGAAAATGGGTGGCAGATGACTGCACAGGTATCACACAGTACCTCAAAGAAATCCAGCTCTTGCAATACCCTTATTTCTTGTTTTGAAGGCCCCTGTGACCATCTATACGAGGGGGGACTTGAAGCAGGACACCATCATGTGCTGATCATTACCTAGAAATCAGCCCTGAGGTCCCTGATGCTAACGGTGAGTTAACACAGCTCTGCCAAACACAGCACCATTTCTGGTTGCTTCGGTAAGTCCATTGGGTCTAACAAATACCAACAAAACTCTGAATATCTGCTCTGCAGATATCTACAAACACAGTTCAAGCTGGAAAGAGCCAGGTCCAACCTATAAAAGCACATCTGCTTTTGTATATTGGGTAGCAAGCTTCAACACATTCTGTTATCTATCAGAATAATCTCCGAATAGAAGGAGATGCATCCGTGTTTCACTGCAAGAAAAAAACATCTCAGGGACTCTCTGGAAAGTCTAATGCAGTAGACATAAAAATTATAAAGTCACTTGGCATTCAGGGACAGAGCAACTCCTCTGCTCTGAGGAAGCAAACCATTTGGATGGGCTTTCTTGATGGCTCTGAACTCTGTCACACTGTCGTCCAAATCTCTTTTTCCAGCAAGACATAGGGCTCTCAAAGAGGACATCTCACCCCAGGCAGGAGACTTCCACTCCCCATGGTTGAGCTGAATTGGCTGTGCTCACACAGGCATGCAGGGAGAGCTGCCATGTTACAGAGCATGACTCTACTTGAGATCACACTTGTCTGTTAGGCGAGCAAGGCCTGGGAAAATGAAAAGGAAGAAGCCACAACTGGAGTTGCCAGAGGCTAGGGCTGGCACAGAGGATGACACAGGCTCCGGGTGTTGTGTGGCCTGGGAGAGCCAGGCTGGCTCCAACCCTTGCCACAGCACAAGCCCATGCCGAGTCAGGAAGAGTTCAAAGGCAGCAAACCCACTCTGAAGGAGCAAGGCTTTGGCCAGCACTGATTCAAGTACTGTCCCAGTTAATGACGGGAACCAGACTTGTATCGCTCATGACTGTGGCTGATTCACCAGAGACTGAGCATACTACGTCCACACTAAGTCCACAGAGAGGAGTGAACTGCTGCTCAGAGCCTCCCTCAGCTTAATCCATCATTTTCCCTCCCCAGCCCCATATCTGAAGACAGTCATTAGCATGGGCAAAGTATTTTGAAAAGCCCTGGCTACTGCTGACAACTCAGGAAGCATTATCCTGAATTACTAATGAACCTATACTGCCTTTACACAAAACATAAAAACTGCCCATGAAACTGCCCTGTGGCAATTCAAAAATACGCATTTTGCAAATTCAGAGGCTTATGCAAAGATCTCCTTGGTAAAAAGCCAGAGTGTGGTTGCCAAAAAGTCAACAATGCAAATTTTTCAGATAAAGGAAACCTGACACCTCAAGCCCCAGATTCCTGCCATTTCCATTTTGGTTTGGGTTTCAGAGAATAACCGCTGTGGAGTCTTTTCCCATTGAGCCTGAAGTGATGGCTGGGGCTCCCTGGAGTCCAGCAACTCTCTCTCTTCAAAGGGAACTGGAGTGAGTGAGTAGCTATCAACATGCCAAACCACACTGGCTGGCTCTCACTGACAACCTCCAAAATCAGTGTGGCCAGCAGGACAGAAGACCAAGCACTGCTGAAATGAGCCAGCTGAATGCCAGAGGGAGAAAAGGACCAGGGGTATAACCAAAGAGAGGAGGAACGATAACATTCAGAGGTGCTGACTGGGGTTATGGAAGTAAGTGGAAGTAGATGAGGCCAATACATTGTGGCAATGAAAATTCTGCCTTTTTTTCCTATGAGCATTGCAGTAATAGAGATATAAAGGTGGAAACAGCAATGAAAACTGTGATCTTGGCTTCATTTCATAGTAATAGAAGCCAAATATTACACCAGGAAGCTGGTGACGGTGACTAATACTGTCTGGAGAACATGCAAAGAATGGCATCAGCCAACTAATAGGCCTGTTTCCCCCCCGCCCCCCCCACTTCAAAGTCCAGTAGCTGCTGATCTCACTCCTTCAGAGTCCATGTAAAGGTCCACACCTATCTCCTGTAGCCTTTGCTGCTAGAGACATGAGGAGTATGATGGTGAAGCAAAACCCCTTGAGTTCTACCCACAAGGCAGAGTTAATATGGCTGCTGCTTCACTATAGGTTGACAATGCTGCTGGAGCAAACAGGTGGCAACAGACTTGTCACATTGGCTAGGAATTAAATCACTGCCAAGGCAACATGCCAAAGAATGTCCCATAGTCGGGTACTTGGCTCAGTGAACACCCCCAAGAGGTCTTACTAAGGGCATGTGATCCTGTGAAGCAGGTCAAGAAAAATTAGGCTTTATCTTCTGCAGAGGAAAAAGTTTCTCTCCAGTGCTTCTCCTGTCTGTGCAAGAATTAGCACAAAAATCACAGGAAAAGCAGACCTACAAACCAGCTCAATACAGTGGCTTGGTCAGTGATCTTGTTATCAAGAACTCCCTCCCTCAGATGAGTTACTGCTCACAGAGAGATGGCTCCATGTTTTATTTAGGGTTTTCCAAGCCTGGCAGCAAACCCTGGTTAGCATTTGTGCTTCAGCAATCCAGCACCCATGTCCAGGTGGAGTACAAAGAGTCTTCCTAAAGGTATGGGCAGGAAAACAGGACACACATTACCTCCAGTGAAGTGATGAGCTTATTTGTCTGTGGTAAGAGCTTGAACAGTTAAAATTCCTCTGCTTTGCTGACACAGAGGCTACAAAAAGTAGAGAAAGTCATTAAGGTACAGAAGATATTTCTTTAAGTACATGGTACCAGCAAATAGCACCAGTTGCTACTGTGTCTCATTCTTTGAAAAAATGTGTTTATAGCTAAGCTGTTCTGATGATAGTGATGCATTACAGCACCCTGACGGTTTCCCAGGGGAAGGATAGCACGGATGCTGCTGAGAGGTGAGGAATAGCAAAGACGATTCCATGAGGAACCTTCCCTCTTTCCTGGCTTTCTGTAGAAGGGCAAGAATCAGAGGCCATGCCAGGATCCTGCTATGCCCACCACAGCTTGAATTACCTGACAATGGGAGTGGTGCAGTGCTGACACAGGCCTCTGTGCTCCATAAGAGCTCTGAAAGAGCCACACTACGCCAAGGCAGGGTGCAAATTCCCAGAGTGCTGAAGTATTGGGAAAAAAAATCAAGCAAAAAAGGAGAAAACCTAGAAAAGTAAATAAAAATCTCTGGCAGCCAGGTATGACATGCATGCCATGTGAAGAGAGTTCTCCGAGTATGGAAACACATGTGGAGCACATTTCTTGCAAGACTTGAATCACAGTCTACCTCTGTCGTAAGGAAACACAGTTATCCATAAAACAAACGAGCAAGTGGATCATCTGTGAAGAACATAAATACTCAGAAAAAAAAGTATATAAAGTATTTTTTTCTTTTAAAGAAATAAACAAAGAATCTATAATTAATAAACAACTGGTTGTTTCTGGTCACTGAGACCTTCCAAAGTCACAGAAATAATTTCCTCTTCCAGCTCTTCCACACATAAATTTAAAAGGGAAAACTGTGTCATTTTTTCAACTGTCAATCAGTTCCTCAGCCTTGAATTAACCAGATATTGAATTAAATCAAATTAATAAAATTATGTGAAAACAGTTGTTCTGAAATGGTAGAATACTTTACTCCCAAAATGGGCTTAATATTTCAATCAACACTGTCTCCAAACATTTAACCAATTATCTCCCACAATTTGATTTTGTTTTCTTTAAAACTTCAGCAGACATAAACACCTTCGAATCACTTCATTTAATCCAAATAACTAAACAGATTACAGTTAATTTGGGCTATATTACAAGTTTGTCTCTTTCAAATCCAAAGTACCAGGGGTGTAAAATAAACATAATCCTTTCTAGTTTTAAAAATTTCTCAACCAAGCAAAAAGCGTTTTCCATTCTCTAGAACACAGACCATATATTGTTCACTATGTATATTCATTCAATCTGGGATACACTGATGTCACTAATCTAATGTGAAAATCATGTGTGCAGAAGACCATTCTGTATCTACTTTTAAAAAATCATCAGTTGCTGACAAATATATTGAAAATATGAAAAAAAATTTACAAACTGGCCTACTGGCTACTCTACTTATCTTGGGATTTTATTTTGTCTGGAATTCTCTAGGGTTTATTCAGAGAACAAAGTAATTGCACAAACTCAGATGCACAGTTCTCCATTAAGAAAGTCTTCTACAAGAACATGCAAAAACCCACAACAAGAGTGCCTCACAGGTCGACCTAAAGAAGGCAAATACCATGAAAGGAGTAATGCTGGAAGAAACACTAGGTGAATGTAGAGGCAGAGGTAGTACGAAGAAAACAGAAATGTGCAGATTTACTTGTTCCAGTCAACAACAGTAACTGAAGTTTATTGATTTCAGTTTCAGCAGCTGAAAATCCATGAAAACATTTTTATATGATACAGACAATACTATCCCATATTCAAATTTCTGTCAAAGTAATAATATAGGCTATGGTTTTCTCACAGTCATGGAGATTTACTTATCAAATAGTACAATAAAATCTATTTTAAAATATAAACAGTACTAAGTGCAAATAGATTTTGTATCCAATTGTAATTTAGCTGTTCAATTGTATGGAAATATCTAACTAAAGAGACTGAAAAAATTTAACACAGCTACAAAAATAGCTGGACACATTCTCAGCCACTGTCTCTCAACTGTTCCCTTTATATCCACTGTAAACCAATTTCCAACACAGTAATCATATCTATTCGGAAGAAACTAAAATTATATGATTTCAAACTATTTTTATTAGAAAAACAGTCCTTTAACAACTGCTTTTACTCTTCCATCTAATTATATACTCTTAAAGGCCAAATATTCAGTCAGGATGCAAAAATAGCCATAGCCTTTTATTAAGGATAAAACACCAGATAAGATGCTCTTTGCCTCTACCAACAACACTGTCTAAAATAGGAAATTACATTTAATTTTAAAATTTTAAATACTTGTGTGTTGAAATCTTAGTAATTCCATATCAGAGACTTACTACAATTAAGTCTGTTCACAGCATTGTAACTTGCTGGACTGCATAGCTAGTATTTCCTTGGAGATACTTCACATAACAGCCAAGATATTAAAAAAACTACCTTTCTAAATAGCTCTTAAAACCCCACAGCCCTGCCAAGAAATCTTACCTATCTGGAATATTTTTTTGGTCAACAGTTAAATAAAAATACTGAACTGATTAATATTTGATTCTGACATCTGTCTAAGGACAGCATAAGAACAATACATTATAAGGTTACTCAAATTAGAGGGCTAGCACTTTTTTTTTTTTTCTTTTCCCTATGCACCTGTCACACTTTCTATGCAAAGGGTGTTTATTAAATGCAAGCAAACCCTGATTTCCTATTTCATAATGGTCATGGTCTGATCCTCTCCATATTCAATGTACGTTTCTACAAAAAAACCAAAATTGATTTTAAGTACAAAGCAGCAGCTATCTAATCCACAAATAAGAACTACAGTGATGTTCTGCTCTTCCTAAAACAAGCTTGAAGCCATGATTATATTAAAGACACAGAAGTGAGGGGATTTTTCAATTTCCAAACAGATATGCAAACAGTATTACAATCCAGGGGCGCAGGTAAATGAATAAGCAAGAAAACTACGTGACGTTTGTGCAGCGTCCTCTCAAATCCTGCAATCCCTTCTAGAAAGTCTGGGTCTACATCTCCCTCTTCTTTACTCATGTTCTTCTCGCATGGCTTGGTCTCAGAAACTTTCCATGCCTGTAACGGAAACTTGAGCCAACTTCTTAAATGTATGATTTCTTCATCTCCACTCATCATCCACTTCTGTTTCTGAGAAGCTCCTCATCATGACACCTGTATCTCAAGAAGCAAAACAGGAAACATCACAGGGATGAAGCAAGGAAAGATGAATAATAATATGCCTCTGTGTCTTTAATAAAATCCCAACTTTCATTCAAGTTCCTTTTAGGAAATAAAGAGTTCCTTTCACAAAAGCAAAGTTTTGCCAAACTACGTATGTAAACATCACGTGCCAAAATTGGGGTAACCAATGAACTCTCCCAATCTGCACCTCTGTTCCTCATATGACGAGCAGGAGAAATCCTGTACCGGCTAGCCTTACATACTCTGGAAAACATCATCAGTTGCCAAGCTTGCCGAACTAGTCTGAGGCAGTCAGCTCAACTAAAAGAAACCACTGACCCATCTACTAACTTATCCACTACTGAAAACAATGCAAGTTATCTTTACGCAGGACCCCTTTGTCCAAGTAAGTAAAGCTCTAGCCCACAACCGAGATGAAAAATAAAGATGTGAGCCTCTCCTCTATTTTCCCCCCTGCTCCTTAATCTACACAACTTCCACTGTTTGCATTTTTACCAGAGACACTTCCTCTGCATTACAGCAGTGTAACTACAAGGTGACAAAGGCCTAAGGTATTTTCAGCATGTCTTTGTTCCCAAAATCATGTCATAAAGTTTGAGGTTCGGGTGGAAGGGACTTGTTTCTGCCATCCACAACTTGGGATCGAGTGGGCCCAAAGCCAAGAGCAGCACTGTTCAGAGCTTAACAATAAAAAGGCAGAGGGATGACTCATACACGAAATGGAGACACAGCCATCTTGTGTCCAAACAAGCAGCCCAAACCATTTGCTGGCTCACAATTTTGCCTGAGTGCTGATGAATGAAGGGGTGCAGGGGAAATGATTTCTGCAAGCATCCCCCGCCATGAAGCCTTCAGGGCAGATAAGCAGGCACCAAAACCATTCTGCCAGCCAGCTCTCAGTGAGACAGCACAAAAGCAATTTTATCTCCCTTTTAGGGTTAAGGACATCTTTAAATAAACATTAGCACCAAAATCTCTTCCTAGCAGAGGCAGAGCAGATCCTACCTCTTATCAGCTACCATCTCAAATTCTCAGAATTCCACCTCCCATCTGAAATCCTCCTTTCTTCTGCAAAAGCATTTGACAGCAGCATACTCCATACATGGGGCACACTTCACTCAGAAAGACAGCATAGCTCTTCGCCAACTCCTCCCAGAGAAACGATGGGTCATTTCAGCTCTCTTACGCTGTTAACTCAATTACAGCTATAGGAACAGAGTCCCATCCGAGCACAAAAAGTCTTGGCTTTGGTTCCTGCACATTGCAGTAGAGGAGATAACTAAGCCTTGGGCAGTCAAAGAAACCTTCTGACAACGCTCTGGTTATTGCAGAAACAATAGCTGTTAAGTAACACAACAGAAATGTATTTGCTATGAAGGGATTATATGTCAAAGAAAAACACATATTCCCTCAATTCTGAACTCTTGAAGAAGTCCTTACCCTCAGAAATGCTTAGGAGGCAAACAATCCTGAAAGCCTGTGCCTCAGTGATCATGCCTGCTATTGAGAAACACCCTGTCGCCTATCAGGAAAAGCAACTATCACAGATTTCAAGAGCTTAGAGAGCACAAAAGCTGAGGCAGCCACACAATGTCCTGTCAGCAGGACATCCAGAACACATCCAGATACCATCCAATTATTTTATATCACAGTGATCCTTAATCTTTTATCATGATGATCGCTGTATAAAAGAAACAGAAACCACAATTTCACTGTTCCATAATCATCGTAACTCCATATTCTCTCCAAGCACCAGAAATTAACTGCGGACAAGTAATTCAATTTATTGTTGACATCCTCACTCATTAATCAGATGTCTACACTCAACATATGCACCATACAGATTACAACACATCCAGGCTGCTCACTGTTGCATGCAGAAAGAGAACTGCAGAAAAAGATTAATAATTATCAAAAAAGATCTGACACTGCATGTCACCTGGAACAACCGAGGAGTTTTCAGTTTTCTTTTGAAGACACAATTTACTGGCAGGCTGGTACTTCTAACTTTGATCTTCATAGCAGCCAACACCAGCAGAAGAATTTTGTAGCTCAGTAACAAAACACAGAAACCTCCTGGATTGTTAACTCAATTACAGTATTTTGGCAAGGAAGTCTTCCCCTTATACCTTGGAGAAAGTCTTAAAATTAAACAGTGCATGTTTTAAAGGCACACATGCCTCAATTATTTGGTGTAACTGTTCATGCAAGTAATTGCTTTGAGAGAAAAAATATTTCATGCCAACTTGCTTAGAAGACTGCTATTTTTCCTTGTTTCCCTAGGAAACAACAGATAACCACACCTACTATCCCATGCAAATAAGCATAAATTATAAGGCAAATTTCAACCTAATCTGATGGCAAAGGATGGAGATTTCATAGGTGCTCAATCCTACAACAGGTTTGCAGAATAAGTAACTGAGGCAGCCCCCTGAGCAACGTGCCTGGCTCACGGAGACGCATCACATTTTGATTAAATATATCCAAGAACTACAAGGCAGTGAGAGGCTGATCAGACACTGTTGTTGGGAATATCAGGGATGCTCATGGTACTGCTGCGTAATGTAAAGAAAGAAGGGATGATGTTTAACGTACCACAGTGCCACCAAAACTAAGAAAGCTGCAGAAAACTCTCATCTTCACTAGTTCAGCTGCTCACAGAGCTACTTTTTAAGTACGAAGAAATATAGCAATGTGTCTATGTGTCTACCACAGCCTTCATCTTTAAGCAGGCACTTGTCAGGATTCGTTAAAGGCACTTGGTCAACAGTTGTCCTCTTTCACCAATGAGAAACTGAAAAGCAGATGTACATTCCAGTACAGGTGGCCTCAGAAAACCCTAAAAAAAAAAAAATAATTCTTCTCAAACCGTTTCAACAAGATCCTACCCAGGCAGGGTAAGCTAAGCACTGCCACAACAGGTCAGATTGCTGGTCCATCTGTTTGAGAATCCTGCCTCCTGTGATCGGGACCAGATGCTTCAGAAGGTGGAACAGCTCGGGTAGTGAACAATGATGTAATTCACCCAAAGGGGAAATTCCTTCCTGACCTCATCAATTAGCATGAAGGTTTATATGTTTAATTTATTTTTAATCCTATTTACTGCAACTCTGGACATTGTCATTATATATATAAATGTCCAGGTCTGCTTGGAATCCGACTAAACTTTTGGCCTTGGTAATATCATGTCATACAATTATGCCAGGTTTCAAATGTAATGATTTTCAATTTCATTTAAACATCCCTTTGTCCTTGCACTATGGGAACTAGCACAGCTATTAACCTTTCTTACCCTTCCCAGGGCTCCAGTCCGGCTTGCACCATAAACTCCCATGCCATACTGTGCTCTGTTACAGACCAGGAACCTAATCTGAGGGCAGTTAAGGCAACAATTTAGCAGCTTCCATCAGTCATCCAGCAACACTTCTGAAACGCTAAATTTCTGGGATCTGCTGGAAGCTGGCAGCTCCACCAGAATTACACCAGGCCCTCTCCTCTTCCAGATCTTGCAAGCTCACTTCTCTGATGCTTTCTACTCCAGACTTGCCACCCTTATAAGCAAACTGTTTTGCCCTGTGATGCACTCTCTGAACCCATTCCTTCCGAGATTCTGTTAAATTTAGTTATAAAAGAACAGACAAGAAGCATACCATGCTGGGCTTTGCAAGGTTATACAGGAACCTCTCCCTTTGAGCAAAGAATTCCCCTGCCATCTCCATGCCTGTATAAAGAACAACAGTGTCCAACCAAGCAAAACCAATCCAATTTTTTTCTCGGCTGATGTTCCTGTGGCCTGCAGTTCCTCTGTGCAGTAACTTTAGCCTATGTTGTTACTTATGGATGAGCTCATGAGTATCATGACTTATTATGGCAAGTACTTACTAAAGCTGTGCAATTAGTCACTGCCATTTCTGCTCACACAACACTTGCAAGAGGCATCAAGGTATAAAGCCACATCTACACTCAACAAAAGTTTAGGGAAAAGATAATATAATGATGTATGCAAGCAGCAGACAAGGAAGGGAGACTCTTTAGAACTGGAGTTCTACATCTTCCCGTCTCCCCAAAACAGTCCTGCTTTCAGTAATTGTTTGGGCTGCAGTTTCTTCTTCCAGTCTCTGGAGCTAAATCTTTGGACCCCAAACCACAGGTTCTTAATCCCAAAGTCTTTAGGAGAGAAAGAGTAGGTCTGGCTGATATCTCATAGGAAGATAGCCCCCCAAGGGGATGACAGAGTTTTTACGGCATCTGTGAGAAACACCACATAGCCGTCACTGTTTTACCCCAAGTGTTTTGATTACGGGCTTGGAGGTTGTGAATTATGGCAAGAGGATACTTCTTTGCCTCAACTGAAAAGAAAATTACACTATTTCATCCCTCTTTAGAAGGATCTCCAGGCAACCATCTGGCCAAGAGAAAACTCCTGCCCCAGCCTATGGTTCATAAACAAATGGAGCTTTAATGATCAAAATAACACTAACAGAACTGAGAAGAGGAACCACTTTGCTAACAATTATCTCATTAAGTAATACAACCACATGCAACTTTTTTCTCTGAGTATCGCATACCGATTAGTCAATAAAACCACAGGTCTCAATGACAGCTAAATTGACCCACTGCATACTTCTCAATGACCTCCCCATGCTGTTTAACAGTTACATCGCAGTTCTTAGAAACTCTGTTCCGGAGTAATGATCTTAACACTTTCTAAGAGGCCATAAACGCTTTCCTGTTCTTCTGTCTCACATGTGTAAAGACGACACACTGAACAAGAGTACTTTTACAATGCTCTTAAGCAATGCTCATACAGTGGTCCAAGCCACAAGTTTCAGAGCACTGCCATACCAGCATCTCCAGGACCTCTGATCAGCCATCGAGTGGTTTGCCTTTGGCATTTCAGGATTTGCTGAGGTTGAAAGAGAAGACAGTAATGATACAGAACAATTCTCCCATCAGCAGTGGCAAAAGTAATCTTGGAGGCCTCAAGTGCAATGCTTTCATTGTTTTTGGGTCATTACTGAATATGAAGTCAAAAAGATGTGATATTTTCTGTTTGTCACAAAAATAGAGTCTGGGTAAGGAAATCTTTTAACGGACTCAACAACAGTATTTTTGGCTGCTAGAATTCTCAATCCGTTGTGCTAAAATTAGCTTTAAATAAATGTGCAATACAAGCAGTACATACTTTGCCTAAGAAAAAAATCTGCTGGCCACTTACAGATCATGTGAACTCGGTTATTTGAGCTAAGAGCATCAATTATTCCAAGCTTTATCTGACTGTAGATTTGGATCTATTTAGCAACAGCACTAACACACATCAAAATGCACGACGAGCCACAGCTCTTTAGTAAAGAGAAGGAAAGTTCCTGCAAACAACGGTTGCTGCCATTTAACAAGATGGCCATGAAGAAAAGAGATAAGATTGAAAAAGCCTGCACCTCTGCCTCTACCCTTTTGACCTTCCCTCTGAAAAGAAAAAGCAAGTCTTCCTCTTCTGTCAGTCCACACCTCCTTCCATATTGCACTATAAGGAGATTGGATGCCTTCAACTATTACTCCTTGATGCCCATCACCAAAGCTATGGAAGATGATATTACTTTTTTTTCCCCCACTTTACACTTTTCATCAACCAGTAAAAGGGTTCCCTAAGTTCTGTTCTGTTTTTACAACCAGTGTCACAGAAGTTGGTTCTAATATTGCTCATCAGAGCACACACCACGATCTGAGCAACGGCAAAACACAGTCCTTCAAACATACCGAGTACTCTGTGCTGGGTAAAGTTCACAGCAGCTGTTCCAGTCCCAGAAAGACATCTGAGAGAAGCACCATAAATAACGAGATCACATGGAGTCTCCCATTGCACAACCACATACATCTTTCCTGCTCAGGAATTTATGCTTCACACCCTACACTGTCACTCAAGAGCATATTACAAACTATGTTTTCAGGATGTTCCAGAGGATATTTTGGAAAGCAATACAGCCCTCCTGCCGGACGAGTCTTTTCAAAATACTCATTCTATTCCATTACAAAAAAGACAAATGTTTCTATAATCTTGTCCAAACCATGGTCTTTCTCAGGGGCAAGCTATAGATCCATGCATGCCTTCTGTACATCATGGATGTCTAAAACCATTTCCTTAAAGTCGGATAGCTGTGCTGACAGAAACTGAAGGGGACTACTCCTTTGCAGACTCAGGATCTAAGTTCTTCTTCAGACGCGCAAGTGCAAGGTGTTTTGTCAGACTCCAATTTCAGCAAATCGCTAATTTGAGCAGCCCCTTCTCAAGATTCTTAATTCATTTTACTGCTAGATGAAAATTAAACCCCGTTCTCCTAAAACATCTCATTCCTAGGCCTCTTCAAGGGGAGAAACACTTTTCAAAGCAGTGCCTAGTTATAAATGAGAAGGAAGTTAAAATGAGATTTTATTTTTCTGGAGTTTTGTCACAAATTGCCTTCGAGGGCTTGGTTCAGAAATTCCAAATTCAGTTTATTGTTTTTCTCATTGAGAACTAACTCCTTTTAGCAATTCTGTTAATCTTGGAGTTTGAAGTTATTTTTATTAAAGTAACGCCCAGGGTTTAGACATTCCATAAAAAGATCAGGAATTATTTTTATTAAAGTAACACCCAAATCTTAGACATTCCTTGCAAAAATCGGGCAACACACCTTCATTCTTAAAAAGGTTCTTAGCCTTTTCCTTGTAAACACAGATTTCAGAGACAACTGAGCACTGAGAAGTTTTATCGGCCCTTTTTTATCCGAGAGTTGGAAAAGAAGTTATTAAGGCAGGATTTTTCCTGCCTAAAAAAATCCTGAGCCTTTTGTTCTTAACACAACATGGGGTTTGCTTTTTTTTTTTTTCCTCTCCCTCTTGTCTTCTGTTATGGAAGAAGTAGCACTGATTTCCACTCCCTGACAATAGATTTCTCATGAGATGTTTGTGCTGAATTTGGGGTGTTCTGCCAGCAGTCAATATCTCTGGCCATACTCGGTATCTGTCCCTTAGCCAGCAGGGAGTCCTGCCGACCGAGGCAACAACAATTTCTGATGGAGCTCGTTAGTTTACAGTAAAATTGTTCTTAAACTCTTATGCCACATCAGAAACAGGGCTGCAAAGTAAAGGATCTTACCTCCATTCTCAGGGGCCTGAGGCACTGAAACCTTCTGCTCCTCAGTGGCAGCCTTGTCTCAAGAAGATCAAGTGCTGCCTTTTTGTTTGAGTGACTACATTAATAAAGTAGGTGACATCACCCAGGTTCCCTACCATGACTAAAACACAGTTTAAGTGTTTGGAGGGGAAAGGGAACGCCTTTTGATCGCTACTTCTGATTCGGAGTGTAGGCAGCTGTGACTGAAAACTGCACTTTGTCAGCAGGCCTCCTCCAAACACTATTGCTCTTTACGCATAACAGGCCAAAGACATCACAGAGTTAATAACAGGTTTTCCAACAAGGTGCTTCTTCCCCATTGAAGAAGGCACGTAGTGACAATTTTCAATCTCTTTAATGTAGAAATTAGGGCCAGGGCAAAATCTTTTCAATTCCTCTGAAAGGGAGGTTACGTTGCAACATACCCACCTTTCTCTCTTCAGCGTGTATAATTTTGGCTTGCTCAATAGTAGTGGCACTCCTGAGTTCAGGAGGACTTTAAAAGGAGTGATTATGCTCACGGAAGTAAGCTAACATGAATAAACTGCTCAGGCAACAGGGAGACATTCCAGAGCTGTGTGCCATCACCAGGCTTTTGGCCAATGCTGCTTAATCATATATGCAAAATGTAAATTACAGAAAGATTCATCACAGGTTAGAATATTCTCAATGAATAATTTTGCACTGCATTGAAGAAGCTTCCCCACAAACCGTCCTCAGATGAAGGCACTGGGATCTTCTCCCCATTTTCAGAGCTTCTACTGGCATCAACAAAGGCTTCCTTTGCAGGTCTTCTCAATGGATCAGGCAGTTTTGGAAGGGAAGTCTGAGAGGAAGTTTAGCACCACCCAAGTGTCACGCTGCTAAAATTCGTAACTCTTATGGCTATAAGGCACCACTGCAGCTCCTACAGGCTACGTTCTCATCTAGGCTCGGCTAGCACATGCCAATTAATACTCTCTGGGCGTGTAACATTGGACGGACACTCAAAATGCTCACACAGGGGGGAAGATATTTTCACTACAAGGCTCACAGAGTTTACAATCTCTTCAGCTTCAAACACAGCCACACTCATAGATTAGAAATATTTAAGGCCTTTTTGAGCCTTTTCACAGACTTTATAAAGCTCTATCTGAAAAGCTTTGATCTTCTGTACAGCACTGAGTATAAAACGTAGCCAGCCACATTTCAGTTAGGAGGAGATGACTTTTCCACCACTTAACAGATTATAGTTTCCATGCAAGATTATAGACTTATGGTTGTAACTCCATCTGAAGACTGCATTTACAAAGATCTGACTGTTTAGCAGCTCCCATGGACACAACGGAGCAGTCACATTCTCAAAAACATCCAAGTTGTAATTGAGAGCAACTTGTTAACACTTTTTTGTGATACCTTATGGATGCAAAGTTTTAACTGCTTTGAAAGCCTTCTCCTGAATGCTTCATGTGATCAAGACACCACTGAATCTGTATATCATAATAGCTTTCTAAACAGTATTGGGTAAGCTAGAAAGTCTTGCCTCTGTACAGCATTCTCAAAAATAAACGCAACTAAAGATAACTTTGGCACAATTTTTTTGAAGGTCACAAGCTTTCCCCATTCAAGACATCTAATAGTTCAGCATGAACAAAGTTCCATGAGAGTTTGAGAATCTGCTCCTCTGTGTGCCTACAAGCCCGACTACTACGAATGGAGGCAGAAAAAATAGATGTTGTCTCTGCCCTATCTGCCTTTGCTTTTAGGCACCGATTTTTTACTACGAGTTAAAGAAAGCACTGTTTCCCTACATGCAATATTGTGAATTAACGAGTAAAAATCACGGCAGAAATGTGAGATAGAATTTCAAAAGCTGACTGCACCTTCCATCCCAAAGCATACTTGAACTGTAAAAAAGACATATAAAACCCCCAACAAAACAGGATATAGTTTTGCGGGGACAGAACTGCAATAACTGCACTGAAATCAGGAAAACAACCACTACCACTACTGTGTTCCAAAACTACCACTACTTTGTTCACGGCTCGAGCATTCTTCTAACGCCCTAGCAAATGCAAAAGGTACGCACCTTGGAAAAGCTTTTGCTTTTGTTGCTTCTCCTTAAAAATGTTTTGTCTCAACAAGCAAGTCTGCTAGACACTCGTGCCACTACCTCAGGTCCACGGACACAAGCGGAGCGGCAAGCCGCTCGAGATTTCCAAGTGCTTCGCTGAGCTCCCACCTCAGCTGAGAGGAAAATTGTAAAACTACAGACAGCGAGACGGCTGGGTTTAGTGCACGGGAAAGAAGGGGTTCGTTCTGACACGCTGCTTTACTGAAGGCATGGAGCCGCACCGGGCGGCTGCGGAGGGCAGCAGCCCCGGCCGGCGTTACAGAAGATGCGCCATCAGCCAGGACTCGTCCCCGCGCTGCCCGTTCCCTGGCTGACGGCTCGGGAGGGCAGCGCTGCCGGGGAACGGGGCTGAGCATTCGGTGCAGCCATGAGCCCGCCGCCCCGGCTCAGGGCGACGCCGGGCACAGGAGGCGGAGAGCCCTCCCGAGGAGGGGGGGTGTGTGGAGGTAGAAGCCCGCCCGGCCCT
>NW_020799099.1:14444804-14447762 GCF_003259725.1 Athene cunicularia | reverse complement strand
AGAGACAGGGCCCCTGTCCCGCCTAAGTACCGGGGAGGAGGTGCTGCGGTCCGGGTCTTCCTACGGCCGAAGTAACGTAGAAAGGGAGAGGCAGCGCGGGCGAGCCGCCGGCAGGCCCGGGGGTGTCGGCGTCCTCCGCCCCGTCGCTGCGTGGGGATGGAGCTGTTTCCCGCCAGCCCTCGGCCCCGCCGAATTACGCTTCGGTTTTCCTCGGCGGCGCGCCGGGAAGCTGCCGAAAGGGGCCGTCGGCGCGGGTGGCGAGACGGCAATTCTTCACCCAAACGAGCCCTTCTTACGCTGAGCCGCCTCCTGCCACGGTCAGCACGGCCCACATCACGTTTTACCATCCCTACAGACTTAGAGTACAGATAATTATAATCTAATAAACAAAATTTCGTGAACGAAGCCAAGTTTCCTCGTGTCTGAATGGAACTGCAGTGCTGTTTACCACCGACTCAATACGTTTTTGCACAGAAGTGGAAAAAAAAACCCCTTTCTGGGCACCCACTCCCAGCTGTCTGCGCTGTTTGTTAGTGTGCTGTTCCACTCAGCCTACCCAAGTCACATAACGTTTGGAATTACAGCATGATACATCATCAAGGGGTTTTGATCATTAAATGCTTTTATTAAGTAATTTCTGCATTATTCTGTGATTTACCTAGAAAGACAGAAGTAACTGGGGTGTGATGGCTCTTCTGGATAAGCCATGATCTTTCTGTTATGCAAATGTTTATCCCATTCTTTAAAGTTTCTGTTATGCAAATTTTTATCCCATTCTTTAAAGTAGTTTGACAAAATTAGGCTAACCACCTTTGCTATTAACATTATAGTACTGGCTTTGTGTCTTCCAGACATGCAATTCATTGTGTACTTCTCAGTTCTCAAGAGCTTCTCCAGGAAAGGTTTGAAGTATTGCATACACTACTCCCACACAGACAGAGCGAGCAGAATCTGTCTGCACTACGGCCAGCAACACTCCAGGCTCTCAAAGCTGTTCACCTTCGCTAGGCAGTAAGGCCACAATATCTTCATTCACATTTACTGAACACATTCAGTAAATCCAACAGTGCGTGATCAAGGAACAAGGGTTTCCAGGCAGATATGTACTGCCTTGCTTCCTCTAGGGTGCCGTTACCAGACAAGGTAGGAGCTCATTTCCAAGGTGCCAGCAGAGAGAGGAGTAATTTAAACCATTGGTAAGACTGCACTTCTCTACCCTCAGAGCTTTCTCTGAGCTGGTCTTCCCTGTGTTGGGTACTCTCATGCTGCTTGTTTCAGTAGGCACTCAGTTTACTTTACAGGGCTCAGAGAAAAGCTACAAAGTTCTTAGGAGAGTCCCCTTCCTTTCCCCCTTGCCTTCAGCTATGTATCAGTTACAAGGCATTGAAATTGGCTCCACACTAACTCTTATTATCAGCACTGGAAATATATCCTGAGTTCCTACAATTGTGGGCGTCATTCCACTGAGAGCTGTACGCTTTCAGTCTGTTTTGGTGGCTGCTGCTGTTGCTGTTCGTACTTCCTTGCTGAAAAAAAGAAACACTGATCAACAACAACTGTACCATTTATTACATACATGTATATATACACGTGTGTGCATGTATACATATCTATATATATACACACATATCTATATATATATATATAAATATGATAACAATCAAGAAACAGACTTGAGATTAGAGAATGTAATTTCACCACTTAGCCACCCAAGGGGACGTTTCGGTCACTGTGTGGAACTAGTCCTTTAGCATATGGCCTTGAAAAGGCTGAACAGCAGGATCACAGCAAAATGTCAGTAAATTAATGGCAGAGAACTATGATTCCATTCAGGACCTTTCATTTAAGAAAAAAAAAAATTAAAGACTATTGTTTCATAAGTAATTATTACAGATGACCTGAACAGCTCATTAGTCACACAGTTGAACTCCACATCACTCATCTCCTCCACAACATACAAGCCACAAGCGAACAACTACATTGACTTCAAAATTAATCTGGTTAGCAAGGCAAAGAGGATCAAAGACTTGTGCGTGTGGAAAAAAAAACAAACAATGAACGCCAGCAGGCATTCCTCTGTAAGCAGCACACCCTTTTTTAGTTCTTAAAGAATGCAATGGCCTGGTTTAAGAATCTTCACATGAAATGTTTACATTTAAAAGGTGGTTTCAACTCATTAAGTATTTCGTGCCTATATGCCCTCTAGGCATGCACGGGTGGCAGATGTGAAGAGAGTACAGGTGTTTCTCTGAATTGGACCTCTGAAATATCAGCCGTGGGGCTCCTTCCTACCTCCATCCTGACCTTCAACGTTAAGATGGGAGTAGCAACACTTGCTGGTACAGTAAAATTCTTGTTTATTTAGCTGCATTACCTGTGATTCCGCAGTACTCTCAACTTTCATAATTCCATCCACGTTTTGACAATATTCAGCCATTCCCAGCTCTTTTTAACTTCAATATTGGATTAGTTTGGACAGCTAGAAGAGAACTGCATGGCCACTCCCCTACTCCGTATCTCCTCAGGCCTCCATACTGTGACCTGCACTCCTGCAGAACCCCTGCCTGCGTGGGGTGCCACAGGACTGGGCTTCCACCCTGCTGTCCCCACCGCACGAGGACAGGCGGGCTCGAAGCCGCCCCTGCAGAAACCGACCCCGGTAACCCGCAGGCCGGGGGTGTTGGGGGTGGAGCCCCCTCTCTCCTTTGACTCACCGATGGAGTACATCTCCAGCTGCTGCCGCAGGCGGATCTTCTTCATGCTGTCGTAGAAGTTGGGCTCGGGCGGCGTCTCGGCGGCTGGGGGCAGGGTGAAGATGCGCATGATCCTCCTCTTGTTCCTGCCAGGGGAGCAAGGCGGTGAGCGCCGCGGTACACGTGGGGCCGGCGCGGCCGCTTCCCGGCGGGAGCCCTCGCCCCGCCCCGCGGCCTCCCCCCCGCCCGCCGGCCTCCCCTCACC
>NW_020799099.1:14434703-14444754 GCF_003259725.1 Athene cunicularia | reverse complement strand
TCAGCGCGAGGTGCGGCGCCTCGGCCTCCCTGCCGCCATCTCGGGGGGCTCGGATGCGGGCAGCGAGCGGCCTCGGGACGCTCCCCCCGCTCTTATTTCCCCTCTCTTTACCATTCCTTGGGGGGCTGGACAGAAGTGGGTGACAGTTTGTCCTTCGGGAGATGCAAGCCCGGGGGGCCTAACAGCGCCGGAGGGGAAGCGTGCAGGCGGGTGGAGGCCCAGCAGAGGTGTGTGAGTTCAGCAGCTCCGAAGGCTTGACAGGTGTGGAGCCCAAAGCACCTTCACCCGCCGGGGCTGGTGCTCGCTCCGTGGCAGGGGAATCATGTGGGATGTATCTCAGGAATGCGTGGTGTCAAGAGAAAAAGGAGATTGTCACAAGCTTTCACTCTTCACATAGGAACTAAATATGACAGGTTGTCAAAATAGAAAAATCACTTTCTGAAATTTTTTTTTTTTTTTTTTTTTTTTGGTGCCAAAATGGGAGTTGCTGGATATTCAGATTCTGGGGCAACATAGCTTCCTCCTATGCTCCATATGCTCCTGATGCCAAAAAGGACAATTGTGGGATTATGCTTTGGTAGAAAAGGTGGAGCAGGGCAAGCGTTTCAGTTTGAAAACTTGAAAAGTCTGACCTGCTTAATGGGTGCAGATAACTAGGCAGAGGATGTTCTAAGACATACATAAACATGCTTTTTTTTTTTGTACCCTGTGATGTGGTATGTTTGAGCTACATGATAGGTTAGGTGTGCTGTCTTCTATACTATCCTGCTTCTTTCTATCCACCTCCAGCCCTGATACCTCCTTTTACTATATCTTCCATCAGATGCTAGAACTATTACAGTGTATACTAGATATGATTTCATCTCCCTTTGCTTTATGCATATTTGGGGTATGTACTTACGTTGCAGTTATTTGTCTTCACCCTTTATAAGACAATAAGGGGAAAAAACAACTATTTTTAGGGCATGATTCATCTAACCTATGTCAAACATGCAGAACAAATCCTCCTGTGCACAGGAAGTGCTCTGATCCCTTGCTGAGGGAGTCTAGACACCTTGCTTGGATGCCACTGGTTTTGCAAATGTTCAACCAGCCCGGGGAAACTCCACTCTTTGGGGAGCCGTCTTCAAGGTGCAAGATGCGCCAAGTCATTTTCCTTCCATGCTATGGAACAGATTCATTTTAAGAGGCCTCAGATCAGGGCATAAAAGGATGTGAGTGAAAATGACAATATAAAAAAATAAAAAGCTAAGGCACTGTTATGAGAAAAGTTCCTTGTCCCACATGGTGTGGGAAAGAGTAAAATAGCAATTAGACATAATTCTAGGTCATTAAATTGGTATGGCACCCATGCACAAAAAAACTGTAGAAACCACTAAGAGAAAAAAAAAAAAGCATCTATCACTTACACAACATGACACAAGCCAGTTAATTAAGTGATTTTAAAAAGTTTCTCGTGAAGTTGAGGCTTTTTGTGTGCTTTTTTGGTATGTTGAACTTTTCTGCTAGTAGGCCTGACAAGAAAACATTGCACATCCGTGGAACAAAAGTTGAAAGAATGAACATAAACATGAGTATGCTTTATATTTCACTACTACCTCTAGACCTCAGTTGAGATCAGGCTCCCTTGTATGGGGTGTAGAGAAGCTGTATTTAAGCTGCATCTAAAGGTGCATTTTGTATTAACCCTACAGCTCTGCTCTGGACAACCTGGGAAGGGACCGGAACGCCCCAGGACTCTTCACCCAGCTTTCTGTCCAGAGGAAACCAAGGCTCACATCCACAAAGCATGACGTCAGGTCTCAGGGTTTTCTCTGCAGCCTCCAGCACGCAGGAACAGACTCTGCCTTGCTCAGCAGGTGCCTGTTTTGCTTGATTTAATTAAATGCTCAATTTGAGGCTCAGATAATCCACCCACCCCCAACCTAGAAGACAGGCAGAGAGATTTTTTTCCCCCACATACTTCTCTGAAGTTAGCAAATGTTAAGCAGTGGGTAGGACAGGGTTAGGTTGAGAAGCACAACATCTGGCACTGCAGTGAGTGTGACAGCCTTGCAAACCTGAGAAAAAGGGGTGGTCTTCCCTTTTTGGGGAGTGTGGCCTGTGGCCAATAGGAGTTCTGGGGGCATAGGCCTTCTGCATGACTTCCTTGAGGAACCTTGTTCAAATACCAAAGCTGGTTAACTTTTAAGCCTAGGTTATCTTGTCCTCATACACTGTTACTGTCCTCATACACTGTTACTTACTTTTTTAGCTTGGGCTTTTGTTTCAGTCTTAGGCTCCTGAAACACCTTCAGAAAGGGGAATGCAAGCTGCTGCTGAATTTGGTCAGGGTAAAGTCAGGTCTTGCAGTTGTCGTTATGTGCACAAGAAATGGTGTGACCTGCCCGTGTAGATTATGTAGCATATTTATTTGTAGCTTGAATGCGGTGGGATGGGAAAACCAACGCTTGGGTATGCTGTCAATTCATGAGGACATCAGTTGTTTTCCCATCTTATTATAATAAAGTTGCTTGTAGGGAAAGGACTGTCATTTTGTGCTGTGCCTGTATATCTGACCTCCAGGATCCTGGCCTGTGACCAGTGCATGTAGGCAGCAAACAATATATAATAATAATATATGGCATTGGCACAAGTTATTCTGGCAAAGCGTAGCTAATGGAGACAAGCTTAGTGGCTAGATTTTCAACATTACACAAGTAGCAAATAAGCCTGGGGAGTTTCAACTGTGGGTCAGACACAACCCCCACAGGAACCAGCTCTCAGGGAGAGAAACAAAAAAAAATCCCAACTTTTACAAAAGTGGGAACTTTGTTCATTCCACAAAGAAATCTAGCATGTACTTGATAAAAGCACCCACTTCAATCCCATAGATTTATCAAGAGAATTGCTAAAAAGGGTCTTCCAGCTGTACAAAGAAAGAATTCATTTTCCAAAAGTCCTTAGCATCCAGCAACTTCTGTAAGTTTGACTGAAAGCTGCTGAACATTATCAGTTTTGAAAATGCAGTTACTTTGTATCCAAAATGTGAATGCTAGAATCTAACAGTAAGCTTGTTCTTTTGAAAATTAGGGCCCAAGAATCTGTATGTGTGTGTTGCTATATATAAATAATTTTTAATGGATTTTGAGTTACCCAAAGCTAAACAGAATCAGAAATTGCTGACACATAAATATCACTGTAATGTAAATATATTCACCATTTAATCCTGATAAATACTGGATTATAGACTTCAGAACACAGACTGACAATTATTGGAAATCATGTGGTCACCTCAAGTATACAGTATTTCAATTAAAATAAAACCATAAAATCCTTTTTCTTTTTTAAAAGTACCATCTAGCATATAATTTATTTGGATGAATTCTACAAATATACACATTATATCATGCTAGAAGAACTTGAGAACCACTTTTTTCTTGTTCCCAGGGTCTCTTGACTGTTGGTAAGACATTACAGTCATAATGATAGAATTGGTTTACAGTTGCAAATTCTGCCAAATATCTCACAAATTATATTTGGCAAACAAAAGTGCCTCTATTTCACAAAGATAATGATCTGATGTTTTGTTTATGTGGCACCAAAGGAAAATACTGTTTTAGAGCTTGTGATAGAATTTCAAAAAGTTTGTGTGGTATTCTGAATTTCTGATAAACTTAATAGTTACCACTCCATTAAATACAGAGTAACACGGACTTTAAAAGTATCCTAAAAAAAAGAAAAAAAAAAAAAAAAAAAAAAAAAAGAAACTCGTGTTTGGTTAAATAGGTTTTGTCCATTTTATTTCCTCAGCGTTCATCCAGGCCTACATAGCAGCTGGTGTGCATATGCATGCAATACTTTTTACATCTGATGGTGTTGAACATACAGATGAGTTGCCATAAAGGCTCACCTGCGCCGGATTTAGTGTTGTAAGAGTATTTCTAGGATGTAGCCTGAAACCAACAGAACATAAAGGGAAACACACTACGTCAGACTTGAGCCACCTAGAAGCCTGCAGCCAGCAGGCAATTTGGAAAGAAAAACAGCATAACCTTGACAGTGCTATTCTTTGGATGTCTGAGGAGAAAAAGAAAGGAGCAGTGGGTTTGAACTGAATCTGGGACTCTGCTCTGAGACAGGCTGTTTCCATTCTGTATTCTGTGGTACAAACCTATCTGCTAAGGGCTAAACTTTACCAGGAAATCCACTGGGAATTTGTTTTGGCAACAGCATCACACCAAGACTAGAGCATACCATGCCATGCCATGCCAGTATGGATCCAGCTGCCCTGAGATAGTTGGCACCCACAGCCAGACTGGCTCAGCTGGCATGTCCTAGCTCTCCCTGCCCCCCCTACTGCTGGCACAGCAGTGTTCCCAGGCAGGTTCAGTGTGGGAATCAGGTGCTATTTCTTGAGTATGGAAGAAGGTCTCTGCTTTGATTCTTTGTCTAGCTGGTCGGATGGGTGGGCAGGGTGTGCTGTGGGACTGCTGCAGCAGTGGCAGAGGAGACACTGCCCAAAAGGGAAGGGCAAGGTGGTGCAGATCACTGACCTCAGCAAAAGGGTTGTCCTGTGCCTGGGCAAGATGCCAGACCCAAGGTCTTCGTCTTGGTGATGGCAGCAAACAAAAACACTGGGACCACTGGGACCTTGACACTGACCACCTAGGGTGGTTTGGGGAACCTCCTCTGAAGTTTTCCAAAGGAGATAAGCACAGTAACAGTCCTTCTCTTTGTGTCACCTGCATCTTTTTGCAGCTTCTTTGGCTGGACTTTCGGGATGGAGGAACATACAGTAGGAAACCTGGCAATCACAGAATCATAGAATGGTTTGGGAGTGAAGGGACCTTAAAGATCATCTAGTTCCACCCCCCTGCCATGGGCAGGGACACTTTCCACTAGCCCAGGTTGCTCAAAGCCCCGTCCAACCTGGCCTTGAACACTGCCAGGGAGGGGGCAGCCACAGCTTCTCTGGGCAACCTGTGCCAGTGCCTCACCACCCTCATATTGAAGAAATAACCATCCCAGGAGAAACATCTTTTGTGGGAAAGGACAGGGAATGTGGGGCCCTTGATTTAAGCTTGAGATGAGAACCAGCAACTGTTGTTGATGTTAGACGGAGCTGTGGCAGTGGTCTTGGCACATTTCCACTGGTCTAGAGCTGGCTGGGGAGGGGATGAGGAGAGAAGGGCTTTGCAGGCTTCCAGCTGTGAACAGGCCTCTTCCTGTTCTCTATCCTTTGATGTTTTCCACTAGACATATAAGAGCTGCTTGTACTGAGGCAGCAAAGCCCCCAAAAGTTTATCCAAGGCTGTCGTTGGTGGTGAAAACTGGAATGCCCAGCAGCAGAGAGAACTGTAAAGAAAGAAGGCAACTGCACGTGGGGCTGCCCTGCCCCTTCTTCCCTCTTGGTGAGGCTTTTGCCTCTTTAAGGGAAAAGCTGGAAATGTGGGAAGGATGGGGTTCATGCAATCTTGAGATTGTGGAAGGGGTTAGTGGAGAAGAGCAGAAAGATGGAGAGGGCTCTGATTTTACTGAAAGACTGGAAGGAGGTGACACTCAAACTCAGTTGAGGTTGCACCAGGTTGAGATTAAAAGGGACAGTAAAGTACAGAAATACCATGGGCAAGTTAAAGGGGAGGTAGCCCCTTCAACTGGCATCTGTGGCTCTTCTGAGAGCCCTTATATCTGTCTGTCTTGTTACTACAGACTTGCTCATGCAAACACAATGAGATCTTCTACAGGTTTATGGAAGTTTGCTAGCAAAATACTGGCTCCAAGGCTGTATCCTGGCTATGTTTGGGCATGAGACTGCAACTACTAAGCTGACCTTCATGCTGCCATCTAGTGTTTTCTTCATCCCAAAAAAGAAACTTTGAAGCTCCATAATGCTGTGTTCAGAACAAATGTAATTTTTTCCTGCTGAAATATACCCTGGACAACACACAAGCCAAAGGAAAGGGAATAGAGAAGAGACATGCGAAGGACCCAGTGCTCAGGGTGAAGGTTTAGGAAGACACCTTTTCTTTAAAAAAATTGTAACTATTTCATCCAAGAACAGAGAGACATCTCCATGGCAAGATAATTATTCAGAACCAGAATTTGCTCTCATTTGTTTTTCACCCTGTAAAAATAATATGGCTGTTTGCAAGGTGTCACAGTACACACCAGAGCAAGAATCCAAGCAGAACCTTGTCTTAACCAAGGGAGACCAGTTTGTCAGATTCTTCTTGTCTGTCCTTGCTATTCTCATAAAAAACGCATGGTATGTTTACTTCACAGCCATCAGATGCTGATTTTTCTTTCAAGTATACATGATGGCTAACAAGAAGTAACAAGTTATTGCTGGGGGCACAATGCAAAAGATTTGACTCTTGGCCCTTCAAAGCTTGATCCCTGGCTTTGAGGAGCTGTAACAGGATGCTTTTTCAACTGTTGCACATCCTGGATTCATGCTGGAACTGCAGAACTCTAACCCTAATAATAATAACAACTCAAGAGTTCACGGGCTGGATGATGCAATTACAACAGAGGGAGCGCATTCTTTTTCCCCAGGCTTCTTTAAGGTATTTTGAGTCTAAGTCCAAAACAAACATAAAGCATCCAAAATCATTGTTCTCTTTTGGAGACCCTGACTTCTAAGCTCTGCTTCCTGACAACCTGAGCAGGAAATCTGCCAGGAAGGACTGCACAAGAGAAAAATGGCAAAAATCAGCTAATTTAAGAAAATGGAGACTGCCCAGAGGGAAAGGAAACTCATAATGAGCAGCCTTTAAAGGACCCCTGCTGGCATTGTATGAAATCAGGTATGAATTTAGTCATTTGCAGGAAAGTTTTCCCATTTATAATAAAATCTTGGTAGCAATAGAACAGACATGTGTTTGAACATTATATATACAAACTGACTGCATGTTCTCAGTGCAGTCATAACATGGCTTGTTTGGCTGAAGAGGAAAGAACAGAACCAAACTCTTCAGCAGAAAGGACCATAAACTTCTCTGCTTACAGATCACATCTCAAGTCAAAACAGGGAAGTTGTCTCAGGCCCTTAGGTCTTTCAAGGTCTTATGCGAAGACCTTGTCCGCATAACAAAGGCCTCAGGTGCCTAATGGTAGAGTCCAAGTGTTTCATTCATACTATTCCTGAGAGAACAAATATATTCCAATCCCACCAGAGTCTACTACTGGATTAAGGGATCATCATTCTTCCTCTCCAGCCGTTGGTACCAGGCTGTAACATCCATGCAGGTACCAAAAACTTTATTCTAAACACACTGAACAAAAAAGCAGCCTCTCTTTATGCTTGAATTCAGACCCAATAGAGTTGTATGCTCTGAATATAGGGCTTTTATTTTCCAAAGCTCACGTTTAATGCTCATGGCCGTGGAAGGAAGTGGCATTCTCTTTCAGTTCCTTGTTCTCCCTGCTTCCATCGAGTCACGATGACACTCAGCAAGGATAAGTGAATAAAAAATTATATGCTTCAGCTCTTTTCCAAAGAGTTTAGGATTGCTGTGGATAAAAAGAAAAAAAAAAAAAAAAGCAAGAGACTCCTGTTTTACAGCTTTATCTCCTAAGAGCCCACAGGGCAGAGGCTTCAAAACCAAGACCATGTATCTGTAAGCTGTTTGTTCGGGATCTGCATCATCTGCTTGCTTACAGAGTGGCCACATGCCTGCTGGTGTGGAATACAGGGCCCACAGAGCAATGGCCATATGGCTCCGAAAGCAACCTATTAGCAATTCTGCACAGAGAGACTGCCCTCGGGGCTTTGGCCTTGGGGTTCACCAAAATCTGAAGTGAACTGGGGTACTTCTTTCAGAGTGACCACTGCTTTTACTCCAGGGGGACGTGGGTGAGGGCTTTATGGATAAAATATGGGCCAAAGTCACAGGGAACAGCACAAAGCTTGTGGAGAATGTGCCATTGTCTCTGCTCTCCAGTAATCTGCCAATCACTTTAAATGGACCAATATTTTTACTCTTTTTCTATAATTTTTTACAAGAGTTTTTGTGTAAATGTTGGGGGAAAAAAAAAAGTTTTCTTTCTTAAGGAACAAATTTCCCCCCGCACCCACACGATTTCATTTCTCTCCCTCCTCTTCCAGTGATAGATTAAACATGTCAATGAGAAGCTTGCACAGCTCCAGTGTGGGTGGATTTTATTTTTTTTAGATCAAAAGTTACAAGTTCAGTTGTTCTCAGTTCTGTGGACAGAGATTTTGCCCTTCAGGCAAGCTAAATAAATAGGAAGGACGTCAACTTTAGTCTGCTGTTTGTCTCATGATTCACTATAACATTTCCCTAGTACCAGGCATGGCTGCCTCCCGAATAAGCAGAGTTAAAACCTTCTTGTAGGTGTCTAAAACCTCTTGGGCAGAAGGCCTTTTAGCCGGGTCCTCCTTCTTACATGCTGCATGGATGTCAAACAAATGCAGTCGCACAATGTCACTTCCTTCAACGTGGCCCAAGAAAAAATTGGAGACATCTGGGATTTTCCAGATGTCTGTTTTCTCGTCATAGGGAGGCATGAGGTCATCCTCAAATGGCACCTCTTCTCCATACGGCCAACGCTGCTCAGGAGCTATAAACTCGCCCCGGAGCTCCCGATGACCACACTTCACCAGCCTGCCAGCACTCCTGTTCACAAGAGGCAAAGCGTCCAAATCATTTACCAGGATGTGAAAGTCACTTGTTAGGAGATACTGAGAGAGGACCTTGTCCAGGTCATTCGAGTCGCACATCACTAAGGTGCCCAGAGGGCTGCTGTGCAGGTACCGAATGACACTCACATAGTCTATAGCAAGCATCAGCCTGCGATGCCAGGTGTTTATGCCCTTGTACTTGGGCATGTGGAGAGTTTCATTAAGGCCCCTCAGGGAGCCTAGAGGATGGTATTCAGTGAGGATTGTGAACTGCTGCTCACAGTAGCCAAGCAGACGGACAACGTGCTTGCTTTGAAGTGCTTTCAGCATCTTCAGTCCATGGAGAAAGTCCTCCTTCAGCTCAGAGTTGGTGAGCTGTGAAAGGACCACTTTGTTTTCCTTCCACTCAGAAAGAAAGACCTGAGAACACACAAGAGACATGTAAGACACATGGAGAGCCTTCTTCCACCAACTGCTACCAGCTGCCGCTGACCTCTGAGCAACTGCTTAATCACAACGGCAAACTGCAGTCATCGGGCACAGTCAAGCCTTTAGGTAGGGCCATGTACCTGTCACATCAAGCCCTCACCGATGGCATAATTACATCATGATTTCCTAAGTTGTCTTTGCAATGAGCAATGCAGATGAATTAAACTATTTCATACCACCCAACCAGCCAGTCTTACTCTGCCACGATTGTACCATGCTCCACAAGCGCTTCACTGATCTCCGTGATTTCGCTTGTGTAGCTGATGTCATTCGGTGTCAGGGAGGCGGCCCAGGGCTCCAGTCATGCTCTCATACCAGTTCTGTGCACCTTATCAGTAGCCATATGCCTCTGGATGTCTATAGTAATTAGCTGCTGCAAGGATAATTATAACAGCAGTATGGGCATTAATTAGCCAGCAAACAGTGAAAGCTCTTTATCCACCGGAGAGAACAACGGGAAACCAAACTCACCTTTTTCACAGCGCCTTCACCAACACACTTGAGTTTCCTGACTTCCCTATTGATGGCTTCGCAGGAGAGCCACGGGGAACAATTCTTCACCGCTCCCAGTTTGAAGTACCCGAAAGGGCAGAGGCCAGGGTCCGTTTCGGCACGTCCCGAAGAGACATAAAACTTGTTGAGGTACAGGTAGAGAAGGGCATTAAGGATCAGGACAGCCGCAAGCAGTAACCCCAAGGAGAGGGACGACACCTCCCTGGGAGGAAACTCCCTCCTAACGAAATGTGGTTTCTTCTCCATGGCCGTGCCTTCTGCATTCTCCGTGACTGAGGGAGGCTAAGCAGGACCCTCTTCCCAGCCCGGGGATGAACGTCTGTGGGGCTTTTTCATTGCAGGCTCCACAGCTGCCTCGCAGCCAGGGCAGCCTACGAGAAAGACCACGCGTGGCGGCGGTGCGTGTTCACAGCGGCCTCAGCC
>NW_020799099.1:14402000-14434653 GCF_003259725.1 Athene cunicularia | reverse complement strand
CGGCGCCCCCCGGGGCGGATGGACCAGGCTCTGCTGCTCGTCCGCAACGAGCTGCCCGCGCAGGGCCTGCGCCTCGCCGCCCTCTCCGGCTCCTGCCACCAGGTGAGCGGAGGGAGCTGCGGAGGGTCTGCGCCGTGTGCGTGTGGGGCGGGCAACCACCGGCCTCCGCTTTTGACAGCCCGGCCCCGGCCCTCGGCCGGGCTGCTTGGCTTTTCTGGCGTGTGGCCGTGGTTTCGTTGGGTTGCTCCGTCTCGGTGGTAGAGCGGCACGCCGGGAGGCCCCGCAGTGGGAGCTGCTCCAGCCCCTGGGCGCCTTCCCAGTCTTTTCTGTTGTCGCTGTGCGAAGCAGGTCCCCCTTTCACTCTCCTTGGGCGCTAACTAGCTCCCTTCACCCTCTTCTTCCACAGTGCTTGTATCAGTTCCTGGCGTTTGTCCCGCCAAGCAACGGGAGCCTGAGGAATCCGGGCACGGCGGCGGTAATGGTCGATACCCAGCATCCGCTCACCCTGCTGCTCAACAGCTCTGTGGGTGACAGAGAGCTCTGCAAGTATGTGGCCCAGCCCCAGGGAACACCTGGATAGCTTTTTCCTCTAATTTTTACTTTCTTGAAGTCGTGTGCCTGTTCATTGCCTGCTCATCACCTACTTTTTCCTGACTGTTTAGACCTAGAGTTCAGCCTTCACCCCACTGCTCTAACTGTGGCGTAATTGTAATTGTGCTGGAAGGATCTAGGCACAAGCAGGAACTGAAGTGGTATGCAGTGAGCCAGCAGCAGCAAGCACCTGGTTTCTCTTGCAGAGTCTGTAGTCCAAGAAGACAGGTGATGTGGTAGGCAGCACACGTGCGGTAAAGCATCTGTGTTGGCTTAGGGGAGGGTAATGCTTGGCAAAGGCAGAGCGAGGCAGCTCCTTGCTAGATCATGCTGTTAGGCCAAGTTTTCAGCTTGCCTTTCCTACAGGCATTCAGGCTTACAGCCCGCCAAATGCTGCTGCGGTATCTGCACATAGTGGGGATGGCTCAGCAAGTTTCGTTTCCTTTATCCTTTGCAGGATTCAGTATCATTTTGGAGAGTTTGGCAATTATTCCCTTGTGGTAAAGACCCTAAGTACAAGCACCAAAACTGTTTCTTGTGACCTAGTCATCAATGAAGGCCCTATCAACAGCTACCTCCGTATGTAATGCTCTGTTTTCCCCTCTCATTCTACAATGTGCATGTCTCCCAGAAGAACCAACTTCCTAAAAAGTCTGTGCAGCCGCTCGTGCTGTGCTGAAGATGTGTCATGGGCTTGCTCCTCTTCTCTGTCAGCATCTTATGTCCTTATGTTTTATACATCTGTCTTGAGGCCCTAACCAGAATCAGGCCTCTTCACCTGCTATACTGCATGACCACAACCTTTCTGCAGCAGGGATTAGCCCAGAAAAATCGATGGGTATGTGTCCATACAGGGAGATATTTTTGTAGTTAGTTCCTGCTTCCCTGCATGATTATGTATGTACACAGAATCCTCCCTCTTCTTCCCTCTGTCTTGCTTCTCTCACAAAATGGGAAACAATTCATATAGTGTTCAGATTTTTGTTTTTTGTTGCACGTTTCATTTTAAACCTCACATCTTGCTTTTTTGTTCATTTCTTTTTCCAGGCTGTTTCAAACTCTCATCTACGTCTCCTCCATTCTTTTCCTTTAAGTTAGGTCATTCTTTACTCCCTCCACTTTTCCAGCTGTAAAGGGAAAATTCTCCATGCTCGCAAGTGTGGTGTATTACCCCCTACCCTGTCTTCTTCATGTTGAGGCTGTTTCTGAATCTCTAGTTTCTTCTACAGAACTTACAGCACATTGACTCTTTTCTCACCATTGGCTTGTGATGCAGTGCAGTTTTATTTTGCCTTTTTTATATTGAGATGTGCAGTCACTGAGCTGCAGTTTTAAACTAGCCAGCTTTTGTTTTGGGGTTTTGGTGTGTTGTTTTAGTTTTTTTTTCCTTGGCACTCGGGCTGGGGATATGTATTGCACAGAGAAGGTGGTGTGATGATTGGTGAGTTGGGTTTTTTGTCACGTTTGTGTCTTGCCTGGCCAAGCCCAGCTGCTGAATGGTTTTGTTAGGTCATTTATAGTCATGTTTTTCTCTCTTTCACATAGCTATTCTCTTTGCTTTCCTGGTTTACATGGGGATCCTTGCTATCCTGATTGTTGGGCGCCTTTTTATGAAGTAAGTGAAGAGTCTTGTAACACCTCCTTGCATGTGAAGTGGGCCCGCCAGTTTAAAAACATGCATGCGATAATGCTTCAGTCCCACCATGGCACTGCTTGCAGATCAGATCCTGTTATCAGGTTGCCATGTACAAATAAGGCTGTGGTAGATGTCCAAATGATAATAAAAACAGAGTGCTACGATTTCCCTTGAGGAATATCTTGTGGCCTTGTTAGCTTATATGTGGAGCAGTTACTGCAGAGCAGCTGACGTCCGCTGTAAGCTCGCACACACCCTGCCTCACCCTCCCATGACTTGTTCCTGGGTTTAGCCCTGAATTGGCAATACAAGTCACTGGGAGTGAAGCGTGTGTAGCATATGTAGCCTTCCATCCTGGGTGCTGAATGATGTGAGCTGTCCCCGCCTGTAAACAGCCCGAGAATAAAGCCCCCGAACCTGAGCTTGTGGCAGTGTAATTACATAGCTGAACTGATGTCCCAGGTACAGTGTTACATATGTGAGCTGGGAAAACAGAAAAGGGGACCTTCTCAACTTTTGATTTATGCTGCTAAATAGTTGATATTAAGATGAAATTGGCTATAAAATACTTCTTGTTTTGTGTTTTAAACTGTTACTAATTTTCAGAATTGATCCAGTTAGAAACTGGGTTTACAAGAAACTGAACTCCAGAGAAACTGATCGTCTGATTAATTCTGTGAGTAGTATCTTTAATTTACATTCCACAGTGTTTTCACCTCTGAGGAACACACACTATCCAGATATTTAGGGACTTGTTTATGGCTAATCATCTTCGCCCTGTTTATGTTCCTCTTGGCAAATCTTTTACTGATGCCAGACAGGCAATTCTATATCAATGGAGAGTGCTAGACTGGGTTTCCATGCAAGTTGAGTGGATTGATCCCCAGCAGAGCTCTTGCAAGTCTTGCACATACAGTTTTGTGCCTTCTTTAGTTCCCTTGAAGCAAACATTTTAGTGAAAAAACTGTCTCCTTCTGACATAGACAATGTAAAGGAAGGGAGGAAATGCCATCTTTCATGTCTGCTTCCAGTACGCAGGAATTTTAGCAGGACTTAAGATTTCTCTGGCAGCCCTAGAGCTGGCATTTCTGAGTGAGCCATGTTTTGTACTAGAATATAGATAGATCATCACAGTTTGGGCTCTACATCTAGGAGGTCCAAACCTGTCTAGAATCAAAAGACTTGGAAGCAGAGCTCTGCAGCAATTCTTGTAGTTGTTCATCACCATAGCTACATTACAGCAATGTCTGCTTTATGCTGTCACTGGGGCTGATCAGAGTGATTTAGGGAACTCGATTGGAAATTAGCCACTCCTGTGTTTAAAAGGATTCATTTTCTGCTGGTTTAGCTCTCTAAACAGCCTCTTTGTGGTGTCAGACAAGTGGCAATGGGATGGGATGGATCCTGTTTGAGAATCTGGATCTGCTCAGCTCTGTTGTAAAGCAGTGCTCAGAGATGGCAAGTCTGTGGCTGATCTGGACTGGACCCAACTCTCATGAGTGTCAAACACAGGCTCTTTTCACTGCGTTTGTTGTTTCCACCCTGGTCAAAGGTGGAGTGTGGAAGATCTGCAGATATTACTGCAGCATGGTGGAGCCATGAAGGGGTTAGAAGTAGCAATTGGGGAAACAAAAGGAAGAGGAAGATGGGGAGAACAAAGACAAACACAGTATGTGAAAGTATGCGGTTTGCTGACTTCTGTTCCCTAGGCAGCTGATGCAGCTGCTGATATGCCCTTCATGTGTCTGGTTTGTTCCCAAAGGAGCTTGGGTCCCCGAACACAACAGACTCCGTTAGCAGTGATCCCACCCCGCGTTTGTGGAGCGCAGCCTCTCGGCAGCGGCTACGTTCCCTGGACACATTCCGAGGGTGAGTGTAAGCTCTTCCAAGGGGAATCATATTTTTCCAATGGTGGTTTGACAGTGTATGGAAATATATAGCAGATGGATAGTTCAAGGGGGTCTGTTTTACTTGGAAGATAATCAAGGTTTTAATTCTTGGATTTTCCGAAACACTTTACAGTTGATCTAGTTTGAGGAAACATTAAAGTTGTGGCAGAGGGTGGAAAAGAATAACATATGTTCAGTGCAAAAATGCTATGTGAAGGAGCTTACTTTGGTTCACCACCACCCATGATCTTTGAAACGCTGCTTCCTGGTTGGCAAAGCTGGGAACCTTGTATATAATCATGCTTTAAAAATAAAATAAACCAGATCTCACAGTTAGAAATGTTTTAATGGGGGTAAACATTAACTGTGTGTTCATATATATGTATTTCATTGACATGTGATACTCGTGTGTGTTTGTTGTCTTTTTAGGCTCTCTCTTATAATTATGGTGTTTGTTAACTATGGAGGAGGAAAATACTGGTTCTTCAAGCATGAGAGTTGGAATGGTAAAGTACAATTGAAACAGTTAATCTGGGTTTAACTGCAGCAGTATCTAGATATGGTTAGCACTGCAGCTGCTGCTGTGAGCTGTTGCTCAGCTGAAGGCTGGGATGCTGTGCCAGTTTGCCTCAGCAGGGTTTCTGGCCTGTCAGGTTAATGGGCAAAGCAGTGTATAGTCCTACTCGTCACAGGGAAGGATGGTTTCTGATCACAGTCTGTGTGATCTTTTAATTTCTGACACCAGTTCATATCTTTAACTTTTCTGTGTTCCATAATGACTACAGTCAACTGATGGTGCTTGATGCTGTACAAACATAATGTCTTGATTGGCAAGCTGATGGGTAAGGGGTTGGGCATTGTGCTGCCCTAGTGGAGAACAGCAAGGATCCCATCCCTGAAATCTTTCCCCAAGACATGGCAATCAGTTCTGACCCCGTTTTTGAAGAATGGTAAAAGCAGTGAAGCAAGATGATTAGTTCTTTGTAAGTTTTGTTTATAATGTCTTTTAGATTTGGGGGAATCAAATAATTGCAAGCAGCCTGCAATTCCTCTGGAAACTCAACAATAATGTTGTTAAAATTTAGGGAGGGTTTGAGGTAAATAATGTGTTCCTTTGTACTTCTCTGTAGGATTAACAGTGGCAGATCTGGTGTTTCCATGGTAAGTCTTCCCAAGGAATAGTTCTTGTGTCAAGTGATTCTTCATGTTAAGGAATGCAAGGAGAACGTTGTGTGCACCTTGCTTCCATGTGGAAATGTATCTGGAGGGGTGAATTTGTGTTAAATGATGGATAGGAGTCTGCGCCTCAAGATAACGGCATCATCCTTATGAACCAGTAGAAGATTTAAGTGCTTTTGGCTGCCTGGCATCCTCCTTGCTCCCTGCACACCATGTCAGTGGGAGGCTCAGAGCTATGCTGGTAGTGGAAGTGAGGAGCTCATTGCCATGCTGCTGTGTTGAAGGCAGTTAATCTGGCAAGATTCAAAGCTGGACCAATGTGTGTCCAGAGGTAAAATAGCCAAGGGAATTTTGGATTAAGTTAGTCTCTCTATAACCAGAGAGCGGTCTTGTGGGAAAGCAATTATCCCATCTGCCCCTAGCATGCTTCTCTAAAATACACACCAGTTGTGGTTACTCTTGGAGATGAGAACTGGACTTGGGACTGTGAACCTAATGTAGAGGAGAGGAGCAGGTCAGTTCTGAGTTTGATTCATAGATTTGCAGCTTGTGTTTTACTGCTCTGAAGAAGCTAATTTAATTTTGGGTAATGGAATTTTTTGGTGGCCTATGAATTGCTGCAGAAAGACCAATGCAATTACCTCCCTGAACTTTATTGCCTCAACTGACGACTGAAAGAGGCGGAAAGGTCCCATAGTGCAAGCTCTGTTGTCTGGGAATTCCTAGTAGTCAGAGGAAATAGTTTTCTAATTTCACTCAACGCATGCATTTCTGTTGGGCCAATGCAGGCTACTCTGTGGGCTTTAGTGTTTGCTGTCACACATATGTGTGATGAGACATCATCCAGCTCCAATTTCCCATCTGCTCTCTTCTCCAGGTTTGTGTTCATCATGGGGACATCGATATCATTGTCACTGAGCTCCATGCTGAGGTGGGGAAGTTCCAAGCGGAAGGTGCTTGGGAAAATCCTCTGGAGAAGTTTTCTGCTAATACTGCTGGGAATCATAGTTGTGAATCCCAACTACTGCCTTGGACCTTGTGAGTGAAACTTGCTCTCCTCCTTGCATTTCTGCAGCTGTTCTTGCCTCCTTGGCTGGGCTGTTGAGAAAAGAGTGTCAGCCTTGCTGTACTGACCAACTGCATGGGGGCAGTTCGATGGTATCCTCCCTGTAGAATGCTGTTCAGTTCTGCACTGATGCAATTCTCTCTTTGACCCCTGTGCTGACCACTGTTTATCACCTTAGTAGTGATGTGCCCAGGGTAGTGATTTATAGAAAGTGGGGTGGCAGAGTGGCACTGTCCCTTGTACCTGCAGGTACAGTGGGTCTCAGCTCTCCCTGGAGAAGGGCAGCTTTTTAGCATTTATAAAAGAGCCCATGTCTGTTCCTGTTCCATGTTTTTTCCAGTGTCCTGGGATAATCTGCGTATTCCTGGGGTTCTCCAGAGGCTGGGATTCACATACCTGGTAGTTGCTACTCTCGAACTCCTGTTTACAAGAGCTGGGGCTGAGAGCGGGGCCTTGGTAAGTTACGTGGGGAGATGACAAGTGATACAGGAGTACGGTTTGGGAGCTTTTGCTCTTCTTTGGGCACAAAGAACACATGAGAAATTATGAGAAAACACGTGCCATGTTACCTGATGCGTAGTGCAGCGTGACCTGGCAAAAATTTCAGGGAACATGCACCCTTCAGTGTCCTGGTCTGCATTTTATCACATCTAGTTTTGCTGTATTTGAGGATTTCACTGATCCATTCAGATGGTACTTAGAAGCAGGCATTCCCAGGCACTTTTGATGACTTTCCACTGCCAAAGGACGCCAGGGACAGGCATCTCTATGCTGAGTCCCGTGGCCCGTGTTTTGTCCAGTTAATTTTGGCAGTGTGTTTTCACAGCAGGGGAAAGTAATACTGCTTTTTGGCCCTTCTGGAGTCTGTTTGCCCAAAAGGCTTTTGTTCTACTCATGAATCAAAATTCCTTTTGACATTTTCCAAGCTAAAAAACATTGTGGCCTTTTGTTTTGGTTTCTTTCTCCCCCTCCCCCAAGTAACTAAGTGTCTGGAAATCATTTGTGAAGATGAAAGGTCCATTGGTAGAACCCAGTTTTGTAATGACAACAGCTCCCTCTTGTATCTGGGGGACTGTCTGCCAGGAAGTACAGGATGTCCCCAAGGGCATGGTTTTTACTTACCAAGCTAATAATACCCCCCTCCTTCCATCTCATGCAGGAGACGCCCTGTTCTGCTCTGCAGGATATTCTCCCCTACTGGCCACAGTGGATTTTCATTCTGATGTTAGAAGTGATTTGGCTCTGCCTGACCTTTTTGTTACCAGTGCCAGGTTGTCCCAGGTAAGACTCTGCACTCAGACTACTTTCTGTGGGGCATCAGATTGGTTTTCTTCTACTGAGTAGAAAATACATTTTATAGCCATAGGGAAAGAATGAAGAGGAGAGCTTTTAGGACAGCGGGGTTAAGGGAAGCATTCACCATGTGAAAAAACTTCCTTTACTTTGGTACTAAAGTACTAGGTGGCATAAAGGTGACATCATTGTTTCTATATAAAGAAGAGGATTAAAATCTCCCTGAGGTCTGTGTACAGCAGTATCTGATCATCTCAATGTCATCCCTGTCTCTATCTTTGCCCCTTTAAAGGGTCAGCACCTGCAGAGCAGGTGGAGCAGCTGGTTGGGTAGCCAAGCCTGAACTGAAGCATTGCTTTAGGCTCCTGATAGTGCCTGTCCTCTCACGACCCAGCTGCTCATGGCACCGGGACGATCAAAACAGTTTGGCCATCAGCCAACTGTCATGCAGGACCCGTGTTTCACTGTGTGCTTCTGCCCATGGAAAACATTGAACATTTAGTGTGCTGGCCAGTGGACCAGCTAGTATTCAGGTGCAGCATACCAACACTTGTGCCATAACCTGTTTATTCTGTCCTAGGGGCTATCTTGGTCCTGGAGGCATTGGAGACTTTGGAAACTATCCCAACTGCACCGGAGGAGCGGCTGGTTACATTGATCGTTTGCTTCTTGGAGAAAAGCACATATATCAGCATCCCTCTTCGAGTGTAAGTAGTTTTTGGTTTGCAGTATGAAGCTGCAGGCAAGCACTGAACATAGCTGTCAGGAGGGGCTGGGGAATGATACATGCAGGGGGATGGAAGAGAAAGGAGAATGGTTGCTCAGGTGCCCTGTAACAACTGTTTTTTTCTCCCTAAGGTGATTTACCAGACAACGATGCCGTATGATCCTGAAGGGATCCTGGGGACCATAAATACCATTTTTATGGCATTTCTGGGACTGCAGGTACCTTTTTTCTTTCTGGCTATGTGCTATAATAGGAAGATTTGAAGGAATCTTGGGAGTGGGAAGGCAACTTGGTTTCTTTATTCAAGGCTGAGACTGGTTCTAACAAAACCTTTTCCAGAGCAATGCTTTCAGGCTGACTTAGCCTGAGATGAGTGTCAGAGAAGTGGAATCTACCCTGGCAGTAGCTTGCATTAGATAAACTAAGACTTTTTTGCAGTTTTTGTAAGGGATGGACACAAGAATCTTGCAAAATCTCCACCCAGAAACCTCCTTTGCTTGTTTTAAGGTTGGGCTTATATTGGGAGTAGGCTGGCTCTGCATATTGGAAAATAGGGCCAAGAGATGCATAGACTTCACAGCTTCATTTTAAACATAGAGTTTTAAAGGTCACAGCTGTACATGTTCTCCGTTGCCAATTTTCCACTTGACATGCAGTGTTAGCCATCTTGCATAGGTGCTGTGGGTGTGCTCACCTTCCCAGGCACGAGGGAGGCAGGGGTTCACATCAGTGTTACCGACATCAAAAACTCACAGCTCATGTGTTTAAAACAGGGTATTGTGACACTTTTGGGTGCAGTTCTAGTTAGTCACTACTGGCTTTTCTGTCTATGCAGCAGTTGTTAACCAAACTGAAACTTGTCCTGGGAAAGGAATGTTACCGCATGTAGCACTGGGTAAAAACTGACTGGGAATCTCAGCGGGACAGAGCTGGGAACAGAAGCGTGGCTCTGAGGAATGAGTGAGTCATCAGGACACGTTGGTCAGTGGTGCATGGAAAGGAGCGTATGCTCCGAGCTGGCCAGGGTGCGACATGGCACTGTGGAGAAACTGTTGGGGCTGGCTGGGGAGTCGATGTGGTGGTGTTCCTTTGTGCAGTCCTTACTGAGGGAGGCAGATCTCCAGTCACATGGTGTTAACACAGCTGCTTGTCCCCTTCCTCAGTGGAAAAGTAGTGAGGAAGGGAGGAAAGGTGCACCTCTGCTGCTGAGTGGGTTGCATTTAAATATTTTCCCCAGCTGTGTCCATTCTTTGCAGAGTTCCCATTCTGAGCCTTTCAGCCACTCAGTTTATATAAATCCTATTCGTGTTCTCTGTCTTCGCACAGGTAGCTGGTGACAAATACTTCTGGCTCTTGAAATGTAGCTACATTTACAGGCATTAATTTTTTGTATTCTTCTTACATTAGGCAGGAAAAATTATCTTGTTCTACAGAGACCAGCACAAACAAATTATGAGTCGCTTTGTCATATGGAGCATAGTAATGGTAAGGCAGAGAGTTAGTAGCTCCTTAATGGACATGTCTTTTTAAGCAACGCAAACTTAGTATGTCTGAAACATGTTGCACCACTTTATATAAACTTTAGCAACTTTCTATTTCAGGGAATTATTTCTGCTATCTTGACAAAATGTTCTAAAGAAGAAGGGTTTATTCCCATAAACAAGAACTTATGGTAAGCAACAAGATAAAACTTTTAACATGATTTTGTGAAAGTGCTATTTTACTTTGGAGAATTGTTTTACCCTTCTTATATTGAGATGTCTGTGTCACAGTTCTCTAAATAATCTTTCTACTGAAAATGTGTGTAGGTCAATATCCTATGTGACAACCATGAGCTGCTTTGCCTTCATCCTCTTATTGCTCATATATTACCTTGTGGATGTCAAGAGACTGTGGTCAGGTGCTCCATTTTTCTACCCAGGTGAGTAAAATCATGGCAGAAAACATATTCCTTTCAATTCTTTCTGCACTGGTACTATCCTTTTATGTTTTCTGTGCTTCCCTTGTCTTTAAAAGAGTTGGTATTTAGAATGAAGTAACCCAAAGGATGCCAGAATGATTAACTTGGAACTGAATCTTTGCATAGAACTGGGACACTCGAGTCCATATATCTAGGAGAGAGGGACTGTCACATTTTTAAATGAGGGCTGGGAGCTGCTATTGCCCAATGACTGTTCTCAGTTTGGTCCAGAGTTAAGGTCCCAGGGAACAGCTGCCTAGTACCAAGCAAAACACCACAACTGGTTCATAGTTGGGTTTGGAGAGGACTGCTGAGACTTGTGTAACCTAATGGGAAACTCAAAGGCCTGTCAACAGAGTCATACCACTTCTGAAGAAGATGAAATCCTCTGGGCAGCTGTGTAGGTTCTGTGTCTGTGTTTTTAGATAAGCCTGTCTCCCAAAGCATCCCATTGTGGTTTTAACCACACTGGGCTCTTGACAAACATCCTAGTACAGAATGAAAACCCACAGCAGAGGGAACCTTTCAGCAGCTTTGGTGTCTGGACAGGAAGATGGGTAGGGCAACAGCATGGTATTATATCTCCTACCAGAAATCCCAGAGCTTTGAAGGGCAGGCAGCATTTGTTTGCAAAGGCAATAGGTCTCACAAAATAGGTTGGCATTTGGCCACCCTGAAGACAGTAACTGTGATTATTCTCCTTGTCAGTAAAATTGCAGGATGACAGTTTGGTTGTATTTTTAATATAGCGTATAGGTCTATGTTTCTTTTCAATAAACGTTTTGAGGGAGAAAAACCCTCAGATTATTTGAAAACACATGTGTAGCGTGTCTGAGGCAAGTAACATTAGCTGTTGTCTCGGTGCTACTCTGTTAGGTGAGCCTGGCATGCCTCTGCCTGCTTACTCTGAAGCAAGCTCATACCTGTTCTTTCTGATGGTATGACCTGTGCTTACTTTCAGGAATGAACTCAATCCTGGTCTACATTGGACATGAAGTCTTCGAGAACTATTTCCCTTTCAAGTGGAAGATGCAAGACAGTCAATCCCATGCAGAGCATCTGACTCAAAACCTCACTGCGACAACTCTTTGGGTCATAATATCTTACTTACTTTACAGGAGAAGGATATTCTGGAAAATCTGATAGAGGTGATCAAGGCCTAGATTCTGATGGAACAAGTGCACAAGGTGGATTAGCCTGAAACAGAAATACTGCCACTCATGCTAGGCTGTATTACTAAAAAGGGATACTAGTTCAAGTTTACAGTGCCATGGAGGTTGACATCAAGACTTTTATGTGACTTAAGGGACTTATTTTCCTATTTAGCAAATACTTACTAGTCTTCTGCAATTGCCCTTTCTGTCTTCTGTATTTTGTAAATATTTTACTGATCTCCCTCCTTCACATGGAGAAACTGAACATATTGCAGCAGTTGGGCAGTCAAAGACAGCCTGATGGTGCTTACAAAAGGAACTGTAAGGGATCTGGGTGGTGATTGCAAGGGGTTATCAGGATGGGACTATGGTAACAGCCATTGCACCTGCGAAGGCACCCCCTAACTCACATAGTTTGGGGTCTGTACATACCCCTGGCACCTGCCACGTGCCTGTGCCACTCTGGCTCCTGGCACACACTTAACTAGGCCATCTTCTCGACTTGGAAGTGCTGGCAGCGTCCTCAGCCCTGCACTTGAGTCGGTGGTGCCGTGACTGGGAAAGCTCAGGGTCACCTCTGTGCTATAGTGTGCTGCAGAATGTGGCGACTCGACTGATCATTCTTCATTGTGTTCTTTCAATTTGGTCTCAGATCAAAACCTTAGGTTTAGGACCCTGCTGAAGCCTGCTGCCAAAGATCTCTTCTGTTGGCTTATAAATCAGCACACTGCTGCTACAGGTTTAGCAGTCTGTGTGTGCATCTTCTGGGCCTTTGTGTTACATACCTCTAGCATGGATGAGGTCTGAGTTTCATGTGCTACACTCTAAGAGTGCGGACTTTGTATAATCACTTGGATATTGCCAAAGTTGGATCAAAGCAATCCTCTTTATAAATGGATTTACGTAAGGGCCCTGAATCTGAAAACCAGCAATAGAGGTAGAATTCAGCCAAAAAGGAAGAGATAGTAGACCAATTCAATGTAAGAAAATAGTTCTTGGAAACTCAGGAAATTCACTCATGCTGTGAATTCCAAACTAGTGCTAATAAAAAGCCTGAAAGACCCTGCTATGTTTTCTGTGTATGTATAAAGACAGAAAGAACCAAGACGCACACCTTAGTATAATGGTCTAGAAAAAAAACTCAAAACAAATAGGACATTACAGAAGACTTCTTAAAGTTTTATTTATAAAGTTTGATCTCCCCACATTAGAAAACTAAGCAGTGAACAGACACGGAGTAGCGTTCGTGTACTGCAGAACTTGTAACTCATAGGGAGCTTCTCTGACTCTCTGGACAAGTGATTTTCCACTGCCACACTGCTGTTCATGCAATTTGAGAGCCTTGCCCTCTCTTCATAAGAGACAGTGCATCGTAATCCATTTCATTCAAGCAAGAGTCTGAAGCAGCAATATTTTCTCATTAATGCAGAACCTATGCAAGACCACCATGAGATTTTCCCCACAGCGTGAGACCTGGCGCTCCATGGCCAGGCGGAAATCTTCTTTCACTCCTTTAGTGATACCCCGGGTAACTGTATGATGCCTTAAGCGACGAAGGAAAGAGAGACAGACAAAATCAAGTAACGGTTATTTGGTGTACTACAGTAATTTAAAAGGTGCTGCATGTCACTTACTATGTATCTACTGTCCATGCCCGAGTTTATAAGAGAACCAAATACCCTGTGTGCTATGCTATTTTTTTAAAAATCATGTGTTGAATAGCTTACAAGTCTTTCAATAGGTAGAAGTTTCAGAAAAGTCTATGCTCTCACTGCTTTGATTATGACTGTAGGGGGAGGGGGTTAATGTTGCTGTTCTGGCTAACAGGAAGATCTATTCTCTTAACCCAGCATGTACAAAGTTCTTGCCTGGAGAAAAGAAATTTTTTTTCTCCACCTTTGCTGCCCAGGCCACTTCCTCCTTGTAATCACTTCTATAAATGGTTGGGGTTGAAAGAAGAGTGAAAAGACCCTGCCTTCTCTGGAGGAAGGGGACAGATGGCTGCCACCCTAAAGAGCAGAGGGTATCTTGTACCAGTAGGAAGGCACAGGAAGGAGTTATATAATCCTGTGGGCACTGATCACTCTTTGACTAACAAAACGACCAGTGAACACTTCACAGGCCAATACAAAGCCTGCATCAAGCCAGGCTGGAGTCCGTGTCAGTAGAAGCCAGCTTTTGTGGAGATACTAGACACCAGGCAGGGATTACATTTATTCTGAGCAGAAGTTCGGGACCTGTTTTCAAATAGAAAAAGGTCTAGCTACTGAGCAAGCTAAAGCGATACTGACTCGGGAAATTCTTGGGATATTGCCCTGTTAAAGGCCATTCTTATGAACAGTTCTTTGTCCTCATGCTGGCCTGTAGCATTCAATACCTAAATCTTGTCTTTAAGACAATGTTCTGCAGCGTCAAAGCCCTACACTTTACTTGCACTGGTCCAGAACTGGATAAGTAAGATCAAGACTTCGTAACACCTACCTGTAAGACCTACTTAAGAAGGGAAGCAAAAGATATGCCCTGAAATGAGTGTCCTAGCACTACTAAAGGAGTAGCATAAATTAAATTAGAGAGAAAAGCATAATGCTAACGTTAAGACAAGTTCTGAGTCATGGGTAAAAAGGGAAGAGCTGGGCTGAACCCAGCAAGCACCCTGAAAGACAGAAAAGAAATAAAGGGTGAGGGCATCTGTGCCAATACAGAGATGTTGGAAACAAGAAAGGAAAAAGTCTGGAAACTACCCTCACCAACAATACTACCACACCTTTGCTTAAATCTGCAAGTCCAGCATTTGAGAAGAGACTTCTCTGCCACAACAGTAGAAACATCTGTAACAAGTGGAAAAGGCAAAGAAGAGACTAGCCTGGAGTCTAGTGGGCAATTCATTGATGAGCTAGGCTGAGTGAAGCAAAACTGCACTGAAAGTATTCCAGCATATTCAGAGGTTATGGGAAAAGCCCTGTTTTCCATCTTTACTCTCTTAACCATTGCTGGCAGCTGAGTGCTATGGTCAGTCCCAACCTAAAGCAGGATGTGCAACTTGCAGCTACTGAGAAAACCAGCAGCATTTTTAAAGATGTGTCCTGTAACAACTGGAAAACAGAAAACAGAATTCAGAACAACTTAAAAGAAGAAAAGTAGCTACAAAAGGATCCAGTAACCAGTATTTAGAAAACTGTTATACTCTTGCTAATACATGATTGAACATCAGCATCATTTGGGGGGATTTCTACATTTTTGTTTAAATTCAACAGTTATTATTAGATTGAAAGGACACGGATACTGGCAACTTATGGGAAAAAGGAAAATAAATGTTATAATAGAACAACATGGTTTGCCAGGCAATGTAGGCACAAATGGAGGAAAACAAAAAAGATAAATATTGAGTAACAAATTGCTGAAAACCATGGGCAGTAAAACATGTTGACAAAACACAGCACACTATGAGCGGGGTTTTTCCACTTGGTACCTGTCAGCAGTCTGTATGCTGGGCTGTAGCACAGGTATGAATTCCTGCTGCAGTAACCCCATGGGAGGGCTAGAAGTCCTTTAAAAAACAGCAAACAGCAGCATTCAAACACCCACACACAAACTCCCCCTCTGGTGCAAAACAGCTCTCCAGAAAAAGGAGCAACAGAGAACTAGGGTGAGACCGCACAGCGGTATGACCACCCAGCAGCCGAAGGGGTGCAGGACTTAACAGCATCAAACATGCAAACATCCCCAGATTTCATTGCAAGGCTGTTCTGCAACTGTGGTCTCAATATATACACATATTTTTTGACAGTTACACCGGAAGGGACAGCGGTAGGTGCAAAACCAATTCACAGTTGTACTATGATGAAATGTAGTAGCTCTCCCCAGGAAGTTTGTCAGTCAGAAAAGATTTAATCACAGGAGCACTGCAGATACCACAGCTGCCCTGCAGAGCTGGCAACCTGGGAGAGCCCACCACTTGGGAGTTCAGGGATTTGCTGCTGAGCCCAAGCCGAGTGCATGCACAGCGGGTATCGGCCAAGTTGAGTACATGCCAGTTACAGGTTGCCCAAGTATCTTTCATTAGCCCACAGATGGCCTTTTTCACCTTTTCAAATTCAAACTGCATACAAAATGGCTGTTAGAGGATGGAACAATCTCAAGAGCACAAACGCCCACTCAGAGCAACCCCCCATTTATGACCAGGGCCACATGAACTAACCACCAAAAGGTGTCTCAGCTGGAAGACAGTTTGTCTTCTCTGTGAAGCTAAGTCCTTATCTCTGTGAGCTAACACAAGATAACCTCACGTGTCCTGCCTAGAGCAAATCCAATGCCCCACCTAAGGAGAAACAAGAAATTTGGTATATAGAGAACAGGCCTAGTTCCTTAACCTAAGTCTCTCAAAACGTCACCTAAATCTTATAAGGCATCTAAGTACTGAGTGCATTGTTCATCCCCATAGATGCTAAGAAGGGAGCAGAGAAGCAAGACTCACAACCCTATAATACTGAGTTAGGTGCCTACCTTCACATCTCACAGGACATTTTTATTAGTTTCTACAATTTACTGATGAATATGGATAGAGAGCCGAGTCAAATAAAGATGGGACATTTTAGTAGTACAGAAACACTCTACAGCTACAATAACCTGAAATAAACTATTCACAAGAATTATTCAATCAAACGAGATAATTTTTCAAGAGTTATTGGCATAAATGAGTCCAGTACTTGGAAAAATGGGACACGGGGAACAGAAAATACAAAGGAGCAGCACGATGTTATTGGTCCCAGAGTGGCAGATGTTTGCAAAAGGGATTCTGCACAACTGTGTATTCATTACTGTTTGCAAGATCTGCAGTCAGAACTAAACATACCCAAGTGCACAATCAGAATAAAAATTGCACTTTCAGTATACTTTGTTTCACTTGAAACCAACCCAGTTTTTCCTCTTCTGTCCCCAAGGGGAGATGTGATGGGAATGTGAGTAGAGGCAGAACACTCAACAGCTTTCACATCAAGTTTACACAGTTTGGTAGGCTAAGATTAGACTCATTAGAGGAAGATTTATCAAAAAGAAGAGCACGATATTAATCGGTCGTTTCTTGCATATTGTTCTTTTCCTCTTTAACTTCACTAGCTAACACTGCCACTACAGACATGTATAATCCGTAAAACTATGAAACTTGGCTTGTCTGGAATGGAGTTCAAAAGCACGTAGTGGTTGAATTCAGAGCTCATCGTAGAAGTCTTGTTGATGCTGCAAATAGAATGAGCTGGCTGTATGACCAGTGAAAACCAAAACCATGGACCTTCATATTCCCACAATGGATACAAACTGTATATATTTTTTGCAGGACCCAATTATAAGTCTGCAGGCTACCAAGACCTTACTTGAGCTTTTGAAAACCACACTGCAGTTTGCTTTCCTGTGTTCAGAATAAATGAATACTCATTTCCTATAAAGTCTAAGGTACTGAGAAAAAGTAATGAAGAACAACATGGAATTTACCTGGACATAAAACATCCTCTAAGTCATGAAACAAAAAGCTGTCCTTTTAAAAAAAACATATAATATCTGTAATACATTTCCCATCAATTAGGATGCAGGATCGCTGCATACATTCATGCTGAGGAGAGATCAGGCAAAGGAGAAACTGCTTCATTTCTGGACTGCTGTGGCAAACTCACTGTCTTCCTGTGCATGACTGAACACTGAGCTGCCTCTGCTAATTATTGGGAGGATCATGTAGCAGCTCATACAGCCAGAACTGGTGATAGTTTTGGAAGATGAAAGCCAGACTACAGATTTTGATCTTACTAACCACTGTCCCAACAAACAGGGCTGTGTTAACGTACTCATCTAAAACCTTAGCTGGGGGAGGCTGTGAGCTAACCAGTGCTGCTGAGGTCAACACTGCTGGGTGACACCAACCCTGAGCCTCACAGCCAGTCCAGCTAAAAAAATACCTGGGGTACCAGGGGAGTAGATGTCATCTCCAATTAGTGAGCTATGCCCTGAAATCTCCCTCCCATCAGCTCTCTGATGAAGTGGTTCCTGTCCTACACATCTCAGCCACATAAAAGACACTGTACACAGCTTTTCCAGCTGGACGGGATAGTTGACTGTTGGCTCAATAAGCACTAAGAAATAGATGTCTCTTCTAAAAGCATTTCCATCACTGAAAAAACATAATACTGGTCAAAAGGAGGTCCAAGAGAGATTTCTGTCTTGCTAGAAACAAGCTCACTACTTATTTCCTGGCTGGTGGGGTCAGAACAGTAAGTAACAGCTAACACGCCAATCAAAATAAAAGCCATGACGCAGAGAAATAGCGCTAATCTATTGCAACTAACTTGAGATAGCAGCTAAGAAGTTACCAGGTGTAGTCTTCAGTGCTAAGCCCTCTTGCTGACAAAGCCTGTTACTTAACATAATACATAGTACAGCATAACCCGATTCTTGTTTTCATACAGCTGGTTATGAGCAGTGACATATAGCAAGGATAAGAGTTTGAAAATCTAGAACTTAAAAGAGAAAAATCTCTGTAACATAATTAAGCATTTGTATTTCTTCTTTTTCTTTTCTTTAATTACACCTCATATCTCTTTGTTGTGTCGATTACCTAGAACTCTGGAAATCTATTTACTAGTCCAAATTTGGGTCCAGTTGTCTAATGTTAGGCTCTCATTTTTTAAAAGCTTTAGCCCATTTCTAGTTAGTGAATAGCCAGAATACAGTGATCCAAACTGGAATTTCAACAAACTTTAACAGCCCCCTCTTATAAAGCAAAATACCTCAAGTTCTAATAAACAACCAGCATATTCCAAAACATTCTGCTACTAAAACCCTGCAGTAGATACTTGTTCAGTCTTGACTCAATACTAAGAACACCTAGGAAGTTAATCCAAATTATTAATTTCCTTCAGCATCTCGTAATAAGCTAAGCAGAATAAGCTCGTTCAGTACATAGCAAAGATGACCTGCTAGAAAGGTTCTTAGAGTCTGCCTACAGTGTAATTTAATTTATGCTTTATACCTAAGTTTTTTCAGCATTCAGTGGTCTTTCATAACTTTGTTTACGACAGTGCTTTCTGTTCAGCAGTACTGTTCAGCAAAATTATTAACAACACCTTACCCTCATACCTAATTATTTAAAGAATTCCTGCAAAGTGCAAGTGTCTGCTTGAAAGAGCAATACTGTAATCACTTTAATATGAATCATTCTAAAGTAAATGCCACACTTAAAAATAAAGTTCTGCAAAAGTAGGAGATTAAAGGTAAATAAGCCCCCAAAAGAATTCACAGATCAGCAGGAGTCAGAAAAAGAAACTCACAGCCTTGTTTGAACTCCTTAGCCAATTACTTGAATTGAAACTCAAAGACATGACAAACTTACTATCCAGAAGATTACATGAAAGCAAACACAACCAGAACATACTCCCTTTCTTCTTTCAAAGAAAACAGTAAATGCTTTTTTATCCTTACTTGATCAACATTGCTTGATTTGGCAGCAGTTCCAGATGAATTTTCCCTCCTTCCTGTGTTCTTAAATAAGCAAATTCCTCCAACATATCAATATCTGAAGAAAATGTTAGATTTGAGTAGGGAAAAAAATGGTAGAGAATATTCCTTCTTATCCCTCACATCTGAAGCCACATTGCTGAAAGGAACAGCTACTGAACTAACTCATTCTTAGAAGTGATAAAGACCACAGCATGTGTTCCTAATCCTCCACAAATTCCTGAGAAAATGCTTTTTAAAGTGCTAAATACAAACATTTGTCAATTTCTTTTCTTTCTTCAGTTCTTTGTATGTACAGGCAGACAGAGGTAAAGAAAGCTCATTGCTCCAAAAAAACACCCTGGTTGTTTTTACTTCCTTTTCCTGCATTGCAGGTCATCAAAGCAGCACACATTGAGGCTGGGAATTAAGGAAATGCCACCATGGTGGCACATATCACCCTTTTTACTTTTATGTTTGGATGCTTATTTAGCTTTTCTTTTTCAGAAGGCATATTTATAGTTCGCTGTGCACTGCCACTTATTACAAGAGGCTTGCATGGTATGAAAATAAATACAGAGTATGATATACAGGGAAAGCTGCTGCTGAAATTAGCAGATATTTCAACACGCCAGCAGATAGTTTTGGATGTGAAAGACATTCTTGGTTAAAGGATACTTGTGACATAGTTGAAAAAATTCTCATACTGGAAGTTTCCTTGTTGGCAGATTTTGTTGATGGCTTTCAGGAACAAGTTCTCACCCCTCGGCCACTCATGTTGAAGCAGAACAACTACGTGGCCCAGTGCCATATCATCTCTGCTGTCTGTGAAAGCTCTGAGCTTCAGGGAAAAAAAAGACATTGAAACAATCAGGAAGCACATGTTGCTTTCATAAATATATGGGGTTCGTGTCACCTACATTTGTGCAAATACAAAAGAAATTCTTCAGGAGCGTATTTCATCCTGCCCTAATATATACATTTAAAATAGGTTGGAAACTTCCAGCCAAAATACCATTCTTTCCACTGACTTATAAGGGAAGTCTGAATACAGACAAAAGTAATTTGAGATTAATTCTATCTCACCTACCCAAAACTAAAATGAATAGAAGAAAAAGAGAGAACAAACCCTCCTCTTTCAACACTCCCTTCCCCCTCACTCTCCCTAAAAAGACTCTCCACAAACACCTTTAGGTGAGAAGCACTTAAGGCACAGCCCTTCACACCTATTCATACCACTGGGATAAGGCCACATAGTTTCAGGACCCCAGATACATAAACTACACCTTAGACATGAGAGAATTTGAAGCCTTGAGTATAGCTTACCTTGAAACAAGCTAACAGTAGATGAAGGCAGTAAGGCATGATAGCTCTGCTGGTACACGGCCAAAGCCTCAAATCAGACCCTGCAACAGAACAGTTAATCATATACTTCTTTAGGGGTCTCATGATTATTAAAGTTTGACAAAAAATTAGAACAGAGCAAAACAAACCTACAATTATCAAATCTCAGGTAGGGAGGAAAACTTTGAAGGTAAATTACAAGTGATTCAAAAAGTGAAGTTTTAAAAATTTTTGCTTCATGTCTCTTTGCCTTGGTAGGACTTTGTTACCAATATATTTTAACAGGTACCAGCACGAAAACCACTCACAAAAACAAATGGGGATAAAGAACTTCCTCTCTTTTTATAATACAAAAAGAGAATTACATACTCAGCCAAAACGCGTAAATTAAAATTGAACTGACACTGAATTTAGGATAGTAGCAACTCCATACCTTTCCTGAATTTAGACTTGACTTTAGGTTGCTCCTCTTGTACTTTACCTCCTTCTTGTATTGGAAGTAGGATACAGCACATGAGGTCAAGCACTTTTTCACATGTTTGCTATAAAAAGAAGAGAGACATGATAATGCTAAGTCTAAATTAAAGTTCTAAAAATTCAGGTATGTTAACTGAAAATTTCAGACACTGAAAAAGAAAACACAATCACAAAATTCTCTGCTAGAACTTGAGTGGACAATGCATAACAGTCTAGCTGAGCAAAAATACATAGTTCTCATTAAACAATCTCTGAGAGCCTACATAAGTCATTTTAATTGTGAAAGAATATGTATTGGCATTACTTATTTCAAGAGTGTAAGATCAATACAACTCCAATCAAAAATTATTTTATTCTGAAGGATTAAGTTTTCAAAAGAATTCTTAGAATACTTTTTAAAAGCTTGTTCTGTCCATGGTAAAAATAGAAAGGAAAATGGCAATCTGACAACATGACAGAAATGCAGTGAATTTTAATGCTATTTCCTAGAGACAGTAAGAGGTCTGTGGGTATGTATTATCACATTTCCAGTGAAAAAGTACTAAACTGGAAGGGACAAAAAGACTTATCCAGTAGCACTACAATGATGTTAGATACTAAGAGAACCAGCCTTATTATTAGGGCTGACACTGACTGACCTCAGACCACCATGCACTCCTGTAATATTAAAAAACATGAAGTATGAATTGTAAAGATAAAGCAAATGCAGAGGTCAGGCCAGACAATATTGTTCTGGAGTCTCTTATACTGTCAGTTGATAACTAATACTTTTCTAAGATGATCACAGAAGTTTCTTTTGTATAAACCTTTTCTTTCCCCTGCCACATGAAGCCTATACCTAAGAATTTCCCCTCAATATTTAAAACTGTTTCAGTAAAGTTAAGGAATTCAAATTTAAGGTTCCATTTACAGACAACTCAAACACTTGTAGCTATGGAAAATCATAACTAACCCTCTCAAATCATAACTACCTAATAAACTATATAAGAGAGATGCTAATGGACAGTTAATGTGCCAGGAAGTGCAATTCTCCTCCCTGTGAAGCATGGATTTTTCAGTGGACACTGGCTTGTGTTCAATACCCCGTTGAAAGCAGGCTAATGAGAAAATTCAAAGGAGGAAGACAAACAGGAAGCACAGGGCCATAAGATGAAGGACCAGTGCATAAAATGTGGTACATACCCGATATTCTCCAAGGGCAAAGTGGCATGTTGCTAACTGGATTAGTGCTCTCTGATTTTCTAGTGACCCTTGTCCTGTAATTTGCTGTGGAGAATGAGAGCCCTGAAGAGCTGCCAAGTGATGTAGGCTGCTGATTGCTTTTTTGTACTGTCCCTTTAAAATAAGACAAAGGCAGTGTTAGGGTATTCTGTATACAATGGCTTGAAAGACAGAAACAAAAATTTCCTTACAGAAAGCTTTTAAAACAGAGAATGTCTAAGTAACAGAGCTTCACAATTTTAATCTAGCAGAACACTCTCCAGTGATGTGCTGTGTACAGGAGTGTGAATCAATCACTTGCAAGGCAGTGAGAAGACGAACAGAATTCTGCTTTAAAAAGCCAGAATACTGCTTTAAAAAAAACACATTTATAACTGGAACAAATGATCATGCACTTCAGAGTTAGTAATTACTTTATGTAGACTAATACTGAAATATTAGCTCTTGTTCAGGTACAAGTGCAGTAAAAATAAAAGACCCCCAAAGGAAAAATATTTAAAATCAAGTATTGTTCTATAGATAGTATTTGGAATGAGTACAGTCAGCCTAATTTCTAAAGAAGAATGATAAATTTTAACTGAGATGTTAAAATCTTCTGCTGTTTGGAAGACAATCAGAAGAATTTTCAATATAATGCACCAACAGATGAATAAAATGCAATTTTCTTCCACAACGCCAACACAGAAGTTTCTTCCATATGCCAAAACTAGCTGGACTCAACAGTATTACTGGGACAGTAATATCCTCACTAGGTACCCAGCTTGTGATAAGAACGGTACGATTCTATCCCCAAAAGGTTCATCTTTTAAAGGATAAAATTAGTAGACACTTAAAGCAAACTCATTAATCAAAACAGCTATTCACTAGAGGAAGAGCAACATAATGGTGTCATTTCTACTAGTTTTTACGTTATTTTTTTACCTGGTAGATGATCATGTCTGTAAGAAAGATTCTTAACCAAAGCCAGGTGTCTGTCTTCCATGACAAACAAATTCTGGTGAACTCTGCGTAAGTGGTCAGAGAAGAAAAAATAAAAGAGAAAATGAAGCATTTCACTTGGGGTTAAAAATCTAGCAGAAAAGAAAAGCAGAATTCAAAAATTAAAAACCAAAACAGTAAGAGTGTGAAATCTTTCCAATATAGGACATTCTCTTCCTATACAATCATATTTTGACTATACTTCCCTTCACAGTGTTCAACAAATCTAAAAGCAGCTAGGTGGTACTATTTGTCAGCTTTTTAGAAGAGAAATTTGTTTTCAAGATTATCACACCAGATATTATCAGAAAGTGAGAGACACAGTAAAGACACATCTTAAGCGTGAAGTAAAGCAGCCATTAGCAATACATCTTCACCAAGTATTACCAGCCCTACTACTAACCAACTGCTCCCTCAGTAAAACCTGCTTCCAAGAGGTGTGTGGGTATATAAGCAAAGATGCACGAAGAGTGAAACAAAATCCAGGAACAAAAGAATCAGAAATGCAACAACTGATAAAACTTATTGGAGCTTAGATCAAAAATACTCAGGACCCAAAGTAAATGACAGGAGTTCTATTTTAGCAATAGTAAAATTACTTCTACACACAGCAATGAAGCCTAAGCACAACTCTGCCTGCAGCTAGCCTTACCTTTGTCAAGTGATTCCAGAGAATAGAGCAGCTCCCAGCTCTCTCTTGCCAGTTTAAAGCTCTCTAATACTTCAACAGAGTTTGCAAGATCTGCCTTGTTTACTGTAATATGGCGACTTCGCGCCTTCCCAGAAGGATCCTCATCATCTGAGCTCTGCTTAAGAGTCCCCATAAAACAAAAAGATTAATTTCTTAATTTATACTTATTTCAAAGGATTCTGAAGTCACATAAATTCCACTGAATGCAAGAAAAAAATTCTGTACTAGAGATACCAGTGTCCTAGTTCTAAGTGCCTTTAAGTGACTTTTCACTTAGCTTGTTTTAATATTTAGAACAATCTGGTTTGCTGATTTACCAAGAAACTCAGCAGTAGGTTTCTAATATTAAAGAAATAGATGTATTCACAACTCCAATCACGATAAATCAATTCATTTGGAGGTTTAGCTGTAGAACATCTGAATGGCTATAGCTACGATTTTTGACAGGCTTCTGCAGTTTTTGCTGAACTCCCTCAAGTTAAAGTATTCACATCCAGCACACACGTGTACATGAATTACTACACAAATTGCTTTATTCTTGCTGGCTTAGCCAAACAAATCTGCTTGCAAATTGAGGTCACAAACAGCTATTCCAGAGTAGCTCTAAAAATACATCTATTGCATGTGTGTCAAAACCACTATTGTCTAAAATGCCTTTCTTGTTATGAACGAAAAGGTCTAGAAAAGTTACCATTGTCTTTTCTCTTCCTTCGGCAAGTTTCCTCTTTTTGTGTATGTGTTTGTTACGATCAATATCTGTATCACCATAGATGTTGGTCACATCCTCAAGAAGAACCAGCGGGGCTTGGTTTGGAGCATTTGGACCTGGATTTCAAGACAAATTATTTAAAGATTGCTCTAAACTGATCTGAAAGGTCTCAAGCCTACATCAAGCTGGTTTTGTTTTCTTCACAAGTAATGATTATAATGCTAGAGAAAACAATCTGAAATTAATTCACTTAAGTTGCATAAGCTTAAACTATGCTGGTAAAGCTACGGTTTTCCCAAAGCAGCCTTACAGTAAAGGTCAGAATGCATTTACCAGACATCACAAGAGTTTGCTTGAGAGCTTCAGAATATCTTTGAATCCTTTTCTTATGGAGCAGTCACAAGATATACTCAGGAAGCAGGTGTTCTCTCATCAAGCATTATTTGCTTTTATGTAAGTACAACTATTCAACAAGTGAACAGAACAAACAGCTCTGAACATGGCAAACCACAGCAATCTTCTCAAAACATTCTCATGAGAAACCAAAGCAATATGCTGACAGGCACTGATGTCTCAAAGAAGTGTATTTTATCACAGGATTTCCCTAGTAGGATCACTCAGTGTCAGCTTTGCACCCACTGATTTCAGTGTACAGAATTAAACCTTTAATTGACTGCCAGAGCCCATCATAACTCCTCAAAGCCTTGAGAGAAGCCTCACTTTGAAGCACAGAAGACATAATTTCTACTTCCACTGGTGTCACAAAAAAATCCAGTGGGATCTGGTATCTGTTATTAATACTGAAGTTTCATTAGATATAAAATAGGAACAACACTTAATTTCAAACAACATTGGTACATGGCCGCTAATAAGAACACTTTCCTTCCAAAAACATTTTCTCCTTTTGCACAATCAAGTTCTATATAGATGTGCAAAGCTCAGACAAAGAGAAATATACAGGAAAGGGGAAATCCATTATTCTGTGTTCCCTTCTGGAAATCTCCACCAGACAAGACAGTAGTGCGGAGAAGTGTTTCCAGTACATGCATTTCTTCTGTTTCTATTTGCAGAAAGATATGAGGCTAAGGTCTTATCCATAATTGCAAAGAACTAATTTGAGATCTTAGTATAACGACAATCCATTTAATCTCTTGACATAAAAGAACTTACATTAAGCCTTTCCCATCACAAAGGTGATGTATAAGGAGTCCACTACAACAGAAGTTAATGTTACAAGAAACAAACAACCTGGCATGCTTAACAAATAATGTTACCTCCCTTTGATTAGGTTCAAAATAAATACCACCACTGAAATGTTCCCTACACAAAGGCTACAACACATTGCAATCAACTGTCCTGTACCATCACGTATTCTACTTTTTAATTTAACTTGTATGAACTGAAAATAGAGAGCACCAAATCATAATGTAGAAAACTGCATTTGTAAGAAACAGACAGTAAAAGTACCACAACTGGGATGCTGGAAGAGTTTTATTACTAGAATCTCAAGAGCTGCCTACTTCTAACACCTGAGAAGAGTGGGTTTTCCTTTTACTCATAACTGGTATTCATTCAAATCAGTAAGTGCTTTGCTTTCCAAAGAAATGTTATCTTCTCAGTAGCAGGTAAGCGCACTGCAGCCTTGATTCCAAAACCTCTAGTCCTAAAACCAAACAAAACCTAACCTCACCCTTGACCTGAAAAACTTCTATTACTGAAAATTACACAGCCATACAAAGAGCAGTGTTGTGCTTTTCTGTCTAACTGAGCTCTAGAATCTAAGCTTACAGAGCTTTTAATTGATTTCTAGCAGAGAGTTTTATAAATAAACCCTAAAAGCATCAGCCCAAACAGCAGCTCCTGCCAAGCCTGCAGGCAGCCTGAGTTATGAGAGGTGTGAATTGCCTCATTCATTTCTCAAGTCTCCAGCAAGGCAGATAATGAATTATGTAAGAGAAATGCATTGAGAAGTTTTCTCTCAAGAGGTTTCTTGCAAGTCCATGCACACGTGGAGAAAGTCACGGATCAAAGCTCAGGATCTACTGGATTAAGGAGGAGACAGCTTTTTTCCCCACCACTACACTTCCAAAATACACAGGAATCTACCTTACTACAGTGAGCCCTCCAAACAGAAGGAGGAAAAACCCTGATGAAAGGATATGAAAGGCACTGAATACCACTGGACTGTATTGATAAAGCAGAAATGTGTAAGAGATGTCTTGGAAATATTTTCATGATGTCAGGATGTCCACAAATGCAGCATCCCAGGAGTCCTGATGTCCAGAAATGCTGCAATGAAGGGACTGCACTCTGCTATCTCAGTATACCTCCTTTTTTAGCGGTTCAGTCTGAAAACATGGTCTTTACCATACGCACCTTTTTTCCTGATTATCATTAGATAATTAAAGGCATACTATATTGTTTGCTGTAATTCATTACATATCCAATTATCACATATCCAATTATAACATTGTGGGAAATTAATAAATGTCTGAACTTTGAGACCTGTCTCACCGTTGTCCACTCTGTTGGGGATTTTCTAATCCAAATCACTTGCCTCCCTTGTTTGCTATGTCACGAGAGGGACATGACATGCCCCAAATGCAGATTTCAGTGGGTAGGAAAAAGCACAAATAACATTCATACTTTAAATATCCAATTTACAAATTAATTACAGATTAGGATTAATATGTAAAGCACACTTTAGAGATTACGCTTAAACTATATAAAGAAAGCCAAAGAAAGCTTGTGAATTTCAGGAAATCTTTTCCTATTCAGTTTTTATTTGATTAATTATAAATTTGTTGTGTGTTCCCAATGCAAAAATATCTTCACTTATTTTGTGGAAGCTTTTTGTACAATCTTTTGACTGAAGGAAGCCAGGAAAACATCAACTTCAAAGAAGCAGAATCAGAGGGGAAAATGAAACAAACATGATGCTCATGGAAGAGTAGGAACCAACCCTATGGATGTTTCTCATAATATCTCGTCTGTTACTTCTCTTTGCTAGACAACTAATTGCTGAAACCATGATGCTAAGTGAGACTGATCTTTGGTCTGATCCACTACAACAGTTGTCATGAACTGCTTCTGCTGGCAAGACTAATGACTTGGAAGAATTTTAAAAAAGACCCGTGTCACTTTGTAAGATGATTGTTTCAAAAGACTAACGAGAGGTCTTTCAGACATTAGCAATGAAATCACAAAAAACTCTTTACAAAAGTTGAAACATCAGAAACTAACCTTGAAAGAGTGATGGCTGGATGTTGCTGACATACTGGAATGCATTTTTAAAGAAGACCAACATCGTGGAATACACTACTTGATTCTTGTATTTAGCGTGTGCATCACTATCGAAGTTACTGATGTATCTGCAGAGGTCTTTCATTCGATGCAAAATATCACCAAAACTTCTGAGGATGAGAGACAAAAAGAAATTAGAATGTTACACAGACTCCAAAACTAAAGGAAAGAATGCAGAGTGAATATGAAAAACTTAATGAGGAAATCCCCCAGCTGCAAGTCAGCAGGAGCTAGGAATGCACACCCATGAAACTTCACTAAACATTTACCTTGTTTCTCTTTGCTGAGGTATCTGGGGAAAGATACCTCACAGTATAGTTCTTATGCATGACTTTCATCAGCAAATATTTAGTTTTGAGACTAATTTGAAAGTGCTTCCTGGATCCATGTTTTTGTTTTACATTGCATAGTCTTGAAAGAAGAGTTGCACTGAATTTACACAAAATGCCATCATGTTAAAATCCTTCTTCAACCCATCTCCTTAAGAATTAAAAAGCCAAATTCTCCTTGAGAAGGAATTCCTAGAAAAATATGCATTTCTTACCTTCTTCCCTTATCCATTTGCCATTCACACCTCATTCCCACCACAGACAATATTTTAAATAGCCTCTCCCAAGGATCTGTGATCTGGGATGATTTCTCTGTGAGACCATCTATTACGTATTTTTGAGAGCTACGCTTGCTTGGAGACATAATATCAGAGGAATCTTGTGAACCTAGGAAAACCAACACATTGTCTCTTCATAAAGAAATCAAACCAACATTTATTTTCAAGAAAGAGACATGCAAAAATGTACCTCGGAGCTTTCTGGGTAACCATTCTTTACTGAGAAGGCTAACAGGGAGCAGTAGACCTTTCTGCCTCCTCATACAAGAGTGCTAATAGGCTCTGTAGGAGATCTTGGACATTTGGTCCTACTTCTCCGTACATATGCTAAGGCATAATGAGCATCATGACTAAGCAGTTGAAGCATCGTGAGGTGTTTTGGTATCAAAGAACTAAGAAACACCAATTACTACTATTAATTCTTGTCTATGGGATACATTACATAAAAGTAATGCATTCTTCATTTATGGACATCACTTCAGTAATACTAAAATACATCCTAAGAAAGTTAATTTTGTAAAAATATATCTTACCTTGATATTGGCTTTCTGTCTGCGTAGATCTAGTTACATAGTTAATATAGAATTCTGCTGCTTTATTCAGATATTTATACAACAGGCTGGCAGGAAGTCGAACATCAGGGTTGTTAATTATCAGAGGGAGAACATCACAAACTAAAATAGAAAACAAACCAAAAATTCCTTTAGGCTAGTGGGGGTTTTTTGTTCTGTTTGTCCTAAGTAATGTTCCTCAATAAGCAATATAAGCCTCCACCTGTGGCTGACCATACACCACAAGGGATCACAAAGGATCTCACATGAATGACTGCAATACCAATTTGTACCATATGGTCAGCCTGGCCTAATGTAACCTGAGCCTCTTCTGATTAAGAGGTTTTCTAATCTTAATATCCTGAAAGTAGTTTACTGAACTCGGAATCTTGCCACACTAAAAAGTTGTATAATAAAACAAGAACATTAATATTTTCTTACCAAATAATTTTCTAAAACAATTCACTGGAGATTCTTGGTCTTCAATACTTTCAGCATCTAGTAATGTTTCTCCAAGGCCTACCTGTGTAAGCAGAGGTGAAAATCAAACTCTGGACCGGTGGTTTTAGAAACTTTTTGAACTGCGTTTCAATGGAATTGAACAGTAATTCAGTGGATGCATGAGTAGCAATTCACTACATGGCAACTGCACGTGCTAGTCTCCAAATACATAGTTAAACTATCCCTACTGAAAAGCAATAACAGAAGATAGTAAAACAAGACCAAGAGAAAAACTTTGCATGCAACTGTATCGGTAAAGATGTACACAGACAGGTGAAAGTGATGGAGGTACTAGGCCTTAAAGTTGCAGCTTGCTACTGAGCTGTAGTAACTGACTGTGTACTCTGCCTGATGCTAGTATGAGCTGGAACACGTTAGCGTTAAGTCAGAACTATCAGGTTTTGTAATCATTAAACTATTTTATACTGTCCTTAAACTGTCCTTACAGTAGGACATCATTTAAAGAGCTCTAGCTGTAGTTCTGTAAGTCACAGCAAATGCACTGCTTGTAGAGTCTAGTTAGATAACCTCAAAGCACTCTGCCCTCAATGAGACTTTACTGGCAAGCTGAAGCAATATTCTTTCTTAGACTGTAATACTCCTCTACACTCTTTTTTGTGCTATTCTGCTTTTTCAAAAAACATGAAATATTCTTTGCATTTACAAATGAAAAAATCGTTTTATTTGCTTCCATTTGTTTTCTGCCCAATTCTTTTTCAGTAGTAACCTCAAGATATAGCAATCTGAACTATTACCACAGTTAAACATGAATACAAAGACTCACCCTCTCACTAGGCAAATGAAAATACATTTCAGCAATATCTCAAGAAACAGAACACTAATATCCTGAATAATTAATATGAGCTTCTCTTCTCTTACCCCATGTTGCACCACTGTCTCTGGGAAACGTCGCAGAAGTAGTAAGAGCATTTCTGCCCTTTCTAATGTGTTAAAACACTGCTCTGTGGCCTTCAGTAACATCTCACACTGGACACGACCAGGAAGGGTTTCAAATAATCCTTAAAAAGAAAAAAAAAATTAAAACGTTTATCTTACTATATCTGAATCATAAAGGTGACTGACAAAGGGTAAAAGACTAGTCAACATCACCTTGCTGTGCAGAGTGAAAGAGACTTCCTTATACTTTTTTCCTGCTTTTAGTATCTATGCCTGGAAAAAAAAAATGGCTGTTTCTTTCAGAGAAGACCATATCAATATTTATCTGTGTTTATTCAGGTGCACAGAACTTGAATTAGCAAGTAAGACTGTTAATAAGTAGAATACTGAAAATCCTAATATGTAAATATTTGACATTTTAAGATGCTTTTTCAAGAATGTTCATTTATTTTTTTACTTACATACACTTCTGTGATTAATACTTTATTAAAAGGTATTTTTTTCAATTTAAACTTCCAGTGAGACATTAAAAAGAAACCAACATTTTCCCCCCATATGTTTTATGTATTCTCTCTGAAAAATAAGCACACACCACGAAAAAGCATGTTTCCTTAACTGGAATAGCCTGTATGCAGTTACACACTGCTTATCCTTAGAGTTTCTGAAGCACATATTTAAACAGCAGATTATAATTTGTCAGGTGTAAATCCTGCTTTCAAAACTGCCTGTGGTTGCCAGCAGTGACTGCCAAGCCTTTCTGCTCACCATTCATTTTCATAACCCTCACTTCATACGTATGAATTTACCTGGGTTTTATGCTCATTTGTTGTTCTCTGCAATCAGTGAGACGATGATTCATAAGTCCCATTCCACTTATTACCTATGCAATCTCTTTTCTAAGTGCCTGTTGTTCTGGCAGACTTAGTCTACCCATACCAGAGACAAAGCAATGGGAATCAGTTTCTTGTGTCCCTTCGTGTTTCCTAAGCCTAACACACCGAATGAAGTATTTAAGGCTGAACTGAGAAAAAAAATCTGCAGCCCACAAGCAAAGTTAAAAAGACTGACATTTACTTGCCACACTATATGTGTAACTAGAGGTCTTTAGATTCCTTCAGGACTCTCCCTATTCACTAAATAGAATCCTTACCTCTTAAAAATTGTGTCTGCTTGTCCTGTGAGTCATTCCTTAACGCTGATGTAATAACGCTAATTTCCCTCCATACAGCAGGTTGGTCTGGAAAATTCACAAACCTGTAATAAAGTTTGAGGCAAGGAATGCACTGTGATCCCAAAATCTTTTTCCAAGACAAAACCTTTCTATGAAAGAAAAGTGCATGAGCAAATGGAAAATAAAACCTTATTAATTAAAAATAAAGAGCAAAAAAAACCTTTTCTGCTTAATGTATCCACACGGATTTCCGAGAATACTCACACTGTATTTTTGGAAACTCTGACGTTTATGGAAACAAGCATCTGGCATAACTGTAGAGTTCCTGCCCTGATTACTTACATGTCATAGAGCAGCCTGCCCGCAGACGCTGTCCTTTCGGCATTCCTCTCAATAGTGTACATCTCATACTGCAAGATGGAAGAACAGAACATCAGCCTTCTGGAATACATTTATGAATCAGATTAGTCCTTCCACTCTAAAACACTGTCCCCAATTTGCCACAGCAGTCTGAATAACAGAAAAAGAAAGGACCGCAACATTTGCTGTAGAAATTAGCTGAGTATAGACTATGTGATCACATAGTAAATTAGGCATAAACTTCTGTATGATAATACTCTAATATTAACATGCTGGCTTTATTTTTACACAAATAAAAGACTTAGTGAGAATTCAAAGAGTTCTTTGACCAGGGCTTGTTTCCAGTTAAATACAAAGCCAAACCCCAAGCTATTACAAAAGCCATAGGCCAGAGAAGTACTTTAAATCTCTATTAGAAATAGCCTTTTTGCAACAGCAAACCCAAATGTTTCATCATGTGCAAATATAAGAATCAGTAAGGGACCTTCCCCTCAGTTATTAATAAACCAACACTTTCACCTCTTTCACAAAGCATTTATTGGCATGGATTTTAGTGCAGTGAAACACAACGAGCAGTTAGAAGCTCGCCACTTTATTTTTAAGCACTGGACACCACAGTGAAAGCCTGGGCACCTGCGGCACCATCACTGCACGGCTCCGCGTTTCCCGACAGCGTTTTGTGCGTTCAGGGGGCAGTGAAACGTGAAGAAGAAAGTCTGCAAGAGTGGTGGGCTGCCAAATACAGGTGCTGAGTCCGACGCTATCACGGGTGCTGGGTCGAACCCTTCCGGCGATGCTGGGCCAGGCCTCTCGCTGGGTGCTGGGCCTGGCCGCCCGTCAGGGCGCTGTGCCTAGCCCCCGCCATGGGC
>NW_020799099.1:14327224-14401950 GCF_003259725.1 Athene cunicularia | reverse complement strand
CCGCCGGCGCGCGGCTGCCGCCATTTTGGAAGCGGGCAGGAGAGCTCCCGGTGCTGGCGGGGCGGCCCCGCCGGGCTGTCGTTACTCTTTGTGCCCCTCTCTCGGTCCTGCGATGTGTGTGTTTTCTGTGGTGGCCGTTGGGGCGGGGCTAGGGAGGGGAAAGGAGTCCGGAATGGCTGGCAAGGGGCTGCAAGGACTTTGAGGGTGTGAAGCCAAAACGTCTTACTAACATTTTTTTTTCGTCTTGGTTTTCGTCTTGCTAAACACTTTTTACTGAGAATAAAGTAGGTCAGTGCTAGTGTAGTTTCTAGAACGTGCAGACACAGCTGAAGGTTGGTGCTTTCGTGAAGAAGAAAGGGGGTTGAAGATAAGACTAATAAATAAGAGAGTTGGGGCCTATTCTTGAAGATAACAGGAGTGAGGACGGGACAAATTAAAACAAGCCAGCTCAAGACACAAGTCACAGCTGCACATCTCCTAAACAGACCTTTGTGAGCATGCGTGAGCACTGAGGTCAACCAGCAGACACGGAAGGCTACCGACTACCACCAGGGACCCCTCGAGACCATCACGCAGCAAGAAACCGCATGCATTATTAGGATGCAGATATTATAATTAGTTCCGGGAATTCTGATGCATATGTAACTAATTTCTCGGAAAAGTTATGAATATGTTTCATCTCGCAGTATATTAGCTGCCATGTATAGATCTCGGGTGCGCTCACTTTTGTAAAGCTATTTGTGCGCCCAGTGCTGCAAAAAAGACTGCTTGCTGTCTAACACTCCAAAATGAGTCTTGGAGAGTTCCTCTGAGGGCCTTTACCATAACAGGTGGGAGTAGGCTCAGGACCACCTGTGGAGCAGGAAGTTTGGGAGTTAAGAGGGCTTGCTGGGGAGAGAAGGCTACAGCGGTTTCATGTAGCCCAAGGCAATAGTTTGGGCTCCTAAAACTTGCGATTTACCATAGGGAATTTTGGGAGCCAAGGTAGAAGGGGCCTGTTCTTCAGCAGCTAGTATGATAGCTGGTAGGAAACTTGCCAAGCTACTTTCAAGAAACCTGTTTTTTGGCCCTGTGGGCAGTGTCATGGATATAATCGTGCTTAGAGGCAACTGAAATCACTGATGCTTGTTGCTGTTGCCTTCCTAAACTTGATGTTCCTGCAAATCAAAGCCCACTTTAAAAAATCCAAGGCCAAAGTGCTACTGCCTGGGCTTGTACTTCTCAAAGGGTTTTATGGCCCAGTACCAAGATCACCAACAGAAGATGCCAAGGAAAACCAGGAGCTTTTACCACAGAAACGCACCTAGCCCTCAAAAACGCGGAACTGAGTTTCGCTTATCATTAGTTTTCAGTGTTAAGATGCTTGATTACAAGCCTGTCTTTTCTTTCTATAGATTTCTCAATTTTTTCCTTGTCAGTTTGTTCCACATCTAAGAGTTGGTGTAGTAACCTGACTAGCAAATAGTTTTAACAGATTCTTAACCTCTTTTATAGGTAAGGGTCCTGTTTCCATGCGAAGGAGACTGTGGTATATTTTTGCCTTGTTTTTTCTCAGTTATTGCACAAGGCCCACAGATGCTTCTTATCATTCTGCTGCAGGTGAAAATTTGATCTTATGGTGCTAGGCTGCCACAGATTTTCAGCTGTCAAGTCCCTGTGAGGGTTGGGAACTTGGCTCCTTGTCTTGTCTTCTCTGTTCTGTTGTCAATTCCTCCTATTTCAAAACCACTAGCAGTGTTATGTGAGGAACTTTCCATGCTCTTTTGGTGGGAATTCTACCTTGATTTCACTCTGTGGCTGCAATATTGGGCTGTGCTTGGGGGAAGAAATGTCATGTGAAAATTGGCATACTTCAGCAAGAGGTGTGCTTGCAAAGGAAAAAGAGGGGGCTGAGTCCAGACTAACTTTGAACTGTCATTATTCCATCCCACCTTTTGATTTCCTGCTGCTGTACTAACAAGTCCTAATTAGGGTTCCTTGACAAATGGCAGCAATGACAACTTCTGCTCAAGGGTCTCACTGAAAGCAGTTGACCCTGTCAGTCAATAGCCAGCAGTGCATGCTGGCTGCAATGAAATCCTATTCGTTGCCCCCTTTTCAGGGCTCTCACCATACAGGGCTCAGTTGCTGTCTGAAGGAGCACAAAGTATGTGTTTAATTTACCATTCAGAGAGGTGACAAAGCCACAGCGGGAAGTCAGCTGTCCCTTGTAAAATAGATGCCTCCTCTTCTTCCTCTCCTGTCCTTGCTATCAAAGCTACAAAATGCTGTACCATGGCACAGGTCTCAAGAAATTACTTCACAGCCCTGAAATCCCCTGCAAATGCAGCAGTGTTAATCACTGTAGGTCTATCTGGAGTTCTTCCCTCTGTACTTGTGTAGATGCATACATCCAAATTTGGGTTAAAAAACAAAAATTTGCATCGTGGGGCTGAATATAGTAACAAACCTTGTGAATTTTGTCTCTTCAGAAACTGCCCAACAAGGACTGATGGGCTATTGCTCCCCATATGCTGCTTGTGAGGCCAGGATCAGGGTGCTACAAGAGTGAAATAGATGGCAGCAGGTTATCAGAAGTTGTTTTTGAAAAGGAATGGATGTGTGAGGGGTCCCCTGCAAAACTTCTGGTGCAGAATCACCCCTAAGACACCAGCTAGGTAGAGAGATGGCAGTTTTGGAAGCAGTTTCACAATGTGTCCTGAAAGCAAGATATAGCTGTATTTAATTCACCCAACCTTTCCTTCACCCCCTTTAAATACCTTTTGTGGCCACGGACCACCAAGACTTAATTCAAGATCTAAAGCACTAGACTGCATCAAATATTTATTTCAATTTTCTCATGAAGATTCTTCAAATTTGGAGAGAAGGACAAATAAATTAACCAGTTAGTGTACACAGTCATAATATCTTTATTACAATGATTTCATATGAATTTAAAATTATACCATCAACATTCTTCTTGCTCAAATGGGCCTTTTTATGGTATGTTAACATGCTAATTCCAAATTTGATGCCAATTTTTACATTAAAATTTGATGAAAAGTTTTTACTCTTCTCACCTCCCCCCTTGTTTTTCTGTGTTCAGACACCATAAATTTTCCAGGGCCACCACTTGGAGGAACAGACCTCAGCACCATTGTGGCCCTAAAGAGGGTCATTGGGTTAAGAAAATGTCTTTAAGAGAAAAACCACCGAGTTAAAATGGGTCCCACCAGCCGTACTAGCACTGAATATACTAGTGCGTCAGGGCTTGAGTATGAGAGGAGCATTGAGGGGAGGGGGCTGTGGGAAAAGGAGGTGCAGTGTTTGCTGGGGGCCAGACCAAATGTTTCCAGGCTGGATGTTCCCCACCCCTGATTTAACCCTTCACAGATCACCTGCGATGACATCATGGCCACCTAGGGGCCTGTAGACCACAGGTTGAGAACCACTGGCCTAGACAAAGAGGAATACCTCCAGTGAATTAGAAACACCCCCTTTTTTTTTTTCTTTTTTTTTTTTTTGACTATGTGTTAGCTAGACACTTTGGTGGTTTTTTATTTCATTTAAAGCTGTGAATAATATTTTTTTCAAAGGAAGTACTCTGCTGCCTCTTGCAGAGATTTGTCAAATCCTTGCCTCTGCATTTATTCCTAAAGCTACACCTGTTTGCCAGTCTATTCAGCCCCTCCAGGCAAGGAGGTGATGAGAGTTCAAGTTTTTCATCAGGTAGTGGGATCAGAAGAATTGCAGGGGATTAGGGCAAGCCGTGTCAGTGAGAGAGCGGGGAACACCACTTATATTTTATTTGTGGAGGGAAGAAGTGGAGCAGTATGGTTTTTGTGAATATGGGTGCTGTATCTCTACCTGGTGAGATAGGAGTAGTGTTTGCAGGTGCTGGAAATGTAAGCTGTAGGTTTTAGCTGACCATGTGCTCTGTTTAGAGCTGTCACTGTACTAAACCTGAACCACTGATGTGCCAATGGCCCTGCTTACTGCTCTCCCATCCCAGGAGCCAAGCCTGTAGGTTGTGGGGCTAGGCTAGGTACATCAGGGTCTGAAGCTTCCTCTCTGCCTAAAGTGACTTTTCCAAGTTCATGCTGGTTTGATTTCCACAGTGCAGGGCATGACGAAGGTCTCAACATTTTAGCCAGTCAACTAGAAGTGCATACATCCTCTTTCCTGCAGGAATTCGGGACCCATCTGAAATGCCTACATGAACCTTGTGTACCAGGAAGAGGCTTTGTAACATTCTGTAGTATGAAATTAGCAGCATTGACATCAAGGCATCTGATGCTATGAAGGTTGTTTTTTCCTTGGGAGGATTGTCCTGTTTGTCAAGAAAGGCCTCTGAGTAACAGAGATAACGCCTGAAGTGGATTCAGGCAGTGTCGTTGATGCAGCAGAGGGACAGAGATACATGGTGTATGCAAAGGCAGTATTGCAGACCTTGGCTGTAGCACACCAAATTGTTTCTGCACCACAACTGAGGGGCTCCATTAGGGTCACTGTGACTCTAGCCAATACAGAGAGGGTTGAGAAGGCATTAGGTTGCTACTGAACTTTGTCAGAGGGCTTTGAATGTCATTCTCCACCTCCTAAACTTCTGGATTGGCATAATCCTAGCAGATAGCATCCATTCTGTATTGGATTTCCTGACTTGGTCCCATAGGCTGTTGTCACTTACGCAGGACCAGTGTATTAACAAGTGCTAGGGGCAGGTCTAAGTCAGGTTTGTGGTATGGGATAAAGCAGTCTATGTTGTGGAAGCGCAGGGATATAATTATTCATCACCATACTCTCATTCAGCCAAAGATACACTTGTGAATCCAGTGACACTACAGCTGGAGCTCTGAACACAGTGAGTTGTCCAGTGTGGTGAGAGCATAACAGAGAAGCACACTGCTTGGTGCAAAAAATAGGACCTTGCATTCAGTTTACAGGGCTAAAAGCTTAGAAAACGCAGTATTTCACTTGCAAATCAGGTGTACTTTATCCAGAAAATTATTCTGCCATTTATGAAAACACTTTATAGGGGGAAAATTAATTTTCACCTGGAAGGACTTGAAGAGAAGCAGTTAAAGAAATACTTTTTCTCTCTGGAAGTTTTCTTACTAGAGAAAGAACATTGGAGAGGGAGAATTTATCTCCTGGATGTACTTCCTTTCCTCCTGCTGCCTTCCCACATATTCAGGCTCATAATGTCCCTGTGGCAACTCTAAAAGATATAGAAATAGAAAAGAAATTTTAAATTAACCATCTGCATATGTTTGTCGCTGCTTTTAATCCTGCAGTCAGGTCGAAGAGTGTGTTCCACAGTTTATACTTCCCCTTTTTCATTCCTGTCTCTTACCAATCCCATTCTTTTTCCTTGCAGGTTCTTTCTGCACACATCTCGCAGGTGTGTATTGCCTTGCCACTTGGAGTGACACCTCAATAAATGTTGGTGTCTGCAACCTTCCTTTAAGAAAGCCATCGTAGGTTCCCTTTGTAGGCGGTGAAGCCCAGAAGACAGTTCAGCTGACTAGATAGGAATTGGAGTAGGTTGAACTGTGCTCTGAATGCTTTTTCTTAGGTCTCCATGGCTTGTAAAAGAGATGCAGGGTGATCTCCTCCGCTGCAGAGATCTGTGTATCCAGAGGTATGTGGTGATGAATGTGGCTTTATTCACGTTTAACCAGAGTGCTCAGTTTCCTTGCTCTGTTCACAGTAAATACACTGCTTCAGCTGCTGAAGATGTCTTCAGTCATATAGTGGTCATTCCCAGGAGGTTCAGTTAACTCATCCCTCGTAGTTACAGTCTCTGGTGGCTATCCAAGCTCTCTTCGCTTAACACAAAGCTAGTCAGAAGCATGTGACTACTGATTTCCTTTACTCAGTGAGCACTGCTTGGGCTACCACGTCCCAACGGAATTGCATGAGAGGTTTCCTCTGTAAGTACTGTGCTTTTCAAAATTGCTTTCCAACAGCATACTGTATGGCATAAGCAGATAACAGAGTTTTAGCAGGCAGGCAGTTATCAATATCATCCCGCTCTTAAGCTGGTGTAACGATCATTGGTTTGAATATGCCTGCGTTTTCCCACAGAGCATGCAGTTCTGATACGTGAAAGCAGGTACGTATATGTACATAATTACCCTCATCATGTGCAGCAAAACCAGTCAAACAGCATGTTTATAGAAAGTGTCCTTAAGAGTGATTGCCTCTTGAAGAAGCATAGCTCATATAAGAGGAGTGGGACTGTCTCCAGCCAGCCCTGGGAGACGATGCTGAGAGCATATTGAAAAGCTGTCTTCAGTAAAAGCTTGCCAGTTTAACAACTCTGTTCACTGTTCCTATTGCACAGTGGGCTCTTTGACGCAACAGAAGGAGCTGCCTTTTTTTTTTTTTTTTTTTTTTTTTTCTTCCTCTTAAATCCGCCTGGCCAATTTAAAGCCTGTGGATATTTCTTCCCCCTCGGGGAAAGCTTATGTGAGGATTTTCTTTTTTAACAGTTCATTCCGTGAAACCATTTTTTTCTTGTTTGCTGTTAGAAAATGTTGGAGCTGAACACACGGCTTTCATTGCAGGTCAGTGGATGAACTCTTGACCAAATCATTTAACATTTGAGTGTAGTTTTAGCAAGCACTGTAGCTTGGGAGGAAAAAGCAAGTTAACAAGGTTTTATCATGTGAGCCCCTGTGTGCCTACTACTGGAATAGGAATCTTTTCAGGTCTTCAGTGACTGAGTTCTGTGCAGATGAATTTACTGTCTTTCTTTTGTAGACAAATGTACCAAATTAATATTTTATTGAGAACTGAGGTGACATCACAGTTTTGTCTATATTATTTAATCCCTGAATGTCTCTACTCCCTCAAAATGCAATAAATCTTATTGTGAATTTCAAGTATAAAGTTTTTGCCTTTTTATTTTGCAAGGATTGTCTTTTTGAGCTACATTTTTTTTTTCACTTCTTTTTAGCACACTTTAGTGGGAAGCATATTACTCCTGGGCACGTGCTGTCCGTAGGGAAGATAGTTATTTGCCATTTTGTATTTATTCTTAGATTGCTATCAAGGGAAGAAAGGATGTAGACATATTGTTAATGTCTCTCTTCAGGCTGTATTTGAGGTAAGGCAATCTTCTTTCCCTATCTCTGAAATTAGAATATGAAGTAGATGTAGTATTTCTTTTCATCTATAGTTACTAAGATTATCCTGTTGCTATCTGTCTGTCTTGTTGATAAGATGTGAATATCTTTGTGATAAAGCTGTTGCTTGTCTGTGTGACTCTTAAAACCTGGTATTTTTATTTCAACAATATCTTCTACATATCTGCATGTTTCTGTTAGCTTGTGTACCCTAGATCAATGAGAGATCGTTTTTGTAATTGCTTCAGGTTTCTTCTCTATTATTATCACATTAAGTGTGTGAGTGAGTGGACTTTTTGCCCTGGGTAGGCAATTCCTATAAAAACTTTGTAAAACTGAGTTACAAATTGTTTCCACTGTGAATCACTTTCCTTGTAAGATGATGACTTTTATGGTAATGTTTAACTTCAGTAGAATTGTTTTCAAATATATACAGTGCATTTTTTGTACATATTTTTTTTAACAGCACTCCAGAATAAAATAGAAAGATAGTGATTCAGACTGGTTTATTTTCTTCTCCACTTAATGTTGCCTGTTATGGGAAGTATATCACTTTGAAAGGTTGAATCATGAGGATCAGTACAGCTGAAAGGTGTCACTACAGCATTGGCCCTATGTAACTTCATTGAAAGTGGTATTTGTATGGGATACCACTGTTGGTGAGTTGTTAGTGCCTGGGAAATTAGAGAATACTATTTCTTGTTTATGTTTCTTTTCAAGTAATTTAAGAAATTGCCATTCAAATGAGATTAATTTTTATTTTACTATTTTCAGTAGCAAGGTTGCAGTTTTTATAATTCAAGATTTTGACATATGCTTTCTATAATTTTATTGTTATTTAAATCAATCCATCTGAATCTTTGTGATATCTCTTATAAGGGGAAGCATGTTTTAAGGCAGACATTCTAGACTGCAGTCCAGAAACATTTTTAATTTAAAAAAATATTCTCAATCTATCTTGTTTGGCTCCTCACATCTCTGAAACTGTTTGCTGTTTGAATTCCAAATAGTGTTGGCTCCATTCAAGAGATTTGTCTTTTAACTGTTTGTCAAGAGGCTTTTCACTTGGGATGGGGTAGGGAATAATACAGGGTAGTGTTACAAAGCTACAGTGAGCTATTTTTAATCTTACAGAGCAAAAATATTTACTACTATAAGCATTTATAATACTCAAATAAATTCATTCAAAGGTGATTTTAAAACCCATAGAGGCATAACTTTTTTTTAATCAACCAAATCTCACCAAATCTTCTTAGCATTTTCTGTTATCTAATTTTGGGAGTTATAAATCCATATCCTGTCACAGTACAAATACGCATTTTATGTCTGCAACCTGTTTTCTACTGTCAAGAAAAAAAACTTATTCCCTACTGTCAAAGTTATCTCAAGTTGAATATGCCTTAAAAACCTTAAAATTAAGCAGTATAATAAACTAATGTGTTTATCATATAACATGTTTTCTGAAACGTTTTCTCAACATTTGGATAACTTCTCTGATCCACCATCACTGGCAGAGGGTGTATTGGGCTGCATTCCTTCCCTTCGGATCTCTAGTTTGTGAGTCCTGCTTCTCAAAGGGAATCTCATGAGTAACACACCATGGTGTGTTGACATTTCACCTGACATTACTTTGCCAGAAAGCATGAATGGGGAAGGAGAATAAATGTTGTGGGTGCCTTGGTGTGTTCTTTGGGATCTTTGAAGTTGAAGCATATTCTGTAATATCTTACTGGATTCCAGCCTTTTTGCTTACCAGTGGTTACTGGAAGGTGTTTGTTTCTCCTGCTGTTTGTGGTGCCAGCTTTCTACCTAGCAAGTGTAGCAGAGCTTGTGGCTTGCTGTGTTTCTCCTTGCATGCCATGAACAGTGTCAGGTTAACTGGTTGCTTGTTTTGTTACCCGAGTGACCCGGCCTATGGATTGCCATGCCCCTAAGGAAAGGCTAGGTGTTGTCTAGTTAGTTTAAATCACACACACCTCAAGCCAGGTTAAGAGGAAATGCATAAGAACTTTTATTTGTAATATCTAGTTAAAATAGTCAACATTTTTAGAAACACTTATCCAAGATACAAACAAAAAAATAAAATGCTGAAATGCTTAATCTATTCATACCTAGCTTATAGCAGAAAGGTTTTTACTGCATCCTACTGATTTGATCCTCTTCTGACAAGATTTTCTTGTTTGCACATAGTGTACCTTTCAGGACACATCTGTTGGAAAAAGCCTGTTCATGAGCATCCATCAGTTAGTTACTCCTCTGACAAGAGAAAACTCTATCACACCATGCCTTTGGGAGCATACCTGAGGCCATTTTCTGATTCTTGAGGAACCTCTCATTTCTTATTCAGTCTTTTCTACAAGATTTTTCAGACAGTGCACTGTTAGTCTTTCATCCACAAACCCATTTTCTCTGTGTCTATCCAGACAAGGTGTCACCATTGTTCTTAATTATTTCATTATTAAAGACTGAAAGATATGTTTATTAGTGTATGCTTTACCTTCTTATACTTGACTGATTAGTCAAAAAGAGAGTAAATCTTTTCACCTCCCTTTGAGACTTAGTTTTCAGAAAAAATGTCTTCATGATGAGCTGTATTCTCTACCAATGAGTATATTAACATATTGAATGTTGTGCAGAACTCTGACTTTTTCTTGACACTGAGGCAGAAGGTTGGTTGTCAGAAGGTAGCACAAAGCTGTGTGTTATTGTTTAAGGATGGGCCCACTGAAGTAGGTGACAAGATAGAAGACTTGGGGGATGTAAACTGAAGAGTTTAAGGACCAAGGGCTAGAGAGAAATGGATCTGTAGAGCACTCGGCAAACTATATTTCTTTTAACTGTTCAGGGTGCAAATATTTCACCCAGATTATCTCGTCATGTGTGCATTTTAGACTTGGTGTGTGACTGCAGTCTCTGTGAGGGCCTCTCAGCACTGTTATAATATTGCTAATAAGGAGTCATGTCTGAAGTCATGTCTTGGTCTGAAGAGAGGCCTTTGGCAGAATGCCATGTTGCTGGAGGGCTTGAGTGAACCCCAGTGGTTTTGCTTATTCATACAATTGAGTGGGACCCTTTCATTGCAACTTGATTGCATTTAGGCTTGAGAAAAAAGACTTGGATAAAAATACCGTACACTGAATGTCTCCCGCTGCCTCCAGGGAGCTTGACTAGTTCAACTGCAGTTGTCAGCATCTACTTCAGGAAATGCCATGAGCCTGTAGATCAAGTCAAATGAACTTTATTTCTTGGCTCTACCTCAGCTGCAGCAAAACATCTAAAGTTAGGGCCTTAATAGCAGGTTTCCACTTGTTTCAGTTCATTAACTACTCATTTAGGCTACACTTATAGGCAGTGCAGTAACTGCTATGGGATACTAAAAGCCCATCTTGTTGTTTCACACCTTCATTAGGAAACACAGACACAGCAGTTTGGTCTTTCAGGCACTGTGTTTTGAATTCTGGGTTGTGATGTTCTTTACATGGATGCTTGTTGTTAAATTTCTAGTAACTGGAAGTCATCAGTGATGATGAAATCAATGATGAGGCTGTAGGGACTTTGCAGATTTCTGCTTTTTTCTCAGATGTACTAATTTTGAGTCCATGCTTTGAAGGGTCAGCAGTGCAGCCACTTCTAACTACATTTAACTACATGGGCTGACAGTGAGGATTGCAGATTACTTACATCTTCTCTGTAGACTGTCAAAGGCAACCCAGACCACATAGCTTCATGTCTTTACTAGAATCTATGGGAAAAATGAAATATTCAGTTCTGTAAAATTAATACTTCTCCTTACACTGAAAACAATAGATTTTTTTGGTTTTGTTTAAAGTCACAGGCTTAGCTCTCCTCAGTTTCAGAACAGTTACAGTTCTGTATTCTGTTTTCACATTCACCATCAACAGGTTTATGTTTTTTAAGCTAAATTATAATGTGCTAATTCAGTTTCATGCCAGACATCATTAAAGCCAATAGGAGTGTTCTTAAGACTACATTAGCATTAAACATTGTTGAGATCTTCACAGGATCACAGAATAGTTTGAGTTAGAAGGGATCTTAAAGATCATCTATTTCCAACCCCTCTGCCATGGGCAGGGACACCTTCCACTAGACCAGGTTGCTCAAAGCCCCGTCCAGCCTGGCCTTGAATACTGCCAGGGAGGGGGCAGCCACAGCTTCTCTGGGCAACCTGTTCAGTGTCTCACCATTCTCACAGTAAAGAATTTCTTCCTTACATCTAATCTAAATCTACCCTCTTTCAGTTTAAAGCCATTACCCCTTATCCTATCACTACATGTCCTTGTGCAAAAGTCCCTCCCCATCTTTTATATAGGCCTCCTTGATGTACTGGAAGGCCGCTATAAGGTCTCGCCTGAGCCTTCTCTTCTCCAGGCTGAACAACCCCAACTCTCTCAGCCTCTCTTTATAGGAGAGGTGCTCCAGCCCCCTGATTGTCTTTCTGGCCCTCCTCTGGACCTGCCTAAGCAGGTCAGTGTCATTCTTATGCTGAGGGTCCCAGAGCTGAAAGCAGGACTTTGCAGTTGCAGGACTCTGCAGTACTCAGCAGTACTGCTCAATGCAGCACCCAGTCTGCCCTAAACTCTATGAAGCTGCTATTCTGCTGTCCCATTGAAGCCATATAGCCATCCTACCAGTTTAACTGGTGGTCTGCTCCCAGCTCAAGAGAATGGGCTTGCAGATATTGCCTGAGTGTAGTAGGGACAACTAGACTGCATGAAGTAACACAAGCATACAAGTAAGTTTAGTTTTGCTAGTGATGTCTGTGAGCTAGATTAGGAAAAATCTACCAATGATGGGTGGAGAACAATAGGGAAAAACTTTGCAGTTTTCATCTATAATAGCAAATAAAAGAGGTGATAGCTTTCATTTCCAAGACTGTGCCTGTGACAAAGTGGGCTACCCCTCCATTTACATGAATAGCCATTGTCTTCATATTGCATTGCCTTGGTAACAGAAGCACAAACCAGTCACTTGGACATGGGCATCATCTTCTTATTCAGAAAGTGAAGAATAACAGAACAGTGATAGAAACTCTACTGAAGTGAAATCCTGGGGAAATTTTTTTTTCTTTTTTCCTCTCTATTGTGTGACTGAAAGTGGTCCTGGAATTTACTGGCAAGAAGGCACGGAACAATATGCACTCTGGCAACCTTGGAACAGTGTGCACATACCCCTGGGAATTGTTTCTACTGGAGAGGGTTGAAGCAGCAATGGGTTTCTGGCTTGCTCTTTCTGCAAAACTTTTTTTTTTTTTTTTTTTATAGCTGAGGCTATAAATAGTTGACAGTTCTTAAATTTAATAATACTCTCTTCCTCTCCAGGATGAGAAACTGGATCAAGATTTTCAAAGCCAAAAGCCTGCAGCCAGATACCCCTATTAATCATCTGTCTGTAATGTTGCTCAGATTTTGAGGGAATTCTCTTATTGTTCCTGTTTTGTGTATGGTGAAAAGACTCACCCAGAGTCTTTCCAGTGGGCCAGTGGCAGAACCAGAAGTAGGACTTAAGACTCCTGCATTTCAGCAGAGAGCTCTGCCTACTAGATAATATTCTATTGTATAGCCATATTCAGAAATTAGAATCGCTTAATTTTCAGAACAGTTGAGCCATCTGTAACTCCACCTGGTTTGGACATGGTTTATTAAGTGGTCACTGCTTTTGCAAGCTGGGGTGATAAAGAATTACAGGGTAGAATATTCAAACCACAGGAGTGATTGAATTTCCAAAGGGCTCCCAGGCATATGCACTAAAGCAGATGGCTTCAGTGACTTTCACATGTTACTCAGCCCAGCATTGATGTTCACTGCTTTGTGTTTCACTCACATCTTTTGCTGGGATGGGAATGACAAAAGGTAAGGAGACATTATGTCACCTGTAGTGCTATTTCTGCTACCAAAGTGGTACTTCAACTGCATCTAGGAGGGCTTACAAGGCAGAACATTTCAATCTTAAAAATGAGATTTTAGTCCTTATATAATTTAAGAGGTTTTTCCAGCATTTTTCCCTGTGAATTTACTTCAGAGAATATAGCTATGAAAGTGCTGGCCATGGTGATCGTAATGGAATTAGGTAGAGTTACATTGCCAGGGATCAGTGGTAATCACTCAGTGTTGGAATAAAGAAGCTTCCAGTTATGAAGGATGCATTGTGTGAAATTTTATTTTTTACCTTTTGTAATCAGTCATCCAACCCCTGTTAGGGTTGTTGGATTTCAACTCATCCAGTCCAGAGTATGTCTATATTTGAGTTCTTTGCCTTCATGTATCCTACAACTGGTGTTTTCATTAACGTGTAGGATGACATCCTTCACAGTGGGAAACTTTAAGAGTTGTATGGATTTGTAAAGAAGGAGCTTTACTCCAGCACATCAGTCTTTCCTATATGCACTTTTAATGTGCAGACAGTATTTAAGAAAATTATTCCTCTCCAGTTAGAATAATCTGAAAATAGAGGTAACAGTTTTGAAACACCCTTTTCACAGGAAACTTTTTAGTAGTTTATTTGTGAGAAGGTGAAGCCTCTTGATTTCAGGGAATAGATTTTAAATCAACTTTTGGAAAGCTTGTAAAAATCTATTAGCAAAATATACAGCAGTGTATATTGTGAAACAGGTTTCCTGCACTGTTTTTTTTTTTCTCATCAGATTGCTATTAAGTCAAACAATTATCTGAGGCAAATATATAATACATCAGAATATTGACTCAAATCCTAACAAATTGAAACAGAAGTATTTTAGAATGATACACATTATGGAAGTGGTGTTTGCTAGCTTAGAAGTAGAGTTTTGTTTGAGCCACAGGGATGGGAAATGACCTAAAGTATACGTCACTTACCTTCCAACTAGCAGGAGAGTGTAAGATGATTCTATGAGATAAAAGTCAGTGGTGAAGTTTTCTCATGCTTAACGGAACCAAATATATATATTTATGAATAAATTAGTAAGCTATTCCACTAATACCCTAGTTTTCTCTGAGAATTGTTCAGGAAATGAAAAGCACTTATGTAATGTTAAAGGAATGAAAGGAAAATTTCTTAGCATTAGACAAGGGAAATAAAGCTTCACTCTAAAATCCTTAAGAACTAACTATGCTAAGAAATTAGATCATTTCAAATGTAAAGTACATGCAAAAGTGTGTTTTGAGAGCACATCTCATTACTCATTACAATGCTTTGAGTCAGTAGCCCTAATTTTTAGATGTGGCCAAGAAGAGTTCAGAACTGTGCATGCATGTATGTTTGCATTTGTACAAATGTGGTTTAAACTTCCTTTTTCTCCCTTAATTCTGGATCTGCCTTTTGCTACGATAGTCAAGTAGAAGAAGCTGAAGAAGGTTGCTGTAACATCCCTTGTTTCCCAGCAATTCCAGGGAGTGGTATACATACCAGAAGGGCCAGAGCTATATGGGATGCCTGAACGTGCCTTGTACTCCAGCTGCAGGGACTATGTGGGAAGCAGACCACTTCTGTTTCACCAGAAACACCTCTTACACTGGGCTGCTAGTTATTTCTGGTTAGCACAGGTGGGCAAGTGAGCCACGTCCAAGGAAAATGTAGGCTTTTTTTTAGAGATTTAAGGGAGTTATGTTACAGATTTTTTCCAGTAAGTGCAGGGCTGTAATTCTGTAATTTTCTTACGTTCTTTGCAGTTCATTTGCTTGAGTTGGTGAAAACAGGCTCATCTGCTGGTAAAGCTTTTTTTTTTTTTTTTTCCCTAAGGTAGTTGTGCATTTTTTATATTCTGATTAGAATCCTTTTGTCTATTAACTACTAAAAAGGTCATAACTTCAGAGTCCAAGTCAAAGAAACTTGGCTGGCAATTGCTTAATAATCCTGTAAACCTATTAAACCTCAACAGCAAAAGAAACACAAAGGTCTAGATTAGAGTTAAGAATTAGGACATAACAAATTCTCAGTTTCACCTCTTTCCTAGGATGACAGCCTGTAAAGAGCTTTTGAAAAGACTTTCCATCCCCATTGGAACAATTTACTGAAGTAATCTTTATTTGTTTTTTAACCCCTATCCCTGATACCAACTGTTTGATACAACACTATGCTTTTACTCTCAGACAACTCCAGCATACCCTTCATGTGGGTCATATTCCTCCTCTGTATTGGTCTAGGATTTCCAATTATTTCTATATTCATTGAGCTCTGTCACTATACAGCCAATTGAAACAGGCAGGCTGCTCAATGTCTTTTCCACTCCAGGAGTAATTTAATCAGGGAGTGTTTGCATTATTTTTTCAGAGGGCCAAGGGGTGCATGCCAGGTGATCTGCAGTGGAGAACAGTATCATTATTAAAAAGGGTTAGGCATTTCATGCCATTTTGTGCTTCTGCAACTTGTAGTGAAGCTAACGGTACTGTCTTGATGTTTTTTCTAATATGCATGATTCAAATGTAATCAGTTGGAGAAGGTGTAGGAAAGAGGATGGATGAGTCATGGGACTGTATTTATATTGTATGAGATAGAGTTACAAAGCTGTTGGGTCCTGTGAGATCCTTAATCACTGCCGTATTTAAATTACAGAAGTGCTGATATTCACAGAGCAGATTAAGTCTGTTTCTTTAGTTTACCTCCAGAGTTCCATCCTGGATTTTAAAAGTATTTAATGGAAGCTTGGTATTGGTACATTTCCACAGAAATATTTCTGCTTGCCTAAAACAGCAAAGGAGAGAATTGACTGTGAGGGGAAAGTCTTCAGGGAGTCCTTGCATCCATTATAATCTTCATCTTAGTTGACTAATGTGCTCTTCTCCAGACAGCCAGAGAGAATAGGTGAGCCTTTGCTGTTACGGCAGACCTTAGGTCCAGGAGAATTTCCTTCCACTGCGATGAGCTAATTGGTATCAAGGGGACTTCAAGGTAAGGGTAAACTCTTCCAGAATTACCAATGAAAGAGAGGATGTGGGGATGAGACAGGCCACAAAGTCCTGGTGTGATAAATATCTGTGCTTTGCTAATTTCTTGCTGCTGGGCACTATTGTTTAGGTGAACGTCAGCTTGAGGTGACAACTGCATTTTTTCTCTGGAGTCCCTGGGCCAGATTGTGAGCTGGTAGGCATAATTTCATGATAGTAGTATCACACTTGGTCAGCTGAGCATCACCTGCTGGGAGTGCCACTGCAAAGCTGTCCTCCTCAGTAAGACTTTTCTGATGCTTCTTTTGCTTCTTTTAAGAGTTTTGTTTTCGCATTCATTTTGTCTCTCTAAAAAAAAAAAAAACCAAACAAAAAAACCCCAACACATTAAAAATATGTGAATTTAAAGAATTAGAACCAAATTTTGTCCACAGTTCCTCTCAGCTGAGTTTGAACTGCCATTAAAGTGATTTGTAAGAAAATTATCAAACTCTTGAAGAAATCTAACTGACATTTTAACATTTACAGTGGCATGTTAAAAGCTTTCATGTTGGTATAGGCCTCTTTAGTTTCTTGCTGCAACTGTCATGGGCAGCTCCAGACTTGGCACTTTTTTCCCCCCTTCATATCTGAAATAAATAGGCTTTATCCAAGCAATGTCTATGATAACGTATCCACTGGGGAGGGAAAAACCCCCACCTTCTGGAGGATTCTGATATTTCACATTGAGATTTTTGGAGAAGTAGTACTCAGCATATTAATAATGATGCTAACTCTTACACTGCTAGGGTTGGATTTAGATTGTCAAGTTCCAGATGAGTTTAAGTTCAGTGTCTAGCTAAAGGTCCTTGACTGGGCTTCCATGACAGTGACAAGAAGATGCCACAGAGAGTGATTTCATCTTAAGTTCATACCCACCTCTGATTTATTTCACCATCTTATCTAAATGCATAATTACAGTGTGTATCATCGTTACTGTCTTTGTTACAGTTGGAAATATCAAGAAGCAGACAGTGAAAAATACTTGCACAGGATCGTATTGCCTCCAGGAAGGAGACTTTGCTTGCATATGCTGCTGTTCAGTCTTATAACATAATGATGTATATATCTGTCATCTACAAATTGATCAGAGCTGTCTTCCAGGCCAATTTACAGACCCTTTTGCCCTGGGAAAGATGTTGGTACCTGCACATGCTGACAGTAGTGTTTTGGAGAGGCTCTGATGTGCTGCACACTAGTCACTTCAGTGCAGTGAGAGAGCTTCTGCTCTTCCTTACAGTGTCCTTTTGTGTTTACTCACATGGGACTTTTTTCAAGAGAGGGCTTATTTCCAAGTGTGAGGGGCTGTAGTGTAATCTTTGCCCGCTAAATGACACAACTCTTGAGTCGTTGCTCCTAAGCTTATGCTATGCACTTCTACTAAACTTGCGGTCTTTTTCATTGAACTGGTGCATGTGGTCAGTAGTAGCTCAAGGCAAGCATTTCAGATCTCTTAGGACTGAGGCAGCAAAGCACTGAAGTGTGGTTTTTGACCTGAAAATCAGGCAAGAATTATTCACAACTCTTTACTGACACCTTTTCTTTTACCTGGATCAGTTTCCTTTGAGTTATGCCTATTTTCTGGCTAAATATTTGTTTCCCTTAGCACACTGTGTCTTTTTTCTTAATTTTGATCTGGTTTTTTGATCGTATTCCATCTTGATGGCGATCTAGATTAAAATGAACCTTTCACTTAGGGTCTTCCTACACTGGAAGAAACAATGAGGCTGACATAGACCAAAGAGGTAACACTGATAACCTATAAGGAACTGGGAAATTCCTCTACAGTTCCTTTAGAAGAATCTGGATTCAGGGTTTTTAGGGATAGTTCTTGTTCCTAGATGTCCCGGGAGCTCAGTTAGGAGTCCAGAGTGCTGAGCTGAGGTTGGCTTTTGGTCACAGAGCAAGTGCAAATCCATGCTAGAGAATTCCTCAGGAAACGATTCTTCCAGATGGCTTGTGGGAGATACCTAGGCTATGTTTTGACCTTATCTTTCAGGCTCTGTTGCTGCTCACCATGGCAATGGGAACATAAGTGGAGAAATACTGGTGGTAAATAAACACTGATACCTTTATTCAACTGTTTCACTGGACAGATGGCTAAGAGTCTCTGAAGCACAGAGCTATGGGTCTGGGGAGGGAGGCAAAGCAGTCAGAAGTGTATGGGGAGACAGAAAACCAGATAGCAACACCTGCCTAAAGTCAGGGAGAAGGGCTAAGCTTTGTAAGTTGAAGATACGTAGGGATGTGTCTTTCCTGTCACTTGGGTTTTTTCCTCCCTTGGCTTATTAAGTTCCTGTGAACAAATAAAAGATGTTCTCTTTTTGATGTAGCTTGGCTGAGTCACTCCATTTCGTAACAGTCACAAGTGCCCAGAAAGTTTGTTGTAGCTGGATTCAGGCCCACTGGGACTGCTGAGATAAATATACTTAGTGGAAAGAGGGGTGTTAAAAGCTTCCTAACCCAGCCTGCCTTTGGAAAGAGCAAAACCTGGGAGTCCCTCGCTGGTAGAGGCTGCAAAAGGAAAATAGGAGAGTCACTTGAGTAAGGCTCTCAGTCCACTCCTCATTCCTTCATGAGAAGAGGTATGGTTCTAGTCTGGGCTCTGTTGTGCTCTCTAAGGCTCTCTTGATGTTCTCTGCAGATATATATGTCTTGAACACGTGGAGTTTTTCTTTTTTTTCCCAAACACTTTTTAGAATCCAAGCCAGCTGCTACAGCTCCTTCCCTTCAGCAAAACTGCTTCAAACCATGTTGAGATTTTGTTTTTCTTTGTAGCTGTGAACATACCTGCAGCCAATTTCTTCACATTAAAAGGTTATTTTAATAACAACATGATTCTAAGTGGTTCCCACAAACACCCTCACCTTTTGTCTCCTTATGTTTACTCCTCAATTCTTTCTTCTAAACACATTTTTCTATCCCTCCAGCAAAGCAAAGGGAGTTGTGTATTCCCAGCTTGGGTATGTCAGTGCTAATAGCCAGACTGGAGGAATGCTTGAGGACAGCACAATCTACAATTTAACCCAGTTCCTTATGTTTGCTAGAATGAAGGTTTCAGTTTGGAGCATGTGGTTTGTGTTTTCACAAGCTTATGGTTTGTTTGCACGCATGTGGTCTGAGTGTTCAGCACCTGAAAATCAGAGCCTGTAAACAGCCTGTCGCATTAGAAAATCTAGGCTGTGCTGCTTGTTTACTCTGAGTATAAATGTCATCTTGGCAGGCAATACATCTCCCCTCTCGCATGCACAAAGTTTTTAATTTGATTGCTGAGCTTAAATGGCATGGGCTTGGCAATGAATTTTAAAGTTTGTGTTTCTGTTCTTTAGTGGCCGTGCGCATGTGATATGAAGGTGCAAAGCAAGTTAGGGTTCTTTGAAGCTGCTTTCAGATGTCCTGTTGCAGTGTAGGTAATCAGAGGGGTGTGACATTTTGAGACTGAACAGAGAAGGAGAAAAAAAAAATGGTTATTGTAATTTTCAATGAAGATAGGTTGTAGACTGGTCTAAATAATGGCTCCTGCTTGTGGTATCTTGTTAGGTGGTCTACTTGCAATGTTCATTAATAGCAGTTACTACTGCTGTACTGAGGTTTTAGACTGACACAATACTTGACAAGGAATCAATGCCAGAAAAACAGATTGAGATTCAGCAGTTAATAATGTTCTAAGCCTTGTAAAGAACCTCAATATTTTTTTCCTTCAAAATTAAACTAGAACTTCCACAGTAAATCATTATGACATTAGTAATAATTTGATTTTTCCATATAGCTCATACATAGATACTCTGTATTTTTTTCTTCCAAGTGATTTGGGAAATCTAAAGTGTCCTGATGCCTGATTAGATTGATGGCTTTCCAGAATAAATGGAAAAAGTTATTGAGAAAGTGCATATTTACAGGAAAAAAGTAGCAAAGGGTAACTAAATGTATGCAGCTGTAAGGCTCTGAAAATAGTTTTCATCTTGTGTCTACTGTGCCTTTGAAATTTACCTAGGAGGCATAAAATCAGAGGTGTGAAAAGGTTTGCTTTCCATCACTACAACTGACTGTTGTTTTCCATAGAAAATTATAATTTGTAGATTCTTTCTCATCTGATTTATCAGGAGTTACCGAAGTCATCTGTGTGACTTCCTCACGTTATCTGACAAGCGTTAATAAGCTGTAGTGTCTGTGTTCTTGATGTTATGTTTCTTTGAAGAGGGAGATAGAGGTGCTTGTCCAGCATATTTTATCTAAGGCACAGGGAAGTGTGCCTTGACTGTTTTCTGTTGTAGTAGAACTAGTGCTACCTGTTACTCATGTTTCTCTTCTAGTATCCTGTCAGCATTACTTTAACTTCTTGGGGAACTTCCCTTTACAAAGGAAAAAATTTCCAGTGACCATCCCAGTAATATCCTTTTTATGGAATGACTCTTTTTTTCCTTACATGTTTCTATGTCTCTCTTTAATGAAATGCAGATTCTAGCTCTACTTTCATCTACTTTTACTAAGTCCTTTGTTTCATGTAGCCTGACTGTGCAGTGTTTTAGTTGTGTGAGAAACCTCATCTAGTTACATCATTGCTACACTGGTGAAAAAAGTGGTGTGTCCCTTGGTGTTCCCGTTGATGGAAACAGTGTTTCCCAGCTGAGATTGATCAGGTGTTTATTACACCAGGAAATGAGCATGCTGTGGTCTTTAAAATCAAACGCTTTTGGTGTAGAAAATTTTTAAACTGAACAAGCTGGGCTGTCTTCTATGGATATGGTAGAAGCGTTTTCTGATCATTTTATGATTTTTTTTTACATTTTGTGTGTGTGTGAGAGACAACTTTGCAATCTGAAATGTATCAAGCCTAAGAACTGACCTGTATAATAAATATAGCCTGCGTTCTGAGGCATGGTGGTAAAGTGTGGATTTGGGCTGAGGGAGGGTTGTGTTTTGCCAGTGTTTTGGAGCATGAGGGGTTGAACTTTGTTTATATCTTTGCAGGCCATAAAGTGTGCTGCTAAAAAAATGCTGTATTGCATGAGCCTCTAGTGGAGTGTGTTCTCTCGGAATGACTCTTAACTTGAATTACTCTGGAAAAGGAGGTTGCCTAAAAGCAAGTCTTCCTACCCATTACAGTGAGTTGTCTTTACTTTTGCATTCCTTTGGTTGGATATTAGGGACCCATATCTAGAGGCACCTCCATGTGCAGTTCAGCATCTGAAGAAGCCACTTCTCAGCTGTTCCTCTTGTCTCCCTTTAGACTGTGAATCCTTTTTTTCCTGTGCAAATGTATATAGAAGGGCTCATCTTATAACTGCAACCTGGTGGTTTTGTCTGTAGCTGTACTCCTTCACAGTTTCCGTTTCCCACTTATAATGGAGAGCGTGCTTGGAGGGGGTGAATTTCACGGGGCATCTCCTCTGGAAGTCAAGAAAGAGTGGGTAGAACCTCCACCCAGCAAAAGCTGTACACATAGAAATAGTGATCCTGAGGGTGTGCACTTCTTAAAAGAAGGGAATATAGAATTATTCTGTGAGATCCTGACCAAGGTATTTGCCTCACATCTACTCCTCAAATTCCTTCTCTCTGCCCCTGTGTGGCAGATTCATGTGAAATTCCAGATCTGCCAACAGCTGAGGAACCTTGCTGCATATCTGCAATATGTGCATGGTATTTAGTTTTGGGATCCTAATTTTGAAGGCTAAGGCAAGATTCTGGAGAAATCCTCATTTTAAGGTATTTACCATTTTCTTAGTCCTTTTCTTCTGGGCTGGAGCTGTAGTTTGTACCATAGTTAAAGTTTCTGGGCTTATTGCCAGCACTAATGTGCTGTTTCAATAGACAAGCCAGGCTGGTTCTTCTGGGGCCTCTGAAATGGCCTCTGTGTGTTAGGGAGAATGGAGAAACTAAGGGCCACTATCTGGTATTTGATGCCTTGCTGTTGCAGTAAGTTCACTAGGGGCCCAACTGGACCTGCCTTCCACTGTGCAAAGTGTCAAACAGTAAGGAGCATCACTGTTCTGGAGAGGTTTACTGTGTAGAGATACAAAATGGGTAGAAAGAAGACCTAAAGTGTGCTTAAAGAGTGCCAGGAATCTGTATAGCTTTCATCTGGAGCAAACCCCATTGCCTGGGAGCCTGGCTGTCCTGAAGGGAATACAGTGAGACCCCGTGTGGAACAGTTGGCTTTGACATCCCTGATAATGATGGCAATATTTGCTACTTGAAGTTGGGCTGAAATGGCTTTATTTATTTAACCATCTGTTTGCAATAGTCACCATCTTTTTCTTTTATCCACAGATTACTTTTATATCCATATGCCACATTTTGCTGTTCTAACAGCTTCTCAAAGGATTGCTATTTTTAGACCTGTAATAATGGATGTATGCATGACTCCTCAGCGAGTAACTCATCTTATTAACTCAGACTGGTGCCTGGTGCTTGCTTTTTTTGTATTTTTAGTCAACTATACATTTTGAGGTAGAATAGCTGGGATAAAGCGGAAGCTGGTGTATAAAACTAAAGGGGAGGTCAAGAACAGCTGGTTTTTATTATATTCTTTCCCTTTTCTGCTCAGTGCATCTGGGGTGTATTGGAAATACTGCAGACATACTGTACTGTTGCACTGCACAGGTTGCATGATGTCCCGTAATCCCAGACAAGTGGCTGAAGTCAGAAATAAAATGAATAAAGAGTAGAACACTGGATTAGATTTGCAGGAGGCAAGTCAGTGTGTCAAAATTATGAGGAGGTTTCCCACTTCCTGGCACATTCCCTCTGTTGATCTGTGGTCTTCGGCAGTAATGAATGTGCTGTAATTATGTAAAATAAGTTAGCTGGCTTAGTGTGATGATGCTTGCGCATAGCTCTTCAGTGAAATAATCGTGTGGAACAGGTGGTCTGGGGGAGCATTTGCCCTAGCCATCTGTAGGCATCTGACAGACTAGATGGTTAAGTTAGCCAGGTGAATTTCCTTGCTCCCAGCAGGAACATGGTTCTTGCTGTGTGTAGATTCAGTCAGGCAGATAATTCAGCAGCTAAGTGCGGGAGCCTGACCTTAGGTAATGTGAGCACATCTCAGCATGCATGTCCCTTACAGTAAATAAAGGAGAGTTCTGCCTGTGACTGCATCCTTGTCCCAGTGGGGTTATCTATGAGATAATTATATTCTTTGAACTTTCCAATTATTTTTGAGGGAATACGCTTTGTCCTTTTTGACTACAACTTAATAGAACTGACTGAAGTACTAATCAAGAAGAGTAGCTGTTAGAAATGGTTGTCCTCTTTCAGAAATAGCTAAAACTAGTACTTAAATGCCTAGAAGGGTGTAGCTTCTCTGACAAGGGAGGAGATAGAAGAATAGCAATTTTGAAGCAGTGGAGGATCAAAACTGTGTTAAAAATCTGGAGGAGTAATGAAGAAATGCAACATTTCCAAATAGGAGAATTGTTTCTTGTGCATGTCTGTTATAAAATACAAACTTACACTTAGGGAATAGGTTGATCATCAAGATCACAAAGGTTAGAAATATTTCTCTGTTGTACAAGACTTCTGTGCCTTCCGAAGCACTTGGTATCCTTTGAGAGAGGCAATGTATAACATTAAATGGATGGCTGATCTCATCTGCACTGTCAAGTGGCTTCTCTCACCCATATTTTCCTTAAAAATCACAGGGATTTCCCTCAGCTGCTCCAATTTTACTGATGGGTTGGTTTTTTTTTTGGTCATGCTTTCAATGCAAAGTCAAGCTGAGTTTTTTGTCAAGAGTACATACCAGAAGAGAGAATTAAACCACCACAGTCCCCTGTGCATGCTCTTACCTAGCACTTAAAAATTCTATGGGAGTTTTGTTTAAACCAGGTATGAGTTGCCTTTTTTCTCTTGCTTCACATCCACATGCTGACACCATTTGCTCATTTTTTCCTGTAGGATCTTTCAGCTGGTGTTTTCCAATAAATATCTTCCACTGACAGCTGCTTTCCGTCCTCTTTTAGTCAAGGAAGTGTTAAATTCTCTTGTCATTTGTTCTTAATATGTCAGTCCTGGAAAACTCTGCCTGTTAAACTGACTGCTGTTAGAAAAAAGAGATGCTTTCCCATCAGTAGGAGAACTACTATTATTTTAGGGACTGCTGAAATACTTGCAGTGAGGCATTTTATGGCTGTTTCTAATAGCCCTTGAACTAATTCAGTGATAACAGAACAATATACAGAAAGAAGCTGGTAGAGGTATAACGATAAAAGAAATACAGGTTTCACCCAGTTTATATGGAATCCATCAGGTGTGTCATTAGTGTGACAGGATTTCTATCTCTGGCATGTGAGATCTCAGAGATTTTATTCGTATGTGCTCATCTGTTAAGTGTTACAGCTTATTAACAATGAAATCAATTGATGTAATCAGTTATGAGTATAAGGGCTTTAAGTCTTTAGACCTGTAATCCAGAATGCATTGCACGATTACAGTGAACTCTTCAGAAAAGTTAATGAGACAAGGTACACTTGTAAGAGACTACAAAAAAAAGCCACATTTCCTTTTCCATGGGTTAGAAACCAGGCAGATGGGAGGACATTGACTTGGGGGTGGGAATATCTTCCTCTGAGTTAAACTGTCACAGGTTCTCATTGGAAATGGTATGAGTTTCATATTCTACAGAAAACTGTATTAAAAGGAGGGGAAGGAAGAAATCTGTAAAGGCACAGCCACAGTTTCTTCTTTTTATTTCATTAGCTTTCATAGTTTTGCCAGCACACATTCTAGCCAATTTTTGTTAAAATAAAAAATAATGCTATCATTTGCAGGCAGGTTTCCATAAGAACAGAAACAAAGATTCAATAGCATGAAGCTTTATCTCATAAGGAAATCTCTTTTCTTCAAATATTCTTTTAGGTTTGGGGAATTGTACTTTTTTTTTTTTTTCCCTATTTTCTGAAAATCTTTATAAATGCACCTAATTTCAGGAAACTGTTTTCTTTAAAAAGATGAACTATCCTTTTAAAAAAAAAGAAAAGTTGAGTTTGCATCAACTTTAATATATGGCTTGTTAAACCAAACCAAGCCAGATACCTCTATGGTACAATGACAAAAAAGAAATGTTATAGTGTAAGTTCATATTGTGTGTGTTATTTCATAACTTTGCATGAAACATGCTTTGGTTTTGATTGAAGCCTGAAGCTGTTGTTTTAAGAGATAGGCTCTTTGGAACCTTTCAGGAAATGCTGACCTGTCTGCGGGGTGTACTTCTCCTGTGTAACAAAAGGGAAAAAACAAAAAATAGCTTTTACTGGCAAGGGAAACTGACTTTACTTATGTCATTAGTCATCTCTGTGTTAGAGAAGGAGGATGCCTCTTGTATGAACTGTTAACATTTAACAAGTTTGTAGCTGAATGGCTGTTTTTTAAGAGTTCTTGACAACTGTGCAATAACTGCATTTAAAATCTCCATAATAAACTCCATAAATTTCTTGATGACCAATGACAAATTATCTTTATGACTGTAAATTAGTATATCAGCTGTAAGTTAGTATATCAGACTGCTTGTTTGAACTGAGGTATTTTATAAAGAAGTTGAAACCACAGATCCCATTTCCAATATGATTTGAGCATCAGAGATAAAATCTTAGAAACCAAAGTAACTGTGAACAGGTGTCTCGTTAACACTTGGAAATGTGGCTTGGATTACTTAACTAAGAATGTGATGACATTTTTCATAAAATTAAAAAAATATTTTTTCTTATAGCCATTTGATCAAAAGTGATGTTTTCTGTAGGCCTGTATGCATTCTGGCATTTTCAAAGAAACCTGCAAAACCAAACATGAAGTGGAAAGTTGAAGCGCTGTGATTTGTTAAGTTAAAACAAAGTAGATATTCTCAACCTATTGAAATATTTTATTAAAAACAAATCCATATAAGTGATAGAGTATCATGAAAACGTAAAAACATCTCCATTCTGTTGAAATCAATTGACCTAAGTAAACTTTTGTAGACAGCTGTGTTTGGCAATGTCGTTCTTTACCTTTTGGTTGTCTTCAGGGTTTTTTTTTCAATTCCTTTTTTGAAGAATTTAATGATCAAGTAGATAGGCTGTACAATATTAAATGTGGAAAACCTTCCTTTCTTTCTCCCCTCTGACTGGACCTTTTCTGCACAGACTTCACTGTGATTTATCTTTTCAAGTTCCTACAATAAATAATTGGCTAGTTTAATGATGGTGAGGTTGGTGAGATTAAAATATTGTGTGAACCTTAGATTAAAAAAATGAAAAAGATATTAGGAAACTTTCTCTAGAAAGAGAAAAAAATTGTTTTACTGAAGTGACTTAAAAAGCTTGGGCTTTTTGAAGAATTGCTAGAAGACTCTTTTCTGATATACCAAGGAAATGCTAGGTCTTTGACCAAAACCACATATGAAAACAGTGGTGATGAACCAAATGGGACTCTGTGGCACGTGTTGTTTCATAGTAAGTGCTAACCTGGGAGGAGGAAGGAAATGGGGGCTGAGTCAGGGGACTGGCCTCTTCCTGTCAATCTGTACAGACCAGACTGATAGAGAAATGCAGGTCAGCAGAGCTTGGGGGTTGTACATGAGTTATGAGAGCTGTTAATGCTACACGTTTTAGAGCTGTGTGTGGACCCTGGGTAACTTGTCTCTATACTGAACCAGGCTGAAGTTATTTTTTGGTTTCTTGGTTATTAATTTGTAGTCTGAAACATGATTTTCTTTTGTAATGTAAGCTGTAGCTGAACAGTAGTCTTGGTCAGCAATATTAGTCCCTATCCCAATAATTCTTGCTCAGTCTAGATGACATTCCAAACCCTTTATACTTTGTCTAACAAGCTGTTTTTTTCTCTTGTCCCCTTTGCTCCTGATTATTTTATTTGAAGCACTGTCTTGACACCACACTATCTAGCAAATTTCATTTGAAGTACAGGGAGCACAAAATTTAGGGCTCTGCATTACCATGAGAATATAACTTGTGGGACCCAGATGTATCTCCTCAGTTCCCTGGTGGACTCAGGAGGGAGGAAACCTCTGGTGTCAATTCTGCTGGAGTTAATGAAGTTCAATTCCACCATCTAGCTTGGTACAGGGGTTTCTAGCTATAACAGGGGATTTCTGGCAAGGAGAGAAGGAGGGAATCTCCAGGTCAGACTGGATTGTTCAGACATCCTAAAACTATATTGCTACCTTACAAAGGCTTTGATATGATAGGGACCTTAAGTCACTGTTACTGTACTTTATCACCTAACAGCTTTTCTCAAAGCAGTGGACTTCCATTACACTTGGCAGGTGCAGCTGAAAGGCTGGTCTGATGGCAGCTAAACATATGAGGGCTTACATAGCCCTGACTAAAGCAGTCCTAGGTAAATACTGTGACATGCACAAACTGCTTTCCACTCTGTGGCTCAGCCTAGCTAGGTTTTCCTGTTTCTGAATGCAACTTAGTTATGCATGTTTGTGCATTTATCAATTGATAAAAGACTGTCCTGCTTAATTAGATACATACTAAACCCTCCACTGATTCACGACCTATATCACAGGCCTGTGCACATGCACTGGGCTCTAGATTTCAAGTCTGGCTGTGGTACTGTGTGATGTACATCTGACAGAATCCTTAGGACTCCTATCATAAAGTGACATTAGTATGTACTTTGTACAAAAAATATTTTAACTAACAATCATGTGACACATTCATGAAGACATGGGTCTATACCCAACAAACATTCATGATGTGTCCCTACACAGGTGTAGATCCCTTCATTTTTACAGGTCTTGCTGCTGCATATGTAAGTTACTTTTATAAGGCTGTGATCATCTTTGTTCTTAAAAGGAATGACTGTTCATTCCTGTGGTGGCAGTCAGTTTTCTTTTGCTTGTGTAAATCACTGAGTGTGTGTGTGTAAACATTTTGAAGTGAAGTAACAGCATTTTTTCCAGGTCTAGACTTAAATGGGTAAGCAAAATTTATCCTATTATTTGTTTTAGTAAGGAAATACTAAAGGATTTTGTGTTCTAGCCATCTTATTATGCTGACTCTCAGCCATTTCAGAAGCTGATATAGTTTGGTCATGTTAAAACTGAGTTTAGTCTTTCTGGAAGCTCTCTATATGCAGAGCAGTTGTTGAATTATATCTTAAAATGAAGTAAATTAGTAGCAACTTTTAGCTGTTCCCTGGCTGTAGCTTGTCCTAGTTTTGTTGGCTAGTTTCCTGCAAAAATAAATGGTTCTTAGTTAGCATGTTGTTATCCTTGATGTTGTATAGGGCTCTTGCAGCATTGCATGATCGGAGTAAAATGCTTCTCTTTGACACATCTACAATACTGAGATAGCACTTACCTGAATGAAATTAAATTGAAGGTCATGTTCAGAAGGTGCTGGTCTTCCAGATAAGTTGGATGTCTCAGCTGTCCATCCCAACCATTAATTTTTAGGACTGACAACTATGATGATTTGTTAATTGCTCTTAAAAGACCAAGCTGAACTCCAGGCCAACTCAAATGCATATTTTTCATCTCCATTTTAGCAAAGTTCAAAACACTTTCGGAGCAACTGATTTCCTAAAACTTCAGGTCAGAGCTTGATAATAAGAAGTGGTCCTTTAGAGAGAAGCATCGTTGTATCATAATTTCTTTCCTGCAGTAGCATGGAGTTGGTCTTTGTGAGTCACAGAATTTGTGAGTCATCTCTTCTCTGCATTTTCTCTTTGGAGCTTGACAGGGCCATGCATCTGTCACATTGCCTACTGGAGAATAAATAGGGTGGTGGAAACTTCCAGGAGTCCTGTAAAGGCTTTTGGAAGTGTCCTATAGTACCCCCAACTAACAATTGTACTGAGGGTGTGTGGATTGATATACCTACAAGTCCGTGTGTTTAGCAGAGAGGGGTAGTGTGTTTGTGGTTGTAAGGTGAAAATCTGAGTGTCTCATACAAAAAATAACATTCCTAATACAGGCTCCTGCAAATGCTGGTTATTGATCTGTGTAAAACTGCCAAGTTGTTCACAGATAACATTATTTTGGGGGAGAGAAAGTAGTTCTGGGAGTGTTGTTGAAGTTACTTAAAGTAATAGTTCTTTTTTATAAAAGACAACAATGTTATTGGTATGTGGAGAACATTTTAGATGTTACATTGGTTCTTTTCAGATGTAGTTAGAATTTAATTAATGTTTAATATCTGTGGTTTTTTACTTTAAAACTAATTTGATTTACAGTGGAAAGCAGTGGTGCTTTCACTAGTATGTCTATCCGCATTGATAAACCCACACACAGAATGCGTATGCCCTGGGAGGACAAAGGGATCCCAATAGTCCTTTTGAATGGGTTTGGGTTTTTTTGACAGAAATATGACACTGTAAAAGAAATAATTATTACTGCATTTCTACTGTAATAGAAATAATGACTACTGTAAAAGTTGAAACAACTGGCACACTTGTTGCATTTAACAGCAGAAGGCTTTCAGAGTGCCTCTTGATTTCTGTTCTGGACTGTCTTAGGGAAAGTCACCTTCACGATCATTGACTGCATGTAAGTGCATGGTCTAACACAAGTACATGTGGACATCAGAACTCAGCTGAAGTGTCGTGGCAGATGGCACTGATTTACCTTAATAAGAGGAAACCAATTAAATGAGCAGTACTGGGGTCTGGAGTAGTTACAACTTCTGCACTGGTTTTGTAACCTTCAGAGCGAGAAGCCTATAGCGGTATCTTGAATATAAAACCAGCCACTTCTCAGCTTCCTCACAAGAAAACATAATATTTCCAGGAACATTCATTCCTTTGAGGAATTCTTGTTTTGTTTGACTGCTTCTAATAGTTGTTGTAACCCGTTTGCAAGATGATCGGATTGTAATTGTTAATTATAGAGGGGAACAATGTAATTGTCTTTCTGAGGGTGGGATTAGATACCAAGACTTTTCTCTTTGAGAGTATGCCTGGCAATGCAAGTAAGATTTTCTGTTGAAAATGACTCTTGAATCAAAGATTAGGAAATGAAGCTTTTTACAGTAAGTTGTCTAATGTCTTCAAGTACTGGCACTTCACATTTTGATTCTGGACACTATTTCTTAACAATCTGTCTGTTTCAAGTGCGCTATCAATTGCAAACCAGATGTTAGAATTCTAAGTCGTTTGTTTGGGATGTGTGATTGTCAACCCAAGAGCGAGCAGTGGTGTGCTTTTTAGCAGGGGACAATACAGGAAGGCTGTGAAGGTACCCCAGTCAGGTTATCAGACAGGTTCTTTTCGTTATTCAGCCTTTTGTTTAGTTCAGCACTGGGCAGATGAACTGGGCTGAAAAGTAGTTGAAAAATCATGATTTGGCATTAAGGAGAAATAATTTATCTTTGAATTCCCTTCACATGCACCTTAAACACTTTGTGTGAGACTAGATTTAATCCCTGTGACATGTCCCATTCTGCTGAGTGGCTTGAATTTCATAGAATCATTCAGGTTGGAAAAGACCCTTGGGATCATCGAGTCCAACCATCAGCCCTACTCTGCAAAGTTCTGCCCTACATCATCTCCCCCAACATCTCATCTAAACGACCCTTAAACACACCCAGGGATGGTGACTCCACCACATCCCTGGGCAGACTATTCCACTGTCTGACCACTCTTTCTGTGAAATATTTTTTCCTAATGTTCAGTCTAAACCTCCTCTGTTGCAGCTTAAAGCCATTCCCTCTTGTTCTGTCACTAATTACCTGTGAGAAGAGACCAGCACCAACCTCTCTACAATGTCCTTTCAGGTAGTTGTAGTGTTGAGGTCTCCCCTGAGCCTTCTCCTCCTCAAACTAAACAGTCCCAGCTCCTTCAACCGCTCCTCACAGGATTTATTCTCCAGGCCCTTCACCAGCTTCGTTGCCCTCCTCTGTACTCACTCCAGCACCTCGATGTCTCTCTCGTATTGAGGTGCCCAAAACTGGACACAACACTCCAGGTGTGGCCTCACCAGTGCAGAGTACAGGGGCACTATCACCTCCCTGCTTCTGCCGGTCACACTATTTCTCATACAAGCCAGGATGCCTTTGGCTTTCTTGGCCACCCAGGCACACTGCTGGCTCACGTTCAGCTGCTTGTCAGTTAGAACCCCCAGATCCTTCTCTTCCAGACACCCTCCAGCCCCACCTCCCCAAGCCTGTAGCAATGCCTGGGGTTGTTGTGGCCCAAGTGCAGGACCTGGCACTTGGCCTTGTTCAAGCTCATCCCGTTGATGTTGGCCCGCTGATCCAATCTATCCAAGTCTCTCTGCAGAGCCTCCCTGTCCTCGTGCAGATGGACACTCCTGCTTAACTTGGTGTCATCTGTGAACTTACTGATGATACACTCTGTCCTTATCAAGATCATCAATACAGATGTTGAACAGAAATGGTCCCAACACCGAGCCCTGAGGAACACCACTTGTGACTGGCCACCAGCTGGATTTAACTCCACAGACCACCACTCTCTGGGACCGTCCATCCAGCCAGTGCTTGACCCAGCAGACAGTTCGCTCATCCAGGCCATGGGCAGCCAGTTTTTCTATGAGAATTCTGTGGGGAACTGTGTCAAATGCTTTTTGAAAATCCAGGTACACAATATCCACAGCTTTTCCTTTGTCCAATAGTCGGGTCATTTTGTCATAGAAGGAGATCAGGTTTGTCAGGCAGGACCTCCTTTCTGCCTTTCTTGTAGATGGGTGTCACATTTGCCAGCCTCCAGTCCAATGGGACCTCCCCAGTTAGCCATGACTTCAGGTAAATCATGGACAGCAGCTTGGTGAGCACGTGCCACTTTCTGTCAGGGCTAAAGGGGCAAAATCTTGTCCCTAACATTTAAAGCAGACTGAACTGTCTGCAGTGCTATGTGAAGTCTTTGTAATTAAAAGCTTGAGGCAAATGCCAAGTGGCTGCAGAATGTCTTTTTTTTTTTTTTTAAGGCACTTAAAGTTTGGGTGAAACATCTGTTTCCTCCTCTCCAGAGCTCATTTCAGAGATTAATATGATTCTAATGAAATCTCACTGCAACATGTGGTGCTGTTCAGTGAAGATGTTTCAAACACCTACACAAAACCTAATTGCAGCTTCTGCCATTTACTGCCTCTACTAAAAAAAAAAAAAAAAAAAAAAAAAAAAAAAAAAAAAAAGGAATTTCAAAAAGTTTTGTGAAATAAAATGGATGGTAGTTGCCACTCTGAGTTACAGCTCCAATAGGAAGCTGTGGCAGAAAGTACTTGAAAACATGGAATCATTTGGCATTGCCCCTGCCATATGTGCTGAGAGATCACTGCCTTTGCAAATGTGACTGTTCTTTTGCCATTCATTTCTGTCCTCAACATGAAGAGCAAGGAGAATGTAGAGCTCAGAGGGGAGATACATATACAGAGATACATTTTTTGACTCCCTTTCTTCTGCACAAATTCTCAGTTTGGTTTTGGGGAGTCAAAAATTCAGACTTGAAATATGTTGTCTTTTCTGTGCAGAGATGAATTTCCTGTATCTCTATAGTCCGTTAAAAATCCAGATGCTGATGAGTAACAGAGGTGGGTGCATACGATCCAAAATTTCAAACCAAACAACTTTCATAAGTTTTGCCACTCCCTATGACTGGGTGCAGCACCCTCCACTGCGCAGCGCTGTTTATGCAGTGCTTACAGTGATGATAGAACCTGGTTCTGTGTTTAGATCATTTTTGAGCCCAGGATCCTTGAAAACAACTGAAAAGCATCTCTGTGAGCTGGGCTGACCTCTGGCTCAGCTAACAGGTTGAGCTGAGGCTGAAGATGTTTTTGCAAACAGAGGCTTTCTTAGAATTAATGTCCTTTTCCTTGGCTATCAGACTAACCACTGCATATTCATTAAAGCTTCTCTTTGCAAATAGACTAATGCTACTTGATGCAGCTGACTTCTGTGAAATACAGAGGTGTTTTTGTCAGTTCCTGGAAAAAAATGACATTTCAGTTTGTCTCCCCTTCATCTCAGGCTCTCTCAGTTGGTGTGAAACTGTGTAGGTCTGGTGAAATCAACAGAACAGTTGTTAGGAGGAGTTACCATCCTTAGCTTTCTGGTACTGTCTGTGCAGCTGAGATGCCTTAGCTGTGACCACCTTCAGTGTTGACTTAAAGTAATCTGGTTTTTTTGGCACTGACATGGATTGGGACTGCTTTCACAAGCATGCCCATGAGATAGTAGTACAGTAACAGCTGTATATTTAAATGTCAGTCACTGCAAGGCAATGCTACCGAAGCCAACAGTACAATTTAATGAGACAGATCTAGCAACAGAGGGTGAGTAATGGGTGCTTGTTGTCAGGATGCCTCCAGTCGTGATGGTAAAATCCCCGTGAAGAAGGTGGAAATCCCCATGGCCTGAATTTCTTGTTATGAACGGATGGTGCAAAGGACAAAGTAGCTCAGTTAATTTGCTGTCCTGAAGTGTTTTTAAGGATACATCTTTGATGGATGAGAGTTCAAACCAGAAAACTAGCTAAGGAAAGAGAGTGCCCTGAAGAGAGACCCAGTATGTTTTAGTGAAGATAGATATATACACACATCTATTAAGGTCAACATTTGAAAAGCTCTTTACCCAAAACTTGAGTCTGTTGCTGCTTATAGAAATGAAATTGTGTGTTTATCTAAGCCATTGAGATGTAATTTCAGTTTATACTGTGTTAGCACAACTAATCCTTTCAGTGATGTTCAGCTTCTGCCAATTCAGTCAATGGACTAATTGTGTGAAGTGAAGCATACAAGCACAGCAGTGTTTTATGTACTACATCTTACCACTTCCTGACCCTGTCTCACTGCACACTACCTTCTTGCAGTCTTCTAGCCAGATCTGTTGTAGAGTTAGAAATGCCCAGATTAATTTTCCCTGCTTTGACAAGCTCCTTTACATTTGCAGGAGGCCAGCTTTTATAGTGCATCCATAGGAAGCGTCTCCACTACAGCCTTTCACCACACAGGAGACAGACTGAAGATGTAGGCAGCTGGCAAATGTGAAAGCAATGAAGAGGTGTTCTGAGGTTGACAGTGCTTTTTATAGTACGCGCGTTTTCTGGGAAGGGCGTAAGAAGGGAGATAAACAGAAGATTGTGGCGAGCTGAAAAGTAGCTGTAGCAGACCAAGATATTCCAAAGAGAAGATCACAGCAAAAAGGTAAGGGTGCCAATTTCATCCTGTCCTTTTTCCTGCTGCTTGCATGTTTTCTTCAACCTCGACAATTCTTCCTTTGAAAACTCTGACATTTTCCGCAGAATCCTATAAATACTTATAATAGCCATTCAACATTATTTTGAGAAAAATACAGTAGTATTTTTATAGCTCACTCTAGCCCTCTTAATTCCTACTCTAAAAGTGTGGGGTTTTTTCTAGAAGGTCTGCAGCCTGATAAAACATTGATAATAGTTCAAAGGATCAGAAATATCTCTGCATAACAGCTGTAAATAGTAATAGTCAATCAAGACACAGGGCAAGTCATGTAGCAGTTGATAAGTCCTACAGAAGGCTGGCTCAAGACTAGAAATAACTGAAAATAGCTCTGAAACTCTTATTCTTAGAGAAACTGTTTTTACTTAAGAGTCTGCCAGCAAGGATGTGTGACTAAAAGGATTATGAATCTCTATTTTCAAAAGCAGTGTCATAATGTTATGCATGCATCCAAGGGGAGAACGTCAAGGGGTTAATTTGATTGTGTTCGAGTCTAACAATGCAGTGTCACAGCATAATCTAGGATGTTACTCAGCCTTGGCCTAAGTCTACTCTCATCTGAGTAAATGATTAAGTTCTTTGCATCAGCATGGATTTAGGCCAAAACTGAGGGATTTTGAAAATCCTACTGCTAATGTTCTCAGCGCAATTGTTTTAATGTAGCTTACAGCTAGATCAATATTCATGTTCGGTCATCTAATTTTCCTTTCCTGTTTGTAAGTATACTTGAGGAAGTCTTACTGAAAATGATAACATACACAGTTTTAACTTCTCTTATTTTAAAAAATACCTAAGTCAGTTTTCCCTAAACCCTCTCAGTGGTCTTCACTCCTGGGCAGGGAGCATATGTGGAAAACACAGTAGTACTGTACATTGGTACAAGATTTCTTATAATATTATGAGAAAAAGAAGAGGGCCTTAGAATGATAATAGAGTGTGCAATGATGACAGACTCCTAGATGGAAACAAAGCTTCCCCTGATTTTGAGTAAGACTTGGTCTGAAAGCTCCTGAAAAAAATCCTATCCCTAGTTCTTTGGTTTTTGTGGGACCACCTGGTAGGTTATGTCAAGCAATGTCAGTTGCAGCAATTGGTCTTGATAAAGAGTTCCTAGTTTCTTGGTTATCAAATTTCTACTCCAGGTCAGGCTTTGTGTGTTCAGATGGAACCACATTTGCCACACTGTGTTTTGGAAAAACATACCTGGAAGCTGCATTGTATGCGGTAGCTGTGGGACTGACTGCTTTCAGAATCTGAGCACTCCAAGGGTCGGGAATGCTTGGAGGGCCATAATTTGTCAGATGAACTGAGCACCTTAAACATCTCACCAGAAAGTAACAGATGAGGACTTCGTAATATTTCTAAAGCATGAAAAACTTTGAGGCCTGGGCTAGTTTTTCACTGGCAATGGACCAAGTCATGTTATTAAAATTAAATGCATGCCTACAGTACTTCCTGTGTAAGGGATTTGGAACCTTTCTGGTCTTAGCACAAGTACTTCACAGCTCTGAGATCTGCCAGAGCAGTTAAGAAATGAGGTAAATTCTTAGAACACTCTCACTGGTCTGGACTGAATGACCAAATTCTAATGTGCCTGAATGACTGTCCTTGTCATTTGTCTTTCAGGTCCTCAGACTCCAACAGCCCCCAGCTGATCACATTGCAGCAGTGTAGGTGTTGCCATGAGGATCAGGAGGTGTCCTGTCTGCTTCACAGCTTGTCTTTTGGTCCTGCTGGGTAAACACCAGTGAGAGCCCAATATAGAGACAGAGCACATGTTTTAAGGGAGCTGACAAGCCAATTCCTGCACATACATGCATCTGTGTAAGAGTACTCCAAGTCCAGGCGCCTCTGTGGCACTGCGTGGATGTAAGAACTGTTGCATGTGTGGGGTTAGACCATTTTTGAGAGATGATGCTCCGACGAGGTTTTATTCTATTTATTCCCCGACTTGTAGGCCTGCTGGTGGTGGCCTGTTGCTTGGTGTCTATTGTTTATATGTTGGCTTGCACACCCAAGGGTGACAACCAGCAGTTTGCCTTGCCCAGGGTGCACAGTCCAACTGTGAAGGAAGGATATGAAGCTATTCTGCAAGAGCGAGAAGAGCAACACCGCAACTACATTATCAGCTTGAAGAAACAAATTGCGCAGCTGAAGGCTGAGCTCCAGGGCAGGAGTGAGCAGCTTAAGAATGTGCAAGACCAGTACCCAGACCCCTTGAACATTCGGCTTGACCACAGCAACCCGGAGAAGGCCCAGGCTAACCTGCTGGCTTTTCTTCGTTCTCAGATAGACAAAGCAGAGGTGCACAGCGGTGTTAAGCTGTCCACGGAGTATGCAGCCGTGCCCTTTGAGAGCTTTACCCTGCAGAAGGTGTACCAGCTGGAGACAGGGCTGACACGCCACCCAGAAGAAAAACCTGTAAGGAAGGATAAGCGAGATGAGTTGATAGAGGTGATCGAGTTAGCTGTTGGGAGTTTGAACAATCCAGAAGGGGACATCAATGCAAAACACCGCATATACACGGCTTCTGACTTCGTTGAAGGTTTGTATGCAGACAGCAGGTTAGAAGGCCCACATAGTGCTGGTGGGGGTTCTGACTGCACTGCTGAGGGAAATGGGTGTTATCTCAGAGTACAGATGTCTGGGACACTGTTAGTGCTGTGACACAGCGATGCTGTCTCAGGCACAATTGCAGAATGGCAGCTTTCCAGGGGAACGGGACTTTGTGACAACAGAGCCTGCCAGCCTCGTAGTGACCACCAATGTGTGCTCACAGCTCTCTAGTCATGGGCTTGCCTCAGAATTGGTAAAGCGAGGAGTGAATGACCAGGCTGCAATCCCAGATCTGTTACCAGTGTTAAGACTGACAACTGCAGTTCAAATCCAAACTCCAGCATTACCCTTACTTCCACCTGCACAGCTTTGCCAGGGTGGCAAGACAGGTTTTGAGGACAGCAGCTGAGGAGCTCAGTAACTCAGCTGGTATCACCTATAACTTCAAATAAGTAGCGAAGCTTAACGTAAAGCTAAACAGTCTTCACCCTCACATGTAACACTGAGACAGTAAGTATGGATTTTTAAAGTGCCATTTTTAACAGCAACCAATTTTTCTTTCACATCTTCTGTCACTAAAACCAAAGTGCTTACTTGTTTCCACTCAGGATGCTTTTCCCAGCCAGTCAGAGGCACCAGATATATTCCAGGGGTTGTGATTGTTTGATACCTGTTCAGGTTAGTCCCTGCTGCATGGCAGCTCTGAGTTGAAAGGTCAGGAGCATGTGCAGCAAAAACATGATATGAGACAAGATTTCACAGATCTTGTTTCCAAGGGTTCATGACTGTTTCTCATTCATTGTAATATGGCTGTCTTAGATTCATTTCATAGGAACAGGCATGTTCCCTGCTTGTTGTTCAATAGTGTTGACTGTAAGATTTAATCCACAGCTGACCTAGATGAATTTAGTATAGGAGGCAAAACTGATTTCCCCCTCTTCAGATGTTTGTGCTGCAGACTTAGAGGGCATGTAGGTAAGATGCCTACCTTTTATGGGATGACTGCTCTAACGTGCTGAACACAAGCCTCCATGCTTATTCCAAATCACTAGTGATTTTGCTGTGGATTGTTTTCTTAATCTAATATTTATGAATAGAGCAGAGCAAGATGCATCCTCTAATGTGATGAGGACAAACTATTGCTGTTGTACAATGGCCAGTTGTTCATTTCTACTCTCTGTGTGTTTTTCTCTGGTGATCATGGTATCAAGAGGTTCTTGAGGCTGTGCCGGTATATACCTTCAAGTCAGGCAGGTGCCTCCCACAGCAGGGATGTGGGTTGTTCAGACTGTGGAGGCCTTGTTGAGGCAGGTTCTGGCTCCCCTCTGGTCCAGGCACTTCTTTCACACCAGTCAAATTCTTCTTGCTCAGACATGAGACCATGCACAGGCAGGGGACTGAGAAGTGCTGCTGGCTGCCAGCATGTGAATGCATCATGGAGCTACGTGCTTCCAGTCTCCTCCTTTCTGTCTGTTGTTCAGTTTATAATTTCAAAATATGTTTCTACTGTTTATTGTAGGAGCTGAACAAGCATGTATGGCTGGCACCAGCTCTTTCATGGGGCGAGCAGGAGAGGAAAGGAGGAGATATTTCCTGCCACACATTGCTTAATATTCCATTAAAGTTACCCTTTTGCTTAGAGCCTGCTTTTATGCACAATCAAGGGTTTTTGCCTAGGTATCAGTGCTGTCCTTGGGGAACAAGCCAGAATCTGGTGTGCAGAAAAGCATGGGGAAGGGATGCACAGTGCTGTGCTGGCTCTGTGGAGGTTTTTCATGCACCAACAGCCTTTCTGGCTTTCACATACCATGGTGAAATAATCCAGAGGGAGGAAGCCCTGCATGTCACTTGGAGCTCAAGAAGCTGGAGCCCTGCATGCAGTTCAGTCTGAGCTCCAGAAACCTTCCTTGTGTCCAAGGGGACTGCAGGCAGGCCCTTTCTTCTGTAGCTGCAAGGTAACAAATTCTTATTCTTACTCAGAAGTGCAAACTGAATTGTTTGCAAATGCAAGCATCCATGAATTGGTGCTGGAAACAAAGAGCTGATTTGGCAGATTTCCCTGCTGGGTTCCTTTCGAAGTCTCTGTCATTTCTTGGCAGTCTCTTTTCCCCCAACCTCCATTCACCAAGAATGGCAAAAACTGCCGATCAAAGCATGAACAAATCCATTGCTCTGTATAACTTGAGCAGGAGAAAGGAGGACTGAGTTTTCTGTTCCAGTTCTGCATTTCAAATACGGTTTGGACTCGGAACTTGTTTTGGAGAAAGCACTGCCTACACAACAAGTTAGTAACAGGCTGGATTCCATGGCAGCTTCTGGCAGCTTCGTACCAATCCGGCAACACAGCAACTGTAAGAGGTGCTACCCAGCCAGCAAATACAGATGTTTTCATTTTCTGGAACTGCCCAGGGTAGCTGGAGCTTTCTGGGAGATGTGGCCCAGCTCTGCACTGAAAGTAATACCACTTTAACCCTGTCAACTTTTTATCTTCCAGCTGTAACAGCACATAAAAACTGTATGCATCCTTTATGTTAAAGGTGGGGCTACTGCCCTCATCTTAAGGTTGAGCAGGTGGAAGGGTGTGCTGAAATGAAAGTGAGGTAATTGGGGGCAGAGACAGGATTCAAATCCTGAACGGCTGCTCTTGATATGTGAGACTTTTGTCTTTGTTTCCACGCTATTCGGCGAAGCATTTGACACCGGTTTTGCTCAGGTGTTGCTGATCCCGAGTCTTACTAGCATATAGAGTGGTGCAAATTAATCTTGTTTGCTTGGGCCCCTGTGTTGATTTTTCTGTTCTTGTGGGTCACATCTGGTACCTGCTATAATTTTTTCAGGACTAATTCATTGCTAACATATGCCAAGAGGCAGGGTGGTGGTGTGGTGTAATAAATGTGATTGGGGTCTGCATCTCTTCCTCTTTTCCATTTTGTTCCTTTATTCTTGTCTTTGCAGAGGAAAAATGTTTCTTCGAACACTCCTTACATTTAAGGAGAAATGTTTTGTCTCTGTAGCTGGGATCTCTTAAAATAAGTGTTGCATCCTCTGCAGTTTCTAGACAGAACCACTTGTGCGTGGGAATTAGACTGTGACCCTAGTGCCTTCTAGCTGAGCTAAACTCCTTCTCAGCAGATTTGCTGTTACATGAAATTTGGATAGGATTCTCAGACAGTTCTCCTTCCAGGAGTAATAGCTGCCACGTGGTGGAATTTTCCATTTTTTTCTTATTCAAAACCAAGAGAACCACACCTTCTCCCTGGGGCCCAAAATCTATCCATCTGGCTGCTGCTCTGCTCTGCTTCTCTCTTTACAGAGGCACTTGGACTGTTCAGCTGCTATAATCCTCCCCTCTCCCCCTTATTCCTCCCACTTCTATACCAAGTTCACTGGTTTTCTGCCATGAATAGTTAGTAAGAAACAGCATGGGAAAGATCAGAAATTTCTATGTATTATAAGCAGGCAAAGGACTGCACTGTTTCCAATAGAATGCCAGTTGCTCAGTGGGGAGAACAACAATTCTGGTCATTAATTTATGTAAATGGCATCAGAGCTGTATAGATTTGGAAGTAGTTCATTTTCTCAAAGATGGAGATAATAATTTGGAGACTCTGACAAGCCTGATTGGTGTGTTTCATAAGTGAATGTAATCACTGTCTGGTGATACTCTTTCCTAACAGGAACAGTTCCAGAAGATCCCTGACTTGCTTCAGAAATGCCCTGCCATGGCACTGTCAGTTATGCTGTATTGTAAGTTTTCCTATCTGAAGTATGTGGCTGTCTAGTGACTGGAATTTTAAAAAAGGTTTTGGATGTGAATAAAAAGGAGTAGATTTTCTTTCTCAAATTGACAGCTACTGGTGGTGGACTACCTGATGCAGTTTTGCCCTGGAAGCTTATTAGAAGGGATGATGCTCTTCCTCAAAGGATAAGATGCTGTATTTTACTGCATGTGAAGTGGGAAGACCACCATAATACTGAGTTAAAATGGGGACAATGAATGCTGATAAATCCTAGTAGCAGTTCCTACAACATCTAACAGAATATAAATAATGAGAACAGGCTCAGGGAGTGTTTCTATTGAGAGTGGAGGACCTGAAACCTATGGTCTGTGGAAATGAGGCTAAAATTGTCATCTACTCAACAGCATTTTGTTAATGTTGCATGGCTCTTTGCTAGTTATCAGTTCCAAGTAGATTGATTGCCTGCCCTGCTGGATAGAGATCGGGTATTTTCCATTTCTTTAGAGAGCCCTGGGAATTGCTACTCTGAAGACTGGACACTTACTGCTCTTTAGTCAACCCTTCAGCCCAGATCTTTTTTTGCTTTTTACTTGTCCTTTTCCTTCATTTTAAGGCCAGTCTCCCCGTTGACCCAAAGCTCCTGTTCACTTGTTTACATTGGGTTTGAGAGAGTTTTGTTTACACAGGCTTTGTGTTTTCTCTCTGCCTCTGAAAGAAAGGGTGCATATTCTGAAACATAGATGCTGTAATGGAAGCAGTAGATGATCTGTTAACCTTTTTTTCCATAGTGAACATCCAGCCTTTCTCAGGCTTTCATTTCAGGAGCAACCTTTTCAGGAAAGAAGTTTTTTTTATTTATTTTTTTGAGACTACTTTTTTGAGACTACATTTTTTTTCCCTCCTTGTAGCTCATATCTTAGAATTGAGGCTGCTTGATGCATCTTTCTGAATCACATAGAAAGTCCTGATTGCATGAATGAAGTAGTGCCTTTGGAAATGGAAAAATCTTATGAAAGGCAGGATGTTCTGCTGGGTGAGTCCCCGGAGTGACTCAAGACATTTAGGCTCATTTCCAAAGCTCACTGCTTAACCTTGGCAAATCACTTTGTTCTCTGCTTCTAAAAAGAAGGTACTTTAAAAAGGAAAGAAGGTACTTAATAAAATAAAAACAAATGGTTTAAATATGCATCAAGAATATCCACATTTAGTTACATACATTAACTGCATTCAATTCTCTTAAAATGTTAGGATTATAAATTCTGGGATTAACATTTTTCGTGAGGGAACCTTGCCTTCACCAGATGCTTGTTTTTAGCTGTAGTAGAAGTTCTGAACAAGAACAAAACTGCAGAGTTAGAAGCAGCCTCTGTTGATGTGTGTATAGCACTAGGAGGGACCCCTTGGGTCACAACATTGGTTCTGCTTTAAGGTGCTTCATGCTTGTTTGACAAAGCTCCTTTTATTCCACAAATGTAGTATGTATCTCTGGGGAAGTGGTATTTGTGGCATCATTGTTTCTTGACTGGGGTAGAAGAGGATGTAGAAACAAAGACTTTGAGATGTTGTGTGGTAGATATTATTAAATTGGTTCATTTAATTTAGATCTTTGTTGTTATGAAAAATGTGAGTTCACTCTGTCAAACGTGAAACAGTCCTATCTATTTCTCTCTAGAGAAAATACAAATCAGATTTAATTTAGATTTTTGTTTAGCTTAATATCAAAAGGCTAGCTTAACCTTCCACAACACAAACTTTATTGGCAAGACCTGTGTTCAAAAACTGCCTGAGTGAGTGCACTCAGCAACACACTCGGATCATCAGGAGGCTTTCTGTAAAAATAAATGGGTGAGCGGACTTCAAAGGGCCAGATTTCCATTTTCTAGCCACCAGGAGGAGGAAACGCGGGGACTGTTAGGTCATCATTCAGGTGATTTGAAGTGCAGGCTCAGGTTAGGTAAGAGATGTAGTTCATGGTCTGCACCTTGGGCAAGCTATATAGAAAAAGCTAGGGGGAGTCAAGGTCACAGCTTTGAGATTGGCAGTCAAAGAATAATGGAGCTGCTGTCTCACTAGATTCATCTGCTATGCTGGAGGGAGGATTGGAACATTCATTGAATCAGCTTATATTAAAAATAAAACATGAAATGAATAACAGATCAGTAAATCTACATATAGTACCAACTGAAGTGTTCAGGAAGAATGAAACACAAAATTATAATGAAGATAAGACAGTCCATAGAACTCTGGCCAGATAAAATCACATTTCATTAGTCTTTTGTGTGTTCTGGACCTACCAGTGTAAAAGCTACAATAGAAGAAATTATGTCACTCTGCTTTTCAAAGAAACCTTTGACCCAGACCTTCACAAGGAATATAGACAGAGCCGACAGTGTTGGATGCACAGCAGTGTTATACATCAGGGAATGACTAAGATTTTTTTTAAAAGCATTATTTTGGTCAAGCTGTTCTTCATAACCAGATGGGGAGGAAAAAAAAAAAAAAAAAAAAAAAAAAAAAAAAAAAAACAGATGTGTTTTTCTTGTCTCTTGAGTTTCTGCAAGAGATGGAAGGCAATGCAATTATACTCTTCTACTGATAAATATCTACTAGGATATTTACAGTGGCTTAACAAGTAGTTAGAATTAGCATTTAGTTATTCCTTCTTAAACCTAACAGATCTAACTATGAAAGTGCTTTATTGCAATATGCACTGCAGGGGCTGAAGTGTCATTTAGAGTGGGTAAAATCCATAGTCTTTTTGCCAACTTTATCTCATTTAAGGTATCAGAATAGCGTTTCAATGGAGCATGACTTTTATAGTTCAATCCAGCCCTCAGCATGGGATCAATTTCACCCATCAGGTGTGTTAAAAGTTCATTCCATACAGGAAATAAGTACATGCTTGTATGAATTAAATATTCTTGGAGACAGTCTAAGGCAGACTGTGTCTTGGTCTAGCCTCTGACAAACTCCATAGTGTCATCCTTGCAGACCATTTGTTTGCCCGGGAGTGGGCATCATTGCCACAAAGAAAGTAAAAGTCTTTTGAGAGTTGAGTAACAGGAGAGCTTTGTCCTGGTTGACAGTGGGTGAAGTTGATGGATGCTGGGGCCTAGTTGCATTAGTTTTCTTAGGGGACTTTCCAGAGAACCTCCCAGAAAGTAGGAAATGAATGTGCTCATCAAGAAATTGCTTTTCTGGGAAATGGCCTAATCACTCATATGCAGAGAGGCAGACTGCCTTTTGTAGTCTCTCTGCATCACCATTACCATGCATGCCTGCAGTGTGCAGTCTGAAAAATAAGGACAGTATGTCTGCTGGGTTATACTGAGTGTGAGCAATTGGTAACCTTCAGGGGTTTGTAACTCAGCCAAGCCTAGGAATGTGCCTCGGAGAATACTAAATAGCTCCTGCAGCCCAGGGCTGTGTCCCTGCCAGAGTGACAGCCTCCTCCAAATGATGGTGGACTCTGTACTGGTTTAAAAGTAAATATCTTATGCTTCTGCTTCATTTTCAGCTTAGGTGTAAGACATGAAGACTGCATCCTTTTTTTTTTTTTTTTTTTTTTTTTTTTTTTTTTTTATTTGCACCAGGAGCCCATCTTTAATCCAAAATCTCCTCTCTTGTTTTCACACAGGGATCTACCGCACAGAAAAAGACAAAGGCACGTTGTATGAGCTGACTTTCAAAGGAGACACAAAACATCAGTTCAAGAAGATTGTTTTATTCCGGCCATTCGGTCCTGTAATGAAAGTGAAAAATGAAAATGTCAATATGGCTGACACACTTATTAATGTCATTGTGCCTTTGGCCAAGAGAGCCAGCAAATTTCGGCAGTTCATGCAGAATTTCAGGTGGGTTTCCATTCCAGTGCTGCCTTTGGTTTTTTTTACTTGGAAAGTAAGATGCAATTTCAGGAGTTATCAAGGCCTTGGTCAGCAAAAATCATTCTACTTTTACATAACATTTCATTGTGCTATTAAGTCATTTGTGAGATTATAGAGACTATTGAAAGGCATTTGGCTGCTTAATGCATTGTGTTTAGCACTAAAGGAATTATATTCTAGTCATCGGGGTTTCTGATTTGCATGCACCTGGTTTATGTGTCTCAATCTGTTTTGTTGGGGCACACATGACTGTGTTAACAAGAGAATTTCATGCCATTAGTTGCAAAGGAACATCTCTAAGGAAAAAGGGAATTAGTGCTCCCAGAAACTTTGTCAGGCCCTATTAGAGAAAAGATTAAGGCAATAAGAGGTAAGGAGGAAGTGTATTTGAACTTTTGGGATATTTACTTTTAAAAATTTCTTTTATTTTTCAACATAGAGATGATGTTTGGAAGAAGAATTTCATTGAGATGTAGCTTTAAATAGCTGCCCAGAAAAAACTGTGTTAGCAACAGATACTGACTCTTACAATGGGATTTTTTTTTTCTTAATCACAGCCATCTAAAAATAGTCTCCTTGTCTAAATTAGCCATCTGATAGATATTGTTTTAGAATGGGAGAAATCACCCTCTGGTCATGGTGATGTCTCTGCTGATTATAGATGAACTCTTGCTGACTAAAGTTTGTGCAAGAGAGGCATGATGTCTAGTATTAATTCAGATTGGTCCTACCCTTAGGCTACAGGCTTGATCTCTGGTTGATACTTAGATTTTAGTAAACGTTTCTTAACAAAATGCCAAAGACCTAAACTCTGGAATATCTGTTACAAAAAATCAAGGTTAAAAGGTAGGGTATGTATAGCTGCTTTAAAATCCTCTTTCTCATATTGTCCTAGGTGCTGTAGTTTTTCCCTGCCTGATCATTCTTCCTAGGACTGGGTGGCCTGTTTTAACAGCGTCCTATTAACACTGCTTAGAGAGTTTTTTCCTAATCTGCCTGAAAGATAGCCTTCTGTCCAATCTGATAGAGAGACAGTGAGCCCCTTTGTCAGGACAAGGATCTTTATTGTGGAGTTATGCCCTCAGGAATGCCTTCCAAGCTTCACCCTACTCTGCCTTCCCCAGCGGATATAGGTTACTGGAGGAAGCTAACTGCTGAGACAAGTCACAAATCTGTCTCTATTCTCTAGGGAAATGGGCATTCAGCAGGATGGGAGAATTCACCTCACTGTAGTTTACTTTGGAAAAGAACAAATGAATGAAGTCAAATCGATACTTGAAAATACCTCCAAGTAAGTACCTGAATATCTGATGTATGCTGTTCATACACAGCAATTGTACCACAAATCAGAGACTAGATAGCTGTCCAAACTTGTTGTTGTGCCAAAAAGTTCTAAACTGTTTTGGAGAAGACGGCTTGCTTTCCTTTGTATTAGATAAAAACAGTGTTACTCTGACAGTCACATATCTGTGGTTTTGTGATGTTGGTTTTTAGAACCACAGAGCAGAATTTACTGAACTTACCTCAGTGCAGCTTTCTTTTTCCACAATAGTAACTTCTTTACTGTTTTTGAAAGTGGCTTTAACTGTTAGGACTGAAAGTTGACTTTCAAAGTCAGGTGCAGGCAATTTCAGTAGGGCACGCAGGAACTTTTGGTCATGTCTGGTCTATTGTGTTTGCTTGCATAGCTGTGTTTATCAAGATCATGAGGCAGTGTAGCCTTTTGCTATCATCTCCCTGTGGGAAAAAGACCCTTGTATAGATACAGTAATACAACCACAGGTATTTTATATTTGCCTACTAAAGATATTTTTGTCCATCTAAGCCTTGTTGGGATTTTTGTGAGGACTGACCAAAGAATGTCTGTGACGGGAATGCTAGCGTAGGAGTACACAGGTCAAGCTCTGAATGTAGACATAGTGGAAGATTCAAAGAGGACATCTCTTCCCTCAAACTGCTCTCAGAACTGTGATACTACAGATTTTGAAGTTAATTGTTTCAGACTAGGTTCCTGTCCCCACTTGTATGAAGAGCTGGAAGGACAGGGTAAGCTGCTGAATATTTTCCTTCTTCTAGGTCAGCAAACTTCAAAAACTTCACCTTCATCCAGTTGAATGAAGAATTTTCCCGGGGCAAAGGATTAGACGTTGGTGCTCGATTTTGGAAAGGAAACAATGTTGTTCTCTTTTTTTGTGACGTGGACATATACTTCACAGCTGAATTCCTGAACTCCTGTAGATTGAACACGCAGCCAGGTACTGCTACTCATGAAGTGTATTGTCTTTCAATAGATTTTTACCTGCTGTGTAACAGCCTTCACCAGAATATTCTTGTCTTCATTGGTAATGAAGCTGCTGTAAATCATTCTTGAAACTTAGAGAACTAATTAAGACATCTATAAAAATTCCATTGCTGGTTGGGTTTTGAAAGGTTATAACACTTCTGCTCCCACTGTGATTGAATTTCTTGCCTTCAACATCTGTTATTTCTGGAACAGGATTGTTTTGTTAATTATATCCTCACACTCACATTCTTATGCAAAGAACATAGGCTCAGTCCAAAACTTGTGTGACTTTGTCTGGATTTGGTCTGCCCTGGACAGCATCTTGTAAGAGAGAGAAGTTTTAATCAGCTTTTTTTAAAAAAAAAATAACCCATTGTCATTTCCAGGGAAGAAGGTGTTTTATCCTGTTCTGTTCAGTCAGTATAACCCCAGTATAATTTATGGCCACCATGATTCCATCCCATCTTTAGAACAGCAGCTGGTAAGTACTTGCTTCTCTGAATGCCTGCTTTTATTTGGACAAAGCATTTTTTAAAGGTGCATGTGCTCTTGGGTAATATTTGCCTATTTTTTGTGCACAGTGACTACCGTACAGACAAAATTAACTACAACAGTCACCTTACTGTAAGTTCTGCAGTTAATTTTCACAGGAAAGTATCTCAGTACTGCTTATTTTAACCATTGTTTGATGTTTTATACATGGAACCTAAGAATTTAGATTGTGTCTGTTCCTCTGGCAGAAGGGATTTTCTAATAGCAAACAGTTCCTTCATGGTGTGCTGTTTTGGGGTGACAGTCCCTGATCTTGCTCTGATTTCTTCGTTACACTGAATAGTTTCTTTGCTTGCATCTTGAAGAGCTAACATTTGTAAAAAGTATAAATATCCTTAGATGAGTCAGTGAAAACAGAATTCCAGGGGCTGTCAGAGTTATTCCCCCACTTACTTGAACACCTACAGTGGCTTTTCCCATCCCACAGTTCACGATTAAATTGTCTGTGAGCAGAGACTTTGTTTCTGAAGTGTACTATGTTGTCTCAGAGTCAAATGATATGCTTGGATCTGTCCCTTCTGGCTTTAATCTGGCACTGCTATAACACAGCATAACTCCACTGATTTCCATCTCAGCTGCTTATCTTTGGTGGAGAACAAAGCATTCTTTTTAAAAACATTGCTATAAGGCATATGACTAAGACATGTAGTTAAACCCAGGTGAATCTCCTTGATGAGAAGGAAGCTGCTGTGAGGAAGAAGCAGAGCATGCAGAAAAGAGGTTCACATGAATGCTAGTGGCAGAGCCATAGCTTGGCACTGCTGCAGAAGCTATTCTCCACCCTCTTGTGCTCTGGCATTGCATTATCTTGAAGGTAAAGGGGTGATGGAAGTGGTGGCTTTCCCTTTATGTACACCCTCCACTCTTGCTTCTCTCCAGGTCACAGTCCTCTGCCTGCTAGAGCTGGTAAGTGGCTGAATTTTCAAATTGAAGCGTAAGCCAGCTATACAACTTCAGTGGGTTCCTCTGAGTCAGGTCCCAGTCTGCTGCAGCTGCCCCTCTTACTGCCAGGCACTGCACCTATCGGGGCTCATCCTGTCCCAGGCTGGACACTGTCTCCAGGGCATTCCAGCTACTGTTGTTCTTAGTAGGTAAGAATTAGGGGTGTTGTGATCCCAGCAACAGTCACAGCTGAAGAAGATTGCTAGGGTCTGACTCCAGTCTTGTTTCATCACCACCCCCACATTGTGCAATCCCTCTAGAAAAATGAGGAATGAGAGTTTGAAAAGTCCACCCCAAATATTTTAAAATATTTTTTTTGTTTACTGCTCCGTGTGTTATCCAACAGGTAGCCAGAAAGTCTTTTACTGAAGAGTCTGGAAAATCCTTTCCACTGTTTTTTTTCTCAGAGGAAACTTTTTCTGCTAATACCTTGGGACTCATGTTAGCTCTTCGCTCTCTGATGAGAGCCATCAGGGATCCTCAGGCTTGCAAGCACTGTGCTTAGGAAATGGAGTTGAGCTCTCAAACTAGCATAAATTCCACAAAGTACATTGTCGGGATTGTGCAAATATTTATAGCTAGCATTTGAATCATAAAATGTAATGCTTATGTCAGAAAAGCTTCTTGACTGAAAGAAGTACTGCCAATCTCATTTTTATGTAGATTTTTATATTTTCAACACACATTAGTTCCCAGGCATGAGGCCAGCCAGGTCTGTGCCATTAAAACAAGACAGTGTTAGCTCTCTGTCCTGGTACTCAGGCTGCTGAGAAAAAAAAAAAAAAAAAAAAAAAAAAAAATTTGATTTGTGCAGCAGCCACTTGCACTAATGGCAAATAATAATGCTAATGCATACGGATAGCTTGCGGTAAAGGCATCGTTATGGAGATTTCTTGTTACAGTACAAACTTGACAATCTTGTTTCCTTTTAACTGACCTCTCCAGTGGCTTGGCTTTTTCAAGGAAAGGAGAAATAAGAAAATTTAAAAATAGCTCATTAAAATAAATTTAAAAAAACCCAACATTGAAGTGACAAGGGTCATGAACAAAGAGGGGAGACATGAATGAGTAATCAGGAGAGACTATTTTGGAAGAGGTTTTTTTGGTAAAAGAAATGCTGGCATTTGTAAATTCAGAAATGGAAATTCTGTCTCCTCATCTTCTGTAACTTTGTTGCAAGTGAAGCCAAAATTTTCAAAAATAGCTGCTAAGGGGTAGGTTTGTAACCAGACCTTCAAGAGTGTGAAGTACTGCTGAATTGCTTAGAGGTTTTAAATACCCTTGAAACTCTTGGATATCTCATCAGATTGGGTTAGGTCACACACACATGAATCATGACCTTCGGGATCTATACTTGGATATCTGCTTTTGAAAATTATAGCCATGATTTCTAACTGCTGATTTTTCACCTGTAATACATAACATTTTCATGGTCCATCTCAGTAATGTAGTCCACACATTCATTATTACAAAGGCTTTTATGGGCTATATATCTACTGCCTATTATTTCTGGACTTCAATTTTAGCTGGATTTAGCAGTTCCGTAGTGGAAAACTATTCTTACCACTTTCCTAACTTTTGTCAAAATTAAGGCAGTCAAAAAGCTGTCAGTTGCGTGATCAGATTAGAACCACTGTTTTCTTCCAGAGCTCTTGTGCTCCACAATCCAGATGCCACCATCTGCTCTACAGCAGAGTCTGGCTTCCCTGGTTTACCAGTATGCTTCTTACATCAGATTTGAATCCTGCAGAAACTAACGATTTTGAAGGATGTTTTGCCTGTGAAGAAGCAAACTCCAGAGAGTGATGTGATATTGCTCCACTTGGTCTACAACAGCAGGAGTAGAGTGAAAGCTAATGACATGGCTGGTTTTGGGGGGCAGAAACATGCAATGAGTATCTACAGAAACTGGTTCAGGATCAGACATGATTTACATGGGAAAGAATAAAAGGGCAGTTTCTCCTAATTCTGACCACATTCAGGGATTTATCTGCTGCTCATAGTGAAAGCATTTCTGCTCCCATATAAACATTCCTTTCCCTCCATGCAGATTATTAAAAAAGAAACTGGATTTTGGAGAGACTTTGGTTTTGGGATGACTTGCCAGTACAGATCTGATTTTATCAACATAGGTAAGAAAAGTACACCCCAATATGTCTGCCTTTTTACTGAAATATAGAAAATTGTGATGACCTTCCCTTTCTTGGCCAGTGTGCCTATGCCTCTAATTTCCAGCAGTGCTCTGGTAAGTTTATCAGACTATTGCTAAGTGCCATAGAGATTATCAAAATCTAAGCACTGTTCGGTACAAATAAAGCAATTTTGTCTGATGGTGAAAGACTTGGAGCTAAGAAATTTGGACACTTTGGTGTTGGCAGAAAGTATGGCTTTTTTAAAGGGTTGACTGGAGCCAGAGAACAGCTGTAGTGCAATTATAAGCATTAAGTTTGCTAGTATATATTTCTAGTTTTGGATTTTGTTTGTGTCAGGTGGCTTTGATCTGGACATTAAAGGCTGGGGTGGTGAAGATGTACATCTGTACCGCAAATACCTTCACAGCAACCTCATCGTGATCCGAACGCCTGTCAGGGGTCTCTTCCATCTGTGGCATGAAAAGCAATGTCTGGATGAGCTGACCCCAGAGCAGTACAAGATGTGCATGCAGTCCAAGGCCATGAATGAGGCTTCTCATGGCCAGCTTGGGATGCTTGTTTTCAAGCAAGAAATTGAGACACACCTGCACAGACAGAAGCTGAGCAGTAAGAAGACATGAAGCCAGAAAAGGAGGCCAAAAGTCTCTGAATTGGACTATAAGATGATTTGGAAAAGAGCTGCTAACAAGAAAAGACAGAGTAAGACTGAAAGAGGATGGAGATTCCAGCAGGATGGCACCAAAAGAAGATGAGGGAAAGCGCTGCTTCTGTTTTTTTTTCTTAACAGGCTTTTCAAGTACTCCATTAGCCCAACTGTTCAGCATTTGCTTCTGGGGGAGACTTGAACACTTGATTAGATTCAAGATCATGGAGACAATGAACAGTACATAAATGCCAGTGTGGTATGCACAACAACAAATGGATGTGCTCTTCCACTGAAATGTTTGTAAGATTTGTACAGTTATTTAAAGGAATGACCCTTTGGTGGGCCAGTAATAATGAGTTATTTTCTACATCTAACCTGACATTTAAAAAGGGCTACTTTTGAATAAGTACAGAGCTCCTGCTCTGAGAAGGACATCTGATTTTTAATGATGGTTAAGCTGGAGTGACCAAAAATCTTTTTCCCTTAAGGGGCTGGGCTTGGGGGACAGCAGCAGTACACTGACAGTGTATTTCCAGTTCATTCAGAGGCAAGAGTCATCTCAGAATGTCCTTTTGAATATTAGCAAAGAGAAAGCCCTACCTGTCAAAGTGTGATGTTTCAAAACCACTGGAGGGTAGTGTTTGTTCTCTTCTGTGGACAGTGAACCAAAAGCAATGAGCCATGTCTGTATCACATGAATCAGATGGTGTATTTCTGCTTTAGAATACTGTAAGTATCTAAAGATTTATTTTTAAATGAAGTTGGTTTTTCTTGCGAATTATTTTGTCATACTTGAGGTTTTCTACTTCTAGCCTTACTGGGAAGTATTACAGCCTTCTGACACTTGGAAGATGCTCTGCAGATCTGTGCTTCCTGTGGATGAGAACTGGGTTCAGATAAATGATTTTTCTATATAATCTGGGTGCTGGAAGGCAGAAGCTTTACCATGGTGAAGAAAAGGAAATACCTATCAACTTGCAGTACTGATTTAGCAGGAGGCTTTAAACTCTGAATGTCAGATACCAAAATTGATGAACGTTTTCTGACTTTATACCAAAGGATTCCTTCTAAACCAAATACAGAATCTTTCCCTGGGCATAGCAAGCTTTTTGTAATTAACAAAATAAATTTTTGTGATGGATTACTGGACCCTGCAAATTCTCTTATGATAATTACAGTTGCATCCTAAAAATTAATCTCCTTCTTAATAGATCTTTTTTCAATTGCCTAAAACTGTTGAAAGCAGGAGTTACTGCTCTTATAAAGCATTTTCTTTTAATGCTGACTGCTGTTTATAATTTATACTAGCCAACAAAACCTGCATGGGCTTGGAAATCCCATTTGCTTACCTAAATGCTGTTTTTCCAAGAGGTCTCTTTGTTTTATAGCTTCAGGTTAATTCAAAGCAGTCTGAAACCAGATTCTAATTTGTTTTTTGGCTTGTAAAATCTGGGGGAAGAAATATGGAAGATAGCACTGAACAATGAATAAAATGCTATTTGTCGGGCCACTGTGTGGTAGGAAGCACACTTATGGACCTCTTTGAAAGCGTTGCATGCAGAATCTGCAGACAGAGACCATGCTATTGTAAGTACCTTTTCTCTTGACACATGTTTACATGTGTTTGTCTTTTGTTGAAGGCAAATGACTGGCATTGCTCTTCCCTTGTGGATAACCAAATGGCCAAAACCACTGCAAAAGTATAAAAAGAATGGAAACTCTGTGTGCTTAAACCCAAACCCTAAATACATCACTTACCATAAAAACTTCAGCAATGACTCAAGTAGGTCCTCCAAAGAACGTTTTTGTTCCCAGAATACTTGATAAATTGTTTATAAAGGGCTTTGTTTTGATGGAGTAGCCACAAATACTATGCAGTAGGAGGAGACAGGCATGGCTTGTGGAATGCATATGAGAGCTATGGTAACTGAACTGCTCCAAGGTGATAGTTGTTCCTACAGTTCCACTTAACCTCGATTTGAAACTGGGTGGTGTATATTATGAAAGTTTCATAATCATAACCTGCCTGAAGCCTAGCTTTAACTATTTCTATGATGTTTTTTCATTATCTTCCCTTAGGTTCCCCAAAGATCTCAGCAGCTTAATGTAACTTTGAGGCTGACCACAGCTGTAGAGCAAGGCTAGAATAGGTGATCTTCAGAGGTCCCTTCAAACCTATATGAGTTTCTAATTCTAAGTACTGGGCACCTGTAAATTCAACACTTTATTACTTTGGGTGCCTTAGCAAGCACATCATCCAGCCTCTGTCAGACTATCAAAGTTACGTTTTTAAAAAGCACCTTTGTGATTCTCTTGCATGCCCTTTTCCACAGAGATGCTGTTCCTCCTGCCAGGAATAATACAGTCTATGCAGTTCCTGTTCCTTGGCTGCAGAAACCAGTTTGGCAAGAGGTGAGATTGAATCAATGATGGAGAGAACCAGCCTGCTGTCACTGGCCACCTCAGTGATGTGCAGGAGAATTTAATCACAGCAGAAGTCTAGCAGGGCTCTTAAATGTGGAGACTGCACTGATGTGAGAGGTGAAGAACAACATGAGAAAGGGAAGCTGCTGTTAGATAAGTTTCTGTGAGCCAAGCGAAGCTGTAACAGGTCTTCCAGACCAGTTAGAAAAAGACAGCAGTCAGCAGAATCATAGCTTTTGCCAGGCAGCTCTCTACCTTTCTTGTCCCAGAAACAGCTTGTGATCTTTCTCAGAACTGCAACTGACTGGATGTTAGTTGGGGAAGGAATAAAGATCACCCTGTGTAGATGGAGAGGCCATATGGGACTCCTTGCTTTAATATTTGATGACTGTTGCAGGCTCTAGCTAAAGACATAGGGGCGTGGGGCAAAACAAATTGCCATATCCTCCCCAATGTCATAATCTCTCCAGCAAACAATTTTCAAATGTGACTACTCTTGTAATCCTTGCACAGCATTGCTTGAAGAAAGAAAGATTCTACAGAGAATCTCCCCAAGGCAAGCCAGCACCCTTGATTCCCAACCACTACAAATCATCGTTGCTTCACAGACTTTCAAGGTGATGAGATTTCAGAGCAATAGAAGAGCCAGTCTTGAGGACATCTGTTCTGGCAAGGATGCTGCCTTTACAGTCAGTGCAGCAATCTAGATGTATAGGTATAAAACTTCATGTTTATTCCTTCACAGCAGACAAGTGAAGCTGGGAGTCTTAAAAAAACTGAGGCATGATTCTCAAACATGCAGGATAGATGTGAACACTGATAGTGGCTTTCCGTGGAGCCAACATTTGCAAATAAATAGTTATAATACAAAGGTATGGGAAGTTACCAGCCCACTGGTCAGGTCAAACCCTGAGGAATTCCACTATAAAATTTAGAGATAAAAACAATCACATCCTGCTGTGACCATGCCAGATCAATCTGCACCTTATTTCTGCAAGTTAACACCCTGCCTCTCAAACTGTCTTTTTAAAGGAGGCTTTGTCCCCTGTCTTTACCAGCCTATAGGTATACAAAACACTTTGTGATTTGTCTCCAGCAGGACAACAGTTATGGCATGTTCTTCACATGAGAACAGGTGTTAACTTTTTTTCTAGGATCTCTGAATGACATTTTATTTTGGCCCTATTTTTCAAAAGAAACAGTTCCTTAAGAGGAGAGGTGGGATTTTTTTTCCTCTACAAATAATCTAGCACCCTCAAGACTGATGCAGATTATGTTGAAAATCTCTTTGATGTGTGTGATATAGTGCTCAAGAATTTCCTTAAGTCATTTGCTCTGCCAGTGTTATTTCAGAATCTCACTTTACATTAAGACTTTACCTAGTTATCTCCTCTTTCCTTGTATGAAAACCACCTATCAGCAGAGTTGTAAATTTTAAGACCAGATGATTACAACTATTTATTTTAATCTGTATTCTGCAAAACACAGATCAATATAAGACTGAAGTTTTTGACTGCTTCTGCAGGTTAAGCAGATTGGCCTGGATCCAACAGAAAGAAGGGAACAGGTAAACAACTGAAACAAGACTGATTCTTGTTCACTATTTGAGGACTGCATCTCTGAATGCAATCTCTGAATCATCTGTGATTTGCACCACAACCCTCAGCTGTACAGTTTGTCATGTGCAACAACATGAGGGAATCTGGGTGAGGATTAATTTGTGATGTGTTTCTGTCCAGCCTCTCCCCCGATACTCTGAATTCTGTATTTAAAGACCAGTGTAACAGATACAAAGAGAGAACATGATGTTGAAAGAACAAGTTCTATGTTAAAGTTTACACCAGATGCATCTCAGTAACCTGGACACAACTTGCAATAAATAGCTCCATTTTGGAAAATAGCATACCTTACTGGCAAACAGTCTTCTGTAAACTGTACTAATACTGATATAGGCACTGCCTCTTACATTTTTTTAGGCTCTCTACATGTGGTAATCTTTCATATATACTCCTGTATCCCTTCTTCATTCCCTTTCAAAAAGTTAATCCTTCTCTGTGCAGAAAGGGCAGTGTGGGATTTAAATACAGTTTAAAAGAGCAAGGATCTATATTCAGAGGCTAAAGGTGTTTAAAAAATGCACTTTTCATGAAAATCCTTCTTCACAGAGGACACCTTTCACTGAAAGGCACCGAGGGTTTGCTGGGCTGTTTGGCTTGAACATCTTTGATTCCAAGGACATAGTATTTTACAGGATTAAGCTTCACATTATGCAAATTACTATATAAAGAGCGATTCACCTCTCTAAATTGTTTTTTGTCTTCTGGAAGGTATGATCTCATCCAACTGTAGATACTAATCTATATTCACAGATGGCACACAACATTGCATTCAAGAACAAAAGGCAGCTCAAGTACAGAAGTCCCCCAGAAAATCTGCAAAAACCCACTGAAAATATGTGGCAGTACCTCCCTGTTCAACTGATTACTTCATCACCTCATTCACTCTATTGTGTGGGATACACACAGGTGCTTTGCATCTTGCTGGGCTCATAAATCCTTTAACTTGGTTGATATGACAAGCCCAAACAGTACTTATCCTCCCACCGCTTTGTTGTGAGGGATATAAAATAGAGGCACTTATGGCAACCGTTTCAGGTAAGCAACAGCAGCTCCAGTTCGAAGTTCAGTCTTTGTGAATACAGGCATGGGACTGTATAGCAAGACCGGGAGGTTCACTCAAAGAGAGAGATGTAATCTGGTTCTTGGTCCTCTTGGCCACATGGGTAAAGCAACAGCTCCTTGCCCAAGGAAGTGATGGGTTCATCCTGTTGATAGAGAATATGGTCAGACACCACCTTTCAAACAGGCCCTACCCACCTATCACAACACCATGGTGTGGACAGCAGTCCTGCCGCCTCTGTTACGGTGTGGACTTGTTCATCCCACTGAGTGATACAGCTCAGCGCCCTGGGGAACTTGGGGAAGGACCCACATGGCTGGCCTCTCTCTTCATAAAACAACATCTGTGCTCGGTGCAGTAAGCCAGTGATATGACTCTGGCAGTTCTCAGAAAGAGCTGTGCTCATCTCATAGGCAACCGCAGCTTCTCTATGGCGTGAAATGCTGCCCTGCCTAAAAAGGGCTGGAGCGAGGACGGTGCAGCATGCAGGTAAGCAGGACAGGGTGGTTGTGGGCGTGCTCCTGGTTGCGTTGGAGGGACAAGGGTGGATGCTGGAGCGAGCACGTGCCCTCTGCTCAGGCAAGCCCTGTTCTAACAAGTGAAGTCCCTGAGTACAGTCTCTGCTTCCCATCTCGTTCTCCACCCTAGTAGCAGATGCACGGTGGGAACTTGCCTTCTTTCACGGTCACCCAGTGGGTGGTAAGCAGAACCCACTAGAGCACTTCAGCAGAGTGGGTTCACCCTGCCCACGTCTGCTGAAGTGCAGGAGGTCTGTAGAATTCTTTGCAGACTGTGGGCATGGCTCTATCTTTAATATAGATATGCACAGACAGGCTTTAAATCCTCTGGCTCTGGTACCAATAGCTGTATAGCTCCCATTTCAACAATTCCAGCCTGCACTGAGAAACCCAAGCAAGAAACAAGGTCAGGTAGCTTAGGTAGAGCTCCGTATAGCAAATTAACATAGATATTTTCCTCATGTCCAATTTTTTTTTTAAAAAGAAACACAGATTTTAAAAGAACCTTTAGGCAAAATGATTGTCCTGTCCCTGGTCAAATCTTACAGTAAAGGAATGAACAGTCCATCCGGCCCTCCTTGGAGCCCATATAACTGTGGCAAGTGCTAGTAAACACTGCAGTTATTGTTGCAAGAACCTGCCAACCTTCTTCCTTCCCTTCTATATTTTATCTTTGCTCAGTATCACACCCTGCCTGCTTTGATATTACAGATACCTTATTCTCTTTCATGTTGAAGCTGGTGGCAGGCAGGATTGTCTGTTTACCCAGCTTGCCAGGACCACACAACCACAGAGAGAGTCCAAAAAAAAAGGAGTCTGCCCGAGTATGCTGTCACTTCTCACCTTATCAGCATTTCTACTAATTAGCGTGTAAGTAACTTGAGCCTTGTGTGCAAGGTGTTCTGCACACTAGATGAGGAGTGGGTCAGGTTTAAGATGTTTGGGATGTGCTAGGTCACCTGAGTTGTACCCATCAGGCTGGCATACCCTTCTGGAGCAGCATACAGGATACCCAACAAGCAGCTAAAATGAGTCTAGTTACCTACTTTAGAAGAAATGAATCGATTACTTCTTATTTTGAAGTGCCATGAGGCAATTAAACAGTTGATGAATGTGTTGCTAGATGCTCACCTTGTGGTAGTCTACAAGGTCAGCCAGTGTTGAATGTTGTAGCTGGTCTACTCCAAGGAAGCTGTACGAATCACTGGAGGCATCAATGAGAAAGTGTTTACATCCTTCCACAGACCGATAGGAGAGCACATAGCCTTTGATTTTCTCACTGATCCGAACCAGAAAACTCCCCGGTACTGTTTTATTCAGAAGCTCCTCTGCTTTCTTAGAGGTTAGGATACCTGTTCAAAACCAAAACACAGAACTGAAGGGAGTAAAGCATTTGTACAGAACTGTATGGAACAGTTCTCACAAGAAATCTGCTTTACTGTTCTAAAACCAGTCCACAGCACTTCCATCCCTTGCATTGTTTTCTTGCCCAGTAGCCCAGGAAGAACAGTACTGTCATTGCTAGTAGCAGACTATGGTCATGTGCTAACTGTGTTTTATGTTAACTGTTCCAGACTTGGCCCATTGTGAATGATAAACATGCAGGGCTCAAAAGGACAGTTTCTGTGTTATGAGAGAGAATGACATTGCAGTGTGTTGTATGTTGATTCCAGCAGAGCAGGGCTGTGCAGACAGTGATCACAGGTCCTGTCAGAAAGCCATGCGAGCATTGAAAGCCCAGTTACAATAGCATAACGCTTTTATTGCTGCAGTCTGGGATGGAAGGCGTTTCTGAAGTGAGGGAGATGGGTGGGATCATAATAACCCACTGGAAACTGGATGGAAAGGTGATGGGTGATGAGCATGTATGGAGGGAGGATGACCTGGGGCCAAGGATGAGTGGGATGAGTTGTTCCCAGATCTCTCACCCTGGTCCAAACAGTTACCAGGGTCACCATAGAATCATAGAATGGTTTGGGTTGGAAGGGACATTTAAGACCATCTAGTTCCGCCCCCCCTGCCATGGGCGGGGGCACCTTCCACTAGCCCAGGTTGCTCAAAGCCCTGTCCAACCTGGCCTTGAACACTGCCAGGGAGGGGGCAGCCACAGCTGCTCTGGGCAGCCTGTGCCAGTGCCTCACCACCCTCACAGTGAAGAATTTCTTCCTTACGTCTAATCTAAATCTAACCTCTTTCAGTTTAAAGCCATTACCTCTTGTCATATCACTACATGCCCTTGTGAAAGTCCCTCCCCATCTTTCTTGTAGGTCCCCATTAGGTACTGGAAGGCCACTATAAGGTCTCCCTGGAGCCTTCTCTTCTCCAGGCGGAACAACACTACTGTCTCAACCTGCCTCCATAGGAGAGGTGCTCCAGCCCTCTGATCATCTTGCATCCATGCATCCAGTACAGGGAGGCAGGATTGGCACAGAGATACAGGGTATTTTGAAGATCTGGGCTCTGTTTTTACACTTTAGCTTGCCTTTTGTCATAATGCTAAAGGAATTTAAACTACATTCATAGATATTTAAAATGGAAAACCTAGCCACCTTTGAAAAGCTCCTGGGCCCACCCTGTGGCAGCAGCCATGTTAGCAGAAACAATACTGTAAAGAGTTGGGTTGGGGCAGAAATGCTCAGGACTCACCATGGAACCAAGGTGCTATCATATCCGTGGTTTTCTGATAGCCAGCTCGAAGAGGGAATTGCTCCTCTTTGAACCACCTGATGATGTTTTCTTCAGTGGAATTGGAGATTGTCCTCTGAACTCCCTCTTTTCTGTTAGAAAAGACCGTGATTTGTGCATCAAGTTCAAATGACAGCTTTTGAGTCTTTGGCAGGACTTAGCTTTTTTCAGGGTGTTAAGAACAGCTCTAACAGAAGGCTTACACTACTGCAGCTGTCAGCAATATTAAGGTTTTCAGTGGACACCTATCATAGAGGATGTATGCACTCTAGGTTTAGGATGCATACCTCCAGGGATCAACAAATAAGCCTCACCACAGGCCTAGGCTGGAATACAGCCTAGGCTCTGTATTTTTCCCTGCGGGTGTCTCCTTCACACAAGAAAGCAAGGTTCCCATCTTAACCATCCCATGCTAGAGCAGAAGAACATCATCCCTTCTCCCTTCCACGGTGCACAGGGATTTCCTTACCTAATTGCTCTCCCATTTGCCATCACAGGAGGTAGAAGTTTAGGCTTGGGGGGAAGAGGTGGATATAGGAGTGGTCGCCGATCTCCTGCTGTTGCACCCTTGGAAATATCTGCCTGCTTCCCTCTGTGGATGCCCTGCAGCGAAAGCCTCCTGTAGTCGTCCCTGGCTTGCCGTGCAAGGGAGCGTCTCTTCTCATCTGCTGCCTTGGATTTCCGCACTGGAACAGAAAAGGAGTCCTACAGGAGCGAACAAGCAGGCAAGTTTTAAGCTTGCTGCCCTTTGGCCATCTTCCTGCTTGCTGAAGTGGAAGAATAACCTGTTTCACAAAGTGAGATGCATTCAGTTGTGAGACCATTTGCCACATGTCTCCCATCACTTTTTGGGCATCTGCTACTTAGCAGGGTCCAGTTTTTTATTCCTTCAAGAGATTAAAAATCTGAGTTCTTTCTGGACACCAGGTCTCTCTGCACACAGAGAGTACCTGGTTTTGTTTTGGATGCTGATTCTTGTTCAGACATAGATTTCTGTAGGGACTTTCATGTCAGCCAGTGGCAGGGAAGAGCATATGGAATAAAAACTGCTGAAATGACCCTAAATCAATCCTTGAAAGTGCTGATCAATTTTTGAGGTTTGGAGGGAGTCTTGCTGAAAGTGTTGTACAAAGTGGAAAACTTGGCTGGGTTGGCTTTTTTTGTTGCAAAACTGCCTTAATTGTCTAGGTCTAGCTCATTCTGGAGTCTTTTGGAGTAACCAGCTCTCCAGTCAGTCTGAGTTAGGCTAGTTCCTTCCTTGCTTTTGTAATCAACTTCAGATATTTTTTTTATCAGTAATAAAAATAAAAACCCTGGCCTGTAGTGGAAACAACTGATAGTACAGCATTGCCATCTGCTGAACAGCAGGGAAGGAACCAGGGAAAAAAGATGAATAAGGTTCTCCTTCAGGAACTATTTGACAGCAGTGATGGATGCTACAGCAAGTCTCGTACTATTTGCCGTTTTCCTTCCTATCGTTGGGATTCATTACATGAGATGATGCAGAAGGGCTCTGCTTAGGTGGGGTCATGCTTGAATGACCAGGAAGCCCTTTTTAGTTAGTCCCTGTCACCCATTATCTTTGTCTTCAAGAACAATGGCTACTGCAAAGTCTTTGAAAAGGCCAACTTCTAGTTTAAAATTAATTATCCTGGCTATACTCATGTGGTTCCTATTTGTTGCTTGTTTTAATACAGTTTCTGTAAGAAAATTTTTCTGTTTCCCTGCCCAACTCTAGTCTCACTGCTGTGTGGACTCAGAAATATTTCTGATAATGCAGCACTGTACTTCTTGGTAGTACTCTCCACCTGCTGACTGGTTATTCAGTTCCACTGTGGGAGGAGGAGGACTAAGATGACCCCACAGAGCTCTAGGATTTCTCAAGCCCCATAGGAAAAGGTCATCCTAAAATCTTACAGGATTCCTGCCATTCAGGCTCATTCTCATCCGATTTCTGCAGTGTCCGCTGGCTCTCCAAGCTGGGGTGGCTCTGTGGTATTGCCTCCTGGGGGGCTGTGGTCTCTTCTGAATTTCTCCTCTGTACTTCCTTCACCTGTGAAAGAAACAGTATGTTCAGCTTTGTCCCAGCCTAATTTTAACTCTCCTTTTTAGCTAGCCTTGAAATACTGGGAACTCCATTCTTTATAGTGAATATCTCTGTTTCCAACAACATACAGACCCTCAGTCTTTACTGCAGGTGACAACAGAGGAAGTCAGGGAAAACAGTCTACCAGAAATCATCAGGGGCATCTCTTTGTGCTTCTCCCCAGTTTGCCAGCCTGGCCTGCTTTGTGTCATCCCCAAATCGTCACACTACATGAGGGGTGTGGCAATGTTGGATAAAACTGGTCCAAGAGGGAGGACGTTCTTGGGTCAGATGAGGCTCTGAGGCTGGCTGGGGCTTTAGGATAAAGTCTGGGCCCTACTCGTTTTAGGAGATCCTAGGTTGCCACTTACCTGTTGGAAGCCATGTTTCCTCACATGGCAATCTGCCAGCATCTGGTGAACATCTCTGGTTTCCTTCTGGGGAGAGAAAAAGAGCAGTAAGATATAAATGTGGTGTTAGGACCACTGATTTTTTTTTTTTGGAGCAATATGTGTTTAGTGCAGAAGCAGACATGTGACATTTATGTTAACAAATTTTGCCAGTCTTCTCTGACAAACATTGGCTTTTTTCATCATATTAGGCCTAATATGCCACAGGAGGAAAGCTCAGGGGTATCAGGATTGTCATAAACACACCTAGATTTGCTAAGCTATACTCCCAAGTGCTCCCAGGGAGCAGTCCCTTCCCTCCCTCCCTCCCTCCCTCCCTCTAAAGCAAGCTCTAGCAGAACTTCACAGCTTTACCTGCATGGGCATGTGTGTTGCTGTGGATGGAATGCTGCAAACCCCTGCTTGTCAAACTGATCCAGCTAGCTACATATCTTGTGTTCGTGCTTCCCTGCAAACCAGTCTAGCTACCCTGGCAGCAGCTGCTAGCTGAGACCTGCCTTTGAAGACCAACAGTTACACCTGTCTTTGAGCAAACACCCACCCACCTCCTTCTTGAACCCAACTTGTCTCCCATGGCACAGTGAGTAATGAGTTAACTGTACTACACCGCTTACCAAGGACACGTTTTATCTCCGTCACCTACTTGGATAATATTTAATATGAACATGGCTTTCCAATTTCTCTCTCCTTGACAGGAAATTAGGAACTTCAAAAGTGTATGAAGCAGATTGTTTTCTTAGATCAGTCCCCATTCCCTGCAGCAGACAAAGCACAATGCCCAGATCCCTCAAATGAATTGGGAACTAGATCTTGAAGAAAGCACTTTAATGAGGGAGGTGAGAAAAGGTCTCTCTCCAGGCCTAGAAAATGCAACAGGTGTCTTCAGTCCAGATTCCTCCTCCTCCTAGCAAAACCCCCAGAAACCTGGGAAAAATTACTAATAATATAATGACAGAAAACAATATTAAAGTTTATAACCTCCCCTCTATTTCTATGCACAAGACTTTGAAAGGAATTTACATTTTTTGTGGTGGTGGTGGTATTTTTGGTTTGGATGGTTTTTTGCCTTTTTTTTTTGTTTGTTTGCTGTGACTAATAGCTTCCTTTGAAACAAAAAAAAAAATCTCCCACATAGTTGCTCAACCTCAGCAAACAGTGCTAAGAAAAATCCCATGTGACTCAGAGGTTTTTTGATAAAGGAGACAGCCACTCCAAATTCCTTTCAGTATTTTGGTAGCAGCAGGAGAGGTGCTTTGCCAAAACCCAGCCTTCAGTTATCGTGCTTTTTATTCTGAAATACAGAGTAGCTGTATGATTAAAAAAAAAATAAAAAATCCACTCATACAAGTTAACAGCAAAAGGCTGAATGAAAACTCTGCTGAATGAAATTGGACTTCTCCCATTAAATTGGCAGGGTGTTCTGTTCCTTCTGTTCAACTTTGTTGCACGGGCAGCTAATTTAACTCATCTTTTTCTCAGTTCTCTGGGAATGGATTTTTGTAGGCAGTTAAAAACTAGAAATGTATTGCTGGAGAAAAATATTTCTGTAATGAAACACCACAGCAAAACAGACACTGTAGCTACTGCATTTGGAGTTGTCCTGTGCTGTCAAGGTCATAAATTATTTTCTAACTATTTTAGGGAAAAAAAAAAAAAAAAGGAACTTAAAATATGCATGTCAAAGGATGCTGGTAAAATTATCTTCATCTGCAGATGATTTGTCTGAGGGCCATGACCTTGCATGTACAGATCCTGGGACAGCCTCCTTGGTCTTGCCCCAAAAGTCATCCAAACCAGCCACAGAGCAGGAGGAAAAGTTATGTGACCCTTATTTTACTCACAGAGAATGAGAGCAAAGTAATTCAGAGTAATTTATCCATTGGTACAGAGCAGATCTATCCCAGCTGAGAATAGCACTGGGACTATCCTAGGGAAGGATGTAACAACACAGCTTCTCTGACTACAGAAAAGCCTTAACAGTTAGCTGGCTTCTTTCCTTCTTCAAATTTCTATTTACAGCAACTAAGACTTGCTGCCCTTCCTAGATCTCAAAGCATGCATTTCTGATACTTATGGAGAAAAGGGGGAAAACTACCTTTGTGAGCTCCTGGCTTTTCCCTGTTGTAGCAGCAGCAGTTTTTCTCCCACCTTCCTTCTTTTCCTCCACAGCGCCTTTTTGATTCCTGTAAAGATCTGTCTCACCCAGGACTCCTGGTTGTGGATGTAAAGACCATGTAACAGAAGAGCCAGTCTCTCTGAAATGCAAGAGAGAGTAGACTTAGGAACCTGAGGGACTCACTTCCTGCTCTCTGAGCATCTTGCAAAGAGGTTGCACATGAGCAGAGCAGTGCTGAGGTGAAGAGACATGTGTACAGGTAGCTATCATATCTCCAAATCAGGTAGATGGAATAATTAAATTAATGACTCGTGGTGAGTAACTGTTGTCCTGATGTCACGGGCACCTGTTGGTGAATCAATGCAATCCAAACCCACGACCTGCTGCAGTTAGCACTTCCTGTGGTCTGCAGAGAGTAATCGCGCAGGAGCCATATTACCGGAGGCTCAGCGGACCAGGACAAACCTCAGGCTGGAGCTGGTCTCTGCCACCACTGTGTGTACTTGCAGAAAGCCAACCTTTGCCTGCACCTTTTGCCTGCAAGTTGAGTGTGACAGTGGTAACCACAGCCACTACAGAAAAGACTCCGGCCTCTGGGTGCCTAGGAAAGCCTTCTCCTTCGTCTCTGCCCACTGAGTTCTCCAGCTGAAGGGTGCTTACCTGCCCTCCTCGCCTCGCTCTCTCGCTAGCCGCTTTGCTCTTTGTGCCTGGATCTCCTCACAGATCGCTGCGTAAGATTTATCTGAAGGATGCTCGCCCATCACCCAAACCCAGACATCGTTGTCAGCACCGAGCTTCCATGTCACCGACTTCCCGTTGGCTGGAAAAGAAGCAGCTCTTTGGCAAATGCTGTTTGGTTGGTGGCTCCATGCAGAGCCTGTGTCCTGCTGCTGTGCCTTCCCGGCTGCTGCCGATGGTAGCTGTACATGGGGAAAGCGTGGCTGGGATGCAGCGCGCACCTCCCATTTCATTTCATGGTACTGAAGCCAGGTCAGTGAAGGAGGCATTTCTGAGTGGGGGCAAGGGAGAAGACTCCCCCCTGTTTCCTTTCTTGCTTTAATTCCTTGCCACTGCCCTCCCCAAACTGTGAGGGTGAACTACCTGCAAACAGAGCACGTGGGGGAGAGCTGGGACGAGAGTGTTCTCCTGCTAGCAGCCAGCATGTTGTGTAATCCTGGCAAGGGGATTCCAGGTCCAAAGGCACAATGGGAACCCCCCTGCAGATCTGATGCCCCAGGACAAACATACAAGTCCATGGTTATTTTATAGACAGATTCAGAGGTCCTGTTTAGTGGGAATCTTACTGACATGCATCTCCTGGTGACAAGTAAGCCATGTCTTCCCAGCTAGGGGATTTGAGCAACTTGGTCAAGGGCAGAGTGACTGGGCCAGAGAGTAAAACCATTGCATGCCTGGCCAAAACTACCCCATTACATGTGGTTTTAGTTACAGTTTGGAAATAAGACTATGATCTGTCCCTGGGAGAAGAAATTACTTAAAGGACACATTACCTCCTATTTCTAGGGAGCAGTTGACTTGGCCAGATCTGTGCCAGAGGGAGAAGCAGCCAGCAGGCAGAGACATACCTTTTCTTGGCAGTGGCTTCTTTGCTGAAGCCTTGTCTGCAGCAGCTTCTCTTTCCTCCCACCGTCTGATCTGTTCCTGCCTCATCTTGAAGAAGAGGATCTGCTTCTGCTCCTCGCTGAGTTCTGCCAGTAGGTCAGGATCAATATACATGTCCGATAATATCTGTTTCAGCATGGCTGCAGGTTTCAGTTACACACGTTTGTGGTGATGATCTCCAGGGATCAGGTCCTCTTCCTGGCTTCAACAAGAAAGAGTCCCTCCCCGCCTGAGCCTGGAGCAGGAATGCAGGCGTGCCAGAGTAATTATACTTCTGTCTTTTTTTTTTTTAGCTCAGACTTCCTGCACAGACCAAAAAAGTAAATAAGTAGCTTAAAACCTGCTGTTAAGGTTCCTTGAAATAAGAGGTGAGCTCAGCTCCCACACAGCCTGTGCCCACTCTGCAGGGAGAGCTGGCCAGAAGGGACGAGTCCTGCAGAGGGGAGGTTGTGCTGATAGTCTGATAAACCCAGCTGATAGTATATCAAAGGAGAGAGCGCGCTGCCTGTTACAGTCATCAGAAGTGCGGTTTGGCTGTGCCCAAGCAAACATTCCTGCTGGGCAGGGAATCAATGAACCCATGACTAGACGGCTCCTCCTCCTTCCAAAGAGGAAAACTTTGATGATCAAAAGCCCAGCCTGCCTCATTTTACTGAAGAAAGATAGGGTGGGTTTTCGGCTCTGCTTTTGAGGTGGGAGTGGGAATTTTGGGGTGCTCCTGTCCATCAAAGTCAGCCTCACGGCAATTCAAGGAAGTGCAAGTAGTGCAGCTGGTTCGAAGAGAGACAGCTGGGATGGTCACAGATGGGGAGCTGAGGCAGCTCCCAGTCTGACACATCTTGCTGACGCCGGGAGCCTGGCATGGGCCACCCTGCCTGACAGGATGCAGCGGGGAGGTGCAGGGACCAGGAGCTGGGGATGAGCCTTCCCATTTCTGTTTTGTTTCTCTGGGTACTTTTCCCTGTTAAAAATGTTAACTTAATTCCAGAAACATGGATCTGCTGTCCCAATTCTGTATTGCTTTTGTTTAAACAAATAGCTTTCTTGATTTAAAAAAGAGGCTTTTTTTGAGGGTAGTGGTCTCATGTGGGCAATGCTTTCTGAGTACAGCAGAATTGTTCCAGCTCAGCAGCCAAAGGGGCTTGGACTCTCCTTGAGTCATTGGGGTGGCAGCTGTAGAAAAGGAAGAGCTTTGTGTAGGGAGGGCGTTAGTGAGCAGACCCTCATCCCTTGGGGTACCTGAACTGTCTGTTAAACTGCAAAACTGGGGGACACTGCTAGAAGATTGCTGTTTAAGCTTCACTGCCTCCTGCTCCTAAGCACTACTTGAAAGAGAAGCCTTTTGCAAACAGATCAGGGTGTCAGAAAAGTGCCTTTAACCAGAAATAGGTCCCTTAAGCTTTGAGCTGTGTTTTTTAAGATTGGTTCAACACAGGATGGTATGAAGGTCACACATTTTGGGGCATATTTTAGGTAAACTCATGTCTTCAGAAGGTACTTGTTGTTGCTCTGGTTGTAGAAAAAGTGACAATCTCTTTGAGCCCAGGGTGGGTTTTGTTTGGAGAAACCACCAGGCTTGCATACTCTGTGGATCTGAAACAGTAACTGAAGTGGATGGTAGCTCTGAGCATGGTCTGAGCTTGATGGTCTGGCAGAGATACCTTCCATGGGCTGACAGAAATTAATCACCATGTCTAAACTTCAAGAGGCTTTTAATAAAAGAGATATGTTGCATGCGGGAAGGTGAAACACTTTTATTTCCTTCAGGTGAGCAGGGAATTTGTGGTTTGTGTGGGCCAAATGCCAAGTGGTTTTCTTAAACAGAGGGCACTCAGTGTCTTGCCCAAGGGGAAAAAAGGCCAACCATCTGGTCAGGCTCTGTCTTCTGGCTCTGGATTTGCAGAATTAGTTTTTCGTCAGAAACTTTTCAGGACAGTCACAATTCACTAGCCAGAGAACAGCCAGAAGTCTGTGTAACTGTGTCCTTGCTACAGCAGAGCAGAGGCCATGTGTGGCTCTGGCTGGCAGGAGTAGCTGGAACTGGCTGGAAGTGCAAATCAGGAGCAAAAGTCCTGCACCCTGCCTCTCCTCACCATTATGTCAGCCCTCCTCCTCACCCCTTGGCTGCACAGAAGGTATTGGATATGGCCCAGCCAAGAGTGGTATATATTGCAGAGTTAAATTTTTCAGCAAGCAAAGCTGCAGTGGTTAAGATGTGTTTCTTTCCCTGTCTCTTTCAATACTGCTTCTTGGTGCTTGAGGTGCCCTTCCTCACTCTGTCTGGGATTGTGATTCTCTTTGAAGGTTCCTTCTTATATCTTTTGTATCCAACCTGACTCCTTCTGCCTGGCTGGATTATCTGTGTCCCCCTCTTGGGACACAGAGATTGTTTGTAATGATTTCAAGTCTTTCCTTAGTTAAATTAGGCTTTCTGAGACATGATGCACGAGAAGCCAGCAGCAGAACGTGTGCAGCACATTCACACTGCTCTGGCTTCCCGGGAGTGGGAATGTCTTTGCTATGGCATTTACTTAGGAGTACATGATGTGCTCTGCCACATGCAGTGGTGAAAAACTGCTCCCTCTGCCCATGCCTGGGGACATAGTGTATTGGCGAGGTGGAAGGGCGCTCAGCAAACAAATTTTACAGTATTGATGCAGTTTTGCCGAGTTGAATGTCCTTGTAACATGGACTGTAAGAGAAAATTTATAATGTTGTGTGCTAAAGGTACCTTTTAAAGCACCGACTATTTTAACACCGGGAAATCACATAAACATTTTGAGAGGTTTGCAGTATTTCTTTTTTAGCAGTCACTTCATTAAAGATCTTAGGAGCTGGAAGCCTTTGTAATATCAGTCATATGCTATTCCCAAAATTTGAATGAAAGCCATATTACCAACACTTGGCCAGAAGTGTTTTTGCTGATGCTGCTCCAGCTGTAAGTAGTGTGTTTGTAGCTCAAACTTAGGGAAGGCAAGGACTGCAGTAATAGCAGTGGGACCTCTGAGCAGATAACTTGTAGGAAAACTCTGGTAGAGGCTGTCTTAAGCTTTCTGCTGCTTGTATTTTTTTCATGGAAGTGATAGCTAGGAGCTGGTTTTGTGGAGGAATAGGAGATGAGAGTTAATTAATTAAGTGGGGAGAGGTGGGAAGCCAAAAGAGGGCTTCTGGGGCTCTACCACTAGTATATAAGATAGTTGAGTTGAAAGCCATAAAGGTAAATGCATTTCAAAGGTTAAATGGCCCTTCAAAAAGCAAGGTTATGCAGTGTTTAAATTGCCTGCCAGGAACCAGACTCTTCTCTGTGCTCCTGTAAATCATCTACCATTAACAGGGGAAACATGAGCCCATGAATATTCATAAAAGCGCAATCACTTTGAGAAAAGCTGGCATGAGTTCCTGCTCACATGTGCAGGAGGTGACACTTCGGCCACCAACAGGCTCACGGGACACCCTCATCTGGCATCCTAGTCCTGGTCTTCACCACCAGTGCTGCTAGGTTCTCCAAGAAAACAATAGACAAACATAGATAGATATGCACTTGATATGATTTGACCCAATAAATCAAATAGGAGGGTGTAAAATGAAATAGTGGACAAGTTGAACGGTGATTCTTGTGCCGACTCTCTGGGAGGTGGCTTCTTCAACCTGATGCACACATCTCTACTGTAAATGTGACAGTAACTTTAAACTAAAAATAAGCCAAGAAACTCAAAGATGAGAAGAAAAGAAAACACAAGAAAAGCTGCTTCAGGGTACAGCCTGATGAGCTAAGAACATTTCCATTGTCATGAAGTAGCTTTTCCCATAAAAAACAGATTAGACCGAGTTGTTCAGAAAATGGTGGAACTACATTGCTTTGGATCAAGAGCTTCTCCTTGGAGCTTGTTCTCTGCTCAGCAGCAAGTGGCTGCAGAGGCACCATCAGGAATGATTGTCCCTGGCCAAGAGAATGGGCCGTGAGAGTGCAATTGAATTTCCTTTCCCTTGCCAAACTAAGCCCTGCAATACCAAGGAGGTATTTTGCTCAGGTTTTGCTGGATTTCTCCAGTTTCAGCCACTCCAATGGCATTACCTCCCTGTGAGACTTTAGGAGGGGCTTTCTGATTTTTTTGCAGAAGCTGAAGCAAAGCAGAATTACCAAACCCATCTCAAATCAGCGTGGCTAAAAGTAGTTGCTCCCCAAACCTTACTCTCAGTGCACAAGACTTTGTGGGTTAACTGTTACACATTAGTTCATAAAATGCACTTTTGAAAGAAAACATTTATGTTAACAGCTGCACTGGCAAGGTTACTGCCAAAATATCCTCTTGGGTTTTTGAGCTTTGGGATTTTTATAGTCTTTTTTTTGGTTGGTGATTTATTTGTTTTGTTGTTGGTGTGGTTTTTGTGTTGTTATTTTTATTTTCTTTTTTTTAAATCCTCATCCTGTTCTAAATAGGGGAGTGATTCATTCATCTCTCTGTTTAATTTTGCTTCAGCCTACCGTTCTCTGTTTCAGAAGGAAGGAAAACTCCTGGTTTGGTCATAACAGAAGGAAAATATGACTGTGTAAGCTTGGTCCTCGGAAGACGGAACTAGACTTGTTTGTGTCTTATTTAGCAGAAATAGATTCTGCATATAACACCTGAAGGAACAAAACCAATGAAGTCACCACAATATGAACTGCTTTGAAATTACCTACAGCTGAACTGACTTGCCCTATAGGTCCCTGTTTTTGCTGGAGGGGGCAGTGGTTATCTTACAGCAGGCACAAATGGATGGGGATGGCAATAAGGAAAAATAATTTGATATAGCAGTGGCTACTGAACACAGTTTGAGGCCACATGGCTCTGCTTTCAAGAAAAAGGTTTCTTCCCTGCTAGAATTAAGTACAAATACTTCTTGATCTAGATATGAGAATCATCTTCCTGTATAAAAATTAATTGAGGAATTACCAATGAAAAGACAGCGTCGTGAAAAGGGTGAGGGTGTCTGTAAGTTAACATACAGGTCAGCTACCCAACCAAAGCCATCCAACTGCAAGAAAGGAGTTTTTCTAATCATGACACCTAATTTGGTCTGTTTGCAGGTTTTGAACAACTTTGGGCAATGAGCTTTGGGGCTTTTTTTTAAATGCAAACTGCAATATTTATATTTGCTAATTGCACTGGGTGGCTTTGCTAGGGGAAAGATTGTTCTTACAAGCAGGAAGCTACTATGAGTAGCACTAGGCACACAAAGCTGCCATTTACATTTTCCCAGTAGTTATTCACTCTTCTAAGCCCCCAGTTCTGCACTGACGTAGTTTTGCCACTGAAAGCCACAGAGCAAATGAGAAGCGTTGGGCCAGGAGCAGCTCCGAGGCTCTCAGCCCTGGAAAGCCTAAGGGGTATGCTGGTGGGACCTGGGGATGTCCCAGCTCTTCAGTGGGGACTGCCCTGGAGGCAGAAGTGCACCCTGAGGAGTCTGATTCTGTCCCAAACCTCTCTGATTTCAGAAATGATCTGTTGTTAATGCATTGCTTGGGCATTGCAGAAATGCAAGATAAAACACAAATCATGTGAAGGAGGAGAAGGAAGGACTTCTAGTTCTTTCCTATAATTATAATATGCTTTTAAATCTACATGCAGTTATTAAATTGCATGGACTACTAAGGGGAACAAATTATTTGCATGAAGACAAGGCACCCAGAAGGCAAGGCTCTGAGTCTGTGTCATCCCCCAGAGGACTCTAGGGGAAAAAAAGGGACTATTGGGAAAGAGAAAATGTGGTGAGAGGCAGGTAATGGGGTGGAGGGGGCTGTGTTAGATGACAGGGGTGAGGCAGAAGCTGTTCTGGAGGAACAGAGAGCTGGATATCAGTTTTCTCTTGCAAATAAATTATGTTACACACCCTTTCATCTCCCACCTCTGTTAGCCCATGTGTGACACCCCTTGTTTGCCTGGGTTTGGTGCTCAGTGCACAGCCCTGCTTGCTGTTAGGTTTGACTCCACTGCCCAGGAAGCATAACGATGCCATGGGATTTTAGCCAAGTTTTGGAAAAATGGGTATGAAAGCAGGTCTGCTCTCATTCCTGTTTGAAGTGCTTGGGAAGATGAAAGCATCACACCTCTTCACGCAGTACTGGGTGTCCCCCATGTGTGTCCCCATGTCATTGGCAGCCCTCTGTGGGGGCTGGCCTCAGGGGCCCTCCCTTCTCCCAGGCACACACTTGTTCCCACACCTTCCTCATCCTCACCCAGCCCCTTGCACCTACCTTTGTCACCCTGCGGCCTCAGGAGTGTCTTCCCAAGCACCCACCTGGCCTCTTACCTGATGGAGTTGCTCTCTCCATCGCTTTTTTTCACAAGGAAGCCCCAGCAACGGGCAGAGACTGGCCTGGAGCTGCCCAAGAAGCCGTCTTTGTGCCAGGCCCATGCCACAGACCTGGGGTGCCAAGGCCCAAAGCCTGGGGCTTTGGTATTTGTGTCACAATTTACCAGGCCCCTCCAGCTTGCTGCCCACTCCTGTGCCTGTGGCTTCCCCCTTTTTTCCAGCTGTGCTCTCTGCTAGTGTCAGGGGCATTGCAGGATTTCTAGCCTATCCCCAGGGAATGTCCCAGCTGATGCCTTCAGCCTGTGCTTCAGCATCCTAGAGCTGATTTCAGGGCAATGGGTCTCCGTGGCCCTGGCCCAGTGGGTGGTTAGTGCTGGGAAAGGTGCTCAAAAAGGTTCAGGGGGGAGAGACTCTGGAGGTGGGGAGGATTTGGGCTGTGGGTCCCATGCCTGGAGCACCCAAGGAGCTGAGATGGTGGTTCCTCTCTGATCTCTCTCCGCACCGATGCAAACAACATGGACATTGTTCCTGCAGCTCTGGCATGAGACCCCTGTGCCCAGCATGGCCCATAGTGCATCCTGCTGCAGGAGGAGGAGAGGGTCTGGGCGATGCCCCACCATGCCCTGGCAGTGGGGTGCAGGTGGGGGTTGCCCAGGGAGATGAGAGAGGACTGGAGGACATGGGCTGCAGTCATGCTCACCTACAGTAGAAGCCATCCTGGGTGAGGCGAGGCTGGGCAGGAATAGGATGAGGGCGACAGACAGGAGCAGCTCAGGGGCTGGGGAAAAGTGAGGTGGGGACTGGGGTGGGGGCACCTGTGTGGAACCCCATCAGAGGTTGGGGGTCTGGTTCCACTGGTCCCTGAAGCTTGGAAGGCCAGCATGCACCAGGCCAAACTCAATGTCTGAAATAGTCTCGGGGAGGGGAGGCATTTTTTACACCATTTTTTTGTGTCCAACTCTTTATTCAAGGTGTGTACAACAGCTGGAATAGTCATTAACTCATTAGTCCATATTTAACCAATGTACAATTATGACAGTTCATATGCAAGTTATGTCAGTGATCAATCTACAACCCTGTCAAAAGCCAAGACGATTTGGAAAGCTGTAATTAACTGAAGCAGAAATGAACTGGAACTGGAGCCACAGACCAACCAGAGATGGAACCAAACTGAAGCTGCAAATAAGCTGGAGCCAAAATGAAGCTGTAGAAGATGAAACCCAACTGGAGCCTAAAACATGCTGGAAGCAAGAACAAACTGGAGCTGTTCATGAGTTGGACCTGAAACAAACTGGGGGCAGAAAAAAATGACCTGAAGCTGCAAATGAGCTGGAACCACCCATGAGCTTGACCTGAAACAAACTGAAGCTGAAATTAGCCAGAGCCATGCATGAGCTGAAGTCACAAACAAACTGGAGTTATCCACAGGTTGAAGCAAGAAACAAAGCAGGAACAGAAACAAACCAAACCAAATCAACAAACAAACAAACAACAACAAAAACCAAAACGGGGGCAGAAGCAACCAACCTGAAGCTGCAGCCAAGCTGGAGCTACGAAGTCCTTGCAGTGTCTCTGGGTGGGCAGAGCCAGGTGGGTGCAGGCAGGGCTGTCCCCAGCCAGGAGCAGGGCCACATGCAGGGCAGGCAGCAGCATCAGCCTTGGTGTGGGCAGCCCAGCTTCTTCCTGGGGGTACGGGTCTCTGGCACAGGAGGCTCCTGGTGTAGCTAGAGATCCTTTGACTGTCTGTCCATCACTGCACAGGGAGAGACGTGGGGCAGTCAGAGCTCCCTGCAGCATGGCACGACCTAAAGAACCCCTGGAGCTGCTCCCTTGCAAACCCTGCTGCCTCCCGGGCACGGGCGAAGCTCTTCCCAGCCCCACACCAGCCCTTTCAGCAGCAGCTCCCTGGGGCCGCGCACACGCAATGGGAGGGGAAGGAGAAACAGTGATGGGACACCAGAAACCTCCCATTTCACCCCGGGAGAGGAGACAAGAGCCAGGTCTGGCTGAAAACCCACCCACCCTGTGCAGCAGCAGCAGTGGCACAGACCAATGACCAGCAGCCCTGGGCTGGATGGGGCTGGCACCACACCAGTGCCAGCGGGATCCAGGCTGAGCTCCAATAGCACCCACCAGCCCTCAGAGATGCACACTGACACCCACAGTGACCCACCAGCGCTGTCTCTCTGGCACTGGGACCCCTTCTCCCCCCAAGGGCCCCACGGAGAGACCTGCTGGGGAACAGCACCCGCCCTCTCTGTCCCTCCGCCGCCCTGCTGGCAGGACGAGGGGCAAAGCCAAAACATCCTGAGCACAGAACCACCCCAAGCTCCAGGAAGGCCCGGCTCCCTCGCACCCACTCAGTCCCAGCACCCCTGGGCCATGGCAGCCCCCAGCACCCTGCTCCCATGGCCGGGGACATGAGCCTTCATCCCCACCCATCCCTCCATCGCCAGGGATACCCTGAAGGGACCCAACCCCTCCTGTGGCACTGGAGATCCCCCAGACCCTTGCCAAGGTGCTGGGATGAGCCTTCCCCACGCTTCAGCACGGCCACGCATCCTTGTCTGTGCCACCAGCACATCCCAAGGGATCAGCAGCACCAGGACGGCTGTCGCTCCCTGTGCCCGGCCAGGTGGCTTCACCATGCCACCGTCAGGGCTGCAGGAGCCAGTGCAGATCCCTGGAGTGGCCTCTCCTCCCACTGCAGCACATTTTTGAGCTGAAACAGAAGGGTTTCAGTAAAAGCAGGGCTTCATGCAGGTCCCAAAGCCCAGGCACCATGGCAGCATGTGACACTGCTGGAGCCGGCCCTCGGGCATCGCCTGGCAGGGTGACACCAGGCAGGGCTGAAGGGCTGAACCCCAGTGGAAACCAGTTTGCCCCAGCAGCAGCTCCCACAGTCACCAGTTCAAGCTCTCCCTGGCTCGGGCAGAGCCACCCC